>NW_027611725.1:1295000-1895000 GCF_964261635.1 Lissotriton helveticus | reverse complement strand
CCTGAACTCAGAATTTAATAACACATCTTTTAGGAAAGGTTGTTTTTAAATCCTGTGTTTGAGAACAGCACTTTTAGAAAGTTGCTGTTCTCTTGTCTGACCCTTCTGTGTGCCTGGGCCTGTTTGTGTATTGACTGTCTGGGTTGAGAGTGACAGGGGCTGGGGAATTCCCCAGGAGGGAAATTCCCCTGGATGAGTCAGCACTAGGCTGAATGACTGCATCTGCAACTTGAGTAGTGGGAGGAGTTAGCACCTGGGCTGAATAGGGCTGTGCCTGCCTTCCACAATGCTGGCTCCACCCCCCTGCTGGGCGGCTGAGGACCCTGCCCCTCACTCTGAAAGGAAAGATGCAGCCAGCAAAACAAAGTGCTCAGGATCCACCCAGAACTGGTTCAGACCGGGCGCAGGGCCCACATGCACCAAGAGAACAAAGACTTTAAGGGTATAAGTACAGGACCCCTGACAACAGAAAATTAGATCATCCTGGAAATCAAGAAGGAACCTCTGCCAAGGAGAAAGCTGACTCTGAAGAAGGAAGATTGTCCTGCTGTTGCTCTGCTGGACTGACCTGCTGTTGCTTTGCTGCCAAGGAGAGGGGAAGGTCTTTGCTGTGTGCTGTGTCCCCTGTCTTGAAGGAATCTCCAAGGGCCTGAGAAGAGCTGGCTCCCTGTTTTTGAAGTCCCAGGAACAAAAGGACTTCACCCCCAGCTTCCCTGAACTCTGCTGAGAGAGTTCTGTCCTTCCTAGAGTGCTTGATTCAGTTGTGGGGCCTCTGGAAGTTGTACCTGTGCTGGGAAGCTTGAAACTAAGCTTGAGAGACTTTTGCAATTGAAAAGTGTCGCATCGCTCGCTTGCGGAGCGCATCCCCGACAGTGCGAGAAGATTCCCGCCGCTACGAAGGTCGAGATCATCGCAGCGTCTGTTGCCGCTGCCAGAGCCGTTGCATCCTTCATTTGCGGGACGCACCAGACCGGTGCGGGAAAGTCTAACATCGCTGCGAGTGTCGTCGCAGAGCCTGTCGTCGCTGGATTAGATCGCCGCACCGCTTGCTTGCGGACCACATCACGTCGCTGTGAGTGTCGTCGCAGAAACCATCGCATCGAGGAGCTGGTCCACGCATCGTCGCCCCGGAGATCGGCGCAACTCCAAAGATCGTCGCATCGTGCCTTTTGCGAGAACAAACTTCCTACGGAACCTCTGCACCGGAATCCATACAAGTGGCCTTCCTCCCCATACAGACCGGATTTGTCGCAACACGCCCGCTGCTGCAGCGGGGATGTCGCAAACGCCTCCCCAGGGTCTCAGGAGCAACGCATCACTTATTTTCCACCGCACCAGCTTCTGCTTTTGTAACGTTGTCGCAACTGAAAGGTACTGTGAGTAAACGTGACGCAACTGTGAACTTTTCAAGCATCTGTGGATTATTTTATCGCAACCTGAAGAATTTTATCGCAAACATTAAGAACTCTTTTGAAACCATATTCTTGAACTGTGTATGTTGGATTTTTGTCGTTTTGGTCTCGTGTAGTTTAGATTAAATACTTTGTGACTGTTGTGGAGTCAGTTTGTGGTGTTTTCACTGTGTTACTGTGAGTGTTGGTACAAATACTTACAAATACTTTACACATTGCCTCTGGTTAGCCTAGACTGCTTGTGCCAAGCTACCTACAGGGTGAGCAGGGGTTATCTCAGAGGGTTTCCTCCTTACCCTGACTAGAAGCAAGGGTCCCTATTTGGACAGTGGTACCTACCCCTGCCAACTAGAGACCCGCAGTTCTAACAATGACCCATGTAGGTTATCTTAATATTACATTTTATTAATTAGATTCCTGCATTGGCAATTTACCTGTTTCCATAAAGTCTGGTTGGCACTTGAAGGAGGAGAATGAGAGTGTAATCCTTACACCATCGAATCCATATTCTTAAATAACGGTGGGTTGATAGGTCTTTTGATGCCACTTTGAGCTATATGATAAAAGCACTTGGAATAAAGGGGATGAGTTACACCCTCTGTGGACAATGCATTTGAAGAGTTTTCAATCACCTTTCGTTGGCATTAATTCCAAGCTCCCTGTGAGCTTGTACTTGTGTGTGAAAATATTGGTGAGACTGAGTGCAGATATGTTATGTGTGAAACACAGGTATGGTTTTTTAATGATAATGCCATTGGGTTGGTGTATGTGTGATTTATTTAAAGGGGTAGCTTTTTTAACAACTGCTTATTGGTAGTAGTATTACTGTAGTTATATAAAGTAAGTGCAATTTCTATATACATTTTATCTTCTTTCTTTATAGATGTTATGAGTCTTGGACACATTTTTTATAAGAAAGCCTGAAGAAGGTGGTTTGGACCAGATACTGCCACCGAAACGCGTTGCCCTTGGCATTTTTGTGTTTCTCTTGTGTTTTTTATGATGCTCACATCTGAAATGTTTATACATATATGATATGTTTTTAATTATGTATTGAATATTGATTGTTTATAATATCGAACTATGAAATAATCATCCTGCTGATGTGCTTCACAATGTGATCTTTTAAATATTGTGTATTATATTGTTTTGTTGTTTATTAGGTTTAAATATCTTGTGGGATATATAAATATATATCATTTTATGTATTTACTTAGTGAATAAAACATCAATATACTACTCTTTGGCATTTTCAATGGTTGATATATGAGTGAGGTGTGATCGAAAATTGAGTATTGATGTATGCTACCGAAAAGCCCCAAAGGGAATTTTCTCTGACTTGGTGTCAATATTGTGTCCTGTCCCTTTGGTGCCAAGGACCATTCTCCCAAATTTTGGTATCTCCCTTGGTGTCCCCATACCTCTGGCATTAAAAGTCAGAATGCCTTGAGTACCCATGTGTGTGTAATGTACTGGAAAGTGTGGGGAGGCATTTCTGCAGTAGCCTGTTCCAGGTGGGCCACCAACACACATCTTGGAGATTTCACCTGGGGGGCTGTAGCCCTCTAATCAGTGGACATGCTATTCAATGTTTCTGCCTCATGAAAGTAAACATGAACACACAACATCTCCCTCCCATGGCAGTACCCAAGGGGAATACTAAGCAATCAATGACAACATCTACCTACAAAGGGTAACTAGGCATTTATGCCCACACACAACTCAGCCAAGGCAAGGCTAGGTGGAGTGAATGTGTCCTGTGATGCCAAATGGGTATTGTATTATGCTAGTGTTCTCCTAGTGACCATGTCAACAACCTGTCATGAACAATCAGCGGCAGACAGCAAGCTGCAGCTATTACAAACTACATCCTCAACTTCCATCTGGCAACTGTTTTTGCATACTTACACCCACCTATCCTATCCATGTTCACATTTCAACATTACCTCTTGGCCTGCATAATCTCTACTTGTGCTGGTCTGACCCCTCTCACACCCACCCCAAAGTACATGCTCATCTCTCAAACTAGCCATTATTCACAAGCCCTTCACAATGACCCTCTGCAGCTGCCATCCCTAAAACTATTTCTGCCCTCCAAGCTCTACCCTTGTACTCTAACTCTTCCCCCAGACTCTCACATTCAAATTCTGGTGCTGCACCTCTTACACCCACACCTACATCACCAGCACCACACTTCAGCGCTATGTACACCACACCTCTCCCATTCATGCTATATACACAATGCACTGTACTCATCATCCCCTCAACAGACGTTAAACGTAACATGTCAAATATACACCTCTCATCCCCATTTTGACCTTCACTAATGGCTTGTGCTGCACTTTTTTCACAAGGTGCAGGATCATATACAACTCTGACATTCACACTTAACACCTCACCACATCTCTCACCCAGAGACTTACAATGCTCAATGAATCTGTCCTCATTCATTCGCCTCTCACCGTTCACTCACCCTACTCTGCTTAAAGCCTACTAAGAGTCATTTGACAAACTAGTGCATCCACAGAGCTAAACACAACATCCATCTGCTGACCAACATCTCTCATCTCCCCATCCAGCACCCTAACTTACACAAGTGGTGGTGGGGGGGTTAAACTATGTATACCCTTGATATACACCCATACACTTTGTTTCAAATAAAAACTTTAACCTTGTCTCACTGCGGCTCTGTCCATATCTATATCCACATCTCAATTCCATGCTCCATACCTCTATTGACGTCTGCACACTAACAACCTTCATCAATGATCCTACCCTATCACAGTCATCTCTCACCATAGTCTCAACAACTACAGCTCTCATCTCCTGCCAGCTTATAACCGTGTGACAGTGTAGTATTCCTGCGCTATGATTCTTTCTCTATGTTACCATGTCCTAGCTGCTCATCCTGTGTGTGTCTGTATATATGCCATTTGCATTAGTGACTCGCAAATTGGAAAAATTTGCAAGTTGCAATTTGCAAGTCCCTAATGCAAATGTACAACAGTGTCTGAGACACTGTTAGCGATGCCTAATGGGGTCGCAAATATCATGCCTCATGCATATTCATGAGGCACTCGTAATTTGCGACCCCATTAGGAATCGCTGGCCCTCCCTTAAAGGAAAACGGGCTGCATTTTTTTTTTTTAAATGATACGTTTCCAGTTCATTTTTCAAGGGCAGGCAGTGTTCCTGGGACCTCTGCCTGCCCTTACAAAATATTTTCCCTTGCATTCTCAAAGGGTAACAGATCCCCTGGGGACCCCTTCCCATTTGCGAATGCTTTACCACCTGCTTGAAGTAGGTGGAAAATTGCAAAACAGTCATACCTAGGGCTCAGACTCGCTATTAGGAAGGGATGCCCTTGAAACGCCCCTTCCTAACAGCGAGTTGCAAATACTAATCAGCGAGCCCTTAGATATTTCTGCATGCGTAAACGGGTCGCAAACCCATTTGCGCATGCAAAAATACGTTGTACATCTGGCTCCACGAGTACTATGGGATGAACCACAGGAAGCAAAACACTTATGAGTAGATGTATGACTCTTTTTTGCGGTAGCAAATGGGAATTCGGCCAGTTTGCGACCGCAGAATTGGTCTGCCCCATGCACAAATCATATTATGCGATTCGCTACCCTATTAGACTTGTGACTCCCTATTAGGAAGGGGCGTGCCAAGGGCGTCCCTTCCTAATAGCGAGTCTAACCCCAATGTATGATTGTTTTGTGACCGCATTTGCAGTGGCAAAACAATTGCAGTTTACCACCTACTTCAAGTAGGGGGTAAGCCACTCGCAAGCGAAAAGGGGTCCCCACGGGACCCCTTCCCCTTTGTGAATGGTTGTGAAAACATTATTTTAGAGCAGGCAGTGGTCCCAGGGACCACTACCTGCCCTAAAAAAATTAAACTGCAAAGTTTCATTTTTCTTTTTTAAATGCATTGCGTTCTCCTTTAAGGAAAAAAAAAACCTTCTTTATTGAAAAAGCAGTCACAGACATGGTGGTCTTCTGACCCCACAGGCCACCGTCCCTGAGAGTGCTAGCCATTCCTATGCAGTCGCAAATTACGATTGCCTCATGAATATTGATGAGGCATGCAATTTGTGACCCTATTGGGAATCGCAAACAGTGTCTGAGACACTGTTGTACATTCAGTTTAGCGAGTCGCAAATTGCGAGTCGCAATTCTGCACAATTTGCGACTCGCTAACCTGAATGGTCGTACATCCGGCCCTTAGAGGTGTATACATTCATTCTGTACGCTAAAAACCCACTGATTGAGAAACATGCAGAAGCATGCTCTACCTATTGGCATCAGTCAACAGGTCAGTGTTAAAGGCTTCATTGTCTGCAGATATTTTCTGAAAGGAAGCGGCTTTCGAAATATAGAAGGAACTCGTTCTTACTCAGCTATCGTGGGCTCTTATAATTGTTTTAAGCGTATAATATTAGAGTATTATATGAATAGGCATTTCAGGAATACGTATATGCCCGTCTACCTGTTTACACCCAAACATGCCTGTCCGCTATCGATCATATCATTGGCATTTCTGTCTTTTTTTCATTCTGTTGTATCTGTCTGTATTTGTCTTTTTCCCTCTATATATCTGATTTTCTATCTATTCATCTTTTTGCATTACTTTCTTTTTACGTGGTTTTCCATTCATTGGTCTGTTTTCTGTCAGTCAGTCTTTCGATCTGTCCCTCTGTTTGTCTGTCTTTCTGATAAAGCATCTTTCTCTGTGTACCTCTGCCTGTTCTTCTGTCTATCTCTCAATCTTTTTGTCCATTCTTGTGTCTAATACTCTAACAGCCCCTGCATCATCCATCAACACAATCACTAACCCACTCAAATTCGTTCATCCATCCATGCATTCATCCATATATCCATTCATCAGTCGCTGTCTCTCAATTTTCTGATTCAATCTCCCTCCTTAGCTCTCTTGTTATATGTTTCTATTTCTATATATCTCTCTAGGCCGAATTCACAAACCACTTTCTATAAATACTTTTGTCTTGCTTCTTACTCCGAACTTAGGTGGGCCTCTAAAGTCACTTCGACTAACATATTAATTCTAATAACATCACGTGTGTGATTTCAGATGCATCATTGTTTTGTTGTGTGATGTTGCATCTAAAATATCCCACTAACTTTCAGTATGGGTGACTGGTTATTCAATTGCTATTCTGAAACATTTACAAGTTAAAGCTGATTTGACCAGGCTAAATGTGAAATAGCAAGAACAAGCCTTGTTTAAGAGAATTGGTTTGGCTTCTAAGTGAAAGTGCTGCTTTACAAAAAAATAAGTGTATGAGTATTGTGGATGGATGTGATAGAGATCGTAGGTCACCCGACCAATAATTTCACCACTTAGGTTTCGGGCCCATGTACTTCAATTCACTGTATACATTAATCAGATGACCTTACAATCTACTACCAATAACCATGAGTCCTTTCGGTTGTTTCTAGTGTACCCAACTTACCATCCACCGTTTACGGGTACCTATGACCTCAATGGATCAGGGAGCTAGCTGTAAAGAAAGGCATGCAAAATACAAACCCAACTTCATATAACTTTGGATATTTCTAAAAATGACCACGGACAACTGGAAAGTTTTAAGAGTTTTATCTAAAGGTCAAGTTCAGAAAGTAGGCAGTTGATTACAAATAGACAATCAATAACTAAAATGACGAAAATAACATATCCATATAGAAAGAATGCTAAGGCAACCATTTATGAATTCTAACGGAAACAGGGATATACCATATAGATACAGAAGTGAGGCTTAAAATAGACGATTATAGATGGGCAAACTTATGCACGTACTAGAGTTCTACTATTGGGAAGTACTTAAAGTGTGGGTAAATTCAGAGATCATATATATCTGAGGGAAGGGTGAAAAAGGGAACACGCTATGAATCTAGAAATTTACTTCAGTCAGTTTTATATGAGAAAATTATAGACCACATCAGAAAGTTTCAAACAGCAAGGAGAAAATGATTTCTAAAAGGTAGGGTAACATAGGAACACGCTATGGAAATGTAATGCAAATGACTTTATAATATGAAATGGTTGCGGAAAGCATGGAAAATTATCATATGCAAAGGTATGTCTTTATTGAAGCAAAGACAGAAAATTAGAAAGGTGCAGTTTAGAGTTTCAGTGTTTATATTTACCTAGAATGGTGTGAAAACCAACCCTGGCCACAGGTCAGTCAAGGACAGGAAATACCCCAAGGAAGGACAGTCATCAACGGGACAGCAGGTGCAGAATGGACACCCCAGGACAGGACAGGAAAACCAGATTAGGATCAGGACAGGACCACCAGGACACGACCAGCACCCACAGTTCGGAAGCAACGCCTGCGCTCCACCCTCTCTGCAGCTATCAGTCAGAACCCCGATTGGGTTAGCGAACTCCCCAGCAAAGTGCTCCGCCAGCACTTAAGGTTTAGTAAAACCTTAGAGTCTATGGTCAAATTCGGACAGAGTGCTCTGCAGCGCTCTGTATTCAGTCACCTATTGAGTGCGTTGGATCAGTGACAGGTCAGCTATTCAGACAAGTCGGACAAATTCCCTAGGTGAACCTAGGCTAGTTATACTGTTTTCGGGTCAGTGTACCACCCCCCAATGTTGCAAAGTGTCAGAATCCCCAATTTCGATTGGTCCTAAGGTAGGATGGGTTAACACACCAATCAGAACAGACTTTTTCGAGACCTAATTTACATTCCAGGGTACCGCCTAGCAGATTTGGGGTTCCCATGAGAAAGCGCACAGAACATAATAGAAGAAATACATTTGTTTCAATAAAAGAACAAATTTCTCCATCCTCCTAGGTCAGAGGTGGTTTTCACAGGAGCATCTTGACTGTGGCTGCCAGCTGGCTGAGTTCCACTGCCCAAGGTTGCTGCTCCTCTAGCGGCACGAGCATGCGTAGAAGGGACCTTCAAGATGGCTCTCGGTACATTTAGACCCCCATTTCCCGAGATACATGAAAAGTAAGCGAAAACAAATTAAAACATAGAAATGGATGAATGTATCATATACCATGATTAACCACTTTATATTTCTTACTTATAAAAATATACTATGCAATTAAATGTAAGTGCAACAGATAATAACACAAGAGCAGCGGTGTTAGCTTCACCACGTTTAATACACCAGCAGCCATTTTTCAGGCTGTTACGCATGCGCCCAATTTCCCACCATAACTGCAACTACGTAAAGTCACGTGAGTGTGACTAACGCATGCGCAGTAGCAAATTCCCAAGCAGCGGCCATGTTTAGGAACAAGAGTTAATCGTATTAGTAGAACACATGGGCAAGCGTCAAGATACTCGCATATCCAAAATAAAAGAAAATTAGTAAAACGTACAGATTGTATTATAGGATTATAACAGTTTCGAGGTTCTTGACTCGAGCAAGTCGCGATGCGAAATCTTGCTCTATCAATCCCCTCTTTGATGATATTTACTATCATCACAAAATACTGGAACCAGATGCCAACTTTTCTTTCACACCTTGAACAATTCAATCTCTTCCAACAGGCGATTCAATTTTTCTTTCGCATCTTTGGTAGGGTGAGAATTTTTCACCCTTTTGTAAATCTGATTATTCATTTCTTCTAATTCAAGTTCATCCACACTCCTTTTCACACCTCTCGCATTCATTGGGTATTTCTTTGTGTGTTTGCGACATTTGCAACAGACGAATATGAGGAATAGGATAAGACCTATCACTCCAATTGGCATCAGTACCTTAAACAATAAGCTTTTACCTAAACTAGTAAACCAATGACATACATAAAGAGTACAAGAAAGCTATTCTCGCGACTAAGTCCAAGTACTTTTCCGAACAAGTAACCCTTTCGGCTAATAAATCTAAAGAGATCTTCTCCTTGGTCAACAATTTGGCTACCTCTGATCGTGCTTGCCCTAACTTCATCCCTTCTCAGGCCCTCTGCACTTCTTTAAACGACTTCTTTATTGAGAAGATCGTCAAAATCAAATCTAACATCTCTGCCACTCCTTTTACTCCACTTCATTCTGTCCCCCCTATGTCTAATTCTTCCTTCTCCTTTTTCCCACCCCTTTCTCTGGACTCTTTTCTAGTCCTGCTCACAAAAATCAAGTCCGGCTCCCCTACTGATTGTGCCCCTGCTCGCATTCTTAAAACTCTCTTCTCCTCTTGTCCTGCCGCCCCTCTTTCCCTCCTTAATGCCTCCCTCTCCACTGGATCGGTTCCTTCCTCATTTAAATCTGCTATTGTTTCCCCTATTCTTAAAAAACCTGGTCTTGATTCTTCCCTCCCCTCTAACTTTAGGCCCATTTCTCTCCTTCCCTACCTTGCTAAAATTCTGGAATCTTATGTTACCTCCTGTCTTTCCACCTATGTTGAGCAGAACCAACGCCGTGCTTCTCACCAAGCGGGTTTTTGCTCGGGTCACTCAACCGAATCTGTGGTGCTCGCCGTTCTCGACGAGCTGAAAGCAAAGGCTGACACTAACTCTCCCCAAGCTCTGGTTCTCCTCGACCTGTCCGCTGCGTTTAACACGGTCGATCATAACATCCTTCTGGACCGTGTCAGCGCAGCGGGCATCAGAGGCACTGCCCTTTCCTGGATTACGTCCTTTCTAACAGGACGTTCACAAGCGGTTCACCTCCCCGGTTTTTCTGCCCCTCCCCTCCCGGTGCCCTGTGGGGTCCCCCAAGGCTCTTCCCTCTCCCCTCTTCTTTTCAATCTCTATATTCACCCACTTATCTCTTCTCTTCTTCAGCTGGGGGTCTCGGTGTTCAATTACGCAGATGACCTCCAGCTTGTCTTTGACCTTTCTTTTGCCTCTCACTCCTTATCCTTCTTTCGTTCCACCATGGTTTTCATTTCTGGGTGGATGAGCGCCAATCACCTCAAGCTCAATCCAGACAAGACTGAGCTTGTTCTGACTGGCGGCTCATCCAGCCCTTGGTCCTCTTCTTTTTGGCCCCCCTCCCTCGGTCCCCCTCCCTCCCTGGTTGCCTCTGTTAAAACCTTGGGCATCAAGGTCAGCCAGGACCTGTCCATGCATGGCCAGGTCAGTGCTGTCGTATCTTCCTGTTTTCTTTCTCTTCGGTTGATCCGAAAAATCTCTTGTTTCTTTTCCCCTGAATCTCTTAAAATTATCATTTCTGCCCTCATCACTTCCCGCCTTGATTATGGTAACAGCTTGTTCGTGGGCATTCCTGCCTACGAAACCCGCCGTCTTCAAGCAATCCAAAATCAGGCTGCCCGTCTCATCTTCCACTTACCCAAAACTTCTCACATCACTCCTGTCCTCAAATCCCTTCACTGGTTACCTATCCCGCAGAGATCCTTGTTTAAATTAGGGTGCCTTGTTTATCGGGCCCTTGATCGTTCGTCACCGGCGTTCATCAACTCTCTTATTTCCTCCTACACCCCGGCCCGCACTCTCCGCTCATCTTCTTCTGCCCTCCTCACGGTCCCCCGCTTCCGCAAAACTCGCACTGGTGGTTCTAGATTTTCTGTCCTTGCACCCCGGTTCTGGAACTCCCTCCCTCTTTCTTTGCGTTTTATTCCCATCTTTTCACACTTTCGTAAAGCGCTTAAAACATTTTTGTTTGCCTTGGCCTACCCCTGTTAAATCCTTCCTGGCGCCGCTTGTTCTGTCCCCTAGACTTCTCAGCGCCAGGAAGCCGTTCGGCCATCGTGCGCTCTATAAATAATTTAATTCATTCATTCATTCATTCATTCATTCATTCATACATTGGAGAGACCATCAACCAGTCTCTTCCAGGCACTGTCAACCTCGAGTGGTTTGAGTTCCTTTTCCAAATTCGTAATCTTTTTCACATACCCTTTGATCTGTACACTTTTGTCCGGAATGTAAGTGCAACAATGTTGCGCCTTCAACATCCGGCAGACTCCGCCCTCTTTTGCTAATAAGGTATCAAGAGCAAGTCTGTTCTGCAAAACCATTGATCTGATCGCAACCATTTCGGTATTGACCAGCAGAAATCCATGAGCTGTGTCAGTAGACAACACATCCACTATTGTGGATAATTTGCAAATTCTGTGAGTGTTCAGAACCACTCCCACTCCAGGTATCAGGGCACTCAAAATACTACCCATTATTTCACCTACGCTTTCTCTTTTGCTACGCACTAAGCCATTAGTGTTTTCACTGCTTCCAGCAATTTCATTCACATGGTATATTTTCGGGAAGACAATGCCAAAGTAGCAGCTTCCATACCAGTGATCCAGCAATTTGAAATAAGCCTTGTCTCCACATATTTAATAAATTCCGGGAAACACAGGTTCTGACCCATTTTTGAAACCCCAACCTCCAATTACCTTGTAATTGTGTTCACATTGACTGGAACCAATGAAAATGTTATTATAATAACTAGTTCTCTCGCGGTGAAGACACAGCTTCCCCTTCCTTTCGAAATCCAGCAACAAAGCAGGCCCAGCCCCTCCATTTGAGGTGCTTTACATGTTCTCAGCCCATTTAGGGGTTCTCTGCTTTTTATCATTTGCCTTTTTCTGGATATTTTCTCTCCTTTTCTCTGCCATGTTTAAAAACATATTTTCTTGTTCATGTAATGAACAGGTCAAGTTATCTCTGTGTGCTTCACCTAAATCTATTGTCATGTATTCCTATAGGTTCTGAACCGATCCCCCTATTCCTGACCCTATTCTGGTTAAACTAACCAACAAGTTAACTAGCAGTCAGCCCATGAGGCAGAAAACCCCCATGATGCAGATACCGTTATCTGACGCAGTCACACTACGGCACAGGAACGTGTTATCTGATTAGGTCATAACGCTTGAGATCTAATTAGACAAGCGATATTCCTCCAGCCCCTGATAAGGCATACGGAGTTCTCATAACAAATCAAACCTATGACAACCTGGGCAAAACCGTGCGGCCATTGTTTTGATTTCACAGAGAACTTCAGCGAAAGAATGTGCTAACGAGCAAGTCGTATGACATCCTTATTGACGTATCTATGTCCATCCTTACGTCAATCTCGGCACCTTAAAGGTATAAATATTACCGATCTTGCCCTATGCAAACACACGCGTGGTGACGAGACGGAGCAGCCATACTTGCCGAAGCCCAGAGCAGAGCAGACCCCGCTGGCAGCAGCCCCGCCTTTCTGACACGCTGAGAGAAGCTGCTTTCTCCTGCCGAGAGACCCAGCACCGGCGCTTCCGGGTAGCCCTCGCAGGCAGCCTGGAATATCGAGAGCAGAGAAAGAGATACCATTCCTCATTCATCCTAACTTCCAGGTACAGAACTGAATAACCCCTCACAGAGAATTCTTTAGTTATTCACTTGGCAAAAACAAACTTAACTTAAACTGTAACTTTCTATTCCCGCCCACGTATTAGACTTAGGTCAGGTACACGGGGTAGGCGTATTTAGAAACACCAGTTGAGTACGTTTAGTCAAATGTATATATGTATGTAATCTATTTTAATCATTTTAAACATCATATGGCTTAGAAACCATATCAATGTTTTTACAGTATTACTTTATACTATTGCTTTTAATGTATGCACTTTACTTAGCTATAAGTATTGCAATAATATCGATCCATTTCTCATGTATGAGAAAAGAGACTGATCAATAAATAACACCTTTTTATTGAACACGCCCGTCTCTTCCTTTTCTCTACAATCTGATGAGACTAAGAATGCACGTACTGACTGAGTAAAATAAATTGCCTTTTGTTCACACGACTCTCGAGATTTACTCTTGATTAGGGGAGAGCAAAGTTGTCATGTTCTATGGTTGTCAGAAACTAAATCCCTTCTTGTCTAATCAGGGAAGTTAAGTCCTCCTTGAACATTCAAGAAAGTTTCTAGTGAACTCTGAGCTAAGCTGGCAAACCCAAAACTTTAAGTCTAGTATCGACAGTAGTAGACCTAGTTAACGTCTGATCTAGGCCTTTACTATTGGGATGATAGGAGCTACACTACATGGCGCCCAACGTGTTTGGAAAGGGCGATAAAACTAACGTAAGACATTTAGAGTAACTCAGTCGTGCTTTCTCACTCAGACCCCTTTTCCCATAATACTCCAAAGACGTCTGGAAGTGGGTGAAAGGTTATATCCGCCAGACCTCGCAGGAGGGAACTCCTATGTATGGTTCTTGGTATAGTCAACGTTGAAGGATACACTGTTCCAAAATATTGTGCATCTAATCTTTGTTTCCATAAGAAACCTGATCTGCAAACAAACATAATAACCTTCAGGACAGTAAAATGTCAGACAATGAAGAAGAAAGAGAGACAGTTAGATTAGCAACTGAACTCGCAGCAGCTGATGCTACTATGCAAGACGCAGACCCGGATATAATACTCATCCCGGTCATTAAAAGGAGATCTATAACCCTAAAACTTATAGAAAATGGACTGACACCTAGAGGTGGCACAGTCATATTCGTAATTGAGGCACACGAATATCGGCAGACAGAGGTATACTATTCATGGATACATTTCCCAGCAGCAAATGCTGTAACAAAGTACTTCCACTATTACAAAATAGAGGAACCTCCTGAAATGTACACTCCTTTCGAGGAGGTGGAAGTACCACTCAAATTTCAAGAGCACTTCTCTTATTTGATGGCGCCCTAAAACATAACAATCACATCACCAGGCTCGGTCCTTTAGGTAGACCAGGAGCAACGTGGCCGGTCCTAGCCGGATACACACCACATCCAGACATCAATGGGATGTCTGTAGCAGAGCTGTTAATACAGCTAAAACAATTAATAAAACTTCATAGACAATTAGTACAGTATGTGATGCGGACTTCAACAATTCAGCCAGCGATTAAAATTCCACAGCTGACCCCTCACCAGGGGAACACAAACAAAATTACACCACAGAACATCCAGTCCTGCCTAGGTAAAGTACCGACTAAACGGGAACAAATACCATTCTGGTTGGCACAAAAAATTACCCAAATAGAGGCGGTGTTTCCTGACACCACCCAGCTAGAAAAACACAGGATTCTGACTATATGTCTCCCAATGGGAATCGCACCACACATAGAGGACTGTGACACTTGGGGTACAGTCTTCGCTTCTATCTACACAAAAACGCACGGTGTTCCATCCATTTCGGTAATACCAGATGTGCTAAAACAAATTCAAGACGAATACGGTCCAGAACCCGCTTTAACTCTTGGTATGAAATTACTGAAAGACTTCAAGCAGGTCTCGGCTATATTATTAGCCAACATAAAGGGAGAAGCAGCAAACGTGGCGATCCGCCAGAGGTTAAAAGAGACAGATATAGCGGACCAACCAGCTGAAATTGCCAGAATCATAGAAAAATCCTATGAGGAACTAGGTAGAGACAGTTTAGGTGGAATACCAGTAAAACCGCAACTGACTGAAAGTCCAGAAAAAATATTTTTTAATAATAATTCACCAAAAAAGAACTGGGATGGAAACAAACAATCCAATCCTAAAGAAAATAAATTCCAGTCCAGAGGAAGGTCTCCTAGGCGAAGAGAAAAATCTCCAAACCAGAGACAAAGGTCACCCCAGAGTGACCCTTCTGGGAAAAGATATAACCTTAGAAATAGGGATAATATAAAAAAGCCTGATAGATATCAAGACATTGATACACGTCCCTCTCAATCTTTTCAGACTTCCTCGCAGAAATCGGAAAGAAGAGGACGATCAGAACAAAGAGAAGAGCACGCCAAGTCCAAAGACAAGGAACCTGCTCAGCTAAAAAAGAAATTACAATTTCCAAAAAAGAAGGTAGCCAGTATCAAGGTAGTTAACAATGCCGAGAATACTGAGGACACAACTGAAAAACGGAGAATGGGCTCAGACAATGCTAGACAGCGCAGCAGAAGTGAGCATAGCTCGCAAAGTCCTTATGAATCATCTGGAGACAGTGGACACGAATGAATATCTTCAAGTGGAAACTGCAGACACCAGGGTTAGCAAACCTCACAAGATATACGAAATAACATTACGTATAGAGGGAGATAAGACTAGGAAAATAAGGGGACTATTTTGGGATAATCTCTCCGAGGGCTATGACATCCTTCTAGCTGAAAAATACTGGCCACCAGAGTTTGTTAGGGAGTGCCCTCATGGCGAAGAAATAATTATGCCTGCCTTCTCGAATCATATCCCAATATACACTTGCTAGAAAGTGGGCAGTAGCTCTAGCTCCTGCTTTATATAAAAATCATGTAGGATGGGATGAGGACTCCCCTCCTCACAAAATCGAGTTAAAATCACAACCTACTGCACAAAGGCAGTACCCAATTAAGCAAGAAGCTAAAAAACAGGTAAATGAAATACTAGATCAGCTAGAATACCAGGGGGTGATTGAAACTTGCACCTCACAAATGAACAACCCTTTGTTTCCGGTCTCCAAACCAGACAATTCATATCGTCTAGTTTTAGATTACCGACACCTTAACACATGTTGCAAAACTTTTGCAGTGCAAAACTCACATAGTGCTGCACTAATGAATAACATAGTGCGCAAAAAATACAAAACAACCTTAGACATCTCAAATGGATTCTTTTGTCAAAATATAGCACCAGAGAGCAGATATTTAACTGCATTCTCAATAAATGGCACTCAAAAGCAATTCTGTCGATTAGCCCAGGGGTACAAGAATAGCCCGGGGGTATTCTCAGCAAGAGTAACAGAATTACTACAACTATATGATGATGAAGCATTATCTTATGTCGATGACATTTACTTAACAGATGATGACTTGGAGACTCACTTGAAAAGAGTGAACAGCATAATACTTGGGTTCGCAGCAGAGGGTTACAAATTCAACTTTAAAAAGTCAAGAATTGCCCATCTGACAGTCCTGTTCTTAGGATATGAATTATCAAGTGAAGGCAAAAGCCTGGCAGACAATTTCCTAGAGAAATGTGTCGTAATCCAAGCACCTAGAACACTAAAAAACCTACAGTCAATTCTAGGCTTCCTAAATTTCGGAAGAACATACATTGCAAATTACGCAGAAAGGGTCAAACCCCTTTATGATCTGATAAAACCAGATTTTAAAAGATCCAATTGGACTCAAATACACACAGAAATTTTGAGATCCTTACAAACAGACATGCTAATTAAAACAAAATTAGAAACACGTGATAACACACGCAATCTTGTGATTCGAGTCATCCCAGGGAGATGCGGATTCACATACCTGACCTCTAATGAGGGAGAAAAGGTACCAATTGCATTCAAATCACACTTGTACACAGAAGCTGAACAGAAATTCAGCAACAAAAATTGTTCATGCAGTTCAAACCGCAATAGCTAGAGAAAAAGATCAAGCTGACGGTAGACATATCACAGTCAGAACAGCAGGATCAGCCTTTGAGGCACTAACAACACCGTGTAATTTACCAACAACAACATTGAATCCGGAATGGATACAATGGGTGAATTCAATCACAACGGACAAAGTATATTACTACTTTGATCCAGAACTAGAAGAATTAAAAAATCTAGAATATGAAAAAACATATCCTCTGCCAATCGACATTCTGCCTTTACGACATTACGCCTGTGTAATTTATACAGACGGACATGCTCAACCCTCCGTTTGGGGAGAACAAGCATACAACCCCACATGTGGGATTACAAAAGAAGTGTGGCGCGGAGGTAAACTAAAACCACTAATAACAAAGACACACTCGGTAGAAACTAATTCAGAACAACAAACTGAAATATTAGCTTTGAAAATGGCGCTAGATAATGCGGATCGCGAATTCCCGACACTTATAGTGTCAGATTCATATTACTGCGTCAAATCATATAACAAGGATTTGCAGACATGGATTCAAAACGGTTACAAAGATGACACAGATGCACCAATAAAGCAGAAACTGCTCTGGGAACAAATAGTTCTTTTACAGAAAGAACTACCAAAGACTCACGTGACACACTCACTGAGTCACCAGCGTGATGGCGTTCACGTTGCAGGGAATTCATTGGCTGAGACAGCCACAACGGCGGCCACTAAATCGGCTCCCGTAGTTCAAAAAAAGCATACATTAAAATACATTGACGGTGAAACAGTGCTGGCGGTGAAAACGTCATCAAAGGGCGACTGCTCAGCGCTACCGATCAACTATCCACTCAATTATACATACATAATCGATGCAAACTCCGTCCCTTTTGCTCGAATCCCTGGAGTGGGGGATAGAGGGATTCCAAACATGGACAGGAGAAACTTGTTAATCGCAGACGCACATATGGGCGAGGGTCTCAGACACCTCAAACTAAAAGATTCTCTGGAAGAATTACAATCAGGGTACTGGTGGCCAGGCATGAGCCTGCATCATACCATGTTTGTAAAAAACTGCCCAAACTGCAACAGAAATCGCAGTGGGGAGAGAAAAAGTGTAATACGGTGGAATCTGACTGCAGATAATATCACCAGTAAAGAGCATGGCTTGCGATTAACATATACAGGCTAGTTTCCACTTATAATGTAGATCCTCGGCACTCGGCTGACGTCTGAACTGTTATACAAAGATTTGCGAGTCTAAATGGCATATACGCTAAGAGCATGCTACGTTTGACCGTTGTTTTCACTCTAGCCCTTAAGCCTGAGGGGAATCATGGCCAAATGAGCATAGCACAGCGGGAATCTTCTCACTTCCTTCCTGAGGGATACGGGATGGTGTAAAGAAAAAACCAAGGCATAAAGCAATCCATAACGGAAAGGATATTAGGTTCGGGAGCTGGGTGGGTCAAACATCTAATAAGTGTCCAACGTAGTCTAAATAACTTGCCAAGAAATTCTCTGGAGGGATTCAGTCCATACGAATTATTATTCGGAACTAGGATGATTATCTCTGACCTTGACAGTCAGACTTCAGTGGTGAAAGAAAAAAGCTTTGATATCAAAGACCGTTTGGCTATTTTGCAGGACTTAAACAAAACAAGAAAAGACCTGAGCAACATAAAGTTGAAACAACAGCCAACAACCACTGAAGAACCACCACCTGTCCCAGCAAGACCTGTCTGGATTCCAAAAGTCGGGGATCTAGTCAGGGAGAAGATCGCGGTAAAGAAGGAATTTGGGCCTTCTTACAGAAAAGCAGTTCCTGTCTTGTCTGTCAACGGGACAAGATCAGTCGTACTACCGCCACTTGCTGGTAAAAAGGAGAACCGAGTTGTATCCATCGACCTGGTAAAACCACAATCATGTGGCCGATAACAAACAGTAGGCCAAGAGGACTTCCAATAAGTAGCAGAACACCAAGGTTTGCTACAAGTACAGAGGTCCTAACCAGTGGCGGCTGGTGACATATGAAAGTGGAGAGGCGTAAAAGTTGTGGACGGCGCACTGTGGCGAGCAAGAGCAGCCAGCAAGCATGAACGCATCAAGGTTGCACCTCGCATTACTTCACATGACCCTTCTCCTGATGCCTGGTGGGACAGACACATTAAACAGACTCAAAATAACCTCGAAATAAAGCCTTGAGTTGCAAATGTATATCCGTGATCTATAAAGACCTGGGCGCCAGGCACGAACAAGACTGGGACTATAGTCAATAATGGTTTGCCAGTCATGCTTGACAGCACGACGCG
Source organism: Lissotriton helveticus (assembly GCF_964261635.1). Classification (NCBI taxonomy): domain Eukaryota; kingdom Metazoa; phylum Chordata; class Amphibia; order Caudata; family Salamandridae; genus Lissotriton; species Lissotriton helveticus. The sequence goes on along the minus strand of NW_027611725.1, from coordinate 1,875,988 downwards.
ACACTCAATACAAAATTAGGCAGCTGTATTTTTCCTTTTTCAAAAATAAATCCCAGCATGGCACACATTGTTTTCTGTATATATTTATATGTAAATCGCAGCAACAAAAACACGGAAAACTTGAAGCCTTAAACACAGCAATTCACACTCCGTACACAGACACGGTCTTACTGTGAACAAGGACCTTGATCCCTCGCTAGCCCATTCCTCTATGATGGCGTGTGAAACACAGCCTCGGGAATTAAGTATTGGCACTGTCTTCCAAGCATCCTTGGCATAAATTAAAGCCCTGCTCTTTACCTACGGGAGGAGACACTCACATGTATTGAAAGTGTCTCCTCCCGTAGGTCTCTCTCTGCCGGTAAAGAGCTTGTGACATTTTACTGTGGGGAAAGTGAAAGCTCTAGAGCGGAACATAGATGTCTCGTTTGATCACTTCTTTACATTTGCAGGGCTTTAATTTATGCCAAGGATGCTTGGAAGACAGTGCCAATACTTAATTCCCGAGGCTGTGTTTCACACGCCATCATAGAGGAATGGGCTAGCGAGGGATTGGCGTTGCTGTGCTTTCAGCGGTTTAGCAGGGACGTGTCTGGTCTGCTCTTCTGAGTGGGGCTATGAGAAAGTGACATTCGGTCTTTTACACCCTGTTAGTGAATTTGTCAATTTTACCACACAGTCGCGGCCGGCAATACGGGTGGGGGGGGGTAGAAATTGTGTTGTCGCACTGCTGAGGGGAGGGATGGGAGGGATGGGGGGGGAAGCGGGATAAATTTAAATAAAATAATAAAACAACAAAGTCAATAAAATAAACTTAACTTACCTTACCTTCCCGCTGGCGCCTTCAAGTTAGTTCCGACTCCACACGTCCCGACTCCCGCCCTCCTGTTCTACTCGTCACGCAGGAAGCCAGGCAGCCTCCCTCCCCTCTACCACAGCACAGCGCTGTGATTCGTTCGGCTGGCTGCCCCTACACCACGTCATTTTTCTGTATGCTGCAGCATACAAGAACAGGGAGAGTGGGAGGGGTTACTCGAGGGCAGGGGGGAGCGGCTTGCCTGATGTTATTAATACAGTTAATACTGTCTGTTTGGACAGCCTCTCAGGCTGTCCATCAGACAGTATTGACAACAGTGGGGAAAGCCACTCCCCCCTGCCCTCGAGTAACCCCTCCCACTGTCTCAAGAAGGAACTCCTGCTTTCTCGCCGTTCGAGAAGGCAGAAACAAATGGTAGTTCTCTACTATTTGTTTCTGCCTTCTCGCACGGCGAGAAAGCAGTGGGGCGGCGCCCAAACGCCCCCATGGAGGATCCGGCTCATCACATTCGAAACGCCTACAGAAGAACAACAAGGACTATGCAACAATGCAATGGAACTTAGACCTCTGAAAACCCAAATAAAAACCTTTAGCAGAGACACACCAATCTATAATGAAGTACCAAGTGAAAATGCAAGAAACGGTAATCCTGAAGCAATTGGAACAATTGACAGAACTGCATCCGGCTACTTCATAAACTTCGATGATTCCTCTGAAGGCTTCAGTGAATCAAAGACACAGCCATCATCAAAAACCTTTAAAGACAAAGCTAAAGAACTTTTGAAACAACTGAAAGAAACATATCTGATTTCTCCATGGATTGAATTTTGGGTGGGTTTTGGTGCATTTATCCTCATACTTTGGCTCATCATGGTACTTACTTTGGGACGCTTCATTGAGGGAAAATATGCTAAAATGGACACAGCAAGTCAGAATATCAACTTGATCCTCAAACCACACACATCTTCACACGTCGAGAAAAGAGAACTTTCTTCAGCCAACTTCACAGCCAATCCTATACCGGGTGGGGTAGCATGGGACAACACTGACTATGAAATTTATGGTCCGGTCGAGATCCTGAAATATCCACACCAAATTAAGATCTCCTTAAGTGACTTTGTGAAACCAAACTCATTTGCTGATGATTGGGACTTCGAAAGCATTAATAATATGATGTCTGATTTAGTAATGTCTGCTAAATTTACCAAACATGATTATTTGCAGGGTTCTACAAATTATGATAGTATGTATTGCTATAACCACTATGGTAACCATTTTCTACATCAATCTGCACAACCTAGAAATGTTTTAAATTATAATCAATGGGAACATTTTGCTACTCCTCCAAAAGGGAGCTCAAGAACCGTTTATGACAAATATTCATACTTTTCAGGTTTTAACACAAGCAATGCTGAAACATTTTATTTTAAATTGTCGAACAAGACAGGGATGAAAACCATGATAACCAACACAAAATTTATATATTCAGACTCATTTTTTGAACAAATGAATACCTTTGGTTTTGATTATTGGGACAAAAATGTTGAATTGAAAAGTGTTTGGGGTACAAAAGAATGGCAAGTACAGGGTATAGAAGCTTTGTTTAGAGCCTGCATGATCCCAGAACAAATGATATTTTTAAATGACACTGTTCAACAAACCACCTGTCTTGGCTTAGCCAAAATCAAAGATTTAAATAAACCGTCTATTCCAAAGCCAACAATGTTTAGCAATAGCTCTGATACAGATGAAGAGATAGACGTAAACCATATATTAAACCAAAACAGAACACATCCTGATTGGAAACAATGGTTGATCTGGCCCACAGATACTAATAACTGTCAAGACAGATTCCTGAACAAAACACAGGGGTTCAAAATGACCAGGCCAGACCCTAGATATCCCCAAAGACATCACCCAGGGATAATAACAACCTACAGTGTGGGCAAATTATGCCTTCAATGGCTACAAACTTCCACACTGCCTGAAATTAAGCAACACCTAACTTTACTTACTGATGGTGCTGACTTGCGTAATTTCATAATGGGACCACGCAAACAGCGTCAAAAGCGTTTCATAGCAGCCTCTGTATATGCAGCATACAATAAGGCCTGGAAGGTTACTCAAATTGAAACAGCAGAGAGAATACGGGAAATTGACCGTATTAATTTGGAAAAATCACTTTCTGTAGTGGACAATGGGTTAATGACTCTGTCCTCCAGAATTTTTTCTTTGGACAGCATTGTGTCTTCAGCAATCGATATATTATCGCAAGACTTACTGTTGCTACAACACGGTCAGTCACAATTGCGTTCTATTGTACAGCTTGGCTGGACGTTACAAAATCTGCGTTCAGGTTATGTGCCTTGGCGTTTAATCAACACAACGTCACTATTCCAAATCTTTAACCTTAGTGATAGACAGATCAGTATGGCACAAAAGGGTGCTGATTATACAATCTTGAGCATTGAAAGACTCGAAAGATTACCAGTGACAATGTCAGAACGACCTGTCAGTGAATGGATAATACATGGAATAATAAATATTCCAATCTCAACCTTCAGGTTTCAATACTGCCAAAAATATATACAGGCTGGCATGTACGAGAAATTGGGAAAGGGGTACATTAAAACAACATGGAACCTGCCCTATTCACATGCATGTGTCAGTAATAGAGGACAGAAAGTGTTTCTTAGTGGCAATAATTGTGCGATGTCACTAAGCGGCACGCTTCTGTGTAACGGAATTAGTTTGCATGGAGCCTGCGAAGGGAATTCATACAACCTTTCATGTCACCAGCAAGGCTCACCTGCAACTGAGATAGAACCATTCTTTCAAAGACTCTATAATGGGAGTTACATTCTAATTGTAGACCGCAGATGTTGTAGTCTTATGCCCGGGACTCCTTATCTAGTAACTACGACTGCGAAGGTCAAGTGCTGTGGACGCTCATTGTTCCCCAGCTCCTTTCCAGACAGGGAGGCAAGGGCATGGCCCAATTTGAAAATTACTTCTATTCGAATAGATACTTTAAGCAGAATGAAAACAGTGCTTCTTCAGACGCCTACAAGGCTCTCGTCATCAAAAGAAACATATGATCTCCAAGTCGCAAGGACGACTGCAGAGATACATTCATTGTTATCAACTAATTCCCCCAAACATTTCGCGGAAATCCTTAATGAAATCTTAAATATTTCTGATACCACTGGGGTCTCAAAGGTATTTAAGACAGTATTTTCGATGGCATTAACACCATTCAAAGCCATACTGGGTATTTTTCCAGATTTCGTCCATTCGATTTTTGGCGGACTTCCCCTGATCCTGGGACTAATTGCAGGAATCCTATTCTTAGTCCTTATTTTTCGTTATGGCAACCCATGTCACAGACCAAACTCTCTCGACAATGGAAGAAACAATCCTAGCCATTGGATACCGGGACCGGATAACAAAAATCCTGGGACTCTCCCGGCTTAGAGACCTGAACATGACTTGGTTTCTATCATTTCGACTAATGTGGCAAAGATGTGTTTTACCTGTATTAAGGTGTCTGCTATGCGGAGAAGAATGCGTGTTAGACACCTGTCTGACGCTACAATCGGATGCGCCAATGGATGCAGAAACATTGTTGAGCCCGATAAAGGTTCATGCTTTGTGCTGCCCTCAAAGGCTGCCAATCCTGATGACGGCATTCGTGGAAGCTTCACCACTACGACTGAGGGGTAGTGAAGTTCAAGATGAAAGCAGCATCGATCAGGTACGACCTTCTGTCAGCAATGCGAATCAGAATGTCAATGGAGACAATCATGCGCATGAATGCATGATTACACCTATTTCCGAGTTAGTGGAACTTTCCCATGAAGCTGTTGACAGTTTTTTCGAAAGCCTAAATGATATGATGTTCTCACCCGAACAGAAATAGAGACTTTTGAGCAAGCTCGCACTCGGCGTTCCCTGAATTCGGCCTTCAACTTTAAAAATAAAGTCACATGAACAATTTTCCCTCCAGTTCACGGACAGCAATTTTTTAGCAGCCCCAAATTAATTTTTACAATTTTTCGGCACACTATCTTCTGCTTAAAGTAAGAAACTATTCCTAGAGAACTAAGATTTCTATTTTTAGATACTTTATAGACTTTAGCTGCCCGCTGGTATGTTCACAAATATTTTATTATGTGATGAAATGGTCTCGAAACTTTTTTCTGTATTTAAGAAGCCATTTCATGTGTAATTTCTCATATACCAAATAAGCAATAATGTATACAAATGCGTGATTACTTTAGCATTTAATTCATAGCTTGAGTGCATACAAATATATATGACTGCAATTTTTCGTATATTTGAAAATTTCAAAATGCATTTATGTATTTTGGGGTGGTAAGGTATACACTATACTCTATAGTATATTGTACTATGTTATACTATGCATAGATTAGTAAATATGTCCATAGTTAGCGTGGAGTGGGTGTCATGTATTCCTATAGGTTCTGAACCGATCCCCCTATTCCTGACCCTATTCTGGTTAAACTAACCAACAAGTTAACTAGCAGTCAGCCCATGAGGCAGAAAACCCCCATGATGCAGATACCGTTATCTGACGCAGTCACACTACGGCACAGGAACGTGTTATCTGATTAGGTCATAACGCTTGAGATCTAATTAGACAAGCGATATTCCTCCAGCCCCTGATAAGGCATACGGAGTTCTCATAACAAATCAAACCTATGACAACCTGGGCAAAACAGTGCGGCCATTGTTTTGATTTCACAGAGAACTTCAGCGAAAGAATGTGCTAACGAGCAAGTCGTATGACATCCTTATTGACGTATCTATGTCCATCCTTACGTCAATCTCGGCACCTTAAAGGTATAAATATTACCGATCTTGCCCTATGCAAACACACGCGTGGTGACGAGACGGAGCAGCCATACTTGCCGAAGCCCAGAGCAGAGCAGACCCCGCTGGCAGCAGCCCCGCCTTTCTGACGCGCTGAGAGAAGCTGCTTTCTCCTGCCGAGAGACCCAGCACCGGCGCTTCCGGGTAGCCCTCGCAGGCAGCCTGGAATATCGAGAGCAGAGAAAGAGATACCATTCCTCATTCATCCTAACTTCCAGGTACAGAACTGAATAACCCCTCACAGAGAATTCTTTAGTTATTCACTTGGCAAAAACAAACTTAACTTAAACTGTAACTTTCTATTCCCGCCCACGTATTAGACTTAGGTCAGGTACACGGGGTAGGCGTATTTAGAAACACCAGTTGAGTACGTTTAGTCAAATGTATATATGTATGTAATCTATTTTAATCATTTTAAACATCATATGGCTTAGAAACCATATCAATGTTTTTACAGTATTACTTTATACTATTGCTTTTAATGTATGCACTTTACTTAGCTATAAGTATTGCAATAATATCGATCCATTTCTCATGTATGAGAAAAGAGACTGATCAATAAATAACACCTTTTTATTGAACACGCCCGTCTCTTCCTTTTCTCTACAATCTGATGAGACTAAGAATGCACGTACTGACTGAGTAAAATAAATTGCCTTTTGTTCACACGACTCTCGAGATTTACTCTTGATTAGGGGAGAGCAAAGTTGTCATGTTCTATGGTTGTCAGAAACTAAATCCCTTCTTGTCTAATCAGGGAAGTTAAGTCCTCCTTGAACATTCGAGAAAGTTTCTAGTGAACTCTGAGCTAAGCTGGCAAACCCAAAACTTTAAGTCTAGTATCGACAGTAGTAGACCTAGTTAACGTCTGGTCTAGGCCTTTACTGCTGTAGGTATTATTCCAATGCGCAGAGCCTTTTGGGATGATAGGAGCTACACTACACTATGTTACCTATAGTCAGGAAATATTCTCCCATATAACGTGTGACGTCACTTTTAGTATGTACAGGGTTCAGGTTTCCACGTATAGGAAGTTCAGAAAAGATCACGTCATTATTAGAGTAATAGTACTGTAACGGTCCTCTTTTATAAAACAAGCTAGCTAATATGCTACAGGAAATTCCATATGTCAGGGGCAGGTGATGGTAAGTCACTCCCTCAGCTACGGAAGTAGGTAACTTCATACAGACATAGCAGTCTTCTATCTCCATAGTTTTTACATACTGCACTAACAGGTTTGCGAAAACATTTAAATGAGTCTGGTTCTTGACTCCGTGGTAATGTAGTCCTTTCTCATCTGGTGCTTCTAAGTCTCGTTTTGTTTGTCTGAGGGCTTTCTCACGTCTTTCTACACTTTTTCTACAGTTCTTCAGTATCAGTAGTTACAGTCTGTGTAGGGTCAATATTAGTATTTTTGCTTACCATAAAAGGAATAAAAACTGTTAGTCCTATCCGAAGCACTATTACTATAGCTACACTACATATGCATACCTTGCAGCATGTTTTGCAACAACTGTGGCTAGGTCTACCATTCACGTTTGAATCAGACATTTTAGCTCAGAAGAAGTTTTCAACCCCTCTTTGTGACTTTGCACAGGTAGCTTACACTGGGCAATTTCAGGGTGGTTCGTCTTCTTCTTCTGTGGAATGATCAGCAATCTGTTCTCCGTCACTTTCGTCAGTGATATCAAGATCTTCGAATTCCTCCAAGATCAAACAGGTCCATTCAGGATCTTGGTGTTTCTCGTTCAGTCTTTTTATTCGATCACTCCTTCTTTTAGAGCTGTCTCCAACTTGCTCTGCTATTCGAGGACTTTTCCTTCTTTCTGCAAGTTTTTCTTCTACTGTTTTTATCCTTAGTCTTAGTTTCTTTATGAATCCTGGTTCGATATGTTTTCTTTTCTTAAGTATTTTAGCTGGCACTGGGATTTGCCTTTCTTCTAACGCACTTTTATTTTCATTTGTTTGTGGCACTTCTGCTCCTTCTTCTTCTCTTTCTGTCTGACTAGTTCCAGGTCTTATCTCTGTTTCTTCTGCCTGGTCACTAAGCTGGCCTGGTTCAGGTGAATTTTGGTTTTGGCTTTCAAATGTCTCTGTTTCTAAGTCCTGAACACGTTCTTCTAACCCTATCTGATCCTGTTCAAGCCCTTTTATCCCTTGATTTTCTTCTGCTTGAACTTTTTCGCTAGCTCTAGTCTGTCCCTTTTTGGTTTCAGGAGTTTGGGGAGGTGTGTCAATTATTTGCTCTGTCCCTGTCTGACCTTCTCCTTCCTCAGTTTTGATGTGAATCTCAATGGTCTGAGGATCTTCGCCTGTGCCTGTCTCTTCCTCTCTACTCCACTCTCTATCTTCGTAAACTCGCTCTCTTGTTCTGATTGGGTCTTCGGTTAGATCGATTATGGGTATCCAATCATCTTGGCTGGTGCTCGGCTGTTCGTCATCAGCTACTTCAGGACCAACGTCTGCAGACCCCTCAGCTGGACAACCTTCAGCTCCAGGTTCCTTGTCTGGTATTACCTTCTGTGTATGGCTGGCATGGATCCACTTGGGAACGCCTGCACACTTCACCGCTGTCGTGGTCACCAGTATGATTTGGCGCTTTTCTCCCCACCTCGGTGCAAGGCAATTCGAACGAGTATGCTTCTTAATCCTGACCCAGTCCCCAGGAACCAATTTGTGGACTGGTGTCGTTGGATTGGCGACGGCGTCTTCTCCAATCTGGCGAGAGATAGAACGCACTTGGTCACCTAGTTTCTTGCAGTACTCAAGTATCAAATCATCAGTAATGCTCAACAGTTTGTATCCTGGTACCCATGCTTGTCTCATCACTCTTCCCATCAGGATTTCATGCGGGCTCAAGCCTGTTTTCCGGTCTGGAATACTTCGGAGTCCCATCAGAACAAGAGGCAAAGCATTTACCCAGGTCATGCCAGTTGAGTCACACATCTTTGCTAATCTCGATTTTATCGTGCCATTTATTTGCTCCACTACTCCAGAAGCCTCTGGACGATATGCACAGTGCAGCTTTTGTGTAATTCCAAATGCCTTACAGAGCTGATCGATTACCTCATTCTGAAAATGTTTGCCTCTATCTGATTCAATAGTGACTGGAACCCCGAACCTAGGTATCAATTCCCTTAGTAACAATTTTGCCACTGTTATGGCGTCACTTTGTGCGGCAGGGTAGGCTTCCACCCATTTGGAAAACAGACAGACAATGACAAGGACATATCGTTTTCCCTCACAACGTGGCATGGTGATGAAGTCAATCTGTACCCTAACAAAGGGACCCCCTGATTTTCCTATTTCAACTACTGTCCTCTTGCCAACGTTGAACTGCTGACATGTTAAGCACCTCTGGCAGAGAGATTCTGCTACCTTCCTGAACTTCGGGTTATACCAGGTTTGTTGAAAAACCAGTACCATGGCATCCCTACCAGTGTGTGAACTTCCATGTATTAGTCTCGCCATAGAGGCAAGCAGGTGTCTAGGCAACACAGGCATACCATTTGGGCCCACAATGACACCATCCTCACGCCTTTGTCGACACCCAAGTTTCCTCCACTTCTCTTTCTCTTTCGCTGGCACAGCATGCTGCCAATCTCTCACTTCTTCCCAGGTAGGCACTTCCTCAAACACCATAAGTTGGCAGCTGTTTCCAATTCTCCCCAGTTTAATATTCACAGACATGCGATCTCTGGCACATTGTTTTGCCACCTCATCTGCAAAATTATTTCGCAATGATACGTGGTCAAGGCCCTTTTTGTGAGCAGCACATTTGACCACTGCCAATTCTTTTGGTAATTGAATTGCCTCTAGAAGGTCTTGTACAACCCTTCCATTTCGAATGGGAGTACCAGATGAAGTCAGGAATTCTCTTTGTAGCCATAACTGGCCGAAGTCATGCACAACCCCATAACAGTACTGACTGTCAGTATATACTGTTATTCTTTGGTCTTTTCCCAATTTGCAAGCTCTTATCAATGCAATCAATTCGGCTACTTGTGCAGACTTCACTCCAAATAAACAGGATGCTTCTTTAATTTTGTCTAGGGCGACCACAGCGTATGCAGCACTTAGGCCTACAAGTTCGTGTCTCATACATGAACCATCCACAAACCATCCCTGATCCGACACAGGCAGAGGTGTTTCCTTAATGTCTGGACATGGTTTGGTACTGAATTCTGTCAGATCAATGCAGTCATGCTCATTTTCTCCCTCAGCTTCCATTACCATTGAGTCAGGAAGTAGAGTGGCTGGATTCAAGATATTACACCGAGTGATGACTACATTCGCAGCACCCACGAGAATCCTCTCGTATTTAGTCAGTCGACTAGGGGTGAGATACTGAGTCTTGGTTCGGGTCAGCAAAATTACAACTGCATGTGGGACATACACAGTTACAGGATGTCCCATGACAATGGATTCACTCTGCTCTAGACTCGTGCAAGTTGCAGCTACTGCTTTCAGACACCCAGGTAATCCAGCAGCCACTGGATCCAACGTGGCAGAAAAATATGCCACCGGGCGTCTAGTCGACCCATGCTCCTGAGTTAAGACCGACAATGCACAATTGTCTCGTGTATCACAGAACAGTGCAAATTCTTTTGCATAGTCAGGCATCCCTAAAGCAGGGGCTGTACACAGACAATCTCGCAATTTCGTAAAAGCTGTCAGGCTTTCATCATTCCATTCCACTGGATCCTTCGCTCCTTTCTTGGTCATATTTATCAGAGGCTTTGCCAGCACTGAAAATCCCACAATCCACTGCCTGCAGTAACCTACAACTCCAAGGAACATTCTGATTTCTTTCTGAGTACGGGGTAATTGCATCTTTTGAATTATTCTGACTCTCTCTGAGGTGACTTTTCTGATGCCTTTCCCTATCTGGTGCCCCAGATATTTTACTGACTTTGAACAGAACTGTAATTTTTCAGGGGCCACTTTGTGTCCCTTTTCACCTAGGTGATTCAGTAGGGCAATGGTGTCGACAACACAATCTCTATGACTTTTGGACGCCACCAAGAGGTCGTCAATATATTGTACCAAGACAGACTTTCCAGGTAAGACTAAAGATTCAAGGCATTTTTTCAAGATCTGATTAAAGATAGAGGGGCTTTCTGTGTACCCATGGGGGACCCGATTCCAGACATACACGTGACTGTTGAAAGCAAATGAGAAAAGAAATTTGCTGTCTGGATGCAAGGGGATCGAAAAGAATGCATGACAGAGGTCTATCACTGTGAACCACTCAGCATCCCAGGGAATCTGGTACAGGATCACTGCTGGGTTCGGGACAACAGGACAACAAGGAACCACTATTTTATTGACTTTTCTCAGGTCCTGTACTACTCTGTACTTGCCACTAGGCTTTTTTATGCCCATAATGGGTGAGTTACACGGACTACTCATCACTTAATGTATGATGTTTGCTTCTAGCAACTTTTGTATTTCAATGGCAACTCCTGCTCTTACTTCAGCACTCATTTTGTATGGCTTGGTATTGGGGTAAACTGCATTTTCTTTCATGGCTATTTGTATGGGGTCTACATTTGCCATCAATCCTACATCCTTTCCAGTAAAATCCCATACTTCTGGCTTCACTGTCTTTTGGAGTTCTTCGGGTAAGTCCTGTACAGTCAATCGTTTAATTTCTGAGTCAGGTCTAATTAACATTAATTTGTAAATACTATCTTCATCTGGGGTCTGAATTTCGACGCCCCTTGGTGTGCAAAAGATGGCGCAGTTCATTTTGCACAGCAAATCGCGTCCCAGTAAGTTTACTGGACTGGTATCACAAACTACAAATCTATGCATTTCCTTGAAGTTCCCTATTGTAATCTCCATTGGTTCGGTAACGGGGGTACTAATCAATTGATTAGATACTCCCACTACTTGGATTGCTTCTCCCGAGAGGGGTAGGTTTGGAACGTCCCCTGTTCTCACAGTAGAACGGGTAGCACCAGTGTCCAATAGAAAGGTGACGTCATTTCCGTCGACCTTCCCTTCAATGTATGGTCCAGACTGGTCTACCGGCAAGGAGGCGCCAAGTACGCACTCCTTGTCCTCCCCTCTCAGGCCCCGTCAGTATTGATCATCACAGAGAAAGGTATCATTTAATAAAAACTGCGAAGTTGCTGCATTTCTATTTTCATTGCCCCCCCAGATCTCTATGTCATCACCCTGGGGTGACTTTCCCTTAAAAGTTGCCTTTGGCGCACGGGGCAGCTGAATTATTTTTACCTGTTGCTGGGTCTTTCTTGGTCTTTCATTCTGCGTCTGTGGAGTTAAATCAGGGGTTTGGGTATTATCATGCTGTAAATATGGGCACTCGTCTCTCCAATGTCCAATTTCTCCGCACTGGTGGCAGGGAAATTTCTTTTTCGCTTCCTCTCTGCTCATTTTTGCTCGGGCTTTCCCCCACCCCTAGGACTTTGATTCTGTGTAGTCTTATTTAACTTATTTAATTGCTTTTCCTGCTGTTCAGCTAATTTAACCTGTGCCCACATCACATTTTCCTTCAGCGCCTTTCGTTTCTCTGCCATCTCGTCCTCACAGTACTTTGCGTACCGGAGGACCTCATCCATTTTCTTGGACTGCCAACAGATTTTGTTATCTTTTATCCACTGACAAATTTCGGGTCTTAAACCATTTACAAACCTGTAAATAAAATGTGTCATGTCCTTCATCTCGATGTTATCTATACCACTGTATGTTTTAAACACCTGCAACAGCCTCTCATAAAAGGAATGCACAGTTTTGTCTCTTTCCTGCGTGGTTCTATCTATCTTGGTCCAATCAGTTTCCTTTGCGGGCACCTTTTGTTGCAGATGCTGTATTACTTGTTCATATTTTTTCATTACTTCAGGAGAGGGGGCGCATGTGACAGGGTCCCTCGGGTATTCCTCGCTAGGCCAAGCTATGGCTATTTTACACTCGGCCCACAAATCTACAGGAACCGCAATGTCGAAGAACCCATCCAGGTCCTTCCACAAACATTTCTGTACCTTCACAAATCTTTCCACCTGTCTGTACCAGTCTACAGGCTTTTCTCGTAATTTGGGAAAATCATTGGTAAAGGACACAATATCCTGTCTAGACCATGGAACGTGCACATATTTTCCACCTGGTACTTCGCGCATGGGGTATAACTGTTCTGGTTTGTCTGCTTCCCTTAGAAGGAATTCAGGGGTCGCTTGTTTAGATCGAGCCTCATCTTTCTTCCTGGCCCACCTGGCTTTCCATTTTTCTACATCTCCCCATTTCTGGAGTACTGTCAATAATTCTTTGACCTGTGCCTTTTTCCCTGACATATTCAGGTTTTCCAAATCCTTGTCTGAGAAATCTGCTCTGTACGGTTTTTGCAAAGGTTTCGATTTTGAAATATCTATTCCCATACTAGCTGCAGTGTCTGTCAGTTTTTCATGTAATACTCTGGCATTTCGGGTGAGACTTTTGCAGATAAACAGCAACTCTTCTTCAGAGTAGGTATTTAATCGATCTACTCCTACATTTCCTGCCATCAGTTCTTCAATTTCTACCCTCAGTTTATAAAGATCTAAAGGTTTCGTCTGAGGGGCTTGTTTTTCTAATTTGCGACTCCATCTTTCGATTTCTTCAGGAGTTACCAGAGTGACACTCCTAGTATCCGAAGCTGATTCCATTTGAATCTCTTTCGTGGTAAATGGATTATGCCTGTTCTGCTTTCCTTTCCAGTTGTCCCTGATGGGCAGATCCATTAGCGAGACCTCAGACTCGCATTCACTTGTCTGGTCATCTACAATTAAGGGTTCTGGTCTGGGCTGCGCTACAATTGGGGTAATAACTGGAGTTTTTGGACTCCCTTGCCGGTCCCCATACAACGGAACCACTGGTCCAATAGTTACTGGGATAGTTAGGGCTTCAGGACTGGTATTTAACTGGGTGATTTTCTGAATTATTTCGGTTCTCTGTTTAGCTAGAGCCTCTCGCTCGCTTTCTTCCAATATCCGGTCTAAGGATTTTTCATGTAATACCTGCGGGGTTAAGGTGGGTGCATAACTTGGAGCAGTGGGGTGCGTTTCACCTGGTCCGTCTCCATAATTAGGTTTCGGAAATAACGTGCCTGTTCCTAAGGATCTCGGTTCTTCCTCATACTGAGGTTGCAAAAACGGCATTCCTGAGCTTGATGGTCTGGCCTCACCTTCGTAAGGAAGTCTGGGGCAAAAGTCCCTTTCGCGTGAGTATCTCATCTCTCCACCAGTGGGCATTCTGGGGGAAATTTCTCTCGTCTCTATAGGTCCCAGGCTTTTGGTATATGGAGGTATCTGACGCCCTCCTCCTACACTTGCAGATCTGGCCTCCTCCTGGGGAGGAGGTCTTCAGGAGTTAGCACCTTCACTGCAAGGCCGGTGTCCCTCATTATAAGGCGGTGGACTTCTTATGAACATGTCATCTAATAATTCATCCTCCGATTCCCCAAGGGGCACCCAATGCTTACATTTTTCTGTACTCTTTCCTCCTTGAGGAGGACCCTCCGCTTGCATCATTGGAAACAGTCCTTCTACAATCATACTCTGTCTCCATTGCTTCATCTTTTTGTCTCGGGTTTCCTGCTTCAATTTCGGATAAAATTTCGTTAACCCTTTATCCATCCGGGGCTTATCTCTTTCAAAAGCCTCGATTTCCCATTCCTCTAGGGCTTCGTACTGCGTTAATCTAGGTCTGGGATGTAAATCATTCATTCGGGTTCTCAAATTAAATAGAATCCTGCCGTTAAAGGTACCTTCTATCGGGAACGCCAAAATCCCGTCATCTTTTGTATATTCTGCCCAATTTTCTAACCACACACATGTATTGTACCCTCGATCAAACATCATGAAAGATGCGGGAGTATTCGGTGGTGGAATGACAACACCTTCTCTGGTTCTAATTGGTTTGTCTTTTTTGAAATAATTCTTTACTTTGTTCACAAGGGACAATTTTCTCTTGTTTCCATACATAATGTCTTTTTTAACACCTTTCCACTGATCGCTCTCAAATCCCATATACCGACGATTGGGTCTAGTATGCGGCTATACGAGTGCCACATACGATTCCTACAATTAACCTTTGTTTACAAAATCACTCCCAATCCAAGAGCGTCTTTTATTTTCGTGCAACCAATGAAATGCACGAATTCAAATAATCTCGACCAATGGGTGCGCGTCCTTTTCGCGAGACAGTTCTCACGCTTCGGCTCTCACCCCTCCTTTACAATTCCAGCTCCGCTACACACCCGCTGCGTCTACCAATCCCAGCGCGGCACAGAGTGATGTCAGAGCAGCTTCGCGACTGACTCCCTCCTTCACAAGGTAACGGAAACTTTCTTTCTAAAGTGCTAGTGCTTGGTTATTTAACAACGATTACACATTCGCCACTTTACTCAAGTGTCTAGACAGAAAAGCTTTTGTTTCTCTGCAAGTAGACTTCAGTTTGTCTACCTTTCATATACTACGGATACATCTCTTCTGCCTACCCTTCACTCTAGCATTAAGGAACCTGCTACTTTTCTTAAACTCATCCACTTTCTGGGATATTACTAAGCCTAAAGTTTCACCAGCGAACCCCTTTGCCTTCACCCAAGCACCGATGAACCTGCTACTCCTTCTGACGTGACCCTCACTAAGTTATGTCATGCTAAAAAGTTTTGCCAATGAACTCGCTGCTGTAATTTATTCAAACATACATTCAGAAATAACCCTAGTTAGTGCTTCCAGTTCTGCCTAACCTGCACCTAACTTTCCAAGAGCCTGTGACCTCAAAGCAAGTGGATTCTCTTCACCACTCGCTATTCAATTTCCCCGGGGATTCCCACAACACATAAAACATTTTACAAACGAATGGATTAATACATATATCAGTATAATAACAAGAACAATGATTTTAAAACATTTCATAATTTTTCAAAGCAAACATTTCAAGTGAGTGATCAATTCCCCTGAAGTGCATACTCTCGTAGCAGCAACAAGATTCGTTGCCTAGCAGCCTCCGACCTAGCTATTTTAACTAGTCCTACCTAACCTTTAACTATTCCCTAACCATCCTCTGCGCTACCAGTAAATTACTGATAGAGATCGCAGGTCACCCGACTAATAATTTTATCATATAGCTTTCGGGCCCATGTACTTCAATTCACCATATACATTAATCAGATGACCTTACAATCTGCTATCAATAACCATGAGTCCCTTTCGATTTGTTCCAGTGTACCCGACTTACCATCCACCGTTACGGGTACCTATGACCACGATGGGTCAGGGAGCTAGCTGTAAAAGGAAAGGCAGGAAAATGCAAACCCAACTTTATAAACGTTCAATATTTCTGAAAATTACCACGGACAACTGAAAGGTTTTAAGAATTTTATCTTAGTAATCAGATTCTGAGAGCATTAGGCTTACAGTAATAAGGCAGTCGATAATCAAGATAACAAACAGCATATAACCATAAAGAAACAGTGTAAGGGCAACAATTAGGGTTTTCTTAATGATAGTGCGGCAGGGAACACGCTAAATAAAGTAAAATGGAACTCAAGAATGGACATCTATCAATGGGCAAACTTAACTACATATACTATTGAGAGATACTTCATGAATATAAAGGGAAATTTCGAATCCTAAACAGTTATAAAAGAGTGAAAAGGTGGGACATACTATAAATCTAGGAAATTGCTTCAGTCAGTTTTACGTGAGAAAATTACAGACCACATTAGGAAATTGCAAACTGCAATAGCGAAAATGATTTCTAAAAGGTAGGGTAACATAGGAACACGCTATGTATTTAAATGCAAATGACTTTACGGTAAACAATGGTTGCGAAAAAGGATGGAAAATTATCATATGCAAAGGTATGTCTTTATTGAAGCAAAGACAGAAGAATAGAAAGGTGCAGTTTAGAGTTTCAGCAAGATATTTACCTAGACTGGTGTGAAAAACCAACCCTGGCCATGGGTCAGTTAAGGACAGGAATACCCCAAGTATGGACAGTCATCAACGGGACCGCAGGTGTAGAATGGACACCCCAGGACAGGACAGGAAAACCAGATTAGGATCAGGACAGGACCACCAGGACACGACCAGCACCCGCAGTTCGGAAGCAACGCCTGCGCTCCACCCTCTCTGCAGCTATCGGTCAGAACCCCGATTGGGTTAGCGAACTCCCCAGCAAAGTGCTCCGCCAGCACTTAAGGTTTAGTAAAACCTTATGGTCTATGGTCAAATTCGGACAGAGTGCTCCGCAGCGCTCTGTAAATTCAGTCACCTATTGAGTGCGTTGGGTCAGTGACAGGTCAGCTAATTCAGACAAGTCGGACAAATTCTCTAGGTGAACCTAGGCTAGTTATACTGTTTTCGGGTCAGTGTGCCACCCCCCAATGTTGCAAAGTGTCAGAAGCCCCAATTTCGATTGGTCCTAAGGTAGGCTGGGTTAACACACCAATCAGAACAGGCCCTCTCAAGCCCTAATCTACATTCTAGGGTACCGCCTAACAGGATTGGGGTTCCCATGAGAAGTCGCACGGAATACAATAGAAAGAAATACATTGTTAATAATGTAGCACATTTCGGTTCTTCTGGCTGAGTGAAGGTGCATCTTCCCAGGCACGTCTTGGCAGCGACCTTCTCTTGGCTTTGTGTCAATGCCACCTCGCCACTTCTGGTCCTGCGCAGTACTGCACTCCAAAATGGACTCACAAACCCCCATCACCCCTCCATGCCGAGGATACATGAAAAGTAAGCGAAAACAAATTAAAACATAGAAATAAATGAACGTACTACATATCATGATTTTGTACTTCAGGTTTATCATTATAAAAATATTCTATGCGGTTACAGATTAGTGCAACACACAATAACACGAGAGCATTTGCACGAGCTTCACCACGTTAATACACAAGCAGCCATCTTATGGCTATTACGCATGCGCACCCTTTCCCTCCAGAACTGCAACTACGTCACATCACGTGAGTGTGTCTAACGCATGCGCAGAAGCAAAATTCAAGCAGCGGCCATTTTTATATACACAAGTTATTCGTATTAATAAAACACATAGGCAAGCATCACTAAGATACACACGCACATTCAAAAATACACAGAATTAGTAAAACGAAAATTTTTATTACCGGGTTATAACAGATTCGAGGTTCATGACTCGAGCAAGTCGCGATGCGAAATCTTGCTCTATCACTGTTGTATTCCTTTTCTTTGTATTCTTTGCTTCTGTCTCCATTTTTCGCAATGTAGCTCTACAGCATTCCAGCCTTCCTCTCCCCTTCCCACCGATGCGTCCCCTGCTCCTCCCTCCCACCTCCCCTTCTAATGGCGGCCGTACCGAAAGCACGCCAAATGCAAACCTGCCTGCGCTCGTCCGTGCCTGGACCGCACCCACCGCCAGACCACCTGGCCACCCCGAACGCCACTACAACGCCAGCATCCTCCACGCACTCAACACCGGCCGATTATACACCTGCTTCCTGGCCACCCCAAAGCGCACCCAAGGATCCTTCTCCTGCCGGAGCTGCAGCTTCACCAGCGTTCAATACGCCACCACCTCAGATGCATACTACTCAACACCCGCTCTGCCCGCAAGCACGCTATTGAACTCTGGGACCTACCCGACTCATTCTCTCCGGACAATACCTTCCTGACGGAGACCTGGATGAACCCCTCCCCTTCACCCGACATCGCCATAGCCATCCTGGGTGGCTACAAGATCACCCGCAGGGACCGTACCAACAGAGAAGGAGGAGGAATCACCATCATCCACAGGAACACCCTCAGATTCTTGACCAGCACCGATGACACTCTTAGCGCCGCCAAACACCAGCACTTCTAGATCCACAAATCGACCCCAATACCACCATCATAGGAACCCTCGTCTACAGACACCCCCCGCCCACAGTGCAGCGACTCCATCCCCGACTTCGTCAGCACGCACGCCCTTGCATCCACGGACTACATCCGCCTCGAAGTCCTGAACTTCCACTTCAACAGCAGCTCTACCACCCTG
The DNA here is from genome assembly GCF_964261635.1 of Lissotriton helveticus. Taxonomy (NCBI): domain Eukaryota; kingdom Metazoa; phylum Chordata; class Amphibia; order Caudata; family Salamandridae; genus Lissotriton; species Lissotriton helveticus. Next base: position 1,857,255 of record NW_027611725.1, on the reverse strand, counting down.
GTCGACAACCTCGACAACCTCGGACTCAAACAGCTAGTCACGACTCCCACCCACTCCGCCGGACACATGCTCAACAGCATCTTCTCCGCCAGCAACTATGTCACCTTCAACCACACCACCAAACTCCACTGGACCGACCACCGCTGCATCCACTTCACCTTCAAGAAACCCACCATGCACCACCACACACAACAGACCCCACGCTGCAGCTGGAGCAAAAGTCACCAAAGACCAGCTAATCGCCACCCTTGCCCGAAACCCACCAACAGACACCACCAACACCAATACTGCTACCCGCAACCGCAGGCAATAGATCGACGACTGTGCCAACACTCTCGGCCCGATCAAGAAACCCTCAAACAGATTCACCAACAGAAAATCCATCTGGTTCACTGCCGACCTCCAGGCATCCAAGCAGACCTGTTGAAGGGTCGAGATGAAGTGGCACCTCGAAAAGACACCGGACAGCAATGCAGCCCAAAAGAGTGCCATCCGCAGACACCACCAACTCATTCGAACTGCCAAAAGGACTTCTTTCAAGGAACGCTTTACAACAACGCACACAACAGCAAAGAGCTCTTCAACATCATGAAGGAACTCTCCAACCCCAGCTCCAACTCCAACAACATCCTGACAACATCCTGCCATCGCAAGACCTATGCGACTCCCTAGCCACCTTCTTCTACTGTAAGATCGCAGACATCCACAACAGCTTCAACAATCAGGCCCCCCCCAAGAGCCACCGACACCTCAGACTCACCGCCCCCCAGCCACACCAACCAACTGCTCTCCTGTACCTATGTCAACGACGACAACACCATCAAAATCATGAACACCATCCACTCCGGCTTTCCATCAGACCCCTGCCCGCACCACATCTTCAACAAAGCAAGCTCCACCATTGCTCCCCATCTCCGCAAGATCATCAACAACTCCTTGGAGACCACCACCTTACCGGAGAGCTGAAAGCACACAGAGATCAACGCCCTACTCAAGAAATCCAAGGCGAACCCTAAGGACCTCAAATACGTCCGGCCCATCTCCCTACTCCTGTTCCCAGCAAAAGTCAATGTGAAGATTGTCAACTGACCCTCTTCCTCGAGGAGAACAACATCCTGGACCCATCCCAATCCGGATTCCGCAGCAACCACAGCATCGAAACTGCCTTCATCGCCGCCACCGATGACATCAGGAACCTGCTGGACAATGGAGAAACCGCGGCCCTCATCCTCCTGGACCTTTTGGCTGACTTCAACACAGTGGTCTGGGGGAGGAGGGGGTACAATGGCCCCCCTCCTGGGGCTGCACGTGCTCTGTAGCTGGAGGTCTGGGGGAGTAGGGGGTACATTGGCCCCCCTCGTGGGGCTGCATGTGCTCTACAGCTGGAGGTATGGGGGAGGAGGGGGTACAATGGCCACCTCATGAGGCTGCACGTGCTCTGCAGCTGGAGGTCTGGGGGAGGAGGGGGTACAATGGCCCCCCTCGTGGTGCTGCACGTGCTCTGCAGCTGGAGGTCTGGGGAGGAGGGGGTACAATGGCCCCCTCTGGGGGCTGCACGTGCTCTGCAGCTGGAGGTCTGGGGGAGGGAGTACAATGGCCCCCCTCTTGGGGCTACACATGCTCTGCAGCTGGAGGTCTGGGGAGGGGGGGTACAATGGCCCCCTCTGGGGGCTGCACGTGCTCTGCAGCTGGAGGTCTAGGGAGGAGGGGGTACAATGGCCCCCTCTGGGGGCTGCACGTGCTCTGCAGCTGGAGGTCTGGGGGAGGGAGTACAATGGCCCCCTCTGGGGGCTGCACGTGCTCTCCAGCTGGAGGTCTGGGGGAGGAGGGGGTACACTGGGCCCCTCTTGGGGCTACACGTGCTCTGCAGCTGGAGGTCTGTGGAGGAGGGGGTACAATGGCCCCCTCTGGGGGCTGCACGTGCTCTCCAGCCGGAGGTCTGGGGGAGGAGGGGGTACAATGGCCCCCTCTGGGGGCTGCACGTGCTCTGCAGCCGGAGGTCTGGGGGAGGAGGGGGTACAATGGCCCCCTCGTGGTGCTGCACGTGCTCTGCAGCTTGAGGTCTGGGGGAGGAGGGGGTACAATGGCCCCCTCGTGGTGCTGCACGTGCTCTGCAGCTTGAGGTCTGGGGGAGGAGGGGGTACAATGGCCCCCTCGTGGTGCTGCACGTGCTCTGCAGCTGGAGGTCTGGAGGAGGAGGGGGTACAATGACCCCCTCGTGGGGATGCACGTGCTCTGCAGCTGGAGGTCTGGGGGGGAGGGGGTACAATGGCCCCCTCGTGGGGCTGCACGTGCTCTGCAGCTGGAGCCGGCCCCACTCGGGGGCTGCACGTGCTCTGCAGCTGGAGCCAGCCCCCCCTCTGGGGGCTGCACGTGCTCTGCAGCTGGAGGTCTGGGGGAGGAGGGGGTACAATGGCCCCCTCTTGGGGCTGCACGTGCTCTGCAGCTGGAGGTCCGGGGGAGGAGGGGGTACAATGGCCCCCTCATGGGGCTGCACGTGCTCTGCAGCTGGAGGTCTTGAGGAGGAGGGGGTCCAATGGCCCCCTCAGGGGCTAAACGTGCTTTGCAGCTGGAGGTCTGGGGAGGAGGGGATACAATGGCCTCCGCCTAGGGGCTGCACGTGCTTTGCAGCTGGAGCTCTGGGGAGGAGGGGATACAATGGCCTCCCTCTAGGGGCTGCACGTGCTCTGCAGCTCGAAGTATGGGGGAGGAGGGGGTCCAATGGCCCCCTCGGGGGCTGCACGTGCTCTGCAGCTGGAGGTCTGGGGGAGAAGGGGGTACAATTGCCTCCCCCTTGGGGATGCACGTGCTCTGCAACTGGAGGTCTGGGGGAGGAGGGAGTACAATGGCCCCCCTCTTGGGGCTACACGTGCTCTGCAGCTGGAGGTCTGGGGAGGAGGGGGTACAATGGCCCCCTCTGGGGGCTGCACGTGCTCTGCAGCTGGAGGTCTCGGGAGGAGGGGGTACAATGGAACCCCTCTTGGTGCTGCACATGCTCTGCAGCTGGAGGTCTGGGGGAGGAGGGAGTACAATGGCCCCAACAAGGGGAATGCACGTGCTCTGCATCTGGAGGTCTGGGGAGGAGGGGGTACAATGGCCCCCTCGTGGTGCTGCACGTGCTCTGCAGCTGGAGGTCTGGGGGAGGAGGGAGTACAATGGCCCCAACAAGGGGACTGCACGTGCTCTACAGCTGGAGGTCTGGAGGAGGAGGGGGTACAATGGCCCCCTTTGGGGGCTGCACGTGCTCTGCAGCCAGAAGTCTGGGGGAGGAGGGGGTACAATGGCCCCCCTCGTGGGCTGCACGTGCTCTACAGTTGGAGGTCTGGGGGAGGTGGGAGTACAATGGCCCCCTCAGGGGCTGCACGTGCTCTGCAGCTGGAGGTCTGGGGGAGGAGGGGGTACAATGGCCCCCCTCGTGGGGCTGCACATGCTCTACAGCTGGACGTATGGGGGAGGAGGGGGTACAATGGCTCCCTCGTGGTGCTGCACGTGCTCTTCAGCTGGAGGTCTGGGGGAGGAGGGGGTACAATGGCCCCCTCTGGGGGCTGCACGTGCTCCATAGCTGGAGGTATGGGGAGGAGGGGGTACAATGGCCCCCTCGTGGGGCTGCACATGCTCTGCAGCTGCAGGTCTGGGGGAGGAGGGAGTCCAATGGCCCCCTCATGGGCTGCACGTGCTCTGCAGCTGGAGGTCTGGGGGAGCAGGGGGTACAATGGCCCCCTCGTGGGGCTGCACGTGCTCTTCAGCTGGAGGTCCGGGGGAGGAGGGGGTACAATGGCCCCCTCGTGGGCTGCACGTGCTCTGCAGCCGGAGGTCTGGGGGAGCAGGGGGTACAATGGCCCCCTCTGGGGGCTGCACGTGCTCTGCAGCTGGAGCCAGCCCCCCCTCTGGGGGCTGCACGTGCTCTGCAGCTGGAGGTCTGGGGGAGAAGGGGGTACAATGGCCCCCTCTGGGGGCTGCACGTGCTCTGCAGCTGGAGGTCTGGGGGAGGAGGGGATACAATGGCCTCCCCTAGGGGCTGCACGTGCTTTGCAGCTGGAGGTCTGGGGAGGAGGGGATACAATGGCCTCCCTCTAGGGGCTGCACGTGCTCTGCAGCGGGAGGTCTGGGGAGGAGGGGGTACAATGGCCCCCTCTGGGGGCTGCACGTGCTCTGCAGCTGGAGGTCTGGGGGAGGAGGGGGTACAATGGCCCCCTCGTGGGGCTGCACGTGCTTTGCAGCTGGAGGTCTGGGGGAGGAGGGAGTACAATGGCCCCCCTCTTGAGGCTACACGTGCTCTGCAGCTGGAGGTCTGGGGAGGAGGGGGTACAATGGCCCCCTCTGGGGGCTGCAAGTGCTCTGCAGCTGGAGGTCTAGGGAGGAGGGGGTACAATGGCCCCCTCTGGGGGCTGCACGTGCTCTGCATCTGGAGGTCTGGGGGAGGAGGGGGTACAATGGCCCCCTCGTGGTGCTGCACGTGCTCTGCAGCTGGAGGTCTGGGGGAGGAGGGAGTACAATGGCCCCAACAAGGGGACTGCACGTGCTCTACAGCCGGAGGTCTGGAGGAGGAGGGGGTACAATGGCCCCATTTGGGGGCTGCATGTGCTCTGCAGCCAGAAGTCTGGGGGAGGAGGGGGTACAATGGCCCCCCTCGTGGGGCTGCACGTGCTCTGCAGCTGGACGTATGGGGGAGGAGGGGGTACAATGGCCCCCTCGTGGTGCTGCACGTGCTCCGCAGCTGGAGGTCTGGGGGAGGAGGGGGTACAATGGCTCTCTCATGGTGCTGCACGTGCTCTGCAGCTGGAGGTCTGGGGGAGGAGGGGGTACAATGGCCCCCTCGTGGGCTGCACGTGCTATGCAGCTGGAGGTCTGGGGGAGGAGGGAGTACAATGGCCGCCTCTGGCGGCTGCACGTGCACTGCAGCTGGAGGTCTGGGGGAGGAGGGGGTACACTGGGCCCCTCTTGGGGCTACACGTGCTCTGCAGCTGGAGGTCTGGGGAGGAAGGGGTACAATGGCCCCCTCGTGGGGCTGCACGTGCTCTGCAGCTGGAGCCGGCCCCACTCGGGGGCTGCACGTGCTCTGCAGCTGGAGCCAGCCCCCCCTCTGGGGGCTGCACGTGCTCTGCAGCTGGAGGTCTGAGGGAGGAGAGGGTACAATGGCCCCCTCTTGGGGCTGCACGTGCTCTGCAGCTGGAGGTTTGGGGGAGGAGGGGGTACAATGGCCCCCTCGGGGGGCTGCACGTGCTCTGCAGCTGGAGGTCTTGAGGAGGAGGGGGTCCAATGGCCCCCTCAGGGGCTACACGTGCTCTGCAGCCGGAGGTCTGGGGGAGGAGGGGATACAATGGCCTCCCTCTAGGGGCTGCACGTGCTCTGCAGCTGGAGGTCTGGGGAGGAGGGGGTACAATGGCCCCCTCTGGGGGCTGCACGTGCTCTGCAGCTTGAGGTATGGGGTGGAGGGGGAACAAGGGCCCCCTCGGGGGCTGCACGTGCTCTGCAGCTGGAGGTTTGGGGGAGAAGGGGGTACAATGGCCCCCCTCGTGGGGCTGCACATGCTATGCAGCTGAAGGTCTGGGGGAGGAGGGGGTACAATGGCCCCCCTCGTGGGGCTGTACGTGCTCTGCAGCTGGATGTCTGGGGGAGTAGGGGGTACATTGGCCCCCCTCATGGGGCTGCACGTGCTCTACAGCTGGAGGTATGGGGGAGGAGGGGGTACAATGGCCACCTCATGAGGCTGCACGTGCTCTGCAGCTGGAGGTCTGGGGGAGGAGGGGGTACAATGGCCCCCCTCGTGGTGCTGCACGTGCTCTGCAGCTGGAGCCGGCCCCACTCGGGGGCTGCACGTGCTCTGCAGCTGGAGCCAGCCCCCCCTCTGGGGGCTGCACGTGCTCTGCAGCTGGAGGTCTGAGGGAGGAGAGGGTACAATGGCCCCCTCTTGGGGCTGCACGTGCTCTGCAGCTGGAGGTTTGGGGGAGGAGGGGGTACAATGGCCCCCTCGGGGGGCTGCACGTGCTCTGCAGCTGGAGGTCTTGAGGAGGAGGGGGTCCAATGGCCCCCTCAGGGGCTACACGTGCTCTGCAGCCAGAGGTCTGGGGGAGGAGGGGATACAATGGCCTCCCTCTAGGGGCTGCACGTGCTCTGCAGCTGGAGGTCTGGGGAGGAGGGGGTACAATGGCCCCCTCTGGGGGCTGCACGTGCTCTGCAGCTCGAGGTATGGGGTGGAGGGGGAACAAGGGCCCCCTCGGGGGCTGCACGTGCTCTGCAGCTGGAGGTTTGGGGGAGAAGGGGGTACAATGGCCCCCCTCGTGGGGCTGCACATGCTATGCAGCTGAAGGTCTGGGGGAGGAGGGGGTACAATGGCCCCCCTCGTGGGGCTGTACGTGCTCTGCAGCTGGATGTCTGGGGGAGTAGGGGGTACATTGGCCCCCCTCATGGGGCTGCACGTGCTCTACAGCTGGAGGTATGGGGGAGGAGGGGGTACAATGGCCACCTCATGAGGCTGCACGTGCTCTGCAGCTGGAGGTCTGGGGGAGGAGGGGGTACAATGGCCCCCCTCGTGGTGCTGCATGTGCTCTACAGCTGGAGGTATGGGGGAGGAGGGGGTACAAAGGCCCCCTCGTGTGGCTGCACGTGCTCTGCATCTGGAGGTCTGGGGGAGGAGGGGGTCCAATGGCCCCCTCTGGGGGTTGCACGTGCTCTGCAGCTGGAGGTCTGGGGGAGGAGGGGGTACACTGGGCCCCTCTTGGGGCTACACGTGCTCTGCAGCTGGAGGTCTGGGGAGGAGGGGGTACAATGGCCCCCTCTGGGGGCTGCACGTGCTCTGCAGCTCGAGGTCTGGGGAGGAGGGGGTACAATGGCCCCCTCTGGGGGCTGCACGTGCTCTGCAGCTCGAGGTCTGGGGAGGAGGGGATACAATGGCCCCCTCGGGGGCTGCACGTGCTCTGCAGCCGGAGGTCTGGGGGAGCAAGGGGTACAATGGCCCCCTCGTGGGGCTGCACGTGCTCTTCAGCTGGAGGTCTAGGGGAGGAGGGGGTACAATGGCCCCCTCTGGGGGCTGCACGTGCTCTGCAGCTCGAGGTATGGGGGAGGAGGGGGTACAATGGCCCCCTTGGGGGCTGCATGTGCTCTGCAGCTGGAGGTCTGGGGGAGGAGGGGGTACAATGGCCCCCTCGTGGGCTGCACGTGCTCTGCAGCCGGAGGTCTGGGGGAGCAGGGGGTACAATGGCCCCCTCTGGGGGCTGCACGTGCTCTGCAGCAGGAGGTCTGGGGGAGGAGGGGATACAATGGCCCCCTTTGGGGGCTCCACGTGCTCTGCAGCTGGAGGTCTGGGGGAGGAGGGGGTACAATGGCCCCCTTGGGGGCTGCCCGTGCTCTACAGCTGGAGGTATGGGGGAGGAGGGGGTACAATGGCCCCCTCGTGGGTCTGCACGTGCTCTGCAGCTGGAGGTCTGGGGGAGGAGGGAGTCCAATGGCCCCCTCGTGGGCTGCACGTGCTCTGCAGCTGGAGGTCTGGGGGAGGAGGGGGTACACTGGGCCCCTCTTGGGGCTACACGTGCTCTGCAGCTGGAGGTCTGTGGAGGAGGGGGTACAATGGCCCCCTCTGGGGGCTGCACGTGCTCTGCAGCTGGAGCCAGCCCCCCCTCTGGGGGCTGCACATGCTCTGCAGCTGGAGGTCTGGGGTACAATGGCCCCCTCTGGGGGCTGCACGTGCTCTGCAGCTGGAGGTCTGGGGGAGGAGGGGATACAATGGCCTCCCCCTAGGGGCTGCACGTGCTTTGCAGCTGGAGGTCTGGGGAGGAGGGGATACAATGGCCTCCCTCTAGAGGCTACACGTGCTCTGCAGCTGGAGGTCTGGGGAGGAGGGGGTACAATGGCCCCCTCTGGGGGCTGCACGTGCTCTGCAGCTGGAGGTCTGGGGGAGGAGGGGGTACAATGGCCCCCTCGTGGGGCTGCACGTGCTCTGCAGCTGGAGGTCTGGGGGAGGAGGGAGTACAATGGCCCCCCTCTTGGGGCTACACGTGCTCTGCAGCTGGAGGTCTGGGGATGAGGGGGTACAATGGCCCCCTCTGGGGGCTGCACGTGCTCTGCAGCTGGAGGTCTGGGGAGGAGGGGGTACAATGGCCCCCTCTGGGGGCTGCATGTGCTCTGCAGCTGGAGGTCTGGGGGAGGAGGGAGTACAATGGCCCCAACAAGGGGACTGCACGTGCTCTGCATCTGGAGGTCTGGGGGAGGAGGGGGTACAATGGCCCCCTCGTGGTGCTGCACGTGCTCTGCAGCTGGAGGTCTGGGGGAGGAGGGAGTACAATGGCCCCAACAAGGGGAATGCACGTGCTCTACAGCCGGAGGTCTGGAGGAGGAGGGGGTACAATGGCCCCCTTTGGGGGCTGCACGTGCTCTGCAGCCAGAAGTCTGGGGGAGGAGGGGGTACAATGGCCCCCCTCGTGGGGCTGCACATGCTATGCAGCTGGAGGTCTGGGGGAGGAGGGGGTACAATGGCCCCCCTCGTGGGTCTGCACGTGCTCTGCAGCTGGACGTATGGGGGAGGAGGGGGTACAATGGCCCCCTCGTGGTGCTGCACGTGCTCCGCAGCTGGAGGTCTGGGGGAGGAGGGGGTACAACGGCTCTCTCGTGGTGCTGCACGTGCTCTGCAGCTGGAGGTCTGGGGAGGAGGGAGTACAATGGCCCCAACAAGGGGACTGCACGTGCTCTGCAGCTGGAGGTCTGGGGAGGAGGGGGTACAATGGCCCCCTCGTGGACTGCACGTGATCTGCAGCTGGAGATCTGGGGGAGGAGGGGGTACAATGGCCCCCTCGTGGGCTGCACGTGCTATGCAGCTGGAGGCCTGGGGGAGGAGGGGGTACAATGGCCCCCTCGTGGGCTGCACGTCCACACATTCACATTTGTAAGGCGCACAATTACCCGTAAGGGTCTCTAGGCCCTGGGGGCCGTCGGGAAGATTAAGCGAGCTATTGCCCAGAGTCACATGGTGCTGGGCTAACCTGCCGCCGGAGCCGGGGATCCAACCGTGGTCCCCAGATTCCAGCGTCAGTCGCCCTGGCCGCGGCGCCACACCTCTTCCTCGTGATCTGCAGCTGGAGATCTGGGGGAGGAGAGGGTACAATGGCCCCCTCGTGGACTGCACGTGCTATGCAGCTGGAGGTCTGGGGGAGGAGGGGGTACACTGGGCCCCTCTTGGGGCTACATGTGCTCTGCAGCTGGAGGTCTGGGGAGGAGGGGGTACAATGGCCCCCTCAGGGGGCTGCAGGTGCTCTGCAGCTGGAGGTCTGGGGAGGAGGGGGTACAATGGCCCCCTCTGGGGGCTGCACGTGCTCTTCAGCTGGAGGTCTGGGGAGGAGGGGATACAATGGCTCCCTCGGGGGCTGCACGTGCTCTGCAGCTGGAGGTCTGGGGAGGACGGAGTACAATGGCCCCCTCGTGGTGCTGCACGTGCTCTGCAGCTGGAGGTCTGGGGGAGGAGGGGGTACACTGGGCCCCTCTTGGGGCTACACGTGCTCTGCAGCTGGAGGTCTGGGGGAGGAGGGGGTACAATGGCTCCCTCATGGTGCTGCACGTGCTCTGCAGCTGGAGGTCTGGGGGAGGAGGGGGTACAATGGCTCCCTCGTGGGCTGCACGTGCTCTGCAGCTGGAGGTCTGGGGGAGGAGGGAGTACAATGGCCCCCTCTGGGGGCTGCACGTGCTCTCCAGCTGGAGGTCTGGGGGAGGAGGGGGTACACTGGGCCCCTCTTGGGGCTACACGTGCTCTGCAGCTGGAGGTCTGTGGAGGAGGGGGTACAATGGCCCCTTCTGGGGGCTGCACGTGCTCTCCAGCCGGAGGTCTGGGGGAGGAGGGGGTACAATGGCCCCGTCTGGGGGCTGCACGTGCTCTGCAGCCGGAGGTCTGGGGGAGGAGGGGGTACAATGGCCCCCTCGTGGTGCTGCACGTGCTCTGCAGCTTGAGGTCTGGGGGAGGAGGGGGTACAATGGCCCCCTCGTGGTGCTGCACGTGCTCTGCAGCTTGAGGTCTGGGGGAGGAGGGGGTACAATGGCCCCCTCGTGGTGCTGCACGTGCTCTGCAGCTGGAGGTCTGGGGGAGGAGGGGGTACAATGACCCCCTCGTGGGGATGCACGTGCTCTGCAGCTGGAGGTCTGGGGGGGAGGGGGTACAATGGCCCCCTCGTGGGGCTGCACGTGCTCTGCAGCTGGAGCCGGCCCCACTCGGGGGCTGCACGTGCTCTGCAGCTGGAGCCAGCCCCCCCTCTGGGGGCTGCACGTGCTCTGCAGCTGGAGGTCTGGGGGAGGAGGGGGTACAATGGCCCCCTCTTGGGGCTGCACGTGCTCTGCAGCTGGAGGTCTGGGGGAGGAGGGGGTACAATGGCCCCCTCATGGGGCTGCACGTGCTCTGCAGCTGGAGGTCTTGAGGAGGAGGGGGTCCAATGGCCCCCTCAGGGGCTAAACGTGCTTTGCAGCTGGAGGTCTGGGGAGGAGGGGATACAATGGCCTCCGCCTAGGGGCTGCACGTGCTTTGCAGCTGGAGCTCTGGGGAGGAGGGGATACAATGGCCTCCCTCTAGGGGCTGCACGTGCTCTGCAGCTCGAAGTATGGGGGAGGAGGGGGTCCAATGGCCCCCTCGGGGGCTGCACGTGCTCTGCAGCTGGAGGTCTGGGGGAGAAGGGGGTACAATTGCCTCCCCCTTGGGGATGCACGTGCTCTGCAACTGGAGGTCTGGGGGAGGAGGGAGTACAATGGCCCCCCTCTTGGGGCTACACGTGCTCTGCAGCTGGAGGTCTGGGGAGGAGGGGGTACAATGTCCCCCTCTGGGGGCTGCACGTGCTCTGCAGCTGGAGGTCTCGGGAGGAGGGGGTACAATGGAACCCCTCTTGGTGCTGCACATGCTCTGCAGCTGGAGGTCTGGGGGAGGAGGGAGTACAATGGCCCCAACAAGGGGACTGCACGTGCTCTGCATCTGGAGGTCTGGGGAGGAGGGGGTACAATGGCCCCCTCGTGGTGCTGCACGTGCTCTGCAGCTGGAGGTCTGGGGGAGGAGGGAGTACAATGGCCCCAACAAGGGGACTGCACGTGCTCTACAGCTGGAGGTCTGGAGGAGGAGGGGGTACAATGGCCCCCTTTGGGGGCTGCACGTGCTCTGCAGCCAGAAGTCTGGGGGAGGAGGGGGTACAATGGCCCCCCTCGTGGGCTGCACGTGCTCTACAGTTGGAGGTCTGGGGGAGGTGGGAGTACAATGGCCCCCTCAGGGGCTGCACGTGCTCTGCAGCTGGAGGTCTGGGGGAGGAGGGGGTACAATGGCCCCCCTCGTGGGGCTGCACATGCTCTACAGCTGGACGTATGGGGGAGGAGGGGGTACAATGGCTCCCTCGTGGTGCTGCACGTGCTCTTCAGCTGGAGGTCTGGGGGAGGAGGGGGTACAATGGCCCCCTCTGGGGGCTGCACGTGCTCCATAGCTGGAGGTATGGGGAGGAGGGGGTACAATGGCCCCCTCGTGGGGCTGCACATGCTCTGCAGCTGCAGGTCTGGGGGAGGAGGGAGTCCAATGGCCCCCTCATGGGCTGCACGTGCTCTGCAGCTGGAGGTCTGGGGGAGCAGGGGGTACAATGGCCCCCTCGTGGGGCTGCACGTGCTCTTCAGCTGGAGGTCCGGGGGAGGAGGGGGTACAATGGCCCCCTCGTGGGCTGCACGTGCTCTGCAGCCGGAGGTCTGGGGGAGCAGGGGGTACAATGGCCCCCTCTGGGGGCTGCACGTGCTCTGCAGCTGGAGCCAGCCCCCCTCTGGGGGCTGCACGTGCTCTGCAGCTGGAGGTCTGGGGGAGAAGGGGGTACAATGGCCCCCTCTGGGGGCTGCACGTGCTCTGCAGCTGGAGGTCTGGGGGAGGAGGGGATACAATGGCCTCCCCTAGGGGCTGCACGTGCTTTGCAGCTGGAGGTCTGGGGAGGAGGGGATACAATGGCCTCCCTCTAGGGGCTGCACGTGCTCTGCAGCGGGAGGTCTGGGGAGGAGGGGGTACAATGGCCCCCTCTGGGGGCTGCACGTGCTCTGCAGCTGGAGGTCTGGGGGAGGAGGGGGTACAATGGCCCCCTCGTGGGGCTGCACGTGCTTTGCAGCTGGAGGTCTGGGGGAGGAGGGAGTACAATGGCCCCCCTCTTGAGGCTACACGTGCTCTGCAGCTGGAGGTCTGGGGAGGAGGGGGTACAATGGCCCCCTCTGGGGGCTGCAAGTGCTCTGCAGCTGGAGGTCTAGGGAGGAGGGGGTACAATGGCCCCCTCTGGGGGCTGCACGTGCTCTGCATCTGGAGGTCTGGGGGAGGAGGGGGTACAATGGCCCCCTCGTGGTGCTGCACGTGCTCTGCAGCTGGAGGTCTGGGGGAGGAGGGAGTACAATGGCCCCAACAAGGGGACTGCACGTGCTCTTCAGCCGGAGGTCTGGAGGAGGAGGGGGTACAATGGCCCCATTTGGGGGCTGCATGTGCTCTGCAGCCAGAAGTCTGGGGGAGGAGGGGGTACAATGGCCCCCCTCGTGGGGCTGCACGTGCTCTGCAGCTGGACGTATGGGGGAGGAGGGGGTACAATGGCCCCCTCGTGGTGCTGCACGTGCTCCGCAGCTGGAGGTCTGGGGGAGGAGGGGGTACAATGGCTCTCTCGTGGTGCTGCACGTGCTCTGCAGCTGGAGGTCTGGGGGAGGAGGGGGTACAATGGCCCCCTCGTGGGCTGCACGTGCTATGCAGCTGGAGGTCTGGGGGAGGAGGGAGTACAATGGCCCCCTCTGGCGGCTGCACGTGCACTGCAGCTGGAGGTCTGGGGGAGGAGGGGGTACACTGGGCCCCTCTTGGGGCTACACGTGCTCTGCAGCTGGAGGTCTGGGGAGGAAGGGGTACAATGGCCCCCTCGTGGGGCTGCACGTGCTCTGCAGCTGGAGCCGGCCCCACTCGGGGGCTGCACGTGCTCTGCAGCTGGAGCCAGCCCCCCCTCTGGGGGCTGCACGTGCTCTGCAGCTGGAGGTCTGAGGGAGGAGAGGGTACAATGGCCCCCTCTTGGGGCTGCACGTGCTCTGCAGCTGGAGGTCTTGAGGAGGAGGGGGTCCAATGGCCCCCTCAGGGGCTACACGTGCTCTGCAGCCGGAGGTCTGGGGGAGGAGGGGATACAATGGCCTCCCTCTAGGGGCTGCACGTGCTCTGCAGCTGGAGGTCTGGGGAGGAGGGGGTACAATGGCCCCCTCTGGGGGCTGCACGTGCTCTGCAGCTCGAGGTATGGGGTGGAGGGGGAACAAGGGCCCCCTCGGGGGCTGCACGTGCTCTGCAGCTGGAGGTTTTTGGGGAGAAGGGGGTACAATGGCCCCCCTCGTGGGGCTGCACATGCTATGCAGCTGAAGGTCTGGGGGAGGAGGGGGTACAATGGCCCCCCTCGTGGGGCTGTACGTGCTCTGCAGCTGGATGTCTGGGGGAGTAGGGGGTACATTGGCCCCCCTCATGGGGCTGCACGTGCTCTACAGCTGGAGGTATGGGGGAGGAGGGGGTACAATGGCCACCTCATGAGGCTGCACGTGCTCTGCAGCTGGAGGTCTGGGGGAGGAGGGGGTACAATGGCCCCCCTCGTGGTGCTGCACGTGCTCTGCAGCTGGAGCCGGCCCCACTCGGGGGCTGCACGTGCTCTGCAGCTGGAGCCAGCCCCCCCTCTGGGGGCTGCACGTGCTCTGCAGCTGGAGGTCTGAGGGAGGAGAGGGTACAATGGCCCCCTCTTGGGGCTGCACGTGCTCTGCAGCTGGAGGTTTGGGGGAGGAGGGGGTACAATGGCCCCCTCGGGGGGCTGCACGTGCTCTGCAGCTGGAGGTCTTGAGGAGGAGGGGGTCCAATGGCCCCCTCAGGGGCTACACGTGCTCTGCAGCCGGAGGTCTGGGGGAGGAGGGGATACAATGGCCTCCCTCTAGGGGCTGCACGTGCTCTGCAGATGGAGGTCTGGGGAGGAGGGGGTACAATGGCCCCCTCTGGGGGCTGCACGTGCTCTGCAGCTCGAGGTATGGGGTGGAGGGGGAACAAGGGCCCCCTCGGGGGCTGCACGTGCTCTGCAGCTGGAGGTTTGGGGGAGAAGGGGGTACAATGGCCCCCCTCGTGGGGCTGCACATGCTATGCAGCTGAAGGTCTGGGGGAGGAGGGGGTACAATGGCCCCCCTCGTGGGGCTGTACGTGCTCTGCAGCTGGATGTCTGGGGGAGTAGGGGGTACATTGGCCCCCCTCATGGGGCTGCACGTGCTCTACAGCTGGAGGTATGGGGGAGGAGGGGGTACAATGGCCACCTCATGAGGCTGCACGTGCTCTGCAGCTGGAGGTCTGGGGGAGGAGGGGGTACAATGGCCCCCCTCGTGGTGCTGCATGTGCTCTACAGCTGGAGGTATGGGGGAGGAGGGGGTACAAAGGCCCCCTCGTGTGGCTGCACGTGCTCTGCATCTGGAGGTCTGGGGGAGGAGGGGGTCCAATGGCCCCCTCTGGGGGTTGCACGCGCTCTGCAGCTGGAGGTCTGGGGGAGGAGGGGGTACACTGGGCCCCTCTTGGGGCTACACGTGCTCTGCAGCTGGAGGTCTGGGGAGGAGGGGGTACAATGGCCCCCTCTGGGGGCTGCACGTGCTCTGCAGCTCGAGGTCTGGGGAGGAGGGGGTACAATGGCCCCCTCTGGGGGCTGCACGTGCTCTGCAGCTCGAGGTCTGGGGAGGAGGGGATACAATGGCCCCCTCGGGGGCTGCACGTGCTCTGCAGCCGGAGGTCTGGGGGAGCAAGGGGTACAATGGCCCCCTCGTGGGGCTGCACGTGCTCTTCAGCTGGAGGTCTAGGGGAGGAGGGGGTACAATGGCCCCCTCTGGGGGCTGCACGTGCTCTGCAGCTCGAGGTATGGGGGAGGAGGGGGTACAATGGCCCCCTTGGGGGCTGCATGTGCTCTGCAGCTGGAGGTCTGGGGGAGGAGGGGGTACAATGGCCCCCTCGTGGGCTGCACGTGCTCTGCAGCCGGAGGTCTGGGGGAGCAGGGGGTACAATGGCCCCCTCTGGGGGCTGCACGTGCTCTGCAGCTGGAGGTCTGGGGGAGGAGGGGATACAATGGCCCCCTTTGGGGGCTCCACGTGCTCTGCAGCTGGAGGTCTGGGGGAGGAGGGGGTACAATGGCCCCCTTGGGGGCTGCCCGTGCTCTACAGCTGGAGGTATGGGGGAGGAGGGGGTACAATGGCCCCCTCGTGGGTCTGCACGTGCTCTGCAGCTGGAGGTCTGGGGGAGGAGGGAGTCCAATGGCCCCCTCGTGGGCTGCACGTGCTCTGCAGCCGGAGGTCTGGGGGAGCAGGGGGTACAATGGCCCCCTCGTGGGGCTGCACGTGCTCTTTAGCTGGCGGTCTGGGGGAGGAGGGGGTACAATGGCCCCCTCTGGGGGCTGCACGTGCTCTAGAGCTGAAGGTCTGGGGGAGGAGGGGTTACAATGGCCCCCCTCGTGGGGCTGCACGTGCTCTGCAGCTGGAGGTCTGGGGGAGTAGGGGGTACATTGGCCCCCCTCGTGGGCCTGCACGTGCTCTATAGCTGGAGGTATGGGGGAGGAGGGGGTACAATGGCCCCCCTCGTGGTGCTGCACGTGCTCTGCAGCTGGAGGTCTGGGGAGGAGGGGGTACAAAGGCCCCCTCTGGGGGCTGCACATGCTCTGCAGCTGGAGGTCTGGGGGAGGAGGGGGTACAATGCCCCCCCCCGGGGGCTGCACGTGCTCTGCAGCTGGAAGTCTGGGTGGGAGGGAGTACAATGGCCCCCCTCTTGGGGCTACACGTGCTCTGCAGCTGGAGGTCTGGGGAGGAGGGGGTACAATGGCCCCCTCTGGGGGCTGCACGTGCTCTGCAGCTGGAGGTCTGGGGAGGTGGGGGTACAATGGCCCCCTCTGGGGGCTGCACGTGCTCTGCAGCTGGAGGTCTGGGGGAGGAGGGAGTACAATGGCCCCAACAAGGGGACTGCACATGCTCTGCATCTGGAGGTCTGGGGGAGGAGGGGGTACAATGGCCCCCTCGTGGTGCTGCACGTGCTCTGCAGCTGGAGGTCTGTGGGAGGAGGGAGTACAATGGCCCCAACAAGGGGACTGCACGTGCTCTGCATCTGGAGGTCTGGGGGAGGAGGGGGTACAATGGCCCCCTCGTGGTGCTGCACGTGCTCTGCAGCTGGAGGTCTGGGGGAGGAAGGAGTACAATGGCCCCCTTGTGGGGCTGCACGTGCTCCGCAGCTGGAGCCGGCCCCCCCTCGTCGGGCTGCACGTGCTCTGCAGCTGGAGCCGGCCCCCCTTGTGGGGCTGCACGTGCTCTGCAGCTGGAGCCGGCCACCTCTGGGGGCTGCACGTGCTCTGCACCTGGAGCCGGCCCGCCTCTGGGGCTGCACGTGCTCTGCAACTGGAGCCGGCCCCCCTCTGGGGCTGCACGTGCTCTTCAGCTGGAGCCGGCCCTCCTCTGGGGATGCACATGCTCTGCAGCTGGAGGTCGGGGGAGGAGGGGGTTGTGAAAGCTTTTCTAGCTGCAGAAAGGGAAGTGAAGCCATGTGATGCTGCGAGGAAGGAGGAAGCAGC
Organism: Lissotriton helveticus; assembly: GCF_964261635.1. NCBI lineage: Eukaryota > Metazoa > Chordata > Amphibia > Caudata > Salamandridae > Lissotriton > Lissotriton helveticus. Next base: position 1,840,699 of record NW_027611725.1, on the reverse strand, counting down.
GCAGCCTCGAGCGCAGTGTGACACATGCTCTGAGCTCACCACACACTGGGCCACGCCCCACTGCTCTGGGAACACGGAACACTTGAATGTCGAGAGAGCTTTGTCCAACGCCTGAAGCCACCTTTGACGACTGGCAGAAGAGGCAGGTAAGCAGGGCTGACCTGACAGGTCAATGTATGGCAGAAGAGGCAGGTAAGCAGGCTGACCTGACAGCTCAATGTATGGCAGAAGAGACAGGTAAGCAGGGCTGACCTGACAGGTCAATGCATGGCAGAAGAGGCAGGTAAGCAGGGCTAACCTGACAGGTCAATGCATGGCAGAAGAGGCAGGTAAGCAGGGCTGACCTGACAGTTCAATGTATGGCAGAAGAGGCAGGTAAGCAGGGCTGACCTGACAGGTCAATGCATGGCAGAAGAGGAAGGTAAGCAGGGCTGACCTGACAGGTCAATGCATGGCAGAAGAGGCAGGTAAGCAGGGCTGACCTGACAGGTCAATGTATTTCAGAAGAGGTAGGTAAGCAGGGCTGTACCGACCTGACAGGTCAATGTATGGCAGAAGAGGCAGGTAAGCAGAGCTGACCTGACCTGACAGCTCAATGTATGGCAGAAGAGGCAGGTAAGCAGGGCTGCACTGGCCTGACAGGTCAATCTATGGCAGAAGAGGCAGGTAAGCAGGGCTGACCTGACAGGTTAATGCATGGCAGAAGAGGCAGGTAAGCAGGGCTGACCTGACAGCTCAATGTATGGCAGAAGAGGCAGGTAAACAGGGCTGACCTGACAGGTCAATGCATGGCAGAAGAGGCAGGTAAGCAGGGCTGACCTGACAGGTCAATGCATGGCAGAAGAGGCTGGTAAGCAGGGCTGACCTGACAGGTCAGTGTATGGCAGAAGTGGCAGGTAAGCAGGGCTGCACTGGCCTGACAGCTCGATGTATGGCAGAAGAGGCAGGTAAGCAGAGCTGACCTGACCTGACAGCTCAATGTATGGCAGAAGAGGCAGGTAAGCAGGGCTGCACTGGCCTGACAGGTCAATGTATGGCAGAAGAGGCAGGTAAGCAGGGCTGACCGGGCAGCTCAATGTATGGCAGAAGAGGCAGGTAAGCAGGGCTGCACTGGACTGACAGGTCAATGTATGGCAGAAGAGGCAGGTAAGCAGGTCTGACCTGACCTGACAGGTCAATGTATGGCAGAAGAGGCAGGTAAGCAGAGCTGCACTGGCCAGACTGGTCAATGTATGGCAGAAGAGGCAGGTAAACAGGGCTGACCTGACAGCTCAATGTATGGCAGTGGAGGCAGGTAAGCAGGGCTGCACTGGCCTGACAGGTCAATGTATGGCAGAAGAGGCAGGTAGGCAGGGCTGACCTGGCCTGACAGGTCAATGCATGGCAGAAGAGGCAGGTAAGCAGGGCTGCACACAGGCCTGACAGCTCAATGTATGGCAGAAGAGGCAGGTAATCAGGGCTGACCTGACAGCTCAATGTATGGCAGAATAGGCAGGTAAGCAGGGCTGCACTGGCCTGTACTGCTGTCTGGCAGTGCCTGTAGAGCTGACCTGACAGGTCAATGTATGGCAGAAGAAGCAGGTAAGCAGGGCTGCACTGACCTGACAGGTCAATGTATGGCAGAAGAGGCAGGTAAGCAGAGCTGCACTGGCCTGACAGCTCAATGTATGGCAGAAGAGGCAGGTAAGCAGGGTACACTGGCCTGTACTGCCGTCTGGCAGTGCCTGTCGAGCTGACCTGACATGTCAATGTATGGCAGAAGAGGCAGGTAAGCAGGGCTGCGCTGACCTGACAGCTCAATGTATGGCAGAAGAGGCAGGTAAGCAGGGCTGCACTGGCCTGTACTGCCGTCTGGCAGTGCCTGTCGAGCTGACCTGACATGTCAATGTATGGCAGAAGAGGCAGGTAAGCAGGGCTGCGCTGACCTGACAGGTCAATGTATGGCAGAAGAGGCAGGTAAGCAGTGCTGCACTGGCCTGTACTGCCATCTTGCAGCTGACCTGACAGCTCAATGTATGGCAGAAGAGGCAGGTAAGCAGGGCTGCGCTGACCTGACTTGCTTACCTGCCTCTTCTGCCATACATTGAACTGTCAGGTCAGCTGCCAGACGGCAGTACAGGCCAGTGCAGCCCTGCTTACCTGCCTCTTCTGCCATGAATTTTCCTGGATGCCTCTGTGTGCCAATAGACTTGTATTCGTGATATTGAATAGTTTTGCTGTGCTTGAGGGGTCCAGGGGGTCGGTGCAGGTGGTGATCCATTCATTGCAGTTCTTGATATCTTCCGTTAAGTTGCTGCAGTGCTTGAGGGGGTCCAGGGTGTCGGTGCATGTGGTGATCCATTCATTGCAGTTCTTGATGTCTTCCGTTAGGTTGCTGCTGTGCTTGAGGGGGTCCAGGTTGTCGGTGCAGGTGGTGATACATTCATTGAAGTTCTTGATGTCTTCCGTTAGGTTGCTGACGTGCTTGAAGAGGTCCGGGGTGTCGGTGCAGGTGGTGATCCATTCATTGAAGTTCTTGACGTCTTCCGTTAGGGTGCTGCTGTGCTTGAGGGGGTCCAGGGTGTCGGTGCAGGTGGTGAACCATTCATCTCAGTTCTTGATATCTTCGTTAATTTGCTGCAGTGCTTGAGGGGTCCAGGGTGTCGTGCAGGTGGTGATCCATTCATTGCAGTTCTTGATGTCTTCCGTTAGGCTGCTGCTGTGCTTGAGGATGTCCAGGGTGTCGGTGCAGGTGGTGATACATTCATTGAAGTTCTTGATGTCTTCCGTTAGGTTGCTGATGTGCTTGAGGAGGTCCAGGGTGTCAGTGCAGGTGGTGATCCATTCATTGAAGTTCTTGACGTCCTCCGTTAGGTTGCTGCTGTGCTTGAGGGGGTCCAGGGTGTCGGTGCAGGTGGTGATCCATTCATTGAAGTTCTTGACGTCTTCCGTTAGGTTTCTGCTGTGCTTGAGGGGGACCAGGGTGTCAGTGCAGGTGGTGATCCATTCATTGCAGGTCTTGATGTGTTCCGTTAAGTTGCTGCTGTGCGTGAGGGGGTCCAGTGTGTCGGTGCAGGTGGTGATCAATTCTTTGCAGTTCTGGATATCTTCCGTTAGGTTCCTGCTGTGCTTGAGGGGGTCCATAGTGTTGCTGCAGGTGGTGATCCATTCATTGGAGTTTTTGATGTCTTCCATTAGGTTGCTGCTGGTATGCTTGAGGTGACAAGGGTTTTGCTGCAGGTGTGGTTCTGAAAAATATGGATCCGTAATAGTACCGGACTCGAGAATAAAAACTTCGTCGAAATAGGACGAATTTGGTATCAAAAGACCGGAAATGACGAGTACATCAAGCACATGTATTTTTAGTGTATTCGAGTGACAATTTCACCTCGAAATCGTCATTTACCTTCTGAACCCTTAGTTGCATGTTGCCCTCTACATAGGCCTTAATCGAGTCGAATTTGATTCCACAAGGACACGTACTCCTTAATCGACTTCTTCCTGACCCCAGTACAAGTTAGAACCATTGCCCCAGGCCGAGCTCGTTAGGTCAGTTCCCTCCCAGTGGCCAAGCAAGATAGTATCTAGGCCCAACCAGCCATAAAGCCATTTCAGCACGCACACCTGCCATATCTCGCTCACATCTTTCTTCACTCCTTTTCCTCACTTATTTTATGGTGGGGAGGTGACCATTTTTATTAGGGGTCCAGCGATATCTGATGAAATGTTGGGCCTTGCCGGATGATTTGTTATGGGCAGCACGACGTGAAATATGTACATGTCATCATGACTCTGCTTTCTTTTTGTAATCAGTAACCATAAATGAAATACCGCGCACCCAAGGAATGTTTCGCCAAAGGGCAAATGTTGTGTATAAGAAGAGAAGCCTAACTTTGTGAAAGTGTGCAGTCTCCTGAATATACTTGTAACGTACTTCTAGGACCCTGTCACCTTGGTTGCAACCAATAAACGAATCTTTGACTTCACCTGGAAGACTCTGAAGTTTCTGTGGGTCTGACTCAGGAGAACCCGAGGTCTTTGGTGTGTTGATCCCCTGGCACCGCTGGGTTACCGGTTCGGTACCGGTTCCTAAAAACCCAGTACCTCATTTGGCGCCCAGCGTTGGAGCGATTCCAGTGGTACCAATCAGCCTGAAGATCGTGAGGAGCTTCGTGTGAAAATTCCGGAGGAGGGCCCACCACCTCATCGACCCCTGCATGTCGACGTGGTCCGAAGGTCTTTACTACGAGGTTCCCCGCTTCTCGACGGCTACAAGGACTGCTGCCCTGGCTATCGCCCTGATGTTGGACCCTTGACATTTTCGGTAGAGCGAAACGCTGAGACGAGTCTTCTGGTGAAGCCATCGATAATTTTCAGTTAAGTATAAGTGGAGCGTCTCCTAGTCCTTAGTTGGACTTACTTTGTGATATCTTAGAGATACATAAAGGTTTTTATTGGTTCTTGCAAGTACCATAACCGAAGGACTCGTGTTTTCACGAGCAATATCGTAATCGATAACTCCTTTGAAGTTTTGGAACTAGACTAGAGAGAAAGGATGCCTAGTCTTAGACTCAGGAATTTGTTTTGTCTTGGTAATAATAATAGGGACTCCCGATTGGAGGACTCATGTCCGGTTCCTCCAGTTGGAACTCCGACTTACGAGCTATACGTTAAACATGGGGTAGGCCCCATCGTTTACAACGAGGTATGGATTAAATACACTAGGAAAGACGGTGTTTTAAAATGGCCCCAATATGGTAGCTTTGATTCGGAGATCTTAGACAACCTTGAAGTTAAACTCTTCAAAAAGAAAGACCGGCCGGCGATGTTTGACTCTTTCCGCATATGGCGCAAAGAAGCCAAACAAAAAGAAATTAAATTAGCGAAGAAAAATAAGAGAGAAGAGGGACTTTCAGTAATGCAAGCTGCCGCGCAGTTTAAAGATAATGAGGAAGAGCAGATAAATGAACAATTGCACAGGCAACGTAAAATGGCAATAGATAAGTGCTATCCAGTTTTGCCGTCTCTTCAGCAAGGGAAAGCAAAAGAGCGTGAAAAAGACCAATTAATGTCGCAATTGTTAACTTCGCCACCGCCCTATGCGCAGAATGCTACAGCACCCCCGCAACCTTTAGTTGCACAAGCTGCGCCTCTGGCTCTTCCACAGCACCCACAAGCTGTTCTTCAGCTGGCTCCTGCTTCTTCGGTGCAGCCTCCTCCAGGCCCACCGACCACTTCTGTTGCTCCTGTGTTTTCTACGATCTTGCCTACTGTACTTTCTACAAATGCCCCTTCTATGATTTTGCCTAGTACCACATCTATTATTCCTCATACCTCTTCTGCCATCTCTACACCCGCTTTATCTCACCCCGTTCTTTCATCTGTTTGTTCTTCCGTTTCACCTTCCCTTCGGCAGAAAATGGCCAGTACTGTTACTAATCTTCTTTTACCACTTTTCGGGTCGCCTGCTACGACCCCTAACATAGGAAGAAGACAGTTGCGAAGTCAACTGCCTGATTATCAAGAGAGAGATTCCCTGAATAATTTAGCTCGGAAATGGGTCATGGACACTGCAAAATATGATTTACAGTCTGTCATGGAAGTTTTCCATCAATGGGAAACAGCGACACAAAGATATGTGTTCGAACAGATGTGTGTTTTTCTTTGCGAAGATTTAGAAGACAATGATCAGGATTGCCTCCCACAAGAGATGTGTCGTATAAGGTTTCACTTTAGTCTGGGTATGATTGTAGGTCCCGATGTGGAAGAAGCAGTTGAAATGCTATTATCACATCGAAGTAAGGGAAGTAGTTCTGGGTCACCATCAGAATCTAGTGCATCTAGTAGGAAAAAGGCACGACAATACCCTATGAGAGAAGTTCCCCCACAGTGGAGAGAGGGTGACGCGACAGCTGTCCCACCTGTCCTGCCCCACTTTCACCGAGTATGGGTACATGTTCCATGGAAGCGAGCAGAAGTTTTAGCACTCAAACAAACGCTACCAGATCCGCGTAAAAATCCTGCAGGCTACTATAAAGAATTGTCGCAAACTGCTGGATCATGTATTATGAATTTAGCCGATATCGATATGTTATTCGGGAACGTCGTTCCACAGCCTTTATGGGGAAAAATTCGTCATGAAGATCATGACCAGGAATTAGGTGACACGTGGGCTAATATTACTGTTGCAGATGCACGACAAGTTGGTGGTGCAAAACCTGAGCCCCTGATAGCGGAACTACCTGGTAGGATAGTAGATTACATGAAGACAATAATGCCTGCGATACGTGTAAATTGGGATAAGTTATCTGCATGCAAGCAAAAGAAAGAAGAAACTGTGTCAGATTTCTTCACCAGATTTGAAGAAACATTCATTGACCACAGCGGTCAAGATATGACCACAGAAGGTGGTCAGAGATTGTTCGTCGATAAATTTGTGCACAATCTGCTTCCAGACTTGTGTAGAAAATTGAAAGATTCAGAAAGCTCTTGGGCAGTCTCATCCTCAGCCCAGATATTAGCTACCGCACAGTACTACGAGAATAGAGACAAGGATGAGAAAGATAAAGTAGAGAAGAAAACTAGAGAACTCAATACGAAGGTTTTGCTACAGCAAGCATATCCTCCACGTGGTGGTGGTAATAAAAATAATAATGGTCCGAATCACTACCGGAACACTTTTCAGCAGCCGCAGAGAAACTTGCAGAGATTCGATTACAATCAAAACCGCGTAGGTCCCAACCAGTGTTTATACTGCAAACAAGAGGGTCATTACAAATATGACTGTCCTGCCCTGCCGCAACGTACAAATGAGTTTTCTGGTGTACGAGGTCGTGGTAGTCAGCAAGCGCCCAGAGGTAGAGGGCGTGGAAACACCCCTCAGGACACACGTCCCCTTCCACCACAAAACTCTATGAACAGATTTGACCAGCAAAATAACGTATCTGACAGGACAGCTCAGTACTACGTTGATGAGTATTACACAGAAAATGAGCAGTGGGAGAATAACGATTGCTAGGACAGCCTTAGACGAAGAGAGGGAGTTGTTTCAGTTCCAGTAGATCAGAGCGGACCATACGTTGAGGTGATTACATCGGGTGTGTCAGAACCTTTTCTGTTGGATACTGGTGCTACAAAGAGTTCGATTATGCACTCCAAACTCCCTGGCGCACCTTTGTCTGGCGAAATGAACGTTTCCGTAGGTTTTTCTGGCGCCCCGGTTAGAAATCCGATTTCTGACCCTTTATCTCTTTCTGTTGGTCCTTGTGAATTCGAAGCACCCCTTATTTTGACAACAGGTTGTGGTGAAAATTTGCTAGGATTAGATTTGCTAAAAAGATTGTATGCGACTTTGTACTGTTCTCCCTCAGGAGTACAACTGACTTTAGGTAAGAAAGTGGTTTCTCCCATGTATCTGTCGAGAAATACGCTTCCAACAGAATTGACACTTCTTCCGGATATTCTTTGGGCTACTGGTCCGAATGATGTAGGTCTTTTAGAAATTCCACCATATGTTGTAACATTGAAGTCCAATGTCAAAATGCCACGAATTCCCCAATACAGAATATCCAATGAGGGCGAAAAAGCTTTGCTAGCGATTGTTTACGAGTTGATCGAGAAAGACGTAATTGAGGAAACACGAGGAAATGTTAGCAATAGTCCTGTTCTGCCTGTTTTAAAACGAACTGACCCTTCTCAGCCACCTGTGTATAGATTTGTGATTGATCTTAGGGAAGTAAATAAGATAGTGGTGCCACAATTCCCAGTTGTCCCCGACATTACAACATTATTGACTATGATTCCAGCATCCGCATCCTGGTTTTTGGTGATTGACCTGAAGAATGCTTTCTTCAGTATCCCGATTGCTGAGGAAAGCAGGGATATTTTTTCCTTTAGTCTGGGTGGTCGCAGTTTCCGTTTTAAACGCGCTCCTCAAGGCTACTGTGAAAGCCCCTCAATATACAGTCAAGCTCTGAAAAGTCAGCTTGACGCAATGGTTTTGCCCAAAGGTTCCACTCTCGTACAGTACGTGGACAATTTGCTCATAGCTGCGGATACTGAGAAAATATGTAAAATGGCCACGTTGGAATTACTGCGTCATCTATGTGATCTGCATCACAAGGTGTCACTTTCCAAGCTCCAATATTGCCGACAAGAGGTGACCTACTTAGGTCATCTCTTATCGAAGGAGGGAAGGAAACTGACCCCAGAAAGAATTCAGGCAATAGCAAAATTAAATGTGCCAAGAACGCAGAGAGAAGTACGCGCTTTCTTGGGCATTACATCGTACTGTAGACAGTGGATCCCAAATTTTTCGTTATTAGCCAAACCCTTATTGGCACTAACGTGTACAAATACACCCAATCCCATTCCTTGGTCCGATGAGTGTCAGAAAAGCTTTCTCGAATTACGCACAGCATTATGTTCGGCCCCTGTGTTAGGTAACCCCAACTACAGTAAACCTTTCACATTATATGTCCACGAGAAGGAGGGTTGTGCATTGTCCGTGCTGACTCAGTTATACGGAGATAGACAACGGCCATGCGCCTATTTTTCGTCAACTTTGGATCCGGTAGCACGAGCATTGCCAAGTTGTCTAAGGGCCACAGCAGCAGCAGCTGTTTCTATACGACAGTCTGCAGGTCTAGTAATGAATAATACACTAATCGTGATGGTCCCGCATGCAGTAGACACATTGTTAAATAGGACTAAGACACAGCACTTGACTAGTGCTCGACTGTCCAGTTATGAATTGACGCTACTAGCGAGCCATGTGCACATCAAAAGATGCAGTACTCTGAACATAGCCACATTGTTACCAATTGCTGAGGACTCGGATGCTTCAGAACAGCACGATTGTTTCCTCAGAACGGAGGAGGAGACTGTTGCATTCTTGCTTTTCCTATGCTTGTTTGTTATCTGTGATTTACCCCATTGTGCTGGAACCTAGAATGTGTGATGCGTGCTTGCATCCTACATCCTTGGTTCCAGATTCTACTCCAACTGATTTATCTCCTGCATCTTCAGCCTAACAGATGTGCTGTGCTTCTTCTATTCAACTTCAAATAAATTACTATTTTTATACAAAGGAGCTCCTTACTTTTTTACACTGGCGACGGAGGGACCCTCATCTATTTTCTGCCACATCTCTTCGAAGCACAGGAGCAGAAATATAAAGAATCCACGTTATCATCATCAGATGTTGATCTGACTAATTCAGGAAGGAAACGGAGCATTTCCTAATCATTTTGCTGTTACCCCGGTGAAGCTGCGCTAAGTATTCAACTTTTTGTTGATTTCTTCGTATTTTCTTCGTGTTTTCCTCTCACCTCTTCATAAAAAAACGGCAGCTGCACTACGTCAGCAAACAACGACGCTTGGGCCAATCAGCATTGTGCAAGGTTTATTACTCCTGATTGGCTATTGAGAACCAGCCTCTGTGAGTCATCGTGCATCATCACGCATTGTATCTCAAGCCTACAAGCCTTTGCGCAGCACGCAGACCTGCCGTGTTTGTTGCCATAGCAACCAAATCACCGAGTGTGTGTCACACGAAGGAATACTTCAATTTCACCAGGCAAGCACGTTTTAATCATTTTCCTCGAACCGAAAGGATAAAGGTACTGTTTTACACGCATTCTATCATTGCGTGTGTTCCTATATTTAATTATTTTTGAAATAATTTTTATGGACCTCATCAAAACTGTTTTGGGAATATTATTTCAGTGACTCAAATTATTACAACGAGGCTCCAAACTGCTTCTATATTCCAAGATTTATTCTGAAATTTTGTGGAATTTTCAGGGGAAGTTTGTACTTCTTTTATTATACTGCCATCTACTGGATGTTTTTAGTAATTTTTTCGTTTCAATTCTGTTAGTGGTATTTTCAGACAGTCATCTTGACAATTTTTTCTTCCTACTTCCAACATGCAATTTGATCCGCCATCAAAATTTTTACAGTCTAAGGGTGATCCACCTATTCCATGGACAAGATGGAAAGAGGAATATTTCACATATCTCAAAGCCATGGATGGAGAACGCATGTCTGCGGAGAGAAAGAAAAACATATTTCTACACTGTCTCGGCTCAGAAGGGCAATTAGTTTTTAGAACTTTACCTCAAGTAAGATCTGGGGGTGATAGCAATGTTTATGACGAGGCAGTTTCTAGGATTGAAGGGAGATTTAAGCCTATTACTAGTGTAGCACTAAATAGGTTTAAGTTTTATACCAGAGTTCAAGATGAAAAAGAATGTTTTGATGATTTTCTTACAGCTTTACGTGCATTATCTTTACATTGTAACTTTGGCCTTATGACGGACGAAATGATCAGAGATCAGATCATTGTACATGTAAAGAGTAAGAAGGTTCAAGAGCAGTTGTGGATCTTGGGTGATCCTAGTTTGGAAATAGCGATTAGTACTGCTAAAGCTCTTGAACAGTCTGATAAATGGATAAAAACACTAGATAAAGCATCTACTGCTTCCAACTCTTTGAGTAATTCTACCTCTTCTAGCGAAGTTAGTGTAGTTAAACCCCAAGAACTGAGAAATCTTGTGCCTGCCAACAGGAATGATGGGAGGGCTAGGCAAACCTTTTGCTTCAGATGTGGTAATCCTGACCATGTTGCTTCTTCTCCACATTGTCCAGCCATCACTAGACAATGTAATAAATGTGGACGCTCTGGACATTTTTCCAAAATGTGTAAGACTCCCGCAAGACCATTACAAGACACTAAAAGGTCTTCCTTTCCTACATATAAACGTCCTTCTGGAAATGTATCATATGTCAATGACGAAACTTGTAATGATTCAGATATTAAGGAGTTTGGAATTGTTGTTTCTGTACAGGAATTAATAGACTTATCTCAAACAGACACACTATCTTCTCCTAAGAGTCCAGTTACCATTTTGGGCAAAATATTAGAGCTTATGGTGGACTCTTGTTCTCATTGGACCATTATCACACATGAGTATTGTATTAAGTCCTTTGGGGATTTAATTGATATTGATTCTTTATCGAAACCTGATATAGGTGGTTTCAATTTTGATGGGTCCAGGATCAATTTTATTGGCTTTAAGGAAGTTGTACTTACAATCAAAAGTAATTCTGCTTGTATAAAACTTTATGTTGCATGGAAAGGAGTGAATGTATTGGGATGGAGGGATCAAGCAAAACTTGGTGTTTCCTTAAACCCTAGACTTAAAGATCCTGTGTTAGTTCTAGCTATATCTGATGAGGATTCTACTGAATCACCTGAGTTCACAGAGATCTCTAGTAGTTTTCCAAAAGTATTTTCAGACAAATTAGGCAAACTGAAAGGATTTAGTCACAGGATCAAAGTCAAACCCAATTCTGTACCTGTTAAACAGAAATTAAGAGGAGTGCCGATTAGTATTAGGGACGAACTTAGAGACATGCTTGATTCCATGGTGAAAGATGATATAATTGAGGAAGTAGAATCGTCTGAATGGGTTTCCCCCATTGTTTTGGCCATTAAATCCGATAAAAGTATTAGGCTATGTGTAGATTTAAGAGCACTAAATAAGAGCTTGGTTACAGATTGTCACCCACTACCTAACATAAATGAAATGCTTTGCATGCTAGATGGGGCTAGTGTATTCTCAACATTAAATCTTAGATCTGCTTATCACCAGATCGAACTCACTGAAAACTCTAAACAATTTACTGCTTTCATCACCCCTCATGGATTATTTCAGTTTAAGAGAATGCCATTCGGTCTGGCCTCAGCTGCTTCAGTGTTTCAAAGGGCAATGTATCACATTTTTAAAGACATAACATTTGTCAAATGCTTTCAAGATGATATTCTTGTATTTTCCAAAAATAACTGTGAACATCATGCTCATCTTAAGGATGTCTGGCAAAGCTAGAACTGCTTGGTTTAACTATTAAGGCTAGCAAATGTAAATTCTTCTGTAAATCGGTAGAATATTTGGGACATACCCTCTCTGGAGAAGGTGTAGTACCAAAAAAAAATCTTGTAGATGCCATTATGAAAGCACCAGCCCCTGATACTAAAGAAAAATTACTCTCTTTTGCGGGGTTATGCGAATATTATAGTAAATTCATTCAAAATTTCGCTAACAAAATGGAACCCTTAAGAGAACTGACTAGGAAATCAGCAAAATTTGTGTGGACAGACAGGCAAGATGTTGCTTTCAAACAAATTAAGAGTGAGATTGTAAATGCTCCCACTCTTAAATCATTTTGTATTAACAAGAGATGTATCATCACTGTGGACGCTAGTTTGTATGGCATTGGTGCTGTGTTAAGTCAGAGTGCTGGAAAGGATGAATGGTGTGTAGCTTTTGCCTCTAGAACCCTATCTTCCACTGAAAGAAGATACTCTGTTATCGAAAAGGAGTTACTAGCCTGCATTTGGGCTGTAGAACACTTTAGAAATTATGTGTGGGGGAACAGATTTGTTTTGAGAACGGACCACAAACCGTTAGTAGGAATTTTGTCCCCTGGGGGTGGTTGGAACTCGACTGCAAGGATTGCTCGTTTGTCTTCACGTCTTCAGGAATATGACTTTGAGGTTATTTATGTTCCTGGAAAAAGCAATGTCACGGCAGATTTTCTTTCCAGGTTACCATGTAGTGTTGATAAGGTTTCTACCAGTGACTTGGATGTTGATGTGGTTGCTTCCATTGAAGATTGTATATCTCAGGAATTCTTAACTTTAACTGAGGAAGAATGGTTTAAAGAGATGGGAAAGGATTCTATTTGTCAACAAATTTTGAACTTTGTAAAAGAAGGATGGCCAAATAGTAAGTCCATTCCTTCTGACTTGGCTTCTTTTTCTCAGGTTGCTTCGGAGATTGAAGAGTTTGGTGGTTTTCTTTTCAAGACTGGTAAGCTAATTCCTCCTGCCTCTTTACAAGAGAAGATTTTGTTGTTGGCTCACCAAGGTCATATTGGTATGTCATCTATGAAACGTCTGGTTAGAGAAAACTTCTGGTGGCCGGGCATTGACAAAATGATTGATAGGATGGTAAGGGAATGTTCTCAATGTATTAGCAGCGATAAAATGCTTCATTTGTCTTCTGCTCCTCTTAAACCTGTAGCTTGGCCTAAATTCCCTTGGCAAAAGGTGGCTTTTGACATCTCCGGCCCTTTTAAACAGTTGCCTATGAATGCCCGTTTTGCCCTAGTTTTGATAGATTACCATTCGAAATGGCCGGAAGTTAAATTTGTAAATAATGTTTCTTCTCAAGCTGTTTTACTTTTCTTGAAAGAGACTTTTGCTAGGGAAGGTTTTCCTGAGACCTTTGTCACTGATAATGGTACGCAGCTGATTTCTTATGAGGTGGAACAATTTCTTGACAGCTGCGGCATTAAACATCATACTGTTTCTTTATATGAGCCTAGGGAGAATGGTCAAGTAGAACGTTTTAATCGTGTCCTCAAGGATTGCATTACGGGGATTGGTTCTTCTGACGATTCTTGGTTTAATGTGGTCAGGAATAGACTCTGCGTCTATCGCATCACTCCTCACTCCGTCACAGGTGTGAGTCCTTTTAAACTTCTGAAGGGTAGGGAACCTACTTCTGTCATTTGCCCCTGGTGGGTTAAAAAGCTTAATAAGAATGATTCTAAAGTCGATGTTGAGAGTGTTGCTAAACGTGTTGAAAATAAGCAACAATGTATGAAAGTTGTATTTGATTCAAAAATGAATGTCAAACTTCATGATTTTGTTGTAGGTGAGTGGGTGAGGGTGAAAAAACCTGGATTTCTGGTTAAAGGATCTTCTAAATTTTTCCCTCCCATTAAGGTGGTCAAAGTGTTCAAAAACAGTGTTGCCACACAAGATGGTAGAGTTTGGAATGTTCGTAGGGTGGCAAGGTGTCCCAATTCCTCTGACTCTTTTCCATCACCATCTTGTGCGCAGGTTAATATATCTCCTCATGTGAAAGTTAATGGATCTTCCCAAAGTTTTCCCCATAAAGATTTGTCCGTTGCTGCTAGGGTCAAATCTGATGTTAGACCTAAGAATACACCTAGTAGGTATCTGTGTTAAATTTTCTTTTATAGGGATAAGATGTGTTGCATTCTTGCTTTTCCTGTGCTTGTTTATTCTCTGTAATTTGCCCCATTGTGCTGGAGCCTGGAATGTGTGATGCGTGCTTGCATCCTACATCCTTGGTTCCAGATTCTACTCCAACTGTATTTTATCTCCTGCATCTTCAGCCTAACGGATGTGCTGTGCTTCTTCCATACAACTTTAAATAAACTAAAATTTTATATAAAGGAGCCTCTTACTTTTTTATACACTTGCCAGTCCCTGAACCTTCCCTAACCTTCATATCAGTCACCCCTATGGTAGGCCTCCGGGCAGGGTGCATTGAAAGCGTAAGGTAGGACGAGCCTAGAGTGTGGCATGTCCTAGTAGTGAATTACCGCACTTTTTCATTCTTCACTATTGAAGGGCTACCGGTTCTCTTAGGCCAAGATGAGCTGTCTGAACTATTACACGCTATAGTCCCGGCAGGCTCAGGGAACACGGTAGCACGTCGAGTTTAGTATGCCTGAACTCAGAATAATAAAATACTTCCTTTAGTAAGGTTTATTTTAATATCCTGTGTTTGCAAATGCTACTTTTAGAAAGTTAGCCTTTGCTGGCCTTTTAGGCGATCGCGAGTGGTTTGGGGCCCGCATTGCATGTTAGCGATATTTATCGCTAATGACATGCAAAGTGGGCATACCCAACCTGTTAGCGACTGAAAGCAGTCGCTAACGCCGCTATCGCCAATAAGCAAGGCAGGCGTAGCGATGGAAATATTCCCGCTATCGCCAAAAACTAACGCCTGCTCAGACCAGTTCTTAGCCATGGTTTCCAATGGGAGGTGGATAACATGGCTAAGAGCATTTTGTCGCTAATGCGTGAATATCGCTGTATTCTCAGCGATATTCACGTATTTCGCCGCTATCACTGGATATTTTAGCACAATGGAGAAAAACATTGCTAATAGCATGTTTTCTCCGCTAACATATCCAGCGATAAAAAAAAAAAATGCTAAGCCTATTCAGCAATAAATATCGCTACTTGTAGGTAATATGCCCCACGGTGCAGTACCAATACCTCCACCCACAATCAAGTCGCCGCATGAAAGAAGTAGGTGTCAAAGAGACTGAGGCTGATGACAGATCCTATTGGTTTCATTTTTATCCCAAAATGAAGTCTATTAAAGTTGTGATTTGCATCAAGAACCTAAAGCTACTTCCTGAAGGTGCTCTTGTTGAGATATATTCTCAAAGAACTCCATACTTCCAATTCCCATGGCTGGGACGAGCAGTCTAACTCCTGATGTGTGGCATTTGGCAGGAGTAGATGCATTTCCGCATAAGATAAACAGCACTCTACTCCACATGCGTGGCACTTGGCAGGGTACGGTGCAATTCCTCATTGATGAAGCTGAAGTGTCAGTCTGGACGTCCTGTCTCACTCAGGTCTGTTGATAGGTTTCCACACGAGTACATTGTGGAAGTACTCTAACCCCACGGAGCCTGTCCGCTCTTTATCATTTTCAATGCCGCAAAGAGCCCTGCTTTTAGGATGAAAGTAAAGCAGCATTATGAGGCGCGCACAGGATTGTGGGTATGCAGAGTGCTAGTGACGTGCTGCCTCTTCCTCTCGAGCATCCTGACCTCTAGCGACAGGAAGCTGCGGTGCAGCTCCCGCTCCCTCGCGCAGGCGCGCGTTTACGCACAGAGCCTCTTTCTGCGTCACGTGAATATACGCACAGCACTGAGTTCGGCGTCACGTGACCCCTTCCGTCACCCAGTGTTGCGCGCGCAGCGATGGCGCCCCCTCCTCTCCTCAGCGGCCCGACCCCCTGGGAAGCTCACATTTCACTCAATCACGGAGTTTCTTCTATAGAAACCCTCCAAAAATTATCAAGCTTCCGCTTCTCACGGCCCCTCGGAGTGCGCGTGACCCGCGGAAAGCTGAACTGATAGCATTGACGTAGACGCGTGCTGTCCGCGCAGTCACCATGAACATATACCTTACTACTGCTAGGGCGACTTTACACCGGTGACGTGTCAGTCACTCTCATGAATGCCTGTGTGTGCACAACTACAGGCGCTCCTTCTAGTATTAAACAGAGGCCTGTGTCGCCTGCAGTAATGAATCGGATGTTTCCCGCAGAGGCTTCTGGGTATGCAAATGACTGTGGCCGGCCACGCCCCCTCCGACAGCCAGGCTCCTGCAGCAGCCCCCTGGGGACTTGTGCTCTGGGTCCCAAATGTATCATTTCCGTCTCGAGTCGGTTCCAGCACTGGGGGGGGCGAGGAGGGGGGGATACACTATCTTTGTTTCCTTCCTTGTCTGGGCGTCATCTCTGACTCCGACCCATCTGTAACACTTATCATTCATATATGGGCACTATTGGCTTTACCAATGCTTCGTGTTTAATGACATATAGTACAAAGCACTAATAACCCGGTATTTCCCTTAAAGCGTGGTGTGCCCAGCTTCGTCTCTTTATCATATATCTACGTCATCCTGTATGGCGCCTTCCTGAGGGAGGCTGCGCGCGCGCCTCTCCTCAGCGAGGCCCGGCCGCCCCCTGGAGGCCTCACGTTTCAACCAATCACGGAGCTTCTTACACAGACTCCCTTTATAAATTACAACAACTTCCGCTTCTCGCGGCCCCTCGAGGTGCGCGTGACCCGCGCGGAGTGCCATATTATTTTAGTTAGAAGACAGATGCGCTGTCCGCATAGTCAAGATAAAAATATAACTTCCTACTATTAGAGTGACTTTAAAGTGACTTTACACGGGTGACGGTTTAGTCACCCTCATGAATGCCTGTGTGTGCACAACTACAGGCGCTCCTACTGCTATTAAACAAACGGCTGTGTCGCCTGTACTGATGAATCGGATGTTTGCCGCAGAGGCTTCTGGATATGCAAATAACTGGGTGGCCACGCCCCCTCTAGTGCGAGCAAGGCTTCTGCAGCAGCGATTTGTCTAACAGCCTGATTCAGTTCAAGAAGTCTTTATTTGATTGATTCATCATAAAAGACATAAATACAATTACACAAAAACATATAAAACCAGTATTAAATTATCAGCATCGAGTTGACTTCATACAGAACTATACAAAAATTTAAAATATTGTCATGTATACCATATTATCACAATACATATAAAAGGTTTAAGCAGTCTCCGCTGTATTGTGTTTAATAAACCTGCATCTAATCACCCATGCCCACCCAAGAAACTTAGCAACCCCCACAACAATAAATGGATCCAGATTAGTTTTTAACAGTCTCAAGGCTTCAGCAGCTGATCTGGTACCTAGCAGTCTACATATTGGTATGAGCCACTTAGTTCTAGGGGCTGTGTATAGGGGGCACACATACAAAAGGTGAGAGAGACTTTCCCCTGTGCCCTGACAGTTAGCACAGAGCCCCAAACTGCCCGTTCCCCACTTTTTAGTGAAATCCCCCAGAGGGAGAGTACCACATCTGAATTGAAAAAAAAGTTTGCGGTCCAATGGTTTGGTGATGGTTTCCCAATACCTTTCTAACCTAGGAGAATCTTTATGAACCATAAATTGGCCAGAAAGACTGCTCGTACTCGTATTTAAGAAAATGTTGTGCGTCACCCATTCCCAATAGCATTTTTTGAGCTCATTTTTTGATGGGAATTTGGCTGTCTCGGGCGAAAACCACAACTCGTTAAGGCCCAAAGATAGTAAGGTGGCCCTAAGATCTTTAAACCAACCAATTTTGGTGGCTCCAGGACTATTTTTTACCTCCAGGCATGCTTCCGCGTAGTGGTGTAAATCAGGCGTTGTCCACAGGCGTCGCCAGAATGATATGGGCCGATATTTGGCATAGTCAACCACCGAGTGGCAGCCCAAATCAAATAATAAAGGGAGTAAAGGAGTTGACTGGGGCAGACCTGTTGCCATCCTTATAAACCTATTTTGGGCATGTTTCAGGGAATCCAGATTACTTCCACCCCAGAGCTCTGCTCCATATAACACCGCTGACAGTACCTTCCCTCCATAGATCTTCATCAGCGGTGACATGGGCTTCGTGAATGACCCCTTGTGTTCCTTAATCAAGGCTCCGCCCAGCTGCTGATGTTTCAGGGTCATGAGCTCAATCTGATGAGTCCAACTAAGGGTGTCACTGAAAGTAACACCCAAATAGGTGAAGTACTTGGTCTGCTCCAGGGGGGTGTCCCCCATAACAACCCTAGCGTTGACCTGCTTGTGCCCCCTCATCACCATGAATTTGGTTTTGGCTACGTTCACCTCAAGCTCATGTTCGCTGCAGAAACTCTCAAACCTCGACAGTGCATGCTGGAGGCCCTGTCGGGTTCGTGAAATCAGGAGAGTGTCGTCAGCGAACATGAGCAGGGGGATTTTCATGCCAGCCAAACTCGGAGCATCAGTGGGAAATCCGTCGAAGTACTTGGTAACTCTATTAATGTATAGAGAAAACAAGGTTGGTGCCAAGACGCATCCCTGTCTGACACCTTTCGACACAGGGAATTTCTTAGTCACCTCACCAGGTTTGCCCCATCTTACAAAGGCATAGGTCTCTGTGTGGAGATTAACTATAATGCGGACCAAAGAGGGAGGCATACCCATTTCTAGAAGGCTATTCCAGAGCCCAGCCCTCGGGACAAGGTCAAACGCAGACCGAAGGTCTACGAATGCCGCAAATAAGTTTCCTTTGCCCAGGGTGACCGTCTTCCAGTGTAAAAGCATGAAACGAAAAGCCTGGTCCAGGGTGCTTACGTGAGGTCTAAACCCAGCTTGGAGAGGAGTGAGTACATTAAATTCCTCAATCCATGCCTGGACCCTAGATAAGACGAGGCGAGAAACTATCTTCTGTACCGCATCAATAAGGCTGATCGGCCGGTAGTTGGAAGGAACCGACCGATCACCCTTCTTGAAGATGGGCAGAATCTCAGCACCAGCCCATGAATCAGGAACCTTTGCACCCCTAGCCAAAGAGTTTGCCAAATACAGAAGATAAGGAACCCATAGGTCCCGGTCCTCTTGGAAAATATCTGCTGGGATGCAGTCCGGGCCGGGCGCTTTGCCCCTAGGGATGGCATTCAAAACATTTTCAACCTCTTTAGCAGAGAACACAAGGATGTCACTAGTCAGTGGCCAGCCAATGGGAGCAACCCCCGCCCTAACACACCTAAACTGTTCCTCAAAATAAGACACCCAAGCACGAGGGTCAACAGAAGCAGGACTAGGACGATCGTCCTGGGACTGTCCCCACTTGAGGAGGTGCCAAAATTGCGTGAGGTTCCTAGAGCCGCAGGCATCAACAAGGAGAGCCCAGCGCTCATCATCCCATGCGGCTTTAGCCCTCCGTTTAGCTTGGTTATAAGCCTTCCTGCTGGATTTAATAAGGGCTGGATTCCTAGATTTTAATGCCTTAAACAAGATTGAGTGGGAATTGGCACAATTTTCATCAAACCAGTTCGCAGGCTTCCTCGTCTTACCTAAGCCCTTTTTAGCTACAATTTTAACGAATAGTTTCTTTAGGGATGCAAACAGGCTTGCATGAACGTCTAAAATATTAGGATATGTCTGATTCGAATCAACACACTTCTCTAGTTCCCTTAGCGAACTTGAAACCAGTGTTCTTATTTTACTACGTGCACTCCCGTCAACGGCAACCCTTGGCCAACGAACCCTCCTCATATCATTAGTTAATGCAACGGCCCCTTGGACGGGATTAGAGTGTCGCACAATAGGCCCAGCAAAACTAAAGTCCTTCAGTTCAGCGATGAGTGGTTCGTGATCACTTTCAGGACGTGGTCTAATTGCCATGTCCGTCACCAGGGGCCACAGGGACATATCAACTAAGATATAATCAATTCGACTACTATGCCTGCCGTTGAAAAATGTTGGGCTGCCCAATCTGTCCGATCTGGTGCGACCGTTTAGAGCGCGCAACCCCCAATTCAGACATAAACCTTTGACAAAGGTAGCACATTGGGACCACTTAGCAATAGGAGGAAGCTCAAGTTGGGGAATACCCCACATCAAATCTTCGTCCTCAGTTAACATCCCGTCTTCTCCACTTAAAGGTTCAAAGCAAATATTAAAATCACCCATTACAACCACCTGACCCACTGAATTTGTAGAACCAAGGAATTCATCTAAACGTGTTAGGGTGGAAGATACACGACCACCCGCGGTTCCTCTGGCATAAACATTAAACAGCAAGATATCCAACCCACTATTAAATTTCAAATTAACTATAAGGATATCAGGACAGTCAATATAAATTTCCTTCACAGAAACCCCTGCAGTTTGGCGAACCCAAACGGTGAGGCCCCCCATTGCTCTACCTCTTTGGCCTCTAACTGCGGGTTTGTTAAAGCACAGAAATCCTTGAAAATAAACTGGATGGGTTGACCATGTCTCCTGAAAAGACCAAATATCACCATTACTGATGAAGTCAGCCCAGTCAGGTATACATAAACAGGATTCTATACCCGCCACATTCCAACATCCCAAAGTAGTACCCTTAACACAAGCTTGAGCACACTGGACTGTTGTATCCTTGGGGAGTTGTTCACAGGGTTGCAGGGAAAATTCAACAAGTGAAGAGACCTCATTGGACACCCCTTTCTCAACAGCATAGGATGGAGTACCCAGAGCTTCTACCCCCCCCCACACTCTGAGTTAGAGACAACACCCCCAGATGGGGGTGCTGGTCAATCATTGGTCGCCAGCCAGGATAATGGATCGTAAAGGTTTCTCAGAGGGATCTTCCAAGACTCCTTAGGCTGAGTAGACATATTTGAAGAGGAATGTGTTGGGAAAAAACTTGGGTACTGCTGAGTCTGAATAGGAACAAATGCTCTGGAAACAGGTGGATACTGAGGCCTATTG
Source organism: Lissotriton helveticus (assembly GCF_964261635.1). NCBI lineage: Eukaryota > Metazoa > Chordata > Amphibia > Caudata > Salamandridae > Lissotriton > Lissotriton helveticus. The sequence continues at coordinate 1,819,814 of NW_027611725.1, read as the reverse complement.
GGGAATAAAGAGTCGGGTAAAACTGGAGGGCCCTTACACTGGGTATTGATCTTAGCCCAACCCGGCGTCTGGTCAGGGCAATTGTAATTTGATTGGATATAAGATCGATACTGCACCTCCGGATTAAACTGAAAGCCGTGGAAATTTGGGGTGAAATTGGTCCATTTAAGGAGGTTATTAGTATTATTGCTATTAATAACTGGTGGATGATCTGAAGGTTTAAGCAAAGTCTCAGGGTAGAAATAGGTGAGGTTCCTAGTTGAGATCCCACCCTCATTGTTACCTACATACCAGTCTGAGAGATGGGATACGACTTTGTGGTCCCTAAAGTTAATAATAACTATATCCCCCTCTATGTCCTTGGGGCGTACCCCTACCCACCGGCATCTTCTGACTGTAACAATGTCCCCATTTAGATGTGAAGGAAGGGGCCTATTTGTTTTCAGCCAGAAGATGACTTTATTTTTTAAACTAGCATAGTTTTCCCTGTCCCCTTCCGCAAGTGGGGGCACACCCGTCAAAACGATAACATAATTCGTAGAGTCCGGGGGCAGATCAACATTTTTCTTATGTGGGAGGGGTCTACTAGTTTTGCTAGTGGGAATGGCGGATTTAATCGCCCCAGTCCTTTGCTGAGATACACCCACCTTCTCAGGGGGTTTGTTATTAACACCCACCCTAGCGTGTGTTATAGCAGTACTAACTACAGGGGGTTGTTTATCTGCTGAAACCAATGCTTTGTTATTTGCAGAAGCATTCTCATTAGTAGAGGCATGTTTATTAGCTCTAATGGAAGAGGTAATCACGTTAGCAGCAACCTGCGGTATACCCTGAGTTAACTTGGAGGGTCCCTTTACCTTGTCTCCGCTAGGAGCGTGGGTGGGTTCGACTGTCGCCAGCAAACGATCCAGTTTGTCCCCCAGTATCCTAACACGCTCCAACACAGGAAGCATATACGATTTAATAAGCTTCTCTAGGTTGGCAAGAGACACCTCCTGAACCCCTTCACTACATATTTCATTGGACTCCAATCCCTGTGTGTCTAAGGCCTTAGGCTCTATGATAGATGGAGGGGCCAATTCTACTGCCCGTTGTGGTGGTAGTGGTGCTGGTGTGGGAGGTCGACCACTATATCCTTTTCTTTTTACTCCCCCCTTCCTCCTTCTTTTTCTAGGTGGTGATTGCGCAGCCCTTTTGGCCACAACAGGTTTGGCTCTACTGTTGCATCCACTCTTGGGGGGTATACCATCACCTGGTACCAGACCAAACTGTGGAGGGGAGGGCAGCGTGGAGCATGAATCCAAGTCAATAAGATTGGTAGAGGGGATGTTAGACTCCACAAAGCTAGAGTGGTCAACCGGCGGGCAACCTAATCGGGCGCCACTAGTTGCATTAACACAGAGCGGAGAGATAGTTGGAAAACTAAATATACTCGGGCTTTGATTGATGTCGGTGACATCAGCGTCAATTGAACTCTGCCCATCCCCAACCATATCATGGGTGAAATTCGAGACAGTTAGAGACTGCATTGAATTTCTCTTCAGATGCTCAATTGAGCGACGACGCTCGGCTCTTCGTTCGGCTAGGAGTAAGTCCATATCAAGTTCCTTTGTAGATTTTTAAAAAAATGTATCAAGTGGACCGAGAACCGAGTTCCCTACACCAGGGGGGGCAGATTGACTCATAACAGAACCCTTCAACAGTTATTTAAAAACACAATAGGATAGGCTAGCAATAAATACAATACAAAATGTCAATAACCTGGCCCAGCCCGGCCTCCTACGGCCCCGGACGGCCACAGACGGTCCCGCCCTTGTCCCGGGCTTCTCCCGGCGCTCCCGCGCGCTCCCGCGCCGCGGGTATGTCCACACCTCTTAATAATGACCACGAGTTACCAAGGGGGCGGGGCCGGCAGGGAGAGGAGCCCAGCTGGAAACGGGCGCGCGGGGACTCCTGGTCCGTGGAGTCCACCCGCAGTTTCCTCGCAGCCCTGCCGGTCACCAGCTGAAAGCCCTTGCAAAGATACAAACAGCCGCTGATACCGCGAAGCGGGACCCGCGCAGCGGGTCCGGCGAGCAGCAGCGGTTCAGCAGGCTGATTCAGAGGAGGTCCGTGGTGAGTGGCGTGGCTCGGTCAAAATAACAAATCCGCCGAGGGAAGGGCAGAGAGCCACTAAATAGATGCGGTGGATGGGGGCGGGGCCGGCAGGGAGAGGAGCCCAGCTGGAAACGGGCGCGCGGGGACTCCTGGTCCGTGGAGTCCACCCGCAGTTTCCTCGCAGCCCTGCCGGTCACCAGCTGAAAGCCCTTGCAAAGATACAAACAGCCGCTGATACCGCGAAGCGGGACCCGCGCAGCGGTTCCGGCGAGCAGCAGCGGTTCAGCAGGCTGATTCAGAGGAGGTCCGTGGTGAGTGGCGTGGCTCGGTCAAAATAACAAATCCGCCGAGGGAAGGGCAGAGAGCCACTAAATAGATGCGGTGGATGGGGGCGGGGCCGGCAGGGAGAGGAGCCCAGCTGGAAACGGGCGCGCGGGGACTCCTGGTCCGTGGAGTCCACCCGCAGTTTCCTCGCAGCCCTGCCGGTCACCAGCTGAAAGCCCTTGCAAAGATACAAACAGCCGCTGATACCGCGAAGCGGGACCCGCGCAGCGGGTCCGGCGAGCAGCAGCGGTTCAGCAGGCTGATTCAGAGGAGGTCGGTGGTGAGTGGCGTGGCTCGGTCAAAATAACAAATCCGCCGAGGGAAGGGCAGAGAGCCACTAAATAGATGCGGTGGATGGGGGCGGGGCCGGCAGGGAGAGGAGCCCAGCTGGAAACGGGCGCGCGGGGACTCCTGGTCCGTGGAGTCCACCCGCAGTTTCCTCGCAGCCCTGCCGGTCACCAGCTGAAAGCCCTTGCAAAGATACAAACAGCCGCTGATACCGCGAAGCGGGACCCGCGCAGCGGGTCCGGCGAGCAGCAGCGGTTCAGCAGGCTGATTCAGAGGAGGTCCGTGGTGAGTGGCGTGGCTCGGTCAAAATAACAAATCCGCCGAGGGAAGGGCAGAGAGCCACTAAATAGATGCGGTGGATGGGGGCGGGGCCGGCAGGGAGAGGAGCCCAGCTGGAAACGGGCGCGCAGGGACTCCTGGTCCGTGGAGTCCACCCGCAGTTTCCTCGCAGCCCTGCCGGTCACCAGCTGAAAGCCCTTGCAAAGATACAAACAGCCGCTGATACCGCGAAGCGGGACCCGCGCAGCGGGTCCGGCGAGCAGCAGCGGTTCAGCAGGCTGATTCAGAGGAGGTCCGTGGTGAGTGGCGTGGCTCGGTCAAAATAACAAGCCTGATTCATGTAGGCATTAGCGCTCGCAAAAGGGCCAGATTCTGAGAATCTGGCCCTTTGCGAGTGCGATTTTTGCATTTGGTATTCACAATCCCAAATGCAAAAATCGCTATGTTAGAATTCGCATATTTGCGTGGAATGGCATTTAAGGAATCTCTAATAGAGATTCCTCAAATGCTATTCATGACACAAAAACAAATATCGATTTTGGACTTTTGGGGCCGCTATTTACCGAGAGGTCATGATGAAGCAAAGCTTCGCATATTTTGCGGCTTGCCGAAGTCAAGAACCTCGTTTATGTGTAATACGGTAACAAGTGTATGTTTTACTAACATTTATGTTTAGTTTGGATAAGGATCGTGAAGCTTGCACATGTGTTTTACTAAAATAATTTACTCGAGTCACCTAAAATGGCCGCTGCTTGTATTTAGTTACTGCGCATGCGTCAGCCACACTCACGTGTCCTGACGTGTCTGCAGAAGTGGAGGGAAATTTATGCGCATGCGTAATTCATAGCTGTGCTTATCATGTGGTACTGCTCGTGCCACTGCTCTTGTGACTGTATCAATGTGGCTAACATTTAAAACGCAATAGTTTTATTTCTTGATGATGAGTTAAAAGTACAAATCCTGTGATGTGTTTTCATAATGACATTACTATGTATTAATTTGTTTTTCGCTTACTTTTTATGTACCGCGGGGAATGGGGTTTGTCTGTACCGAGAACCATTTTGGAGGTCCTTCTGCGCCTGCGCGACTTGCCGAGGCATAGCAGACCTTGACTGATGGAACACAGCCAGTTGGCAGTGATGAGCAAGATGCTCCTGAGAAACGACCCGAAAACTCGGCTGAACCAATCATATGTTCTCACAGCAGCAACATTGTTAAAGTTGCCATTGTATTTCTGCACCAGTTCTCATGAGAACCCCAATCTAGTTAGGCGGTACCCTATTATGCAAATGTAGGCTTGAAACTGTATGTCGTGATTGGTGTGTTACCCAAATCCTACCTTGGGACCAATCGAAATTGAGGGATTCTGACACTTTGCAACATTGGGGGGTGGTACACTGTCCCCAAACTGTATATTTACCCTAGGTTCACCTAGTGAACCGTCCGACTTGTCTGGTTTAGCTGACCTGTCACTGACCCAACGCACTCAATAGGTGACTGAAGATACAGAGAGCTGCGGAGCACTCTGTCCGAATTTGACCATAGACTAAGGCTCTACTGAACCTTAAAGTGCTGGCGAAGCACTTTGCTGGGAGTTCGCTGACCCAATCGGGGTCTTGATCGATAACTGCAGAGCGGGTGGAGCGCAGGCGTTGCTTCCAAACTGTGGGTTCCGGTCCTGTCCTGAGCGGTCCTGTCTTGAGGGTTTGCTGTCCTGTCCTGAGGGTCCTGTCCTGATTCCTATTCCGAGGGTATCCTGTCCTGTCCTGGGTGTCCATTCTGCACCTGCTGTCCTTTGAGGGGTATCCTTCCTTGAGGGTTTCCTGTCCTTAACTAACCCGTGGCCAGGGTTTGGTTTCCACACCTTTCTAGGTAAATATTGCTCTGAAACTCTTAAAATCTTGCACCTTCTGAATTTCTAACTTTTGCTTTAATAAAGTTCATCATTGCATATGTTATATTTTCCATGCCTTTCCGCAACTATTGAAAGTCAATTACATATTTTCATAAGTTTGTTCCTATGTCTTCTCACTTGTTAGAGATTATATTTTGCATTGCAGTTTGTAATTTTCTGATATGGTCTAGAACTTCATTACCTAGACTGTTCAAAGGCCCCTTTACTTTAAGTGAAGCGTGTTACTCATTATAGGCCCTCCTATAGTTACCCATACATAGTCTGCCCATGCTTAGATATTACTGAATTGCATAGTACCTTTTCTCTTGCATTTTATATCAGTATTTTAATGATTACCCTATCATTATTTTTATATAGCTACATAATTTACATTATCTTGGTCATTGATTGTCTCATTCGTGTATACTTGATGCATGAAGAAAACGAACTTTAGATAAACATTTTAAAACTTCCAGTTGTCCGTGGTCATTTAAACAGTATTTGAATGTTATTGGTTGGGTTTGTATTTTGCTGCCTTTTCTTTACAGCTAGCTCCCTGATTCATTGTGGTCATTAGGTACCCGCATCGGTGGATGGTAAGTCGGGTGCACTGAAATAATAGTAGGGAACACACACACACAAATTGGTAGAGCTCGTGAAGTCACCTGATCGATGTATATGGTGATTTGAAAGTATATGGGCCCTGAAGCCGGAAACGGCGAAAACTATTGGTCGGGTGGCCTCGCGCGCTCTATCAGTTTTTCTGGTAGCTAGAGGATGGTTAGGGACTAGTTGAGAGTAAGGCAGGGATTAGTTGGACTAGTTGAGTCGGAAGCTGCTAGTATATTGATGCTGCTAGAAGAGCGGCTGTTCTAAGAGACCTGATCATTCTCTTGTGAATACGCTGCTGAAACTCATGAATTTTTGCATTGTTATTATTCTTGTTCTTATATTGTTATATGTACTAATCCATGCATTTGTAAACCGTATCGTTTCATGTTGTCCGAACTCCCCGGGGAATTGAAAGGGCAAGTGGTGAATAGAATCCATTGTCCTGAGGTCACAGGCTCGAGGAAAGTTAGGTGCAGGTTAGGATAACCGGGAAGCACTAACTAGGGTTTTTCTGAATACATGTGTGAATAAATGACAGTAACAGGGTTCATTGGCAAAATTCCCATAGTGGCGTAACCTAGTAAGGGTCACATCGGAAGAGTAGCAGGTTCCTCGGAGCTAGCGTGAAAGCAGAGGGGTCCGCTGAGAAACCTTAAAACTCGGAATATATCCCGGAAAGAAGTGGATGAGTTTAGGGGAATAACAGGTTCACCGATGCTAGAGTGAAGGGTAGGCGGAAGAGATATGCCCGCAGCGAGTGAAAAGTAAATGGAAGTAGTTTACTTGCAGTAAAACAATTCTTTCTCTGTCTAGACACTTGAGCACTGTGGCGAATGTGTATTTGTTGTAAAATAACCAAGCACTGAGCACTTTAAAAGAAAGAAAGTTTCCGTTACCTTGTGAAGGGAGGGGGTCAGCCGCGAAGCGCCTCTGACGTCACTCTGTGCCGCGCTGGGATTGGTAGAAGCAGCGGGCGGGTAACGGAGCTGGAATTGTAAAAGAGGGGTGAGCGCCAGAGCGTGGGAACTGTCTCACGAAGGGGCCGCGCACCCATTGGCGGAGCTTATTCAGAGTCGCGCGCCCATTGGTCGCACGGATTTCTGAAGCGCGTTCTGATTGGAGGTAGTTTGTAAACAAAGTTTAGCGTAGAAGTCGTATGTGGCACTCGCAGACTACAGGAACTCGACCTGATCCAAGGCACTTAGGGTTTGAAAGGGATCAGTGGAAGACTAATAGATACGATATCATGTACGGAACCAAGAGAAAATTGTCCCTTGTAAGTAAGGTGAAAAATTATTTCAAAACGGACAAACCAATTAAATCTAGGGAAGGTGTTCTTGTCCCACCACCTAATACTCCTGCCTCATTTATGATGTTTGACCGAGGGTACAATACCTGTGTGTGGTTGGAGAATTGGGTGAAGTACACAAAAGATGACGGAGTATTGGCTTTTCCGTTAGATGGTACTTTCAATGGTAGGATCTTATTTAATTTAAGAACCCGAATGAATGAACTGCATCCCAGGCCAAGACTAACGCAGTATGAGGCATTAGAGGAATGGGAGATTGAGGCTTTTGAAAGAGAAAGACCCCGAATGGACAAGGGTTTGACCAAGTGGTACCCCAGGCTGAAACAGGAGTCCAGGGATAAAAGGATGAAACAGTGGAGGCAGAGCATGATTGTTGAGGGTTTGTTTCCCATGATGCCGGCATGTCATAACCCTGCAGCGGGTGAGAAAAGTACCGAAAAGTGTAAGCATTGGGGGGCCCCGGGAGAGTCAGATGATGAACTGATAGATGACATCTGTACCAGAAGTCCGCCACCTTATAATGAGGGAACCCGCCCTTCCAGTGTAGGAGATGCTCCCCGACGCCACTTCCTCAAGGAAGAAGACAGATTCCTAGGACTGGGAGGGGGTGGTCAAGTATTGCCCTATCCTGAGAAACCCGAACCGGCGGAAACAAGGGATATATATCCCAAAGTGCCCGCAAGACAGGAAGAAACATATTCACGTACGAAAGTTTTTTTTCCCAGACCCTTGTATGAAAGCGAAGAGAAACCATCGAATTCAGGACTGCCTTTCGTTCAACCTCCATATGGGGAAGAGCGCAGGTCCTTTAACACTGGAACTTTATTTCCGAAACCCAATTATGGTGGAGGACCAAGTGAAACGCATCCCACTGCCCCGAGTTTTACTCCTCCTTTGACCCCACAGATATTACATGACACGACTTTAAGAAGGATACTAGTGGAAAAGGAGCAAGAGGCTCTAGCTAGACAAAGGACAGAAATAATTCAGAAAATCTCCCAGTTAAATACCAGCCCTGAGGCATTGACTATTCCAGTAACTATTGGACCAGTGGTCCCGTTATACGGAAATGGTCAGGGAAATCCGATTACTCCAGTTATGACCCCAGTCATGGCACCCCCGAGACAGGAACCGATAATCATAGATGATCAGTCCAGCGAGTGCGAGTCTGAAGTCGCATTCTTGGACTTGCCAAACAAACAGACCGGAAAGGGAATGCAGCAGAGGCATAACCCTTTTAATGCGAAAGAGATTAAATTAGAATCCGCAACAGGCACTAGGAATGTCTCTCTGGTAACTCCAGATGAAATTGAGAGTTGGAGTCGTGAATTAGAGAAACAGACTCCGCAAACGAAACCTTTAGACCTCTACAAGCTAAGGGTAGAAATAGAAGAATTAATGGCAGGAAATGTGGGGTTGGATCGATTGAATACCTACTCTGAAGAAGAATTGTCGTTTATATGTAAAAGCTTTACAAGGAACACCAGAGTGCTCCACGAAAAACTGACCGAAACAGCAGTTAGTATGGGGGTAGATATCTCAAAATCCAAGCCCTTACAGAAACCGTACAGAGCAGACTTCTCAGACAAAGATATAGAGCACTTGAATGTGGCAGGGAAAAAGCTGCAGATTAAAGAATTATTGGGAGTACTGCAGAAATGGGGAGATGTGGAAAGATGGAGAAGCAGGTGGGCGAAAAAGAGGGAAGAGGCTCGCTCCCGACAAGTGACTCCTGAATTTGCTTTAAGGGAGGTGGAGAAACCTGAACAGTTATGCCCCATGCGCGAGGTACCTGGAGGGAAATATGTGCATGTCCCCTGGTCTAGACAGGATATTGTGTCCTTTACGAACGATTTTCCAAAATTACGTGAGAAACCAGTAGACTGGTACAGGCAGGTGGAAAGGTTCGTGAAGGTACAGAAATGTCTGTGGAAAGACCTGGATGGGTTTTTCGACATTGTGGTTCCGGTAGATTTATGGACCCAGTGTAAAATAGCCATAGACTGGCCCAGTGAGGAGTACCCAAGAAATAAGGAAACAGGGGAGCCATCAAAGGATGTCATGCGAAAGTATGAGCAGGTAATTCAGCATTTGAAAGAAAAGGTGCCCGCAAAGGAAACTGATTGGACAAAAATAGATAGAACAACACAGGAAAGGGACGAGACAGTGCACTCCTTCTATGAGAGGTTATTGCAGGTATTTAAAACATACAGTGGTATTGATAACATCGATTTGAAGGACATGACGCATTTTATTTACAGGTTTGTAAATGGTTTAAGACCTGAAATTTGTCAGTGGATAAAGGATAATAAAATCTGCTGGCATACAAAGAAAATGGATGAGGTCCTGCGGTACGCTAAGTACTGCGAGGACGAGATGGCAGAAAAGAAAAAGGCCCTTAAGGAAAAGGTGATGTGGGCTCAGGTGAAGCTCGCAGAACAGCAGGAAAAACAATTGAGTAACATGGTTAAAAATGCTGAGAACAAAAGTCCTGGGGGAGGGGGTGGAGGAAAGCCCCGGCCAAAATTTAGCAGGGAAGAGGCTATGAAGAAATTTCCCTGCCATCAGTGCGGCGAAATTGGACACTGGCGTAACGAGTGTCCTCAATTAATAGACGATAATGCAAATATTCCTGATTTAAATCCACAGACGCAGAAAGAAAGGCCAAGAAAGACTCAACCCCAGGTAAAAACAGTTCAGGTGCCTCGAGCACCCAAGCAGGTATACAGGGGAAAGCAAGCAGAGGGTGAGGAGATAGAAGTTTGGGAAAGCGGTGAGAACAGAAATACAGCAACTTCGCAGTATCTGCTAAATGATACCTTCCTTTGTAATGATCAGGACTGACGGGGCCTGAGAGGGGAGGACGAGGAGTGCGTACTTGGCGCTTCCTTGCCGGTAGACCAGTCTGGACCATACATTGAAGGAAAGGTAGACGGAAATGATGTCACCTTTCTATAGGACACTGGCGCTACCCGTTCGACTGTAAGAACAGTGGACGTTCCAAACCTACCCCTCTCGGGAGAAAATATCCAAGTAGTGGGTGTATCTAATCAATTGATTAGTACTCCTGTTACCGAACCAATGGAGATTTCAATTGGAAATTTTAAACAAATGCATAGGTTTGTCGTCTGTGACACCAGTCCAGTGAATCTACTGGGTCGTGATTTGCTGTGCAAAATGAACTGTACCATCTTTTGCACACCAAAAGGTGTTGAAATACAGACCCCAGATGAAGATGGCATTTATAAACTATTGTTACTTAGACCTGACTCAGAAATTAAAAGATTGACCCTGCAGGATTTGCCCCAAGAACTCCAGGAAGCGGTAAAGCCAGAGGTGTGGGATTTCACTGGAAAAGATGTGGGATTGATGAAAGATGTGGACCCCATACAGATAGCCATCAAGGACAATGCAGTATATCCTAACACTAAGCCCTACCGAATGAATGCTGAAGTGAAAGCAGGTGTCACTCTGGAAATACAAAAATTATTAGAAGGAAACATCATACAGGAAGTGATGAGCAGCCCATGCAACTCACCGATTATGGGCATCAAGAAGCCTAGTGGCAAGTATAGGGTAGTGCAAGACCTGAGAAAGGTAAACAAAATTGTAGTTCCTTGCTGCCCTATTGTCCCGAACCCAGCAGTGATATTGTACCAGATTCCTTGGGATGCTGAGTGGTTCACTGTGATTGATTTGTGTCATGCATTCTTTTCGATACCCCTGCACCCCGACAGCAAATTTCTTTTCTCGTTTGCCTTCGAAGGTCACGTGTATTGCTGGAACCGGGTCCCTCAGGGGTATACAGAGAGCCCTTCTATCTTTAATCAGATCTTGAAAAAATGTCTAGAGACTTTGATCTTACCTGGGAACTCTGTCTTAGTGCAATACATAGACGACCTTCTACTGGCGTCTAAAAGTCATAGGGACTGTGTAGTTGACACCATTGCCCTCCTAAATCATCTGTGTGAGAAAGGGCATAAATTGGCCCCTGACAAACTACAGTCCTGTGCAAAATCAGTGAAATATCTAGGACACCAGATAGAAAAGGGTGTCAGAAAAGTCACATCAGAAAGAGTGAGAATAATTCAAAAGATGCAGTTGCCCCGTACTCAAAAAGACGTCAGAATGTTCCTGGGAGTACTAGGATACTGCAGGCAGTGGATTCTGGGATTTGCAGTCTTAGCCAGGCCTTTGATAAAAATGACCACGAGAGGAATGCCAGACATTGTAAAATGGGACGATGAAAGCCTAATGGCTTTCACAAGACTGAAAAACTGTCTGTGTACAGCCCCTGCATTGGGAATGCCAGATTATTCCAAAGAGTTTGCCCTATTCTGTGACACTCGCGATAATTGTGCATTGTCAGTCCTGACTCAAGAACATGGCACGACCAGAAGGCCTGTGGCCTATTTCTCTGCCACCCTGGACCCAGTAGCTGCTGGGTTACCAGGCTGTCTGAAAGCAGTAGCTGCTACCTGTGCAAGTTTGGAACAGAGTGAGTCCATAGTCATGGGACATCCTGTGACTGTGTATGTTTCACATGGAGTGGTAATTCTATTGACCAGAACTAAAATGCAGTATCTCACCCCTAGTCGGCTGACTAAATACGAGAGGATTCTTGTGGGTGCAGCAAATGTAAGCATTGTTAGGTGCGGTATTCTGAACCCTGCCACTTTACTCCCCGACCCCATGGACATGGAAGGTGGGGATGATGATGAACATGATTGCATTGATCTGACAGAGTTCAGCACCAAACCACGCCCAGACATAAAAGAAACGCCATTGCCTGAGCATGATAAAGAGCTGTTTGTAGATGGTTCCTGTCTAAGACATGAACTAGGAGGCCTGAGTGCTGCTTATGCAGTAGTCTCTTTAACAAAAATTGAAGAAGCAGGTTACCTATATAACATCAAGTCTGCACAAGTAGCCGAATTGATTGCTATGATAAAAGCTTGCAAAATTGGGAAGAACATACGCATAACAGTGTATACTGACAGTCAGTACTGTTATGGAGTTGTGCATGACTTTGGCCAATTGTGGCTACAGAGGGAATTCCTGACTTCCTCAGGTACTCCCATTCGGAATGCAAAAGTTGTTCATGACCTTTTAGAGGCCATCCAATTGCCAAAGGAACTGGCAGTGGTAAAATGTGCTGCTCATAAGAAGAGCATGGACAAAGTATCAATGGGAAACGATTATGCTGATCGAGTGGCCCAATGGTGCGCCAGAGATCGGTATATCGTAAATCCAAAACGAGGGGGGCCAGGAACCAGCTGCCAACTTCAAGTGTTTGAAGAAGTGCCTACTTGGGATGAAGTGAGAGAGTGGCAGGAGTCGGCTCCTTGGCAAGAAAGAGAGAAATGGAAGGAGGATGGGTGTAGACCAAGACGTGTGGATGGTGTCATTTTGGGCCCAACTGGTATGCCTGTGTTACCCCGACACTTGCTTGGCACAATGGCAAGATTAATACATGAAGGATCACACATTGGTAGGGATGCCATTATTTTGGTATTTCAACAGACTTGGTACAGTAAGAAGTTCAGGAAAGTAGCAGAGTCCCTCTGCCAGAGGTGCCTGTCATGTCAACAGATGAACCCAGGCAAGAGGACAATGGTTGAGCTGAGCAAAATTGGGAGATCAGGGGGTCCCTTTGTAAGGATACAGATTGATTTCATCACCATGCCCCGTTGTGAAGGGAAGCGATATGTCCTTGTCATTGTTTGCGTATTTTCAAAATGGGTAGAAGCTTACCCTACTCCCCAAAGTGACGCACTGACAGTAGCGAAGTGTTTACTAAAAGAACTGATACCTAGATTCGGGGTGCCATTCATTATTGAATCAGATAAGGGTGGACATTTTCAGAATGAAATACTGGCTGAACTCTGTAAAGCCTTTGGAATAAGGCAGAAACTTCACTGTGCATATCATCCAGAGGCTTCTGGAATAGTGGAACAAGTAAATGGAACTATCAAAAACAGACTAGCAAAGCTGACTGATGCAACTGGCATGACCTGGGTGAAGGCCCTGCCCCTGGTCCTGATGGGACTGAGAAGTGTTCCTGACCGCAAGACAGGCCTAAGTCCCCATGAAATCATTATGGGAAGAGTGATGAGACAAGCATGGGTGCCAGGAAGCAAACTGTTGAGTATTACTGATGATTTGGTGCTTGAATACTGCAGAAGATTGGGTGACCAAGTGCGTTCTATCTCTCGCCAGATTGGAGACGACGGCATCCTCAATCCAACGACTCCTCTCCACAGCTTGGTTCCAGGAGACTGGGTCAAAATAAAGAAACACACTCGATCAAGCTGTCTGGCACCAAGGTGGGGAAAGAAACGCCAAGTAATCCTGGTAACAACCACTGCAGTGAAGGTCGCAGGTATTCCCCAGTGGATCCACGCTGGCCACACCCAGAAGGTATTACCAGACAAAGAACTTGAAGAAGAAGGGCATCCAGCAGAGGACTCTGCAGGAGCCAGATCAGAAGCAGCGGACAACGAGCAGCCCAGCACCAGTCAGGCTGCAGGAACAGCAGACGTTGGCCCAGGAGTAGTTGACTACGAACTGCCAAGAATCCAGCCTGCTGAAGAGGTCCAGGAAGCTGAGCCAGGAGTAGCTGATGACGAGCTGCCAAGCATATGGCCAGAAGAATGGATACCGATGATTGATCTGACCGAAGATCCTATCAGAACAAGAGAGCGACTTTGTGAAGGTAGAGAGTGGACTAGTCAGGAAAAGCAAGGCACAGGCGAAGAACCTCAGCCGCCTGAGATTCACATCAAAACTGAGGAAGGAGAAGGTCAGACAGGGACAGAACAGGTGTTCGATACACCTCCACTAACTCCTGATGTGGATAAGGGACAGCTTAGACATAGAGTGATAGTTCGAGCAGAAGAAAATCAAGAGATCGAAGTGCTTGAACAGGATCAGATAGGGTTAGAAGAACGGGTTCAGGAAACAGAAACAGAATCAGAAACAGAGACAATCGAAAGCCAAAAACAACATATTCCTGAACAAGGCCAGATTAGTAACCAGGCAGAAGAATTTGATGCTAGCCCTGGAACTAGCGAGATAAGAGAAGAAGAAGAAGAAAGTGAAGCAGAATTGCCACAAGCTAAAGAGAATAAGAGGATAAGAGAAGAAAGCGAAGTCCAAGTACCAACTAAGAGACTAAAGAAAAGAAACAACCTTGAGCCTAGGTTCGTAAAGAGACTAAGGCTAAGGATAAAGACGGTGGAAGAAAAACGTGCAGAAGCAAGGAGAAGTGCACGGATAGCCGAGCAAGAAGAAAACTCTTCCAAAAGAAGGAGTGAGCGAATAAAAAGACAGAACAAGAAGTACAAGTCTCCTGAATGGACACTCGTTTTGGAAGAACTTGAAGATCTTGATATAACTGACGTGAGCGACGGAGAGCCCGTCCCTGAGTACTCTGCTGAAGAAGAAGACGAACCACCGTGAATTTGCACAAAGTAAGCTAGGTGTGTAAAGACACAAAGAGGGGTCGAGAAACTTCTTCTGAGCCGAAATGTCTGATTCAACTGTGAATGGTAGACCTAGTTGCAGTCGTTTCAAGACGTGCTGCAAGGTGTGTATATGTAGTATAGTAGTACTGATAGTAATTTGGATAGGACTAACAATCTTTATACCCTTCACTGTAAGTAAAGATACTAACATTGTCCCTACTGAAATTGTAAATACAGACAGTGAGGAGTTGACAACACAGAGTGTAGCAAGACATGAGAGAGCACTGAGACAAACAAAACGAGACTTAGAAGCATCAGATGAGGGAGGACTACATTATCATGGAATTAAGAACAGGACACACTTAAATGTTTTTGCAAACTTGTTAATACACTATGTAGAGACTATGGAAATTGAAGATTGCTATGTCTGCATGAAGCTACCTACTTCTGTGGCTGAAGGCGTGACATACCATCACTTGCCATTGACATATGGAATCTCCTGTAGCATTTTAGCTAGTTTATTTTACAAAAGAGGACCGTTACAGTACTATTACTCTAATAATGACGTAATATTTTCTGAACTTCCTATACGTGGGAACTTGAATCCTGTACATACCAAAAGCGATACCATAAGATATATGGGAGACTACTTCTTGACTATAGGTAACATTGACATAGCTGATGCACACAGAGATAACTTGACTTGTTCTTTGCGTGAACAGGAAAAGATGTTCCTGAACATGGCAGAGAAAAGAAGAATTAAAATACAAAAGAAGGCTAATGACGAAAGTCAGAAAAAGCCAAAGTGGGCAGAGAACATGGAAGGCACCTCAAATGGTGGGGCGGGACCTGCTCTGTTGCTGGATTTTGAAAAGAAAGGCAAACTATGTCTTCACCGCGAGAAGACTAGCTATTATAATAATGTTTTCATTGGTTCCAGTGAATGCGAACATAATTACAAGGTAATTGGAGGTTGGGGTTTCAAAAATGGGTCAGAGCCTGTGTTTCCTGGAATTTATTATATTTGTGGGGACAAGGCTTATTTCAAATTGCCGGATCACTGGTATGGAAGCTGCTATTTTGGCATTGTCTTCCCGAAAATATACCATGTGAATGGAAAAGCTGGAAGCAATGAAGAATCTAATGGCTTAGTGCGTAGTAAAAGAGAAAGTATAGGTGAAATTATGGGTAGTATTTTCAGTGCACTGATACCTGGAGTGGGAGTGGTTCTGAACACTCACAGAATTTGCAAATTGTCTACTATAGTGGATGTGCTGTCTACTGAAACAGCTCATGGATTTCTGCTGGTCAATACTGAAATGGTTGCGATCAGATCAATGGTTTTGCAGAATCGACTTGCTCTTGACACCTTATTAGCGAAAGAGGGCGGAGTCTGCCGGATGTTGAAGGCGCAACATTGTTGCACTTATATTCCGGATAAAAGTGTACAGATCAAAAGATATGTGAAAAACATTACTAATTTGACAAAGGAACTCAAACCACTCGAGGTTGATAGTGCCTGGAAGAGACTGGTAGATGGTCTCTCAAATGTAGGTCATTGGCTTGCTAGCGTAGGTAAAAGCTTATTGTTCAAGATACTGATGCCAATTGGTATTATAGGTCTTATTATATTTCTCATTTTTATCTGTTGTAAATGCCGTAAGCGCACCAAGAAGCACGAGGTAAATGCAAGAGGGTTGAAACGGAGTGTGGATGAGATTGAGTTGGAGGAAGTGAATGATCAGATATACAAAAAGGTGAAGACTTCTCACCCTACTAAAACTGAGAGAGAAAAGTTAGAACGATTGCTGGAAGAGATAGAGCTATATAAAGTGTGAAAGAAAGTTGGCATCTGGTTCCATTTTTGTGATGATAGTAAATATCATCAAAGAGGGGATTGATGAAGCAAAGCTTCGCATATTTTGCGGCTTGCCGAAGTCAAGAACCTCGTTTATGTGTAACAAAGTAATAAGTGTAAGTCTTACTAACGTTTATATTTAGTTTAAATAAAGATTAAGACGCTTGCCTATATGTTTTACTAAAATAATTTACTCGAGTCACTTAAAATGGCTGCCGCTTGTATTTTAGTTACTGCGCATGCGTCAGCCACACTCACGTGTCCTGACGCGTCTGCAGAAGTGGAGGGAAATTTATGCGCATGCGTAATCCATAGCTGTGCTCATCATGTGGTACTGCTCGTGCCACTGCTCTTGTGCCCGTATCAACGTAGCTAACATTTAAACCGCATAAGTATATTTTATGATGATAAGTAGAAAGTACAAACCCTGTGATGTGTTTTCATGATGACATTATTATGTATTAATTTGTTCTCGCTTACTTTTCATGTACCGCGGGAAATGGGGGGTCCAAACTGATTGGGAGCCATATTGACGGTCTCTTCTGCGCATGACCAGAGAATACTGAAAGGTGGCCACTTTGAACAGTGGAACTCAGCCAGCTGGCAGCCACAGTCAAGATGCGCCTGGGAAAGCCACCTCTGCGCTACGAGAACGGCGAATGTTGCTCCTCATATGATACATTGTAAAATTGCCATTGTCTTTCTGCACAGTTCTCATGAGAACCCCAATCTCTCTAGGCGGTACCCAAGTATGCTAATATAGGCTCGAATTAGCGTGTTCTGATTGGTGTGTTACCCAAATCCTACCTTAGGACCAATCGAAATTGAGGGATTCTGACACTTTGCAACATTGGAGGGTGGTACACTGTCCCCAAACTGTATATCTACCCTGGGTTCACCTAGGGAACCGTCCGACTTGTCTGGTTTAGCTGACCTGTCACTGACCCATCGTACTCAATAGGTGACTGAAGATACAGAGCGCTGCGGAGCACTCTGTCCGAATTTGACCATAGACTAAGGTTCTACTGAACCTTAAAGTGCTGGCGAAGCACTTTGCTGGAAGTTCGCCGACCCAATCGGGGTCTTGATCGATAACTGCAGAGCGGGTGGAGCGCAGGCGTTGCTTCCGAACTGTGGATTCCGGTCCTGTCCTGAGGGTTTGCTGTCCTGTCCTGAGGTCCTGTCCTGATTCCTAATCCGAGGGTATCCTGTCCTATCCGGGGTGTCCATTCTGCACCTGCTGTCCTTTGAGGGGTATCCTTCCTTGAGGGTTTCCTGTCCTTAACTGACCCGTGGCCAGGGTTTGGTTTCCACACCTTTCTAGGTAAATATTGCTCTGAACCTCTTACAATCTTGCACCTTCTGAATTTCTAACTTTTGCTTCAATAAAGTTTACCATTGCACATGTTATTTTTTCCATGTCTTTCCGCAACTATTGAAAGTCATTTGCATTTTTCCATAAGTTTGTTCCTATGTCTTCTCACTTGTTAGAAATTATATTTTGCATTGCAGTTTGTCATTTTCTGATATGGTCTAGAGCCTCATTGCCTAGATTGTTAAAAGGCCCGTTCACCTTAAGTGAAGCGTGTTACTCTTTATAGGCCCTCCTGTAGTTATACCTACATAATCCGCCCATGCTTAAATATTATTGAATAGCATAGTATCTTCTCGTTACATTTATATCAGTATTTCAATGATTACTCTGTCCTTATTTCTTTACAGTTATATCATTTATATTATCTTGGTTATTGATTGTCTCATTTTGATGTACCTTATACATGAAGCAAACGAACTTTAGATAAACATTTTAAAAACTTCCTGTTGTCCGTGGTCATTTCAACAGTATTTTGAATGTTATTGGGTGAGTTTGTATTTTGCTACCTTTCCTTTACAGCTAGCTCCCTGATTCATTGTGGTCATTAGGTACCCGCATCGGTGGATGGTAAGTCGGGTGCACTGAGAAATAATAGTAGGGAACTCACACACAAATTGGTAGAGCTCGTGAAGTCACCTGATCGATGTATATGGTGATTTGAAAGTATATGGGCCCTGAAGCCGGAAACGGCGAAAATTATTGGTCGGGTGGCCTCGCGCGCTCTATCAAGAGCACGTCATTAATATAAATATTTTAACTTTGCCTGTGACTTTTTTTATTTCTGTTGAGAACTGGTATGAGAGTATAACGAAAGAGTGTTCTTGCTTCCCACCATTCCTGAGTATAACCTAAGTCGCATGTTCTGGGTTGTCTAATCATTGGTTCCGTTGCTATACGACGAAGAGCTAATGTGACACTGATGCTAGCTGGTTAGGGTTTCTAGGCACTGAGGTGAGTTTTTTGGTACACCACAATTCACTGAGGTCCTGGGTCTCTGTGCACAGTTCTGTGTAGGAGCAGAATCCCTGCTACATGGCGCACTTAATGTTGTGGTCTTCATTTGAAGCTCTCGAGTAGTACTTATATCAGTCCACGACCCCCTCACTATTGTTTGCGGTTGACAGTGGTGACGGCTAAACCTACCTATAGTTAAATAGGTCTTTTCAAGCTTGATATTTAAAACAGCTTCTGTTGGATTACTGCCCAGTTGTTCAAGATTACTTTGTATGGTGCTTTTCTCTTCTGTGTCATAATGGGTGACGTCGAAATCCCGCAGCATAGTCGGTTGGCGGTTCGCAATCATTTGCAGGCTTTTAACGTCCCCTTGGAAGGCATGGCAATGGTTTTTGTTGTGAGTGCTGTCATGACTTACCCATTTGAGCTACTCTACTCAAGGTTACGTTTCCTGCGGTCAATGCGGATACCAATATGTTCCATGTTTACACTCACACTGTCATTCCTATGGAGTACACAGGAGATTCGATTTCTGCTATGCAGCACCGAGTTTGGTTTAATGGTGCCCTCCCCCACTCCTTGACAGTGGTGAGATTAGGTCCTTTGTCCATTCCAGGCTCTTCTTGGCCTGTTTTGGCTGGATTTACTCCACACCCCTGAGCCGGAACGGCTCCCGTCGGTGAAGTAAGTACCCTTTATACCTCTGCTGTAGGGGTTGTAAGGGCCTTGGTTCATTACATTTCACGCAACATGCAGGGTGGGGCTCCAGGGGTGTTGCGGCGCA
Source organism: Lissotriton helveticus (assembly GCF_964261635.1). Classification (NCBI taxonomy): domain Eukaryota; kingdom Metazoa; phylum Chordata; class Amphibia; order Caudata; family Salamandridae; genus Lissotriton; species Lissotriton helveticus. The sequence goes on along the minus strand of NW_027611725.1, from coordinate 1,800,574 downwards.
TCCAGTTAGGCCAAACGGGTAAAGCTTAGTCCCGTTATAGTTAATGCGGTTATGGGCAAGTGTCCCCAGGATACGATTGAAATGCCTTTTTGGCTTGCTGAGAAATTTGTCCAACTGGAGGCAGTATTTCCGAATACAACTCCTGTGGGGAAACACAGGATTCTTACAATTAGTTTGCAGAAAGACTTAGTGCCGGAAGTAAATGACCGTACCACATGGGGTATGTTTTTTGTGGCAGTCTATATGAGGTGCTTCGGCACACCGTCAATGGCTGTCCTACCCTCCGTCATTAAACGTGTTCAAGATGAGCACGGGCCAGAGGCGGCTGTTGAATTGGGAATGAGACTCGTTGGAGTGTTTGACGTAGTTTCCGATCTTGTCCTTGCTAATGTTAAGGGGGATGAGGTAAGCTTCCGGGTGTCTAATGCTTTACGCGATGTCAGCGATGCAGAGAAACCCCGTCAGTTGCCGAAAATTATTACAGCGGCATATAAGACCATTGGCCGTAATAGTTTAGGTGTTAAGCCTTTTGCCAAGGCAACGCAAAAGCAAACTCAGGCGGCGAGGTCTGACAGAGATGATCGCCCCTCTGTGTCAAAACAGAATTGGAATAAGAATAAGAAACAGGGGAAGAAGCAACAGAAACAGCGGTCCCATCCCACCTCGCCAATACCTGCGTCTACTGAGCGCACTTATGAATGATTAAGTCACCTGATCGTTTTCAGGTTCCTGATCAACGTTCTCCTCGCTCTTTGCAGGATTCATCGGTCTCACTCACCGGTGGAGTAGACAGCGGCAGAGGAAGGGTTGCGAAGCAAGAGCAACACCTCAAGACGGACAGTAAAAGCAAGCAGGACGACTCTCCACGTCAGAGGCCCAAGTTTCAGAAAAAGAAAGTTGCCGCTTTACCAGCGAGATATGCCACGGATAGTGAGAACACAGCTTCAGAACTTGACATGGGCGCTGACGCTGTTGGACAGCGCAGCGGAGACTACCATAGTGCGCGAGGTGCTGCATCCACTTCTGAATGGATTGGTCGCACCCAGACATCCAACAAACACCAGCACCTTTGCGGTGTTTTGTTTTTTAATCGAGAGCCGTATCCTGAGACCGCCTGTTACATCTAGGAATATATCAATTGTGACATATCATCCCTTCCCCGGCTCTCGATCTACAGTACACCGCCACATCTCGATCAGAATATTTCCACTGCTAGGAACGGAACGTCAGTCAACCGTAACCCGTTTTACTAAGTTTCGTACCTACCTAATTGGATATGGTTACATATACGCTATAACAACAGGACTAATCGTGAGGAATCACCATTATCATTTTTTGATGCTGCGGCACCGCCCATCATGCTCCATTAGATTTATCATCAGGATAGCTAGCCTTCCGTGCGTGGCGGTTTTTTACATATTCTCTTCTTATGCTGTATTGTCTGGATAACTCCTTTTCTTGTAATAGACGGTCACCTGAGGAATGCTGCCAAGCCGAAACGCGCGTAGTTACACACCCTACCGCACTGCCTCCATCACCTGTCATGTCTATTTCCTACTGTTTACTGGTTTTGTGATTTTAATTATAAACTTTGTACATGAATTGTAAATTAACTTTATAAAGAATCAAAAGAAAAAAGAGAAAAAAAGAAAAAAGATAAGAGTGTCAAATTACATATACACAACAGTCACAAATAATAAAATGAATTTTTGATTTATCAACTGGGTGGTTAGTCTCTGTACTGTTGGGCTACATCATTACACATGTTATCAATGTTTTGTTTATATCTATTGGTTTGTAATCTTTGTTCCTTCACTTGGCTATAGACTGTTCACAAAATATCCACTTCTGAAGGTGTCGGCAACTGACACGTTCGTTGTTGTTGAGACAGCTGACACTAGAGTGGCTACCCCTGAAAGACTTTTTGAAATTGTCCTTTCAATTGAAGGTGACATACAACGTACTATAAAAGGGGTATATTGGGAAAATTTGACTACTACCTATGACATTTTCTTGGTCCAGGTCAACTGGCCCCTGCCTTTTGTTTTAGCAGCTCCACAAGGGGAGGAGCTAATCCTCCCTAGTTTTGCGCACACGGTGCCGAAGGAGCAGGCTCTGCATTTTGCAGAAGATTGGGCTAATGTGCTTGCACTGGCTTTGTACTGTACTCACTGTGGATGGGACAAATGATCCCCTAGACATGAGATTCCCTTGCGGTCTATGCCACAGCCACAACCCCAATAGCCCATGCGACGTGAGCCGAAAGCTCCCGTAGCAGAAATACTTGAGCAATTGGAATATCAAGGTGTGATTTAAACATGTGTGTCTCTGATAAATAACCCTCTTTTTACAGTGACTAAGCCTGATGGCTTGTACCGTTTGGTATTGGATTACTGCCACTTGAACTCACATTGTCGTACGTGCGTGGTACAGAATACTCACAGTCCTGCTCTTGTGGATAGTCTTGTGCGCAAAAGGTTTAAAACCACACTTGACATATCCTTCTTTGCCCACAATCTATCCTCTATTAGTAGTCAATGGATAGCTTTTACCAGTGATGGCAAACAACGCCAATTCTGACGTTTGACTATGTGCTATAAAAACAGTCCAGGCATCTTTGCCGCCCACATAGTCTCTCTTTTGGAGGGGCTCAACCCAGATTCTTGTTCGTATGTGGATGAAATTTATCTCACAGACGACAAATTATGGCCGCATCTGTGTCGTGTTGACCACATAATTTGCAGTTTTGCTGACTTTGGCTATAAATTAAACTTTGCAAAATCGCACATTGCAGAGTACACAATGTTGTTCCTGGGCTACGAGCTCAACAATGAAGGTCGAGGTATGGCTCCTCACTTCCTGGAGAAATGCGCATAGCGGCACGCGCCTACAACACTGAAAAAACTACAGTCTTTGTTGGGCTTTTTGAATTTCGGTGTACTTACATTCCCGATTATGCCCAATGTATCAAGCCTCTTTACGCTTTGGTACAACCTACTATCTCCAAATCTTGCTGGCTGCCTGCTCATTCAGCCATCTTGCAATCTTTGCTGGCTGATCTTCTGGAATCTAAATTCTTATTGACTTGTGATAACCACACTAACCTGGTAATAAGAATCGTGCTTGGGGCGGTGGGTTTCACGTACCTGACCTTTAATGAGGGTGACACCGTCCCTATCGCTTACAAGTCACACTTGTACACTTTGGCTGAGTTGCGGTTTTCCACTGTGGAAAAAGTTTTGACAGCAGTGCAAATGGCAATTCTTAAAGAACATGCACTGTCGCAGGGAAAACACATTTTGGTTGTTACTCAGTATCCTGCCTTGGAGGCAGTGAAAAAAGCCAGTGTACCAAATTCAAAGACTTTGCACCCGAGGTGGATACAATGGGCCACGTCCTTGACATCTCCGGATGTCACGTTCATTTTTGATTCCTCTTTTTAGACTCTGGAGTTTTTGCAGTATGAATTTGTTCATCTGCTCCTCTGACCATGCGGCCACTGGAGGAGTTCGATTGTATCATATACACTGACGGTTCAGTACAACTGGCTACGGGTTCAAGGCACGCCTATTCTTCTGCCTGCGCAATAGTGGTTTGTTACTATGGTGGTTGGTGAATTTAAGTCCAATGTCGTGCATACACAGACATTGGGGGACTGTACCGCCCAATGGCAGAGCTTCGTGCTCTGATGCTTGCATTGGAGTATGTGGTTCCTAGTGTGACTACTCTTGTCGTAAGTGACTCTTACTACTGTGTTCAGTCACACAATAAAACATAAAATGATCTGGGTTCGAGTGGCTAAACTTAAAGAACGGCTCCAACTCGTGTTTGTGATTCATACTCTAGGTCACCAGCGTATTGGAAATCACGCTGTTGGAAATAGTCTTGCCGATGAAGCGGCCAAGACAGCAGTTAGGACATACACAGTAGCAGCAGTTACACGTTCCAAAAGTAAGATTGATGATGACATATTGGCAGCTATTGCCCCATCAGAGAAGGGAGGTAATTTTCCAAAAGGTTTCCCTTCTAAATACTTTTATCATTTGAGTCCAGATAAAGTTCCTTATGTGAGAATTATCGACGTTGGTGACATGTTGATTCCCAACGCGGACTACAGGCAGACTTTGATTACAGCAGCTCACGAGGGCATGGCCTCAGCGCATGCCGGCGTGTCATTTACTGTATCTCTCCAACAACAGCATTACTGGTGGCGTGGATTGTAGAAACAGATGCGTGATTATGTCCTTCATTGTGACATTTGACAGCAGATTAATCCTTCTACTGCTGCACGCCCGCATCAGACACAGTTGTACATATCTAATAAACCACTTGGGTGTGTTTATTTAGATCACTGCAGTCCTTTCTCCTCTGATACTGCGTATAAGTACATCTTAGTAGCAGTTGATTCTTGGATGCACTTTGTGTGGGTTTGGCCCCAAAGGAGTGCTTATTCTCAAACTGTTGTAAGGGATTTGCGTGTCTTTGTGGGAATTTTTGCATGTGGTACCTTCCATTTGAACCAGAGTCCGGCGTTTGCCTCTAAGGCATACAAGGATGCCATGTGTTCATTGGGGGTCCAAGTCAAATTTTCGTCTCCATATCGGCCTGAGGGCAACAGTGTTGTGGAGTGGATGAACCGTGACTTAAAGCAATCCTTGACAGCTAGGGTATTAGGTACAGGCCGGAACTGGCCAGCCCACCTCAATAGCGGTCAGCGTGCACTTAATAATCTCCCTAGAACATGGGTACTCACAAACTTTCTCTCGGGGGCCAAATTTACAGTGTGGTTTGTGGCCGAGGGCCGCATCAGTGGGGGCGGGGTCAGAGGGGAGGGGGCGGGGCTAAAACAAAAAGAAAACTTTTGACCATGAGGTTGCACACAGGTCCCTGCAGCAGATGCCTTCATCCACTGAGCCACCAGACCCAGCATACATACATCTCTCTCTCCCTCCTGCCCTCCCTCTCCATCTCTCTCTCTCCCTCCTGTCCTCCCTCTCCCTCCTGCCCTCCCTCTCCCTCCTGCCCTCCCTCCTGCCCTCTCTCTCCCTCCTGCCCTCTCTCTCCCTCCTGCCCTCCCTCTCCCTCCTGCCCTCCCTGTCCCTCCTGCCCTCTCTCTCCCTCCCTCTCCCTCTTGCCCTCCCTCTCCCTCCTGCCCTCCCTCTCCCGCCCTCCTGCTCTCTCTCCCTCTCTCTCCCCCTCCTGCCCTCTCTCTCCCTCCTGCCCTCCCTCCTGCCCTATCTCTCCCTTCCTCTCCCTCCTGCCCTCCCTCTCCCTCCTGCCCTCCCTCTCCCTCTTGCCCTCTCTCTCCCTCCTGCCCTCTCTCGCCCTCTCTCTCCCTCCTGCCCTCCCTCTCCCTCCTGCCCTCCCTCCTGCCCTCTCTCTCCCTCCTGCCCTCCCTCTCCCTCCTGCCCTCCCTGTCCCTCCTGCCCTCCCTGTCCCTCCTGCCCTCCCTCCTGCCCTCTCTCTCCCTCCTGCCCTCTCTCTCCCTCCTGCCCTCTCTCTCCCTCCTGCCCTCCCTCTCCCTCTTGCCCTCCCTCTCCCTCCTGTCCTCTCTCTCCCTCTTGCCCTCCCTCTCCCTCCTGTCCTCTCTCTCCCTCCTGCCCTCCCTCTCACTCCTGCCCTCCCTCTCCCTCCTGCCCTCCCTCTCCCTCTTGCCCTCCCTCTCCCTCCTGTCCTCTCTCTCCCTCCTGCCCTCCCTCTCCCTCCTGCCTTCCCTCTCCCTCCTGCCCTCCCTCCTGCCCTCTCTCTCCCTCTTGCCCTCAATCCTGCCCTCTCTCTCCCTCCTGCCCTCCCTCTCCCGCCCTCCCTCCCTCCTGCCCTCTCTCTCCCTCTCTCTCTCCCTCCTGCCCTCCCTCCTGCCCTCTCTCTCCCTCTCCCTCTCTCTCCCTCTCCCTCCTGCCCTCTCTCTCCCTCCTGTCCTCCCTCTCTCTCTCCTGCCCTCCATCCTGCCCTCCCTCTCTCTCCCTCCTGCCCTCCCTCTCCCTCCTGCCCTCCCTGTCCCTCCTGCCCTCCCTGTCCCTCCTGCCCTCCCTGTCCCTCCTGCCCTCTCTCTCCCTCCTGCCCTCCCTCTCACTACTGCCCTCTCTCTCCCTCCTGCCCTCCCTCTCCCTCTTGCCCTCCCTCTCCCTCCTGTCCTCTCTCTCCCTCTTGCCCTCCCTCTCCCTCCTGTCCTCTCTCTCCCTCCTGCCCTCCCTCTCGCTCCTGCCCTCCCTCTCCCTCTTGCCCTCCCTCTCCCTCTTGCCCTCCCTCTCCCTCCTGTCCTCTCTCTCCCTCCTGCCCTCCCTCTCCCTCCTGCCCTCCCTCTCCCTCCTGCCCTCCCTCTCCCTCCTGCCCTCCCTCCTGCCCTCTCTCTCCCTCTTGCCCTCAATCCTGCCCTCTCTCTCCCTCCTGCCCTCCCTCCCTCCTGCCATCTCTCTCTCCCTCCTTCCCTCCCTCCTGCCCTCTCTCTCCCTCTCCCTCTCTCTCCCTCCTGTCCTCCCTCTCTCTCTCCTGCCCTCCATCCTGCCCTCCCTCTCTCTCCCTCCTGCCCTCCCTCTCCCTCCTGCCCTCCCTCTCTCCCTCCTGCCCTCCCTCTCCATCTCTCTTTCCATCCAGCTCTCCCTCTCCCTCCCCCTCTGTCATCTCACTGTGTGTGTCTGTCTGTGTCAGCCTTCAGCCCGGGCTGATACAGCTTCCTCAGCGCACACACAGAAAGATCCCTATCTGGCAAGAAGTTTCTCAGACTAAAATGCAGTTTGCACGCGCCCTTCTGATAATTACAGGAGTGTCCACACGACTGTGAGTGAATGGACACCGCATCAGGGTGATTAAGGGGGGGTGGGGGGCAAAGAGACAGCCATCCATCAGTCGCACCAAAGTACTTAGCAGGTCGTTAAAAGACCATTTACATATTATTGAGGCTTTGCTGTAGTGCCCCTGCATCTCCACTCTGACAAACATCTCGCCCGGCTCCACAGAGCAGAGGCGCTAAGGGGTGAAATACAACAAAGCCTCTGCTCTGTGGGGGCCGGGGGAGCGGTGATTATCAAGGTCTCCGAGCCCAGCACTGCTGCGGGGTGTTTGCCAACACTAATAAATTATTTTTTTAAGCACAGGTACGATTGTCTCGAAGGTCCGCGGGCCGCCAAGGAAGGCTTGCCGGGCCGCATCCGGCCCGCGGGCCGTACTATGAGTACCCCTGCCCTAGAAGGTCTCTGGATGAGCGGACCCCATATGAGATGCTCTTTGGTATAAAAATGTTTGTTCCGGACTTTGAAGGTCTAGACCAAGCGATGTCTGACGTAGATGAACATTGTACTGTTTTTCCAGAATCTACAAAAGACCCGTGACTGTCTTGCAAAGGAACATTTACCCTCCACATCTGATGCTGTGTTGCAGATCCCGGTAGTTGGCTAGAAACCCCAAGTTGGTGAATTGGTCTGAGAAAAGGTCGCAAACAAGGAGTTTGGCCCCACATAGTTCCTGTGCTTGGCGTGCAGGATACAAGAACAGTCATTTTACCTCCACTTCCTGGTCAGAAGGAAAACAGGTACATCTCCATTGACAATGTCAAACTACACAGAGTGGCCGATTCTTCTTAGTATGACACCTGCGGTCTCTTGTCCAGCTATGCTGCGAAACTTTGTTCTGGTCCCGACAACTGCTGCCGGACCTGATGTTGCCATCATGCTGACTACAGTTACAAATCCTTTATTGAATCCACAGGCTGCTGATCCTCTTGATGATTATTATTTATTTGTTATTATTATTTGTGTGTTTTATAAAGCGCGCAGCTACCCCAACGGGGTGTCCCGGCGCTAATGCTCAGGATACTGGATCTTACCGGAGGATACGATTAACAGAAAAGAAAGGTCTTAAGAGATTTACGGAATGGCAGTTCCTCATGCACAGAGAGATCGCAAGTTTGTTCCACCGAGAGGAAGCACACACTTGAAATGTTCTTCCGCCAGAGCGTACTTTGGGAGTTACAAGTAGTAGCTTGGAATTGGAGCGGAGATTTCGGGAATTACTTTAAGGACGAAGGCACGATGAGAGATAGGCAGAACGCGTCCTTTTGTGGCCCGGTGAGCCAAAGTCAAAGCTTTGAACTCCACCCTTTTGTGGATCAGTAGCCAATGTAGCTTACACAAATGAGGGGAGATATGTTCTTGGAGAGAGATGCCACAGACTAGGCGAGCTGCGGCGTTTTGGACTATCTGCAATCTGTGGCACAGGCCTGAAGATAATCTAAGGTATAAACCATTGGCATAGTCCAAATGAGATGTAATAAGGGCCTGAACAATTGTTTTTCTGGTATTACTGGGTAAGTAGTTGATGAATTTTTTTATCAACCTAATTTTTGGGAAACAGGCTGCAGAGACCGTATGAATTTGGCAATGGAAAGAAAGACATGTATCCCATCTAACACCCAGGTTTCTTACTGATTCCTTAGGGAGGGGAGCGGGACTCAAATCCACCGGACACCAGAGGTTCAAATCCAAAGGAGAGGGTTGATTAAAGAAAAGAACCTCGGTCTTTCCTGCGTTCAGTCTCAAAAAGTTGTCATCCATCCAGTTAGCAATGTCTCTGGGACAATTTTTCAGGGGATCAAAGGTGGTCAGGTTAAAATCATCGTAGGAAAAAAAAAGCTGGATGTCATCAGCGTACAATGTCATTTTATTTCTAGTCTGGGATATTAACTCATCCAGGGGGGAAAAGTAAATATTAAATAGGAGGGGACTCAGCGAGGAGCCCTGCGGCACTCCCCATTTAAGTGGGCGACTGGTAGAGGTGTAGGGAGGGGTAAACACTTGTTGAGTGAGATTGGACAAAAAAGAAACAATCCAATTGAGTGCTCTGCCCTGAAAGCCTATGGCACTGAGACGGTTGAGCAAGATCGAGTGGGAGACGGTGTTGAATGCTGCGGAAAGATCCAGCAGCATCAACACTGCCCTTGAACGCTTATCCAGCGTCCACCGCACGGAGTCGGCCATCTCTATCAGGGCCGACTCAGTACCGTATCCGGACCGAAACTCGTGTTGGGAATTATGAAATAGGCCATTTGATTCGATGAAGCCTGCAAGCTGTTGGTGCACCAGTCTTTCAAGGATCTTAGCTGGGGCTGGAAGTAAGGAAATGGGCCTGTAGTTAGCCGGGTTATCGGGGTCAGTGTTGACCTTCTTCAGAATGGGAACAAGGAGGGCATGTTTCCATGACTCTGGATAAACACCGGTACGCAGAGAGGCATTCCAGATACTGTTAATGTGGGGATTGAGAAGTATAGCAAGGGCTTTGTATTGTTTAGCCGGCCAGGGGTCGTTAGGCGACCCTGACTTGCATTTGTATAGTTCTTGGAGGGAACGATCTTCGGTGATTTCCTGAAATTCAGTAAAGATTGAGGTTGGTGCTGGGGGTACCGATGACACTTCCCTGATATCATGACTATCAGTAATGGGGAAGGAGTCATAGATTAAGGCTATTTTCTCCTCAAAGTAATCGGAGAGCTGTGTGCAAAGAGTTTGGGACACTGGTGGTCGCCGGTTAAGAGCCTGGTGGTCAGTGAAAGTTTTGACCGTTTTAAAAATCTCCCTGTAAGAGCCATGAGCCTGATTGATTTTTTCCAAGAGGTAACATTGTTTATGATTTATAATCATATTCCGATAATTTTTTAGAGAGGCTCTGTATTTTAGTTTACTGTCTGCTGAATAGGACTGTCTCCAGCTGCGTTCAAGAGATTTCCATGCAGACTTAAATTTACGCAGGTCTTCAGAATACCAGGGTGCAGCAGGGGCTGAGCGATATAATAGGCCGAAGTGGGGCAATAGAATCAATGGCTGAAGACACCCAACTATTAAAATTGTCTAGACGGGAATCCAGGTCTAAGGCACCTGGTGGTTCAGCAGAGGGGATATGATCCAATAAACATTCCGATGAGATCAGTATCCTAGGAATGTCTAGTAATAACTTCCTATCCACTCTGGATGACTGTGGATTAATTCAACTCGTTACTCTTTCCACACATAGGGCTGGACATACGTTGGACCTTATCTGCTCTAACCTCCCTGATATTACAATCGGTGACCCTAGTCCAGTGATCTGGTCCGATCACTACTTTATTCCTTTCTCTATTCTAGTGCTCCACTGGGATAGACCTAGGATGATACTGAGTACACTTATCCCACAGATTTATCCATGCCTGATTTAGAGACCTGTGTGGCTAATCAATCACGTTTTTTATGCGACACTGACTCTACCAGATCAAAGTCTCCCTCAAAAGTTTCAATTTTTGCTATTTGGTTCAAAAACATTTTTTGATTCCTCCTTGGACTTCCACTTGGCTGGTGCTTTTTTCAATTTTTTTGTTTATGTCCATTGGATTTGTGGTGTATTTTTTCCGTCTTGTGAATGGCCACTATGTTATAGAAAGAACTACGATTAGACTAATTGATGGAACTTTGACCCCTCACTCCTAGCCACACAGAATGAAGAGGGACCAGACTTTCATGACTATCACTGCTTGGCCTGTATTAGATGGGATTGTATGGGATGCTATCAAATCTCAGATTCACGGACCCACAGAGGTTATTAATGTCCCTAATGTAGTTCATGTTTCAATGGGGGATGTGGTTAAACAAAATACACGCTCTGATGATTGGGACGTCCAAGCCGTAGAGGCTCTTTTTTCTGATTTGAAATATTATGCTGCTGTAGATTTGTACTTAGATTCTGCTAAATATGCTGATTTGTTCTGTTACCAACACTATGGCAATCATTTTCTGCACAAAGCAAACACATTTAGGAATGTAGTTAATTACACACAATGGGAACATTGTCCCGCTACCGTTGAAGGAAGCTCTAAAACTCTTTTGAAAAAGTTTTCTTACTTTACAGGTTTAAATCAGTCACACCCTGATGCATTTTTGTTTAAGATGACTGAAAAGTCTTCTTCCAAAGTTAGACTTACCCACATGAAGTTATTATATTCAAAGTCCTTTATCGACCAAGTGGCTGTAGCTGTGGAAAGATACTATTGATCTTAAATCTGTTTGGGGTTCTAAAGATTGGCAAGTGCACGGCACTGAAGCTTTGCATCGGGCATGTCTCATCCCGAACCATATGTTGTTTCTGAATTCTACTATTTCACAAACCACCTGCTTTGGATTGGCAATGTCTAAAAAATTAAATAATCCTTTTCCTGGTTTGGGAGAATACTCCAATTGGAATAATCACACCAGTAGGTCCCTTAGTGAGTTACAGACTCATTTACAAAATTCGTCCTTTAACATTTCCAGTTTGAATCCCTGGTTCCCTTGACTGGTTATTATGGCAAAAAAGTGCAGATTCGTGCCAACATTGTTTTCTGGGTTTAACACCTGGCTATATACAGTTTAAGGTAGTTCCCCATTTTGAGAGTGACCATTCTGTCACTACCTATTCTGTAGGCAAGCTATGTCAGTCCTGGTTCAAGCACTCCACCTTAGCGTCAGTTTAACTCCATTTGTCTAAATTGACTGACGCCGTTGACTTGAATGACTTTTTAAAAGGTCCTGCAACAGGCAGGTCCAAAAGATGGACTCATGCAGTTTATAACAAAGTTTGGAAACTGTCCCAAATTAAAGCTGCTTCTAGGTTAAGAGCTATTGATCAAGCTAATTTAGAAAAGGTGCTTGCAGTTGTAGATAATAGCATTAATAAACTTTCTTCCCGAATTTACACATTAGATAATATTGTTTCTTCTGTTGTTGATATTGTGCAAGATGAAGTCACAGTCCTGTACCGTGGTCAAAATCAAATGCGTTCTATTATGCAGTTCACATGGAATTTACAAACATTGAAGGCTGGGAAAGTGTCTTGGGACTATATGAACACTTCTTCACTGTTTTTACCATTTAATCTGACTGTTAAATAACAATTCATGTCAATGAAAGATGCTACATTTGTACTTTTGCTCATATTGAAAAGTAAGAACCCTTACCATTTTCTGTGGCAGAGACAAATTCTGCAGAGTAGCTTATTCATGGGTTAATAACGTTACCTTCCCGCTGTTTAAATTTGAAGCTTGCATGAAACACTATGCCATAGGCAGGTATGAACCATTGGGTAGTGCATATCTCCATGAGGTTTGGTCTCTTCCGTTCACCGATAGGTGTCTGAGGGAGGGTAAAGAAGTTTACATAAAAGTTGAAGATTGCACTTCCCCCCCTGATCACTCATTAGTCTGTAGGAATATATATTTGCTCGGTTCCTGTAATTCAGATGCCCGAATTTGGCCTGTATTTTAAAAGGGACACCCAAACCGGCTGTAATACCTACTTTCACGTTATTAGCAAACAGTAGTTATTTAATGAAGAATGCTGTGGTATGCTGGCAGGGATTCTGTACATAGTAACTGTTTCCCAACGTGTTGTCTGTTTTAAGAATGTCGTGTTTCCTCCTCCACATGGGAAGCTCGATATATCAATCTGGCCTTCCATTCCGACCTTGAAAGCAGAGTTCAACAAGATGAGTCGAATAAGGGCTCTTTTGTCTCAAAAAGAATTCGCCCTTACATCTGCGCGTGAAACATTCGTCATTCACGTGGCTAATACTCGTACCGAGGTACATGCCTTATTAAATACTGATCTCCCCCTGCATTTTGGGGCAGTTAATTCACACTATATTCAATGCCTCCTCGACCACGGGCTTGGCACACTTTTTTAAAGTAGTAAGTTCTGGCCTTGGGACCTCATTCCAAATTATATTCGGTGTGATACCAACATTTTTTCATTTTATTTTTTCCAGCCTCTTTGGCGGTTTCCTGTTAATTCTCGCCTTGGCTGCTGGTGTACTCCTGTTGATTTGCTTACTCCAAAATGGTTGCACATTCTGTGCCCCATGACAATCTGCCCCGGCTGCTCCAACTTCGTAACCAGATGCTTGAATACTATGGATCGCTACCTCTGGCGACTCTGAGTGTGGCGTATGGTTTATCTTTCCGTTTTTTGTACTTCACATGCGTGCAGCAAGTTTTCCACTGTCTGGATTGCAGTTTTGAATGGGCTCTGGATTTGTGTCTCTGCAACATGGTGTCTCCTAACCCAGTATATGATCTACTAATGAGCCCCTTAGTTGCTCATGAAATAGACTGTTCTGGAGTCGGGATTATGGCCTGCGCAGCGGCCCATAGAATCCTAAGCAATTGGAATATATGGACTGCTGCCACTGATTTCTTGGCGCGCAGTTATCTCGAAGAGCACAAGAGTTGGCCTCTAATGGTGCTGGAGGCTCCGGCTGTTGAGGAACATGTGTGTTCTTTTCCATTGCTAAATTGGATGGCTGAAATGTTCACTGACGAAAACAACGACTTCCTGTTGGAGGCGGTTGCAACGTACTGTGGCTATACGCTGTTGGATTGAAGTGAAACTTTTTTCTCTGCTTCATGGACACGTAGTGGACTCGTGATTATTTCATTAATTTTTTTTTCTTCTTTACTCTTTTTAGGTGTGTTAACAACATGCACACCTGATGGATTTTGTAATTTTTCTAGTAACTAATTCGGATTGTACTCCAAATTATTCAGTGTGGGGAAATTTTGAACTGGGTTCTCTCTCATTCAAACTTGAACTCTGCGGTATAGAAATGTCCCTGCTATTGTGCGTTCTCCGATCAAGAGAGGGTGTAGTGAGGGCTGGGCCTTGTTGCGTGCATTACTATTTTAGCATAGGCTTATTAGAAGTTTAAACGCCATTTTACCTTTTCGCTGCTTTTGCACACGACACTACACATAAATGTTGTTGTAAGTTAGGCTGCGTGAAATGCTTCACATGAGAATGGCTTGTTTTTAGCATTCCGAGACTTACATTGAGACTCTAGTCTGCACACAGTGTTCTAAAGCCTCCAAGGTTATCATAACAAGGTAGCTGTTGTTCGGGCTGATCGGCTCACGTTTTAGCAATAACATACATGCAGCTGCCGCAAACGTGAATCTGGTGCCTTTAATAATGCACTGTAAGCATGATTTCAGGCACTTGGAAGACTCCAGTTTTTCCAGAGAGACAGAGAGCTCTTGCAGATCCTGATGTGATACATTCCTGCTGATCCTAGAGGTATGGGGTCACCCGCACAAGCCTGAGTCCTTCTATATTTTATAAAACATAGTTCCTATCTAGGGAGGGTGTTATACTAGGCACTATAAGACCAGTTTTCACCATTATTGTAATATGATTTCTCCTTTTGTGTTTTATGGAATTGTAACCATGCTGACCATATTATTTCTGATTGTATGTCTGCTTATGTTAGCAAAAATACTGCATCTTAGAGCACGTCATTAAAATAAATATTTTAACTTTGCCTCTGTCTCTTTTTACTCCTGTTGTGGACTGGTATGAGAGTATAACGAAAGAGTGTTCTTGCTTCCCACCATTCCTGAGTATAACCTAAGTCGCATGTTCTGGGTTATCTAATCATTGGTTCCTTTGCTATAGGATGAAGAGCTAATGTGACACTGATGCTAGCTGGTTAGGGTTTCTAGGCACCGAGGTGAGTTTTTTGGTACTTTTACCACAAAAGAATATCAGAGGGTCAGATTCCTACAGGTGATTACTATGAACAGAGGTGGTTACCAATAGCCAAACAACGAAAATTATAACAGCCAGGTCAGGTTTGTGTCCGGTCTCTGGCACCCATCAGTCACCACTCGGAACCGCCCTTCATCATTTGGGGCTCCGAGGACAAACAACGCACCTGATCTTTTCTCTAACAGGGAAGGACTGGCCCTCCTGTTGGTCAGGGCATGGTCGTTGAAAGATTGAAAGATATGTACTAGTAATGTGGCTGACGGGGTAAAAAAAGAAAAAAAGAGTGCAGTGCTAAGAATAAAGTGATACCAAATAGTATTAAGAAAGGTGAGTAAAATTGGTTTAAGGAGCAAAAAATGTTTTATTAAGGTATAGCTCCCGACACCAATGTTAAAAAATAGCCAAGACAGGGAAAATTTATAAACTGTCTAGCGGTGGAACGTGGTCGACATGTTTCAGCAATGAGTGGCCCTCTGGCCTTGCTTTCTTCAGGACCTAAAAATGACGCTACTGCAAACAAAAAAAACCCTACAGTGTGAAGAAGTGTTTTCTTTAAGAAGAATAAGATTAAACGGAACAACTTAGTTATTTCTTTAAGTGTCACCTGAACCTTCTAGGTGTACTCGTTCCGATTCTTCTTACAAATACAGTAATGGACTGAAAAAGAAATGCATGGCATAAGTACATCACCCACCACCTGTCCACAGTAAACTTCCTTATCCACCATTGATCATTCTCAACATTGGTGAGGTCTATATCCAAGACATAAAACCACAACACACTGTATTATGCTAGTGTCTATCAGTTCTATTAGAATTTGAAACTTTTTCAAATTTCACAGACTTCTTACCTGATTCGTAAGAAGTAAAGACCTCACCCCACCTGGCTGCGGCTCAGGACATAGGTGAAGCACCGCTCTGAAAAAGGCGAATAAATTCAACCGCTGAATCACTCACCAATAACATGTCAACAAAAGATTCATTCATTGCCGAGACATTCTGTCTTAGTATAAGGCTGGTGCACACAAGCAAATGATTGTGTACTAGTGGGACAAAATAGAACGGTATAGTTGGTGTTATAACCGCTCTAAGCCTGTTCAGTCATTGTGCCCATCTGGATCTCTGGTTGTAAAACCCCTGTTGTGAGGCAAAGGATTATTCCATAATGCTTAGCCTATTCCCACGGGACATATTCGTGGCATTCTGTCTGTTATAAGGGGCCCATGGTCTCGGTCTATAATACTGGTAAAAAACATGTGCCCTCTGAAGGTGCTGCCACCTACATACATACTTTGTGGTACCCGTAGTCCACATCTGTTGTCATAAAGCCCCGAGACAAACTTCATCAGTTTAGCGGTATGGCGTGAGGTAAAACCGTTTCGCCACACCACCGCACAGTGTGTGCTTCTAAGGAAATTTAGAGAGGCTGCGCACTGTAGCAATACGGGTTCACGAAAGAATTTAGAGAGAGAGGACGCACACTGCATTCACGGAGACCTTACCTCTCCGTCGGTACTTCAACGCGGCATCTGTGCCGTCTGGGGAGGTGCCGGCAGTCTGTTTCCACACTGTTTTGTCTGGTTGTTTCTGATTGGACAGCCTAGTCACGTGACGCGCAAAAGAGCCGCGTCACGCGTTAGTGATGCCACGAGCGCTGTGATTGGTTCAGCGCTAGAGGGATTTAGCCAATCGCGTGCAGCCCCCGTGTTGTTATGGTGACAATTAGTAAACAGACGGCAATTCCGCCGATCTTCAGTGTTTGCCAGGGTAATACCTGCGCGCTTTTGGCTATAAAGCTCCCTTTGCACCTCTACGAATTCAAATGGTACCAGATGCCTAACAGATGTTAATCGATCACCAAAGGCTGGGAGGCAGTCTACTTGGTGATATCGCATACTGGATTAACCAATAGAAAGAGGATTTTTTTAATCGGATTTTTTGAACACTTTTTATCTTGGTCACAAAAATGAATATTAAACAGGTGATTACATCAGAACGAAGACCAGGGTATGTCATCGTTCAACCCTGTTCGATCAGTGCCAAGTATCAAAACCCATTTTTGTTCTTTCTTAAGCAGAAAGTTGCTCACATTTGTGACGTGTGATGGAATGAACGGTTTCTCTAGGACCGTCCATTTAAATGACGTGGATGAGTGATTCAAGGTGATGAAATGAGTGGTAAGTCTGGTGGCCTGCCTCTTACAGTTGATGGTACTTCTGTGTTCAGACAGCCTCACCTTGATCTTACGAGTAGTCATCCCTACGTATCTGAGGCCGCAGGGGCAGGTGATCAAATAAATTAATTTATCGCTGTTACAATTAGTAAATCTCACTTGCCTCCAGGGCCTAGACGTCCCGATGTCAATTTCTGTAGTTTTTGACGTTTGAGCACATGATTGACATGTGCCACATGGATGATGGCCGGATACTGGAGGCAGGTCCCATAAAGTACCCACTGCTCTGGGGGTTTCATCTCGTGGTCTAGTATGGACCATTCGGTCTCTCAAATTGGGTCCTCTCTTAAAGGAGAACAACGGCTGTTGGATAGGATGGGGTCCTGAATTCAAGATCGACCAACGTTTCTTTACTGCTTTTTTGATACTGTTCGATAGTGTACCAAAAGTGTGTACAAAAGTGAGTCTTTCCAGTGGTGTTTTGGGGGTAGTTGGTTCCAGTAATGCTGCTCGGCTGTTATTACTAGCCCGTTTCATGGCTCGATGTACCAGGCGAGAAGGGTATTTTCTGTTGATAAGTTGAGTCTTAAGTGCAGTGGAGTGCATCTTAAAGGCTGTGCCAGTGGAACAATTCCTTTGAACTCGCAGAAATTGCCCAAATGGCAAATTGTCCCGTAAAGACTTAGGGTGATGACTGTCATATGCCAGGAGGGAGTTCCTGGACATGGGCTTCCTATATAGTTCTGATTGTAAACCAGTTGGAGTGGCATTGATCATGAGGTCGAGAAAGGCCAGATTGTTACCGCCAATCTCTATGGTGAAACGTAAGAAGGCATTTCTGCTGTTTAACCAACCTAGGAAATCCTGACAACTGGCCCTTGAGCCACGCCATACCACCAATATATCGTCGATATATCGTTTCCACGTTTTTATATGGTCAAAGTATGGATTGGACTCAGTCAGGACATGTCGTTGTTCGAAGTAGTGTACATAAAGATTTGCCAGGCTGGGGGCATAAACGCTCCCCATACTGGTACCAGACACTTGTAAGTATATATTGTCTTCGAACTTAAAAAAGTTCTTCTTCATCGCCAGAGTTGCACAGGCCATAATAAAGTGCACCGGAGTGATGGTATCTAACTCCTTAGATTCAAGCAGAGAATGGATCACTTCAAGAGTTTCGTCCTGAGGTATGGAGGTGTATAAAGCCTCTACATCGAACGAGACCAGCAGGTCAGTAGTGACATCAAAGTCCAGCTCCGGTAAAAGACGTAAGACGTCCGTGGTGTCCTTCAGGTATGAGGGCATTGTTTGGACCATTGGGCGTAAAAAATGGTCAACAAACGTCGACAGGGGTTCCAGAATTGACCCAATGCCTGAGATGATCGGTCTCCCTGGTGGTGGGCGTTGCTCCTTATGCACCTTTGGTAAGATGTAAAAGTAGGGAGTAATTGGATGCTCTGTATTGAGGAATTTGGCCTCGGATTCGGTCACCCAACCTTCAACAAGTGCCTCCTCCGTCATGTTCCGAATCGTTCTTTGTAGATCCACCGTTGGATCCTGATCCAAAAGGCGGTAGGATCTAACGTCACTCAACTGTCGGAGACATTCAGCTCGATATGTCTCAGTATCAAGAATGACGATTGCCCCGCCTTTGTCGGCTGGTTTGACAATTATTGACTTGTCAGCTGACAAAGTTTTAAGGGCTTGATGTTCCGCTTTCGGGAGATTGCAGAAAGTTCTTTCATCTCGTTTGAACAACTCTTCAATATCTCTTTCAAGGGCCTGTTCAAAAGCCAACACATGGGCTGGCATAAGATGAGTTGGTGGGTTGAAAGTCGACTTTGGTCTGAGCCCTGTATTCGTCATTGCTTCCTCTTGTGGTGATCTTTCCTTGTCAATGAAAAAGAAATATAGTCTCACTTTTCTGATAAATCTAGCCAATTCTAATCGGGTTTCAAAATGTTCATTCCGATAAGTGGGAACAAAACCCAGGCCTCTATCAAGGGCAGTCTGTTCAATCTGGGTCAAGATACGACTGCTCAGATTTATTACGATGCTGTCTCCGTGTGAGTTTGTTCCTTGTTCTTGGCCGTGTTGCTCCGTAAGTTCCTGGTCGAGCTCGTCGTCGGTGGTGAATTGAACCGATTGGTCCTTTTCCACCGAATTACCCACCGGCTTTCCCAACAAATTTCAACGGACAGCCTTTTTTAGGGTATGGCCACGGCAGATCACGTGGCAGAAGGAGAAGCCAAGCCCAAGTTCAAACACTAGCACAACCCCAAGTACAGTTCAATTCACCACCGACGACGAGCTCGACCAGGAACTTACGGAGCAACACGGCCAAGAACAAGGAACAAACTCACACGGAGACAGCATCGTAATAAATCTGAGCAGTCGTACCTTGACCCAGATTCAACAGACTGCCCTTGATAGAGGCCTGGGTTTTGTTCCCACTTATCGGAATGAACATTTTGAAACCCGATTAGAATTGGCTAGATTTATCAGAAAAGTGAGACTATATTTCTTTTTCATTGACAAGGAAAGATCACCACAAGAGGAAGCAATGACGAATACAGGGCTCAGACCAAAGTCGACTTTCAACCCACCAACTCATCTTATGCCAGCCCATGTGTTGGCTTTTGAACAGGCCCTTGAAAGAGATATTGAAGAGTTGTTCAAACGAGATGAAAGAACTTTCTGCAATCTCCCGAAAGCGGAACATCAAGCCCTTAAAACTTTGTCAGCTGACAAGTCAATAATTGTCAAACCAGCCGACAAAGGCGGGGCAATCGTCATTCTTGATACTGAGACATATCGAGCTGAATGTCTCCGACAGTTGAGTGACGTTAGATCCTACCGCCTTTTGGATCAGGATCCAACGGTGGATCTACAAAGAACGATTCGGAACATGACGGAGGAGGCACTTGTTGAAGGTTGGGTGACCGAATCCGAGGCCAAATTCCTCAATACAGAGCATCCAATTACTCCCTACTTTTACATCTTACCAAAGGTGCATAAGGAGCAACGCCCGCCACCAGGGAGACCGATCATCTCAGGCATTGGGTCAATTCTGGAACCCCTGTCGACGTTTGTTGACCATTTTTTACGCCCAATGGTCCAAACAATGCCCTCATACCTGAAGGACACCACGGACGTCTTACGTCTTTTACCGGAGCTGGACTTTGATGTCACTACTGACCTGCTGGTCTCGTTCGATGTAGAGGCTTTATACACCTCCATACCTCAGGACGAAATTCTTGAAGTGATCCATTCTCTGCTTGAATCTAAGGAGTTAGATACCATCACTCCGGTGCACTTTATTATGGCCTGTGCAACTCTGGCGATGAAGAAGAACTTTTTTAAGTTCGAAGACAATATATACTTACAAGTGTCTGGTACCAGTATGGGGAGCGTTTATGCCCCCAGCCTGGCAAATCTTTATGTACACTACTTCGAACAACGACATGTCCTGACTGAGTCCAATCCATACTTTGACCATATAAAAACGTGGAAACGATATATCGACGATATATTGGTGGTATGGCGTGGCTCAAGGGCCAGTTGTCAGGATTTCCTAGGTTGGTTAAACAGCAGAAATGCCTTCTTACGTTTCACCATAGAGATTGGCGGTAACAATCTGGCCTTTCTCGACCTCATGATCAATGCCACTCCAACTGGTTTACAATCAGAACTATATAGGAAGCCCATGTCCAGGAACTCCCTCTTGGCATATGACAGTCATCACCCTAAGTCTTTACGGGACAATTTGCCATTTGGGCAATTTCTGCGAGTTCAAAGGAATTGTTCCACTGGCACAGCCTTTAAGATGCACTCCACTGCACTTAAGACTCAACTTATCAACAGAAAATACCCTTCTCGCCTGGTACATCGAGCCATGAAACGGGCTAGTAATAACAGCCGAGCAGCATTACTGGAACCAACTACCCCCAAAACACCACTGGAAAGACTCACTTTTGTACACACTTTTGGTACACTATCGAACAGTATCAAAAAAGCAGTAAAGAAACGTTGGTCGATCTTGAATTCAGGACCCCATCCTATCCAACAGCCGTTGTTCTCCTTTAAGAGAGGACCCAATTTGAGAGACCGAATGGTCCATACTAGACCACGAGATGAAACCCCCAGAGCAGTGGGTACTTTATGGGACCTGCCTCCAGTATCCGGCCATCATCCATGTGGCACATGTCAATCATGTGCTCAAACGTCAAAAACTACAGAAATTGACATCGGGACGTCTAGGCCCTGGAGGCAAGTGAGATTTACTAATTGTAACAGCGATAAATTAATTTATTTGATCACCTGCCCCTGCGGCCTCAGATACGTAGGGATGACTACTCGTAAGATCAAGGTGAGGCTGTCTGAACACAGAAGTACCATCAACTGTAAGAGGCAGGCCACCAGACTTACCACTCATTTCATCACCTTGAATCACTCACCCACGTCATTTAAATGGACGGTCCTAGAGAAACCGTTCATTCCATCACACGTCACAAATGTGAGCAACTTTCTGCTTAAGAAAGAACAAAAATGGGTTTTGATACTTGGCACTGATCGAACAGGGTTGAACGATGACATACCCTGGTCTTCGTTCTGATGTATTCACCTGTTTAATATTCATTTTTGTGACCAAGATAAAAAGTGTTCAAAAAATCCGATTCAAAAAATCCTCTTTCTATTGGTTAATCCAGTATGCGATATCACCAAGTAGACTGCCTCCCAGCCTTTGGTGATCGATTAACATCTGTTAGGCATCTGGTACCATTTGAATTTGTAGAGGTGCAAAGGGAGCTTTATAGCCAAAAGCGCGCAGGTATTACCCTGGCAAACACTGAAGATCGGCGGAATTGCCGTCTGTTTACTAATTGTCACCATAACAACACGGGGGCTGCACGCGATTGGCTAAATCCCTCTAGCGCTGAACCAATCACAGCGCTCGTGGCATCACTAACGCGTGACGCGGCTCTTTTGCGCGTCACGTGACTAGGCTGTCCAATCAGAAACAACCAGACAAAACAGTGTGGAAACAGACTGCCGGCACCTCCCCAGACGGCACAGATGCCGCGTTGAAGTACCGACGGAGAGGTAAGGTCTCCGTGAATGCAGTGTGCGTCCTCTCTCTCTAAATTCTTTCGTGAACCCGTATTGCTACAGTGCGTAGCCTCTCTAAATTTCCTTAGAAGCACACACTGTGCGGTGGTGTGGCGAAACGGTTTTACCTCACGCCATACCGCTAAACTGATGAAGTTTGTCTCGGGGCTTTATGACAACAGATGTGGACTACGGGTACCACAAAGTATGTATGTAGGTGGCAGCACCTTCAGAGGGCACATGTTTTTTACCAGTATTATAGACCGAGACCATGGGCCCCTTATAACAGACAGAATGCCACGAATATGTCCTGTGGGAATAGGCTAAGCATTATGGAATAATCCTTTGCCTCACAACAGGGGTTTTACAACCAGAGATCCAGATGGGCACAATGACTGAACAGGCTTAGAGCGGTTATAACACCAACTATACCGTTCTATTTTGTCACACTAGTACACAATCATTTGCTTGTGTGCACCAGCCTTATACTAAGACAGAATGTCTCGGCAATGAATGAATCTTTTGTTGACATGTTATTGGTGAGTGATTCAGCGGTTGAATTTATTCGCCTTTTTCAGAGCGGTGCTTCACCTATGTCCTGAGCCGCAGCCAGGTGGGGTGAGGTCTTTACTTCTTACGAATCAGGTAAGAAGTCGTCTGTGAAATTTGAAAAAGTTTCAAATTCTAATAGAACTGATAGACACTAGCATAATACAGTGTGTTGTGGTTTTATGTCTTGGATATAGACCTCACCAATGTTGAGAATGATCAATGGTGGATAAGGAAGTTTACTGTGGACAGGTGGTGGGTGATGTACTTATGCCATGCATTTCTTTTTCAGTCCATTACTGTATTTGTAAGAAGAATCGGAACGAGTACACCTAGAAGGTTCAGGTGACACTTAAAGAAATAACTAAATTGTTCCGTTTAATCTTATTCTTCTTAAAGAAAACACTTCTTCACACTGTAGGGTTTTTTTTGTTTGCAGTAGCGTCATTTTTAGGTCCTGAAGAAAGCAAGGCCAGAGGGCCACTCATTGCTGAAACATGTCGACCACGTTCCACCGCTAGACAGTTTATAAATTTTCCCTGTCTTGGCTATTTTTTAACATTGGTGTCGGGAGCTATACCTTAATAAAACATTTTTTGCTCCTTAAACCAATTTTACTCACCTTTCTTAATACTATTTGGTATCACTTTATTCTTAGCACTGCACTCTTTTTTTACCCCGTCAGCCACATTACTAGTACATATCTTTCAAACTTTCAACGACCATGCCCTGACCAACAGGAGGGCCAGTCCTTCCCTGTTAGAGAAAAGATCAGGTGCGTTGTTTGTCCTCGGAGCCCCAAATGATGAAGGGCGGTTCCGAGTGGTGACTGATGGGTGCCAGAGACCGGACACAAACCTGACCTGGCTGTTATAATTTTCGTTGTTTGGCTATTGGTAACCACCTCTGTTCATAGTAATCACCTGTAGGAATCTGACCCTCTGATATTCTTTTGTGGTAAATGTAATTAGGGCTTGTATTCAGAGCTGGTCATTAAATTGCCCTTGGGTCCCCCTTAATCGTATGTGTTGTAAATGAGTTTTTTGGTACACCACAATTCACTGAGGTCCTGAGTCTCTGTGCACAGTTCTGTGTAGGAGCACAATCCCTGCAACACATTTTCTAGTGGCTAAGTGGATTTTTACGAGATTGACCTTGAGACCCACTGAACCTAATGAGTCCAAAACATTACATAAGGTTGTATGACATAGGCAGTCATGGCTGAACCACGCATGCCTCTACAACGCAGTTCCAACCTCAAATGCGACTTAACCATGCATTTGTTTACTATGTATGCCTTTACAACGATTTTTGTTGCAAAGGTTTGACTGCTAAATTAATATGTGTGGTAATTTCAAAACCAGCAAATCCAACTCGCTCCACTCAGAAACACAAGATGCAATCCCATAGGCCCCAATGCTGGTGATTTGCTATTTCCAAACTAGGTCTAAAACCACCCTTACTGTGGATCGATTTTCCCCAAAATGTTCATACACACAGCAGGCATCCCCAACCATCAGAAGCCGCATTCACCTGGAGCAACTGAAACCACCCCAAAAGTATTTCTCAAGAACCTCCAAAATGGGCCATTGGATAAAATTGGACACCAGCATCTCAGAAACAATTGCTTTTCTACTAGTTCCACTTGTTCGATCCTTTGCAAACTTGGAGGGACACAAGTCCCACTTGTCCCCAAATACCTACCAAGCTGCATCCGATCGATTTACAGGAATGGGGATGACTTTTGACCTAAAAAACCCCACCTGCACCCATTCAAAAACAAGCAAAATTCTGCCAAAACAAGTCAAAAACCAAATTTCAGCCAAACCTTGCTAACTCCTATATGTGCAAAACTGAAATGGCCCCTGAGTCCTAACTCAAGGAGCCCTAACCCAATCTAACCTTAAGCCCTAAAAACTACCCTGACCACCCCCCAAAACCAACAACTCCACCCCAAACCCGACCCCAGCCCCTCTACCTGTCCGCGTTGACCTTTCTTTCTTAACGCTTCCTGTTCATCTCCCTGCCTATGCAACATTCAGACCGCGCACTGCCTTAAACATGCATATGTGTGGTTAAGGTAAGCATGGTTCCGCTTGCAGGTAACGACATGCCTGTCTCAGACCGCGTTGTTAAGGCAGTTACCATTGTATACGTGTTGTAGATGTGTACTCTGGAACCCATAAAGGATTAGTGTTGAATTAGTATAGTGGAATATGGAATTTGAGAAGTGAACATGTTAGTCTGTTATTTGGATTGAAAAGGATAGCGGTGGGATAGTCAAGGTTTTTTTGTGAGGTCATAGCAGTAGGAGGAGGCTTTTGGATGAGTAAAAGGGGGTTTGGAGGGGAAGTGTCAGAGAGAAGAGTTTAGAAAGGTTTGCTTTGGGGATCGGTATAGTAAAAGATGTCAGATGATGTCCGCGTTGACCTTTCTTTCTTAACGCTTCCTGTTCATCTCCCTGCCTATCCGACATTCAGACCGCGCACTGCCTTAAACATGCATATACGTGGTTAAGGTAAGCATGGTTTCGCTTGCAGGTAAATGACATGCCTGTCTCAGACCGCGTTGTTAAGGCAGTTACCATTGCATACGTGTTGTAGATGTGTTTACCATGAGGGACTGTATATAACAATGTCATCAATGTAGGCGGCATCTTCCACTTCAGGAGCCCCTCCAGTGATGACACTCTGATGACAGTCGGTGTCCAAGAGAGCCACAATGGGATCCCCGTTCACTTCCATTGTATTGTATTGTAATTGCATTTATATAGCGCTTACTACCCAGACGAGGTGTCAAATCGCTTTTTCGACGAGTAGCACGCTACTCCAGGACCCATAAAGGATTAATGTTGAATTAGTATAGTGAAACATGCAAGTAAATTTTAAGTAGTGGATAGGGTAGTCAGTTATTTGGATTCGGAAGGATAGTAGAAGGATAGAGGAGGGAAATAAAGGTTTGTATTTATATAGAGCTTGTCACCCCTGATGGGGTGTTGAAGCACGCTTCTCCAGAAACCCATAAAAAATTAGTGGTGAATTAGTATGGTGAAATATGAAAGTAATTTGAGTGGTGGATATTAGTCAGTTATTCGGAGTGAGAAGGATAGTGGAGGGATAGAAGGGTTTGCATTCAAATAGCGCCTGTTACCCCTGATGGGTGTTGAAGTGCTTTTCTGGCGTGTAGCATGCTACTCCGGAACCCATGAAGCATTAGTGTTCAAAATTAGTATAGTGAAATATGAAGTAATTTGAGTGGTGCATATGTTATTCAGTTATTTGGATAGAGGAGGGTAGGAGGTGGGATAGAAGAGGGAAAGAGGTTTGTATTTATATAGCTCTTGCTATCCCTAATGGGGTTTTAAAGCGCTTTTTTGGCAAGTAGCATGCATCTGTGGAACCCATAAGGATTAGCATTGAATTAGTAGGGGAAACATGAAATTATTTTGAGTAGTGGATATGAAAGATATTTATTTGGGTAGAGAAGGGTAGGCAGCGGGATAGAGGTTTGTATTTATATAGCGCTTCTAACCCTGATGGGGTGTTGGAACGCTTCATTGGCAAGTAGCACGCTACTCTGGAACCCATAAAGGATTAGTGTTAAATTAGTGTAGTGGAATATGGAACTTGAGAAGTGAACATGTTAGACTGTTATTTGGATTGATAAGGATAGTGGTGGGATATTCAAGGTTTTTTTCTGAGGATATAGCAGTAGGAGGTTTTTTTTGGATAAGTAAAAGGGGTTTTGGAGGGCAAGAGTCAGAGAGAAGAGTTTAGAAAGGTTTTCTTTGGGGATCGGTATAGTAAAAGATGTCAGATGATGCAAGGAGGGGTAGAGTAGGAGAGAGTCTAGAAAGGGTTATTTTGGGGATCATAGTAGTGGTATGGGGTTTGGGATAAATGAGAGAGTGGACGTAGAGCATATATTGATAGCTGTACAGGGTGAGGGATAGGGTAGTGCCTTGGAAAGAGTAGTAGAGATGAGACAGATAGTTGGGCTAGAAGATATATTGAGAGAGGTAAAGGCTGAGAAATAGGGTAGTGCATTGGAAATGCTAAATTAGAAGAAAGTGATAAATGTATAGATCCATAAGTACATTGAAAGTATATAAATGCATAAAGGAGGTAAGTATATGTAGATTAAAGATATTGATAGAGGTACAGGATGAGAAATAGGGTAGTGCATTGAATATGCTTTTTCAGGAGAAAAGTAACTGACACACAGATCCAAGTACATGGAAGGTACATCAATGCACAATGGAAGCAAGTACATGTAGGCCAAAGATGATTTTAAATTTTTTTTATTAACAACATAATTATTGTCCATCTTTATACAAAGCAATACACAAAGATAGGTACATATCTATGGTGAAATAAATGCTTACATACAGTATGCTGCTTTTGTGAGGAAGAGCCAATTCTTGAGTAGTTTTCTGAAGATAAGGTGGTTGTCAGTGGATCTTATGTTGGGGGGTAAAGAGTTCCATAGTTTGGCTGCTTGAACAGAGAAAGATGTGCCACCCATGTTTTTAGGTCTAGCCTGAGCCATTGCGTTAGCACTGCTTTAGCAAGATATAAAGTAGGGACTTTCAAAAATGCTCCCAAATGCTTTTCCAGGCGGATTGCATACAGTGGATGTGTTTGGGTGGGTGCACATCGCACACCATTTGGCAGCCTGTGAGCTTCAGACTTCAAAGCCTTCAAAGGAATCCACTCCCCCGCACCCCTCCTCGCAATGCCAGAGCTTGTTTAGGACTTGGGCTGTTTTCCGGCCTTATGGCAATTACATTTTCCTTAGCCGACTCGCGCTAGTGCTGCTTTCTCTGCTTTCCAAATAATGTCTCAAGATTACTTGCCCTGCTGGGTTTTACATTTCTCATTTTCCTTACTCTTCCACCTCTTTCTGATTTCCCCTCTACGGCTCCACGTACAAGTAGACGAGCGTCCTGTTGCATTTCCTCATTCAGACATTGACACGTTTTCAGTGAAACTGGCATTTTGTCACTTAGCTTCTTTTTGAACTGAAATATAACTGAAACCTCACTTTTTGCCTACAAGCCGTACTTTTAAAAGTGTATCTCATTTGTTTCAGGACAGGGATATCTATACAGTGCATGTGTTTGGGTGCGTGCCCATCGCACAACATTTGGCAGCCTGTGAGCTTCAGACTTCAAAGGAATCTGCTCCCCCGCCTCCCTCTGCACAATGCCAGAGCTTGTTTAGGACTTGGGCTGCTTTCCGGCCTTATTGCAATTACATTTTCCTTAGCCGACTCATGCTAGTGCTGCTGTCTCCGCTTTCTAAATAATGTCTCAAGATTACTTGCCCTGCTGGGTTTTACCTTTCTCATTCTCCTTACACTTCCACCTCTCCCCGATTTCCCCTCCACCGCTCCACGTACGAGTAGACGAGTGTCCTGTGGCATTTCCTCATTCAGACATTGACACGTTTTCAATAAAACTGGCATTTTGTCACTTAGCTTCTTTTTGAACTTGAATAAACTGAAACCTCCCTTTCTGCCTACAAGCCGTACTTTTACAAGTGCATCTCATTTGTTTAACGACGGGGATATCTAAAATCATCCGGGTTTTTGAGAGGACGTGTCTTTGTCAAGATTTCTGTTGAAAACATCTTCTGTGCATCTGCAAACTGCCTGCGCTCCGGTGGGTGAGCCAGAGGGGACCGGATTGTGGATCTGTTGCTGCGGCAGATGCTCACAAGCTGACCACTTCCTAGAAGTGCCTGCGGCGTTTAAATCCTGGCACTCTGCCCACTTTCCATGCAGCCACTTTATTTTACAGCCAAGAGATCTGACTAGAGCTGCACAGAGCAGGGAGGATTCTTGGGTGAGTGCCCTTATGGCTCGTGTTTACTTTGAGAGTGCTTGTTACTTCTTCCATCCCCTCAGTATGCTCCTCTGCAGCCACATGGAGGCCTGCCTCTTGTCCGCCAATCTTGCAGCCGTCCTTCCTTTTGCCCCTCCCCTCTCTGTAGTGGGATTAGGTGTTCCAGTGATATTTTTATGAGGTGGCCACACACGGGTGCAGAGAGTTACCAAACTTCTTTAGTAACCACAGCGTAATTCACAATAAGTGCTTATTGTAAAGCCATTGCGGCTGTTGATTGTCATGTTGGATTCACAGAGTTCGCTTCCAGCACACCCCAAGACGTTATGGAAGGGACACAGGAGAGCGCACTCAGTGATGCATGAAATAGTTTAAGCTTCTCTTACATTATAGTTCAGTTTCCCAAAGGGGTGTCTGAAAGGCTTCTGGTGCCAAAGAGACGGCTCTATTCTAAAAGAAGAGTAATTTACAAGATGAAGTTTGGCCACCTACAACCACATTATTCATATGTTTTTTGAAGGAGTACCACATGCTTTGCAATTAGTATTTGCCACACTGAAGGCCTCTTCAATGTTTTTACATGCTTACATTATACTTGGAACCCATTAAAACGCCACAGCAGGGCACTCACCTTCTCGTAAGGGGTAATCTTAGTTGAATTAACTGCATTTTAATTTAAGTGCTACAGCCAGAAATATGACATTCAAGCTCCTGTTAGGTCACCAGAAGTCTTGCTTTTTTACTATCTGATCTCTCCTCACTCTATCTATCTATCTATCTATCTATCTATCTATCTATCTATCTATCTATCTATCTATCTATCTATCTCCCTCAATCTATCTATCTATCACCCTCACTCTATCTATCTATCGCCCTCACTCTATCTATCTATCGCCCTCACTCTGTCTGTCTATCTATCTATCTATCTATCTATCTATCTATCTATCTATCTATCTATCTATCTATCTATCTATCTATCTATCTATCTATCTATCTATCTATCTATCTATCACACTCACTCTATCTATCTATTGCCCTCACTCTATCTATCTCCCTCACTCTATCCATCTATCGCCATCACTCTATCTATCTATCTATTTATCTATCTATCTATCTATCTATCTATCTATCTATCTATCTATCTATCTATCTATCTATCTATCTATCTATCTATCTATTGCCCTCACTCTATCTATCTATCGCCCTCAACCTATCTATCTATCGCCCTCAACCTATCTATCTATCGCCTTCACTCTATCTAACTATCTATCACCCTCACTCTATCTATCGCCCTCAATCTATCTATCTATCTATCTATCTATCTATCTATCTGTCTATCTATCTATCTATCTATCTATCTATCTATCTATCTATCTATCTATCTATCTATCTATCTATCTATCGCCCTCGCTCTATCTATCTATCTATCTATCTATCTATCTATCTATCTATCTATCTATCTATCTATCTATCTATCTATCTATCTATCTATCTATCTATCTATCGCCCTCGCTCTATCTATCTATCTATCTATCTATCTATCTATCTATCTATCTATCTATCTATCTATCGCCCTCACTCTATCTAACTATCGCCCTCACTCTATCTATCTGTCTATCTATCTATCGCCCTCACTCTATCTGTCTATCTATCTATCGCCCTCACTCTATCTAACTATCGCCCGCACTCTATCTATCACCCTCACTCTATCTATCTATCTATCGCCCTCGCATTATCTATCTATCTATCTATCTAACTATCTATCACCCTCACTCTATCTATCTATCTCCCTCACTCTATCTATCGCCCTCACTCTGTCTATCTATTGCCCTCACTCTATCTATCTATCTATCGCCCTCACTCTATCTAACTATCGCCCTCACTCTATCTATCTATCTATCTATCTATCTATCTATCTATCTATCTATCTATCTATCTATCTATCTATCTATCTATCTATCTATCTATCTATCTATCTATCTATCGCCCTCACTCTATCTATCTATCTAACAAGGGAGATGGTAGCTTGGACCTTGTGTGGAAATCCCGAATGAGGGAAAATTTGTTGCAGTGTTGTTATAGAGACAAAGCTTGATCTTGCTAGTTTGTCCACGTGGGCATTCATTGATAGCTTGCAGTCCATGGTCATTCCGAGGTTTCTAACTTACCTCAATACTTTAGGCGGTGATCCCAGTTCATCAAGCCAGGTGGCAAGCGGGTCATAATGTTTCCAATCTCCACACTTGCGTATTTCCGTTTTGGAAGCATTCAATTTGAGATGGCTTCAAGTCATCCACTGATCCACAGCTCTGAGACAACTGAAAATTGGGGATTTTCCAGTGTCCTTGGGGAACTTCAGTTGAAGGAGTATTTGTGTGTAATCGGCATAGTTATAGCACGTGAAGTGAAATTGAATGATCAGTAACGGTAATGACTTCATGTGGATGTTGAAAAGCATGGGCAAGATGATAGAGTCTTGAGGGACCCCTGCTTTTGTGGTGTACGGTTTAGACGAGAAAAGTGGGGTATGGATGACATTAGATCTATTTCGAAGGCAGGACGCAATCCAATCTAGAGCTGTTCCCTCTATTCCGGCTTCATAGAGTCTTTGTTTCAGAGTGTCATGGACAACCGTGTCAAAGGCAGCCGAGAGGTCCAAAAGGAGTAGCTCAGCAACCCCGTTGCAGTGTACTGTATTCTTTAGGTCATCCCCGATGGCAAGGAGGGCAGATTCTGTGCCTCTTCCCAGACGGAATCCTGTTTGGAAGTCTGAAAGTATGTCATTCTCTGCAATGAATTGTGAAATCTGGGCGAATGCTGCTCTTTCTATCAGTTTGCCAAGGAAAGGTCCATTTGTAATAGGTCTGTTGTTGTCAGGGTTCAGCGGATCCAAGTTTGTTTTTTTCAGTAAAGGGAGTATGTGTGACTTTTTGAGTTCTTCTGGAAATAGTCCGGTAGTTAAGGAATCGTTGATGATTCTTTTTACTGGAGTGGCAGCAGAGGTTGTTTAAAGAATTGTCTTGAAAGTTTGTGGTGGTCACGCGTCAAAAGGGCTGCCGGCAGGCCTGCTTGCTTTGACCTGGTCCATAAATTCATTGTTTGAGATGTGTTGGAAGGAACGGAGAGGCTAGGTTATAGTATTCTTGGGTTGTTGTTTTGTACAAGGGTTAGTGCTGGTGCTTTGTTTCTGTTTTCTGAGTCCAGTGTGTCTGCTTTATCTGTGTAATGATTTGCCTTGGTTGTCTGTGAAATCTTGAGTAACAGGATGAATTCCTTCCAGGCAATTTGATTTGCGAAATTCATTAAGTATTTTATAGAATTCTTTATTTGCACATTTAGCAGTTTGAATTCTGTCTGAATAGTACCTTTTCTTAGCTTTTTTGATAGCTGGCTTGTATAATATGTTAATTTTCTATAGTTGAAGGTTGTATTGTCTGGCGTTTGTTTTGAGCCAGGTACGTTGCAGCTTTCTAATTTGCTGTTTTATGTCTTTTATCTCTATGTTTCTCCAAGGCGATTTTTTTCTTTTGGTCTGTTGTGTGGTTTTGAGTGGTATCAGGATGTCAAAAGGTTCCTGTAGCCAGTTATATCATTTTTTAACAGAATGTATTGTATGCAGATTTGTACAGGATATTAGTTGAGTTTCTAAGTGTTCCAAATTGAGTTTGTTCCACAGCCGATAGGTGGATGGATGTAAGGTAGTTTTAGGTGAGTCGCTTAGTGTTGTTTGATTTTGGAAAGCAAGTGGTGGTCTGACCATGTGACTGGAGTTATAGTTTGAAACATAACTAGTTCAGTATTCGCAAAAATGACATCTAGGATATGTCTGGCGATGTGTGTGGGCTTGTGGACAATTTGATGCAGGTTCAGTGCGTCTAGGCCAGTGATTATTGTTTTCGGATGGGTCATATTGGGTTTGTCAAACCAAATGTTGAGGTCACCCAGAATTCATATTGAAACTGTGTCTAGAACTGTGTCTGGAAATGTCATCTTGCTAGGTGGAGGTCTGTAAAGGAGCAGGAGGTTACAGGAGAAAGACGGTGTAGGATTGCATCTGGTGAGAAGAGCATCACAATTCTTTATGGTGATGTCGTCAACTTTAGTTTTATGTAATGTTTGTCTGAACACAACAGCTAGACACCCTCCTTTTTTGCCTATACGATTTTGGGTGATCATTTGATAGCCTAGAGGAACAGCTTCATGCAGGACTGGAGCCATATCATCTCCCAACCATGATTCGGTTATGAATAGTATGTCTGGTTTCGCATCGGTGAGAAGGTCGTAGATGTGAAGTTTTTTTTTAGAGAGGAACCAAGCATTTATTATTAGACAGTTTAGAGAATGGGCTTTGGTGAAAGTGAGAGTTTGTTTTGTAGAACAGTGATCCGTATTGTGTGGGTTTCTAGCAGGTGTGTTTTTAGTGCTGGTATTAGCTCTAATAGGATAGCAATCGTGTAGCTGTTCTTTATCATGTTCCTCATCCAGCATGCTAAGGCATTTTTATGGGTCTGTGCGTGAATGTGGTGAAGATGGTGTTTGAGAGTGAGTTGGTGGGCTGTGTTGTTTTCGAGGTGTAACACTGTTGTGCAGTAGACATGGGGAAGCAAAGTTGTGGCACGTTGCTTATATTGTTTGCTTGTTTGGGGCGGCAGGTGTATGAGTCAGGGGTGGTGGTGCAGCCGTGGGTCACGTAGTAAGATTCTTAAATTGTCCAGTGGAGGAGAGGCGTTTGGAGGAGTGTTGATGTGTTGCTGTATCTTTGTTAGGTGTGGTAGAAGAGAGAATGCTTGCATTGGAGTTTGTTCCTTTATGTTGTTTGAAAAGCCGGTGTATGTTTGTATTTTGTGATGGCAGGTATTAAGAGGTGTTGCGCTTTGAAGATTTTGTTGTGCTGGTGTGTGGGATGTTTTGTTTTTGAGGAGTATTGAAAAGGGGTTCTGGTGTATTTGTTTCATGTGATTGATTTGTTTGTATAGTATTGTTTATGAGTGGATGTTGTAAGTTAGAGGCGGTGGTGATGTGTTTATGAGTAGAGTGTATGTTGTGTGTAGGAGGGGATGAAGTAGAGGTAAGAGTATTTGTCTTTATCTTAGACTGTTTTGTGGCAAGAGTTAAAAAGTGTGGTGCTGTGCAGTGTATGTGTTGTGCGTTAGTGTTAAGGTAGAAGGAAGAGGAGGGTGTTGGTTGGACAAATGATGGAAGGGTGATTATATGTTTGTTAGTGAGATACAGTGGTCTGATAGGGGTATTTAGAGCAGGGAGTGCATGTCTGAATGGGATGTAGTTATGAATAGTGTTGAATGGTGTTGTGTTAGTGATGAATGGATTGGTTAGTTGTATAGGATAGAGTTGTATACTGCTCGTAGGTGACGGTGTGGTAGTTGGGCTAGGAGGGTGTGCAGATGTGTTTTGGTTTGTTTTCTAGTGTATACTGGTAACATTGGCATGTGCATAGGGTTGTGAGTGGTGTACATTTGGTGTGAGTGTGTTACTGGGTGGATGTGAATGGTGTAGGGTAGGTATTCCTGAATGGGAAATTGGGCAGCATTTCTGGCCCTAGTCCCGACCAGTCTTGAACAAGCTCAAACAGGCAACTGCCCTGTCCTCTATGCGTTTAAACTCGACCCCTGGGCTGAGACGCCCTAAGCCAGGCCTTTTATAGCCCTATTAATCAGGTTATTCCTTCAGTCAATGGGAACCCTAGACCTAACACTACCCAATCACAACACCAGCCCAAATATCCTGAACCAATAGGAGACCATGACCTTACAGCCAATCTGAGCCCTAGTCCAGGCAACCAATGGCACAAGAAGCCCTAGTCCCTACTTCCAATAGAAAGCCTAACCTTACTCTTAGTCCCACACCTAGTCCTGAAACCCATCACACCAGAAGCCCTAATCGCTACTTCCAATTAAAGGCCTAACTCTAGCCCTAGTCCCAACAACCAATCACACAGGAAGCCCTAGTCCCTACTTCAAAAGGAAATCTTAACCCTAGAACTAGTCCCAACTTTACATTGATTGAGTCACAGACCAATAAACCAATCAGAACCCTCAAATATCCAACCAATGAGGACACTAACCCTAATCCAATAGAAACACCAGATACAAACACCAATCAGTGTAAACATGTACCAACCAATAGCAGACTATATAAGGTCCCAGCGACCTCAGACAAGGTTGGCTCGCCAGGGAGTTGGAAGCTGCTTCTCTATTCAGAAATCTCCTAGAAGACAGACAGGCTCAGCACAGGCTTGTTGGCTCAGCACTCCAGAAATCTTCAGGCTACAAGAAGCTCCAGCCTCCAGCATCTCGTCCTGCCAAGAACAGCGTCCTCACCGCATACTCTGCACCGCGGGCCTTCATCTTTGGTAAGCTGCTCGAGGTCCTCTTGTGACTCCTGTGCCTTCGGCCTGTAGCTCCTCTCGAGAGTCTTCTTCTCCTTCAGTGGGCTCCCCTGCCTGCTCTGGACCAGCTATGACACTCCTGCTTATGTTGTGTCCCTTGGACCTTGCTGGCCCAAACGTTGCTCCTTCTTTGCTTTCTATGCATGTTGCACCTGCCAAGGCTTGTTAGTCCTACTGCAGGACACTGAATCCCTGGTTCTTCACTTCCGACGGGGGACAGCTTGTGCATGGCTCCTGATCTTCCTCAGTGTCTCCTGGTCGCCACAACTGCTGTGACAAGGTCACTGTCATTACTCCTAAACCTTCTGACATTGGTGGGTACTGCCCTTCCGTGCCTCCTGTCTCCTCTTCAAGAATCCCCCCTTGGATTCCACCGGACTATTGCCAAGCCTTCGCTAACGGCATCTTTTCTGAAGTCTTACATTGAGTCTCCTGGTCCAAGTCCTGACTTCGGTCACAGTTCACATTCCACTTTTTTAGGATATGGTTCGGTGTTTCCCTGGAGACCACTGTAGTTTGTGCTACTTACCTTATTTGCAATTGAAGTATTGTTGTGTATTTGTGGGTAGGAAATAAACCAATGTGTTAGTGAGTGTTGTGTGGTAAATAAACACTTTTATATATACACTTTGTGGTTATTTTTCATTTAACCTACAACCAGTCACACTCCACAGGAGTCCCTTGAGGGGGTTGTAACTGTCCTGTATAATACAGCACTGACAGAGCCCATCCTGCCCTCAAGGCCATTTCTTACCTAAACTCTCCTTATGCATGCAGTTTTGAGAGGCAGGGAGTGATGGTGAACAGCCGGTGGAGTGGGAGGGGAGGCCTGGCACAGAGGGTAGACAGTCTGAGGGAGGGCTGCACAGCCTGGCACAGATGGTAGACAGCTGGAGGACAGGGAAGGGGTGGCCAGGCACAGATGGTAGACAGCCTGAGAGAGGTGCGGCCTGGCACTGAGGGAAGGCAGCCAATGGAGAGGGATGGCCTGGCACAGAGGGTAGACAGCTAGTGGAGAGGACAGGCCGGTCTGGCAGAGTGAGTAGACAGCCTAAGGGAGGGGAGGCCTGGCGCAGATGGGGGAAAGGGAGGGGCGGTTTGGCAGTGAGAGTAACTGTTGCACATATAAGTAGTTTTATCTACTACCATGCTACTCTCATGCCTTATGCAACTTACTTTGCTCTATTGTAAAGTGCACTGACACCTCTGGGTAAAGTTTGTGTTATATAGCGAAGCATAAATGAATAAAGAGAGAGAACACAACCTGTGAGGAGCGATGCACGAAGTGTAGACTGTCTGGGGCCAGCCTGCGTGAGTCCTGCACCGAGGGCACAGCAGGGACCACAGACACTGTTATTCCCCTGGATAGGCGGCACTGAAGCACGTGCATCGGTTAAGAGGAATTTGATTATTCAAACCAGGCGAGGTCGCCCCCACACACCCCTGCTTCTGCCAGTTTTGCCTTCTTGCCTTCGTTACCTTCATCTGGGCCCTCATTTGTGCCCTCGTTTTTACTCTTGGTTTTCCCCCAGACGACCCAGCCGCCGCCGCTGAGCCACCCTCTGGCCTTAGCTTTCCCTTTGTTTTTTTCCTTCATTTGTGCCTTCATTTGTGCCCTCATTTGTGCCTTCGTGTTTGTTCATCGTTTTTTCCCCCGGGCGACCGAGCCGCCGCTGAGCCGCCCTCTGACCTCCTTTACCGCCGCTGCCTCCCTGCGGCCCCGCTCCTCTCCTGCCCATTCGCCGCCCGCTCCCGCCACCCAGCTGCTCCTCCCTCCCGCCTCCTTCTTATGACGCCCAGGCATACGCGCAGCATTGACGCGCAGCGGGCGCGCCGATTGTGCGCCGAAGGCGTGCCAAAGGCAAGCCCGTCTGCGCCCGTCCGCGCCTGGACCGCGCCCAGCGCCAGGACCCCTGTTCCCCGACGATGCCTGCCCACACGACGGACCTACAACGCCGCCAACCTCATCGCGCTCAAACCCGACCGAACAAGAGCCTGCCACCAAGCCACCCCGAGACGCACCCACGGCCCCTTCACCTGCCAAGCCTGCAAGTTCCAAAACAAAAGAGGAGCGTAGAGGTACTGATAGAGTCACCCTCCTGACGGAACTTTATAACCAAAGAGATTCTATCAAAAAAGTGAAAAGTGATAATATTTATATTAGTTTTAGTTTTTCTAAATAGTGCTAGGCTCTCTCTTAAGGATGGATAGACGAGAGCACAATGTGCTTTTTAAAATACCCCTCACACACAAAAAAAATCCGTTAGTGTCATGCTTCATCATAGGGGTCTTCCCGCCCCTATAACGGGACGGGGCGTGCTACGAATACGCGGGAGCACTTATATTGTGACAGTGGCTATGTGTGGGTGCACAGGTGTCAGTGAAAGTGTAGGGACCTCAAAAAGTGAATATATAAAAAAGTTAAAAATTTCCTGGCTTAGAAGAAAAAAATTATTTTATTCACTTCTCTAGCTGGGAACATTAAGAAGGGGTTGTGAGGTAGAGCATTAGCTAGCTACCTAGTCGACATGTTTCGTAAGCAGTCCCCTACTGCTTACTCATCAGGACCAAATAGTGATCCCTACTTGTATTTACTCAGTTCTACAGAGCTATGCCTACTGTCCTACAAACAGTACAGCAAAAATAAGCTGACTGTTTGTGCTTCGGGGCATGAGTTGGCCCAAGGGAAGCAAAAAATGGTAAAAAATGGTACAATTAGTGCCAAAAAAGGACCTGTTGTGGTCTCTGTGGAGGAAGAAAAAAAGAGAGAAAACCAACACATATGCGTAAGTTAGCATCACGATCCAAATGGTAGAAACAAACAATTGGTTGGGTACCATAATGCCTTATATATCTAAAGCGATCATGCCCCTATATGCAATGAAATGGGGAAGAATATCACATTTGTTGAGACCAGCTGTCTGTCGCTAGAATTGTACAGGGACCTCAATTTGTTCGGTTCCACTGTTATCTCATCATACACACACACAATCACGACTCCATGCATTTCCATCAAGCAAGCAATTAAAAGGAAAAAGGGACCTCATTCGCCTTTGTTTCGTGAAAATGAAGAAAGGAAAACGATAGGCTTTTTTTTGTAATACAATACGTACTCTTGTCAGTAATTCTTAATGCCCCATGAGCTTGCAGGCGAGGGGTGTTCAGCGCGGTTAATGTCCGGCGAGAGAAAGAATCATTATTCCTACCCCCGTGCTGCTCCGAGGATTGCCGGGCTCGTGTGTCTCCTGTTACTTAAGAGGCTTGCATTTCCGCATTGTCATTGGGCACTTCCAAGTAAACTAGAGCGTTAACTCTTCAAGATGGCCGCCGTCTAATGGCACAATGTGAGGACAAAAGCGGAAGTCTTTCTACACTTTCTTCTGCTAGATAGAGGATACCTGACGTTTTGGTTTTTGTCGTTCATAATACTAGGTAACCTATTAGAAAGGTAGCTAAGTGCTCATCAATGTGCCTAATCGTATTATGGCACTAGTTTATTTATTAAAAACTAAGGTCTTTCCACACCCCATTTCATTCTTGTTTCTCTTCCTACAAAACTCATAGTTAGCAACCAAGGGTTCATGGTAGTTTTTGGCAGTCTATATTGTACCAATAGTGGAATTGTTGGAGGAAATAGAAACACGGCACACGCCTTCAGTTCATGGTTGTTTTAGGCAGTCTGTATTGTAACAATAGTAGAATATTGGAGGAAAATAAAACACGGCACACGCCTTTGGGTGGAGTGGAGAAAATGTTTTTGAATAATGATTTATCAGATATCAATTGGTCAACTTCAGAGGAGGTTCATTATAGTTGACCCCAGGGTATGTCATCATTCAGCCCAATTTTATGGGACTGAATGCGAAACACCCATCTTTGTTCCTTCTCCAACAAGAATTTTTCATTGCTGACCATTTCTATCACTGTCCACGCAATTTCTTCTGGCTTGTGGTTCTTTTCTAGAAAATGGTTGGTGAGTTTAGTACTAGATTTTCTGCATTTTATAGTACTCTTGTGTTCGCCTATCCTGATCTTTACTGCCCTGCTCGTCATTCCCACATATTCAAGTTTGCAGGGGCAGGTGATCATGTATACGACGTTGACACTGTTACAGTTACTGAAACTTCTCTGTTCCCAGACGGTGCCATTGTTAAATGTTAACTTTTTGCTCTTCTTGGTTAGACCACAAACTCTACACCCTCCACATGGGTAGTGACCCTGAACAAAGTTTGGATCTCTTTGTGCGCTGTTGTTGTTTGGTTTAGGTCTTGTGTGCACTAAGACGTCTCTCAGACTCTGAGCTTTTTTGTGTGCAAACATGGGTTTAGGTATCTGTAAACCTCCACTGTTCAGAATCTTCCAGTTTTTGTTAATGATTTTAGTCACTAGAATCGAGCTGGTATTGTATGTAGTCACACAAATAGGTCGTTTCTCTTCATCTTTGGGTATCTTTGCATCCAGAAGGCTTTCGCGGCAGTTATTTTTTGCTCGTGTATATTGTGGTATATAAATAAATAATACCGGATCTAGGTTTGTCTGGACTTAGCAATAACAGATAGCTCAATAAATAAGAGTCAAGATTCGAGGTAGTAGGAGTTTGCAGGTTTATTACAGCATAAAGGACAGGAACAGGACAACCTGCACAGGAATAGGATGGCAGCGCTGCCGGGGGCAGGATCGGAATCGGCGTAACATTTAATAACAGTGCACGATCATATATACTAAAACAGTTGCATTACAATACATACGATAGGCGGAGCAGTGGGTGTGGTCAATAGCAGTCGCGAAAGATAAGGGTGAAAGTAGGTGTAACAGGGGCGTATACATAGACATGTGATGCAAACGTAACAGAATATGTCATGAATGGGGTGGAAACATGGAGGGGGCTACCTAAGGAGCCGGGACCTCTGACCTAATGGTGCGCGCAAACTGACAATGACGTGTTACTAGGAGAAGCTGGGGGCTACGAACTCTGTGCTAGGAGCAGAGACTGAAGTCTGGAGAGTCAGAGCGACATGTACCTAAGCAGTATCTAGTATCTGATGTTTAGAGAACATGTTGATATAAACTAAGAGTCAGGAGGGGAGAGGCTAACTTGATTCTAAGACTGGAGCATGCATTATTCTACATGTAGTGCGTGATGAAGAATATTAAATGACCATTGAATGCAGTATTTCTCTTACATGGAGACGTAAAGGCTAGACAATGACGGAAACTATTGATGCGATTCAGTAGCTTTAGGAATGCAGAGAAGGAGGACTGAACTGATAACTGGAATCATAACATACTCTTGGCAGACTCAGAGGCAGAGCCAGGCCGAGCCGGGCACTGCAAGGCAGGAAGTAAGTGAAGGGTCGAGGATACAGGTGGGGGCTGTATCGCTCCTCAGCGAGGCTCAGAAGACAGGAGCTGAATCTGGTGTCCGGGCCCTTTTGAGGCCTAGAAACGGGGACTTTATAATGAAATAACGTGCACACTGAGAAACGTGGCAACGTAGCTTTACATAGGCCTGATATTCGTAGTATTCACGAGAACTGGAAATTGGCATACTAGAGGTGGACACAACTGTAATTGCGTCTTTAATCGAACATGGGGAATACATATGCATATTAATCATGCACTCATAACATATAATGGAGGACTCGTAGGGACACAGAACATGGCAAAATTTACTTTTCCACATTCCCTCCTTGTCACTACGTTTCCTTCAGGAAACATCAATATTCATGATACCATCTATCATTTCATACAGTATCATTTGCTCGTCTCGAATTTTCCTGGAACGGGATTTAGAACGGGACTTGGGACTAGGAATACAAGAGGTAGCACAAATGCCGCAAATCGCAGGGCCACATTGTATACAGAGGCAGCAGCTGAATATGATCGCTACTGCAATACCTAGAAAGGACAAGACTTTCCATCCCCAAGCGGAAATTATATTCCAGAACCAACCGGACCATGTCCAGGTGCCTGGGTCTTGGTGTAACAGATGGGCAATTTTATGGAGTCTGGTTATAGCTGAATAAACAGACGGCGCGTTATTTGGAATGAAAATGCAGCAACTAGATCCGATGACTCTACAG
Organism: Lissotriton helveticus; assembly: GCF_964261635.1. Classification (NCBI taxonomy): domain Eukaryota; kingdom Metazoa; phylum Chordata; class Amphibia; order Caudata; family Salamandridae; genus Lissotriton; species Lissotriton helveticus. The sequence goes on along the minus strand of NW_027611725.1, from coordinate 1,759,873 downwards.
GCCCCGCCCCTATCGGCCAATATGACGTCAAGGACGAGACGATTCTGTAAAACGACAAATCTCATAGCAGATTGCTCTTCAGTTAAGTTACCTAGATCAGAGGCAGTCTCATTAACTACTGCTTCAAGGGTTCTGGTTAACCTACGAATTAGTTTATTATTCTGGATAGGGCCTATAAAGAAGAAGAAACCTCTATTGAAATCTGTATACTGTTCTAGAGCAGTTTCAGTATAATCGACAATGGGGGACTCCCTTCTATGTCTAATGTGTACTAGATGTGTGTTTCTATGATAATCAGATGGGGCTAGGAAAACAGGTGGCAGTAGGAAGGCAATGTAACAGGTTCCCTCCCAATCGAGGGGCAGACGAACATATGCGGTCTGACCACAAATAAAATAAGAATGACGTGAAGCTTTGAAAATAGATTTCCCACTGTCACTATATTTGACAATAGTAGTACAATCGCTATGTCCTACATGTACGGAACCATTATTTCTAACACATAATTCGCCTTTGACTGGTAGTACTGAAATAGCAGGTAAGTCTGGAGTGGAATCAGACTGAACATTCAGGACCATGAAATTCGAAGAATAATTACCTAAATTGTAAACTTCGTTTTCTAGATCTAACCCTGTTCTGTGGGGAAGACCTGGCTTGTCTGGGAAACATGTACTGTTAAGGAAAGACATATCTGTTGAAGATGACGTTAACGTGGACCATGCTCCACACGAACCATTATGTGAAAATGGATAAGGAAAGAGTGGCAGAACTCCCTTCGGGGTCTGGAAAGGGGGGAGTCGACCACACACCCAACAATTAGTGGCATTGCTGGTCTGGTGTGAATAATGTAACATGCGGATAAAAGAATTGTTACGCATAGCGAGGCGGTAAGAGAGTTCATGAGGAGGCAGATCACTAAACGTGTGCTCTACTGTAGCATTAGAGGACTTATTTACATGAGAAACTGGAAAATACAGGTAAAATGCATAACGGTGCAGGAAATCATAATACTGAGAAATAATATGAAACATAGAAAAACGATACATCGGATTGAGTTTTGACTAACTCTCTCACTATGGGGGTCTATTTTATACATGTCAGAAACCGGTCTAACCGTTTCACCTAGGGGAGGACTTAGACAATCAAACTGGCTGACTTATTTTACTAGACCTTAATTTCTTCTTATACTCCTGTTGCGGAGTTTTCTCTAACAGGGAGGGTGCAGTATCATTGTCTTTTGCGGGACAGTCCTTAAGAATAGTACTTTGGCAGTCCTTTGAATCCTCGGAAATGTTCTTTGAAACTGGTTTCAATCCATAAAATTTCTTGATGTGCGAAAGATGCACCCAGCCTTTGCGTCCCTCCAACTTCACGGCTGTACGGGTGGCCAGGAGGACCTGTCGGGGCTCCTTCCAGCGAGGCTCCAGCGGACTTGAACGATCGAAATTTCGCACTAGGACCATGGATCCGGGAACGATTTCATGCGGTGCCACCTCGGTATTGTCTGGAAATGCGGCGGCAACCTGTGAACGACAAGAGTTGAGGGCAGACATCAAGGAAGCTAGGTAATCTGTCAGCATATTACTTGAAACATCGGTAATACTTCGGGGTCTAGGAGTACCCCACATGTTAGGGGGGCGGCCGAAAACGACCTCATACGGGGACAGACCTGATCTGGAATGTGCGACCATGCGCATATAGAACAGGGCAACTGGTAGAGCTATTAGCCAGTCCACACCTTTCTCTTGACAAACTTTTGCAATTCGAATTTTCAGGGTCTGATTATGTCTCTCTACAAGACCGGCTGCTTCAGGATGGCGTACACAATGGAACTTCCACTGGTACCCTAACAAAAGGGAAACGTGCTTCATGAGTTCAGATGAGAATGGCTGGCCGTTGTCAGAATATACGGCCCTAGGGAGTCCATAACGGGGGAAGAACTCACGAACCAACTGCTTGGCAGTGGTCGCGGCTGTGTAGTCTGGAACTGGATATGCCTCCGTCCACCTGGACAAAGCGCATACAACTACAAGGACATACTTGAAACCTCGACATCGCTCCATCTGAATGTAATCCATCTGGAGGACTTCAAAAGGGTGGTCAGGGGGCTGGAATCCACCTTGTTCCACCGGGACACTTTTACCTGGATTAAACTGGCAACATATCATACAGGTACGGACTTTCTGCTTGGCTGCAGCTCGTAAATGTTTGTTGAACCAAATATTCTGGATACTGTCTAACATAGCTTTTTCTCCTAAATGTGCTGGACTATGTGCGGTATTAATAATGACTTGGACCATAGAGTCGGGGAGAAACCATGTGGCTCTACCCTTTGTTACCCATCCCTGATCTGTCTGGACCCCTCCTTGTTCGGACCATTTCTTGATTTCATCGGGAGTAGCATGTAACTGTATGTCTATGACATCTTGTGTAGGGTCCTTAACTGTCATACAAGTAGTCGGATCTGGAGTGTGTGTCGGTGTCTTATTAACTGGAATGTCTGGAGTCTGAGCTGTGAGCTTGGCTGTGCGATCTGCTAGATCATTACCTTGAGAAATAGTGTCAGTAACTTTCGTATGTGCTTTGCACTTCATGATAGCAATGGATGTAGGTAAATGTATTGCATCTAACAACGCTTGAATGAGGAGACCATGCTGAATCTTGGTTCCATGAGAAGTCATGAAACCTCTCTCCTGCCAGAGCACTCCAAAGTCGTGTACGACTCCAAATGCGTAGCGTGAATCCGTGTAAACATTAACTTTCAGGTTCTTGGCGTGAATGCAGGCTCGTGTCAGAGCAACGAGCTCTGCTGCTTGAGCAGACAGGGTGTCAATACGGTGTGTCTCTATAACGTCGGTGTCGGTAGTCACTGCATACGCGGCGACTAGTTCTCCTGTACTTGTTCTCATACATGAACCATCCACATAAAGTGTCAGGTCTGAATCTGGTAATGGAATATCTGTCAGATCTTGTCTTGGCTTTGTCATGATGTTAACTACTTCCACACAGTCGTGTGTGGCAGAATTCGAAGTAACTGATGGTAACAATGTAGCAGGATTTAAAACGTTGCAGCGTCTGATTTCTATGTGTGGCTGGAACAGTGTCAATTCATAACCTGTTAAACGTGCAATTGTCAAGTGCTGAGTTTGTGTTCGGTTCAAAAGAACTTCCACGGAGTGTGGAACTTGTACTGTCAGGGAGTGTCCTAATACTATGGAATCACTTTGTCTGATAGCAAGAGCTGTGGCTGCAACTGACTTAAGGCACGCAGGCAGAGCCTGGGCTACAGGATCTAATGTGCTCGAAAAATAAGCACAAGGCTTGTATTGTCCTGCTTGATCTTGTGTGAGAACAGATAATGCTGTACCTTCGCGTTCTGTGACGAAAAGTGTAAAAGGCTTACTGTAGTTCGGTGTTGCTAGAACTGGAGCTTGACATAGGGCTTTCTTTAACTCATTGAAACTAAGTGTATGTTCAGATGTCCAAGGGAGGACAGTCGATACGGCTGCCTCCTGTGTCGTTAACTGTATCAGTGGTTTAGCTAGAAATGCATACTGAGGAATCCATTGTCTGCAATAAGAAGTAAGGCCGATAAAAGCACGTACCTCCTTCTGGGATCTTGGGCTTAGGAAGACTCGCTATTAACTGGATACGGTCTGGTGTCAACTGCCTACCCCTCTTGGACAGTAAGTGTCCTAAGTAGACCACTTGCTGGACACAAAATTGAAGCTTCGAAGGGGACACCTTGTGCCCCATCTCGGCAAGGAAATACAAGACTGTAAGGGATGCTCGCTCGCAAGCACGTTCAGAACGGGCTGTGATCAGTAGATCATCGACATACTGGAGCAGGGCAGTGTCAGTTGGCATGTGAATGTCGTCTAGTTGTCTCTTGAGTGCTTGACTATAAATACTAGGACTTTCTGTGAAACCTTGAGGAGCGCGTGTGAACATATAGCTCCTTCCATTTAAACAAAATCCGAAAAGAAACTGGCTGTCTGGATGAATGGGAACACTAAAAAACGCGTTCTTGAGGTCTATGACTGAAAAAAATGAGGCTTCAGAATCAATGGCTGTCAACAGGGAAGAGATATCTGGGACAACTGGATACTGGGGAATAATACATTTATTAAGTTCTCGGAGATCAATCACTAAACGATATACTGGAGGTGCATTTGGATCAGTACGTTTCATAACAGGAATGATCGGAGAATTACATACATTGGAGTCGGTTTCTACCACTACTCCTTGAGCCATGAGTTCGTCAATAATTTTGGATAAGGCTGCTACAGCCTCAGGTGGCAATCTGTACTGCCTGATTCGTGGTAACACTACACCTGGCTTGAGAGTCACACGATGGGGTGTGATTTGCATAAAGCCAACATCAGTTGGACCTTGCGCCCATAGATGCTGTGGAACATTGGACAATCTGGGATCAAAATCTCGTAATACATAGTGACCCTTGAAGTCACGTAGGAACAATCGTATTCCCTCTGGGGAACAGCATATAACTGCACCTAATTCTTTCAGTGTTTTAATGCCTAATAGATTCTCTGGACATGACTTAGTAAGTAACAGATCAGTAGTGCGGGACAATGGACCTACTTCTAGAGTAACTGGCTTTGATATTTCATTTACAATAGGTTTTCCTGAAAATCCAAGGGAAACATTTCTTGAGCCTGAGAGCGGAGCCCCTGGAACTTCGGCGTGACTGATGGTGGTCCTACTTGCCCCTGTATCAATCAGAAACTTTCTGTCTTTCCCTAATACTTGACTGTGAACATAGGGACCTTCTTGATCTACAGGTATCTCGATGAGAGGCAAGCCTACCTCCCTCTCTAGGCTGTTTCATGAATATGGCTGATACTCTGGATACTCAGACTGTGCATACTGGTACATCTGCTGTGTAACATGCTGTGTTGCAGCGATAGGCTGCGGTGCTGTAACTGTCTGTGGTGCATTCTGTGACTGAGGAGTCTGTGTAACTTGTTCTTGTCTCGGCGGACGTGGTCTTTCTTTAGTCTTACCGGTAGCTATGTTGTGTTTCAGAACTGCACACTCGTTTATAAAATGACCTGGCTGTTTACAATAATTGCAGTTCCCTTTAACGGGAGCTGCAGGATGACTGGCTTGATTCGGACCCCTCTTCTGACTGTCTTGAGGAACAGATTGTGCAACTAGTACTTTCATTTTCGTGTCTTTCATACGTTTTCTTTCATGTTCTTGTTCTTCTCTGATTCTATTCTGGTGATATTGAAGCATCTGTAACATCTGGGACGGGGTATTAGCTTGCCAGGTACTTTCGACTTTCAAAACTCGATTCTTAATTTGTGGACTTGAATTCTCGACTAATTTAGTAACAAAAAGGTGAGGGTATGACTCGCTACTCGTCTTGAGGCCACTGTTTATGGTAAAACATTTCTCAAATCTGGAATAGTAATCACTAATATCTTCGTCTTGTTTCTGTTTACAGGCTGAGATTGCATCCCAGTCTTCTTTTCTAGTTGTCAATAACCTAGGCAAAACTTGTATTAATAATTCTGGTAATTCTTTACATTTATCTCCAAGACCGGTACCTGGTACTCGTGCCTTATCTTCAGCTTCTAGGACTGTCCAATCGATCTTTTTCTCTCCCACCTCCCATTCTTTTTCTTTGAGTTTCTCATATACCCCTGCGGGCAACAAGACTTTTAACATTTTAATGATATCTGGATACGTGTATTCTCCCATACGGAGCATGTCTTTTAATTCTCGGTGGAACCCTGCTGGATCTTTATCATGACAGGGAATTAACTTTTTCATCTCTAAGAGTTCCATCTTTGTGATAGGGGTGTAAACAAACACTCGTTGCATTTCACCACCGTCTGTCTTAATTGGATGTACTTCTCGTAACGGATTCTGTCTGTCTATGAAAAACGGTTTACTTTCTGGGGGTGAGACATGAACAAAATGTGGGTTCAGAAACGTTCTATATTTGTGGCGCTGTTCTAGAATGACACTAATCAAATCGGTACCTAAACCTTTCCATCTATACTGGAGTAACTCGTTCAGGACATCGTGTAACGGACCTGGATCAGAATGTTGACCCTCATACAATGTAATGAGGTGCTGGATCATATACATACCCACCAGTCGTTGCTCGGCTGGGGGCAATTTCAGAAACATTTGTGCCACTATTTCGTCTGGAAAAGTGGTAGAATCAGTAATCCATCGGACTGCTGATCGGACTAGTTCTTGTTCATGCATAGTACTTAACTCGTTATAACCGATTCGTGATTTCAGAATGTGATCGGTAGCTTGAAATACTTGTTCTAGAGAACCTTGTTCTGGTGCTGGATGATGAAAAACTGACTTGTGTTCTAGGCGCAAATGGCGATCTGGAAATCTAGATTTTCCTACATACGCTATTCTGTCGGGATTCTCGTCCTCTACCTCTTCTGTAGAAGAGTCATTTTCTTTCTCGCTTACTTGTGCTTCTTTACGTTGTTCGTGTACCCTTATTATTTCTTTACGAATCTTCTTGTACATACTCTCTATACTACTGATGGTCTTATGCTTACCCTCGGCTATATTATCACTCCACCTTGTCAGGATTTTCATTTCGGCTCGATCTTTGGTCGGATAATCTTGTTCCCTTATTAGACAATTAATCAGAAACTTTAATATCATGAGCTGGACTTCAACTTTTCTTTGGCACATGACGTCACTAATACTTTCTGGATCATTCCCGGTACGGATGAAACGATATATTCTGTCTAGATCTTCTTTCATATATGGTAGGGTGACTAGATACTCGGTCACCTTTCTCACGCGTAATGAATATAAAACCATACTATCCTCGCCTGGGACTGGATCATAGCCACATTCGGTAAGGGCTTTTCTTATTTCTGCAACAGACTGATACCTGGGCGTACGCTGTGACGCTTGTGCATGTAATTCGGCTAACGTTAAACGCTTGTGTGGCGGCGGGGTTTGAGGAGGACCTCCCCCTGCGGCCCCTAAACTAGAGTCGTCTACTGATGCTCTTCGTCCTGGCAGAGTGGGAAATGGAAATGCAGGCTGGACTTGTATGGCAGGCTGGACCGGGGGTACCGTAACAGGTACTCCGGTGTCTGGAGGAGCGGGAAGTGCCTGATTTACAGGGACTGGCGGAGCAGGAACAGGATTTGCATATTCTGGGACTGTGTCGTCCAAATAGGACGAAATGAAAATATCAGCTGCGGTCGGTTTGTGACGTAGCTTAGTCGGAACTAATGGTGGCGGAAAATTACTGAATGCCTCTGGGGTCGCTTTTGGCAAGCCCTCGGCAAGAAGAGGATACATACCCTTAATAAGAGCATGCCTCTGTCTGTCTGACTGTTCGGTTTTGACTCGTTCACCAATCTCGATTAATTCCCTTTCTTGGGCTCGTTCTAAGGATTCTCTACTTAATTCTGACTTTCTGATTTCTTTTTCGGTTCTTTTATGAGATTCTTTGCGCCATAACTCAATGGCATCTTTCTGTGACTGTCTGGCTTTCTTTTTCCATAATGCTTCTTCTACTCGCATGATGCACTCGGCATCCCATGTGCCTGATACAGGCCATCTATACTTTTCTTCTAACTGTTTGGTATACTCTACCCATAAATCTAGATATAGTATGGCACTTATGCCATGCTTTTGATACATGAAATGACCTGGACTGTCCCTAGGCGGAACAGGAACTGCTGCTTCTAGCAGACCTTTTCTGGTTTTTAACTGACGCAGTTTTGAAAATAGCGGCATGACTGAACTATAATCTGGACACAACACAATACACAATAAACACAATAATTACTTCACACTCATACCACGACATTAAAATACATGAATAACATTCAGAATAACAGTTCGAACAGAATACTACCTGGAATACGGAAAACAGAATACATGAATTTTCTCGAGAACAGAACTGACTAGAACAGAAACTAGATGCACTGCTGAAACAGTACGAAACTTACCGGTCTCATACAGAGACACGTCAGGACCCGCATCCACCGAAGTGGACACTTCGTTTGTGGGCCTGTGTACCACCAACCCACGGACCAGAGTCAATTAGATTGACCCTGTCTAGATACTACCCCAGCAACGGTACTCACCGGGCAGCAAGAACGGAAGGCCTCGGACTGGACTGGACTGCTTCGACGCCGGACGGACGAACTTCGGACTTCTGTTACAGGTGGGCCTCCGGATACCTCGGACCTTGAACTCTAGGCTTGGGCTCTGGTCGGGACTCGCCGCGTTCCTCCACCGTCTCGTCTGGATGCTGGACCGCCTCCTCCGTCTCCTCCGTGGGCCTGAGGGATACTTGAAGCAGAAATATCTGCCGGTGCGCAGAAGAGTTCCGTCACGACTGCAGAGGGTCAGGGGGTCGGCGTGGCTTCACCGACGCGTGGGGAAAGGGCAAGTCCCTGTTCGGGCGCCATTATGTGGTATATAAATAAATAATACCGGATCTAGGTTTGTCTGGACTTAGCAATAACAGATAGCTCAATAAATAAGAGTCAAGATTCGAGGTAGTAGGAGTTTTCAGGTTTATTACAGCATAAAGGACAGGAACAGGACAACCTGCACAGGAATAGGATGGCAGCGCTGCCGGGGGCAGGATCGGAATCGGCGTAACATTTAATAACAGTGCACGATCATATATACTAAAACAGTTGCATTACAATACATACGATAGGCGGAGCAGTGGGTGTGGTCAATAGCAGTCGCGAAAGATAAGGGTGAAAGTAGGTGTAACAGGGGCGTATACATAGACATGTGATGCAAACGTAACAGAATATGTCATGAATGGGGTGGAAACATGGAGGGGGCTACCTAAGGAGCCGGGACCTCTGACCTAATGGTGCGCGCAAACTGACAATGACGTGTTACTAGGAGAAGCTGGGGGCTACGAACTCTGTGCTAGGAGCAGAGACTGAAGTCTGGAGAGTCAGAGCGACATGTACCTAAGCAGTATCTAGTATCTGATGTTTAGAGAACATGTTGATATAAACTAAGAGTCAGGAGGGGAGAGGCTAACTTGATTCTAAGACTGGAGCATGCATTATTCTACATGTAGTGCGTGATGAAGAATATTAAATGACCATTGAATGCAGTATTTCTCTTACATGGAGACGTAAAGGCTAGACAATGACGGAAACTATTGATGCGATTCAGTAGCTTTAGGAATGCAGAGAAGGAGGACTGAACTGATAACTGGAATCATAACATACTCTTGGCAGACTCAGAGGCAGAGCCAGGCCGAGCCGGGCACTGCAAGGCAGGAAGTAAGTGAAGGGTCGAGGATACAGGTGGGGGCTGTATCGCTCCTCAGCGAGGCTCAGAAGACAGGAGCTGAATCTGGTGTCCGGGCCCTTTTGAGGCCTAGAAACGGGGACTTTATAATGAAATAACGTGCACACTGAGAAACGTGGCAACGTAGCTTTACATAGGCCTGATATTCGTAGTATTCACGAGAACTGGAAATTGGCATACTAGAGGTGGACACAACTGTAATTGCGTCTTTAATCGAACATGGGGAATACATATGCATATTAATCATGCACTCATAACATATAATGGAGGACTCGTAGGGACACAGAACATGGCAAAATTTACTTTTCCACATTATGCCTGGTTAATGATGCGGTTGGGGTACATCCGTGCCTTAAGTTTCCTTTTCAGATCCTCTGATTGTTTTCTGAAATTTTCAATCTCTGTACAGTTCCTACGTAAACGCAGGAACTGACCATATGGGAGGTTATCCCGTAGGTGTCTAGGATGAAAACTATTGTACATTAGAAGACAATTCTTGGAGGTACTTTTAAAATGAGTAGTGGTCATCAATCTCCCATCTTTTGAAAAAATGTTGAGGTCAAGGAAAACTAAATTGCTCCTGGAGGTTGTACTGGTGAATCTCAGGAAATCATCCTGTAGATTCAACCATGTCAGAAACTGTTCGGAGTTCCTTTCATCTCCATCCCAGATGATAAGGATATCATCAATGTATCGTTTCCACAACTTTATGTTGGATTTGAAGGGATTGTTTGAGTTCAGTATCTTGGTCACCTCCAGATGGTGCACGTACAGTCCAGCTATGCTAGGAGCAAATGTGCTTCCCATGCTGGTACCGTGTTTTTGTAAATATATCGTGCCATTATATTCAAAGAAGTTCTCTTTCAATGCAAGGGAACAGCAATCCATCACCACATTGCGCGGTGTCTGATATTCCCAGAAGTCTTCAAAGAGCACATCTTCGATGATTTCTAAGGTGGCTTGATGTGGCAAACTGGTATACAGACTCTCCACATCACAGCTAATTAATAGCTGGGTGTTGGGATCAAAGGTCACCTCTTCTAGCAAATTCAGAACGTCTTTGGTATCTCTCAGATAAGTAGATGTTTTCTGAACCATAGGTATGAGAAAGGCGTCCGCAAATCTAGAGACAGGCTCCAGAATGGACCCTATACCGGAGACAATTGGTCGCCCCGGGGGGTTTTGCATCCCCTATCTATACACTTTACCCAAGATCCATAAAGACATGCAAAACCCCCCGGGGCGACCAATTGTCTCCGGTATAGAGTCCATTCTGGAGCCTGTCTCTAGATTTGCGGACACCTTTCTCAGACCTATGGTTCAGAAAACATCTACTTATCTGAGAGATACCAAAGACGTTCTGAATTTGCTAGAAGAGGTGACCTTTGATCCCAACACCCAGCTATTAATTAGCTGTGATGTGGAGAGTCTGTACACCAGTTTGCCACATCAAGCCACCTTAGAAATCATCGAAGATGTGCTCTTTGAAGACTTCTGGGAATATCAGACACCGCGCAATGTGGTGATGGATTGCTGTTCCCTTGCATTGAAAGAGAATTTCTTTGAATATAATGGCACAATATATTTACAAAAACACGGTACCAGCATGGGAAGCACATTTGCTCCTAGCATAGCTGGACTGTACGTGCACCATCTGGAGGTGACCAAGATACTGAACTCAAACAATCGCTTCAAATCCAACATAAAGTTGTGGAAACGATACATTGATGATATCCTTATCATCTGGGATGGAGATGAAAGGAACTCCGAACAGTTTCTGACATGGTTGAATCTACAGGATGATTTCCTGAGATTCACCAGTACAACCTCCAGGAGCAATTTAGTTTTCCTTGACCTCAACATTTTTCCAAAAGATGGGAGATTGATGACCACTACTCATTTTAAAAGTACCTCCAAGAATTGTCTTCTAATGTACAATAGTTTTCATCCTAGACACCTACGGGATAACCTCCCATATGGTCAGTTCCTGCGTTTACGTAGGAACTGTACAGAGATTGAAAATTTCAGAAAACAATCAGAGGATCTGAAAAGGAAACTTAAGGCACGGATGTACCCCAACCGCATCATTAACCAGGCATATACACGAGCAAAAAATAACTGCCGCGAAAGCCTTCTGGATGCAAAGATACCCAAAGATGAAGAGAAACGACCTATTTGTGTGACTACATACAATACCAGCTCGAATCTAGTGACTAAAATCATTAACAAAAACTGGAAGATTCTGAACAGTGGAGGTTTGCAGATACCTAAACCCATGTTTGCACACAAAAAAGCTCAGAGTCTGAGAGACGTCTTAGTCCACACAAGACCTAAACCAAACAACAACAGCGCACAAAGAGATCCAAACTTTGTTCAGGGTCACTACCCATGTGGAGGGTGTAGAGTTTGTGGTCTAACCAAGAAGAGCAAAAAGTTAACATTTAACAATGGCACCGTCTGGGAACAGAGAAGTTTCAGTAACTGTAACAGTGTAAACGTCGTATACATGATCACCTGCCCCTGCAAACTTGAATATGTGGGAATGACGAGCAGGGCAGTAAAGATCAGGATAGGCGAACACAAGAGTACTATAAAATGCAGAAAATCTAGTACTAAACTCACCAACCATTTTCTAGAAAAGAACCACAAACCAGAAGAAATTGCGTGGACAGTGATAGAAATGGTCAGCAATGAAAAATTCTTGTTGGAAAAGGAACAAAGATGGGTGTTTCGCATTCAGTCCCATAAAAATTGGGCTGAATGATGACATACCCTGGGGTCAACTATAATGAACCTCCTCTGAAGTTGATCAATTGATATCTGATAAATCATTATTCAAAAACATTTTCTCCACTCCACCCAAAGGCGTGTGCCGTGTTTTATTTTCCTCCAATATTCTACTATTGTTACAATACAGACTGCCTAAAACAACCATGAACTGAAGGCGTGTGCCGTGTTTCTATTTCCTCCAACAATTCCACTATTGTTACAATATAGACTGCCAAAAACTACCATTAACCCTTGGTTGCTAACTATGAGTTTTGTAGGAAGAGAAACAAGAATGAAATGGGGTGTGGAAAGACCTTAGTTTTTAATAAATAAACTAGTGCCATAATACGATTATGCACATTGATGAGCACTTAGCTACCTTTCTAATAGGTTACCTAGTATTATGAACGACAAAAACCAAAACGTCAGGTATCCTCTATCTAGCAGAAGAGAGTGTAGAAAGACTTCCGCTTTTGTCCTCACATTGTGCCATTAGACGGCGGCCATCTTGAAGAGTTAACGCTCTAGTTTACTTGGAAGTGCCCAATGACAATGCGGAAATGCAAGCCTCTTAAGTAACAGGAGACACACGAGCCCGGCAATCCTCGGAGCAGCACGGGGGTAGGAATAATGATTCTTTCTCTCGCCGGACATTAACCGCGCTGAACACCCCTCGCCTGCAAGCTCATGGGGCATTAAGATTTACTGACAAGAGTACGTATTGTATTATAAAAAAAACGCCTATCGTTTTCCTTTCTTCATTTTCACGAAACAAAGGTGAATGAGGTCCCTTTTTCCTTTTAATTGCTTGCTTGATGGAAATGCATGGAGTCGTGATTGTGTGTGTGTATGATGAGATAACAGTGGAACCAAACAAATTGAGGTCCCTGTACAATTCTAGCGACAGACAGCTGGTCTCAACAAATGTGATATTCTTCCCCATTTCATTGCATATAGGGGCATGATCGCTTTAGATATATAAGGCATTATGGTACACAACCAATTGTTTGTTTCTACCATTTGGATCGTGATGCTAACTTACGCATATGTGTTGGTTTTCTCTCTTTTTTTCTTCCTCCACAGAGACCACAACAGGTCCTTTTTTGGCACTAATTGTACCATTTTTTACCATTTTTTGCTTCCCTTGGGCCAACTCATGCCCCGAAGCACAAACAGTCAGCTTATTTTTGCTGTACTGTTTGTAGGACAGTAGGCATATCTCTGTAGAACTGAGTAAATACAAGTAGGGATCACTATTTGGTCCTGATGAGTAAGCAGTAGGGGACTGCTTACGAAACATGTCGACTAGGTAGCTAGCTAATGCTCTACCTCACAACCCCTTCTTAATGTTCCCAGCTAGAGAAGTGAATAAAATAATTTTTTTCTACTAAGCCAGGGAATTTTTAACTTTTTTATATATTCACTTTTTGAGGTCCCTACACTTTCACTGACACCTGTGCACCCACACATAGCCACTGTCACAATATAAGTGCTCCCGCATATTTCGTTTGGTCGTAGCACGCCCCGTCCCGTTATAGGGGCGGGAAGACCCCTATGATGAAGCATGACACTAACGGATTTTTTTAGTGTGTGAGGGGTATTTTAAAAAGCACATTGTGCTCTCGTCTTTCCATCCTTAAGAGAGAGCCTAGCACTATTTAGAAAAACCAAAACTAATATAAATATTATCACTTTTCACTTTTTTGATAGAATCTCTTTGGTTATAAAGCCTGCAAGTTCACCTGCATCCAGACCTGCAACACAGCCACCAAGCCGAGCACCAACAACAGCCACCTCAAGTGCATCCTGCTCAACACCCGCTCCATACACAGACACGCCATCGAACTTTGGAACCTGCTCGACACTACCTCACCTGACGTCGCCTTCCTCACAGAAACCTGGATGAACGCCTCCTTCGCACTCGACATCGCCATCGCCATCGCCATCCCAGACGGATACAAGATCACCCGGAGAGACCGCGTCAACCAAATTGGAGGAGGCCTCGCCATCGTACACAAGAACACCATCCGCATCACGACCGACGCCAACGACGCCTTTGCCGCCGTGAAGCACCTCCACTTCCAGATACACACGACCTAAAGACGACCCTCAGAGGCACCCTCATCTTCAGACTCCCGGGACCAAGTGCACAATTCAGCGAAGACATCACAGACTTCATCAGCCCGCACGCCCTCCCCTTCACCGACTACATCCTCCTCGGGGACCTCAACTTCCACCTGGAGAACAACAAAGACCGCAACACCTCCGCCCTGCTGGACAACCTCGCCAACCTCGGACTCAAGCAACTGGTCAACACCCCCACCCACTACGCCGGCCACACGGTTGATCCCGTCTTCTCAGCCAGCAAGCACATCACCTTCAGCCACTCCACCGGACCTCACTGGACCGACCACAGCTGCGTCCACTTCAGCTTCAGAAGAACCACGACCCACCACCACCCGCAACAGGTTCCTCACAGGAGCTGGAGCAAGATCACCACCGAGCAGCTCACCACCTCCCTCAACCAGAACCCACCCGCAAGCACAACAGACGCCACCGAAGCAGCACGCAACTTCACGAAGTGGCTGACCGCCTGCGCAGACGACCTCGCGCCACTAAAGAACCCTCCCAGCAGACCCAGAAGCAAGAAAGCCCCCTGGTTCACCGACGAACTCAAGGACTCCAAGAAAAACTGCCGCACCCTCGAGAAAACCTGGCTCCTCGACCAGATCACAGACAACATGACCGCCCTCAAACATGCCACCCGCAAGCACCACCAACTTATCCGCACTACCAAGAAGAAATCACTGAAGGAACGACTGGACAACAACGCCCACGACAGCAAGGAACTCTTCAGCATCATCAAGGAGTTCTCCAACCCCAGCACCGGCAACAACGACATCACTCCTTCACAAGATCTCTGCGACTCACTCGCCTCGTTCTTCATCCTCAAGATCGCCGACATCCACAACAGCTTCAGCGCACCATCCACGCACCCAACCGTCAAACCAATGCCCCCCACCGCCACCCTTCGCACCTGGACCACGGTGACCACCGAAGACACAGCCCGCACGATGAACACCATCCACTCCGGATCTCCAACCGACCCCTGCCCCCACCACATCTTCAACAAGGCCGACTCCATCATCGCACCCCAACTCCGAGACGTCATCAACACCTCCTTCAACACCGCCACCTTCCCGGAGAGCTGGAAGCATGCCGAGCTCAACGCCCTACTGAAGAAACCAACAGCGGACCCCACCGACCTCAAGAACTTCCGCCCCATCTCGCTCCTCCCTTTGCCTGCAAAAGTCATCGAGAAGACCGTCAACAGACAGCTTGCAGCCTTCCTCGAGACGAACGGATCCCTCGACCCCTCGCAGTTCGGTTTCCGAGCCAACCACAGCACCGAAACCGCCCTCATCGCAGCCACCGACGACATCAGAACCCTGCTCGACAACGGGGAAACAGCGGACCTCATCCTCCTGGACCTCTCTGCAGCGTTCAACACTGTCTGCCACCGCACCCTAGTTCAACGCCTCAGCAACATCGGTATCCAAGAGAAGGCACTGGAATGGATCATCTCGTTCCTCACCGGAAGAACACAGAGAGTCCGCCTCCCCCCGTTTCGTTCCGAGGCCACCAAAGTCATCTGCGGCGTACCGAAAGGATCATCACTCAGCCCCAACTTCTTCAACGTCTACATGAGACCTCTTGCAGCCATCGCACGCCAGCACAACCTCAACATCATCTCCTACGCCTACGACACCCAACTGATCCTCCCCCTCACCAGAGACCCCGCCACCGCCAGAACAAGCCTACACGAAGGGATGAAAGACGTCGCCGAGTGGATGAAGAACAGCCGCCTAAAACTGAACTCAGACAAGATGGAAGTCCTCATCCTGGGATCCTCACCCTCCGCCTGGGACGACTCCTGGTGGCCCCCTGCCCTGGGCGCCACTCCCAAGCCAACAGACTACGCACTCAACCTTGGCTTCATCCTGGACTTCTCCCTCTCGATGACCAGACAAGTCAACACCGTCTCCTCATCATGCTTCAACACCCTACGCATGCTCCGCAACATCTTCCGATGGATCCCGACCGATACCAGCAAGACAGTCACCCAGGCACTAGTCACCAGCCGACTGGACTACGGAAACACCCTCTACGCCGGAACCACAGCCAAGCTACAGAAAAGACCCCAACGCATCCAGAACGCCTCCGCCCGACTCATCCTGGACATCCCCCGACGCAGCCACATCTCCGGCCACCTGAAGGACCTACACTGGCTCCCCGTCAGCAAGAGGATCACGTTCAGGCTCCTCACCCACGCACACAAGTCTCTCCACGACCTGGGCCCCAAGTACCTCAACGACCGCTTGACCTTCCACACGGCAACCCGCCAGCTACGTTCCACAAGCCTCGCCCTCGCCGTCGTACCACACATCCGAAGAGCCACAGCTGGACGCAGATCCTTCTCCTACCTGGCGGCCAAGACATGGAACTCCCTCCCCATCCATCTTCGACTGACCCAGGACCATCTCGCCTTCAGGAGACAACTCAAGACATGGCTGTTCGAGCAGTAGTGGACCCCTTCCCCCAAGCGCCTTGAGACCCTGCCGGGTGAGTAGTGCGCTATACAAATGCTATGATTGATTGATTGATTGATTGATTGATCATGAACAAGTGCGCATTGCACGATATGATGAATAACAAGTGCTCTTGCGTGGAACAAGACGTATGTGTAGTAACGGCCACCTACAACTGCGAATGCATATTACAACTCGTCATAGTTGCGCACGCACATAGAAAATACATTGTTCCTATAGTAGAACTTGTAGAAGTATTGTGTTTTGTCAAGGTGTAGAGACTGTGTGGACAGCCTTGCAGAGAGGGTGCAGCCTCTAAAGAGTCTAACTCTTTAGATACAACCTGTGCCGTTAACACCGTTTTCTTCCAGACATGGGAATTCTACTACAGGACAGGAGGTGAGGTTATGCATATCTTTCTTCACTCTTTACTAATAGCAAGTTCAAAGATAAAAGTAAAAACAACACTGCAACAATACTACAACTCCCATGAACCACAGGGAGTAACCATGGTCACCAATAGTCAAATCCATTAACAGTACGATAGTCTATATAACACAACACATCGCAGGCCTTCCTCTTTCTTCACTGCATGACGTCAGTTAAGTCGCCTTTAGATTCCTTCCTGACTATAGTTAGAGGGATAGTGGGCATTTCTGGTGCAGCGTTATTGATTTGACTGCTTAGTTAAAAGAATTGTTGCCTTTCTACATGAGCTTTCACTCAGCTTAGTTTTGTTTTAGTTACAGCCTCCTTGCTTCGGGCTCCATGCGCTGTAGGCAAACCGCCCAAGGGTGTCTACCTAGTACAGCGCTGGTGCGCTACATGGCACTCTTTCGCACTTCCCAACACATTCATGACACCGCAGAGCCGCTCTGTCAGTGCTCCAGCAGCACGTACTGCTGAAGAGAGGTGAAGCTTACCCCCGCTGTGTGCCTCCTCTCTTCAACCCTCACCTGACACCACGGAGGCGGTAAGACAAACAGGGCTAAGCCTAATTAAAACTTTTGTGTGGTGCAGGCAAGCAGCGTACACCCCTGAAATTGGTTACTGCCTGGAACACCACTTCGGAGCACCAGAGAGGGGGATGCCCATTATATACCATTAGGACGCATTGGTGCTCTCACCCTTAAAGAAGATGCAATCCCAGGGAGAACACGACTATGCACCCTCGTGTGCCTAGGAGGAGGTTTGGCCCCCACAATGACACCTTCCTGCAGAGATGGATAAGTTCTTTCTCCAAGCCATATCTCATAGCCATATCATAGTGCTTGCCCCTCTGCAGTAGAGTGTCGCCAAACTGTCAGCCTATGATTACAGAGGTATACTTGGGGACGGGGGGCTGGGCCTAGTGTGGTGACCTCTGTCCCCACACGCAAGGCCGGCAAGCATAACAGGGGGCACCTGGAAGGCTTTAGCTGTTTGAATGAAGTCTTCCACAAGAGTGCGTGCACGCTTAAGGATGCACCCTACCAGTAGGAAGAAATACCCGGAGTAATGGGCGATGACGTCTCAATGGATTTCGATCCCAAAGAGGGGTTACCCGATATGGGTGAGGGTGATGTTGAGGATGACGAAGCCTTGTACGATTAGGCACAAGACTTGGGCAGATTCTGGCACCCACATTCAACCTGTTCAGACTCTGCTGAGGGAGACATGCCACGCTCCGCAGAGTGGGTCCCGGAGAAGAAAGTGGCGGTGTATGTGGCGAGCAAGACCCACCAGCCTCTCAGTAAAGAAGTTAGGGCAAGCCTAAGGGTGGAATGTCCCAGACCTTCCTTTCGCGATATGGTGACAGCAACCCCAGAGATAAATCCCAAATGATGCACCTTTCTTGCTAAGTACATGAGGGATCCTAAGAAAGGGGTAGACAGGTCATGGCGAGCCTGCCAGGACAAACTCCTGGACGTGGTGGGGCCTTTAACCAAGATCATCAAACTAGAGGAACAGGCTAGACAGTCAGGGAATCCTCTTCCCACAGAGGACGTTGCATGCTGGGCGCAGAGAGCGATCTGCCTCCTGGGCAATGCCAACTGCACCCTCTCAGCAGAACAATGCTGCTCCCTTCTAATCAAAATCAACCCCAAGCTGGGAGAACCTCTAACCTCAGAGGCATGCCCGATAGCACAGGTTACCCTGTTCGGCGACCCTTTTGTCAAAGAAACAGGAAAGTTCGTCGCCATGTTCTCAGCCCTCGACAAAGCTCAGTCTTCAATAAAAAATATCTTTCTGGCGAGGGTTATTGGAGGGGCCAGAAGAGGCAGGGGTTGCTCCTCCAGAAGCCAATCATACCAAGGCCCTAAAAGTGACCCTGCAAAGAGATGGCTTGATGGCCGTCACAGAACCATCTTTCCCTCCTGTGGTGGCAGTCAAGGGAAACATAATCAACCTTGAGGGGGATCCAACAACAATGGATACAACAGTAGGCCCTGTTCTATCACCTCTCTGTTTGGGGGGGGTTATGCCTTTTCGTGCATAAATGGGCAGAGATAACGGCGGACTAGTGAGTACTGGAGACCGTCCAAGGGTACCACACAGAATTCTACGGACCTTCTGGCCAAGAGTGTGATATGCTTCTAACAGCTTCATCCCAGTGGCTTCCTCAGCAACTTGTTTCTGGTAGAGAAGAGGGACGGGGGGTTCCGCCTGGTGATCAACCTCAGGTCTTTCAAGGAGTGGCTGGTCTATCGCCACTTCAAAATTGAGGGTATTCACCTCCTCAGGAACATGCTGCTTCAAGATGCACACCCTCGCGGGATCATGCAGCCATCCATAATGGAGTAGATACAGAGAAGTGGCCGGGCACCCACACAAATTCACACGCTCAAGTCTCCCAGCTGGATGACTAGGCTGAGCCGAGGGCTGGTAAGGACAGCGGCGGTCAGGTGAACGGCAGAGAACACACCCCCATCGGTGCGGTTCAACGCTCCATCTTCCTCCTCACGCCCACCATCTTCCACAACTACCAAACACTCTGGCAGAAGTTTCTAAAGTCCTTGCTTGCTTTAAACTCATAATATGTAGCTACAATGGTTGTCAGAAGGAAAGAAATGTTGCATCCAACTATTTATATTCTGCTTCACAACTTTGACCTATCACTAAATGATTTCAAAAACACAGGAGTCTGGTTTCATACGTATATCGTTATTCATATGCAGAGCTTTACAGGAAAATAATTTATCAAGGCTGTCTTTGAAAGTGACATAGAAGGGAAGTCATCATGCAGTATGATCAATAGACTTTAAACACAACAAAAAAATATATTAAAATAATTCATTCGATATAGTGCCTATTTTGTTCCGTAAGTCTATGAATAACAATGGCTAGTTTTAGAGTGAATACTTTGTGTTGTGTTTAGAGTAAATACGGGGCACAACATATGTATATAGTTGAAGTTTTGACCCTTGCTAGTAGTGGTTTCTTAAAACATCAGATTGGGTCTTCCTCAGTTTTAAAACAAGTGCAGCCTGTGCAATACAAAAGATACATACTTTAAGACCTGTGTTTGACATGATTGTAATTAAATATGTACTGAATAAATCACAACTCATCTGGAGTCACAGGAAGCTTGCCTGTCTAATGTGAATTCTGGATCAAGGATCACAAGAAATGTGCATAGAAGTATAACAAGCATTTGCAATGCAATAGGTCTCGCATTTTTTGAGAGTTAGAGCTATTGGCGTTGAAAATGCCAATGTCTTTTACCTATGTTTTTTGGTTTGGAGTGTAGTGGGTGTATGAAGAGAGACAGAGCTGCATCTCAGCCTAGAGGACTTAAAATGAGGAATTACAGACCGAACCAGACAAGCAGCTAACAGCACTGGCTAGAGGACAAAGAATGAGGAATTACCACTGTCACCAGAGAGACAGCTGCAGCACAGCCTAGAGGACTAAGAATGAGGAATTACCTGTGTGACCAAAGACACAGCTGCGCACTGTCTAGAGGACTAAGAATGAGGAATTACCACTGTGACCAGAGACACAGCTGCAGCACTGCCTAGAGGACTAAGAATGAGGAATTACCTGTTTGACCTAAGATACAACTGCAGCACTGTCTAGAGGACTTAGAATGAGGAATTACCACTGTCACCAGAGAGACAGCTGCAGCACAGCCTAGAGGACTAAGAATGAGGAATTACCTGTGTGACCAAAGACACAGCTGCGCACTGTCTAGAGGACTTAGAATGGGGAGTTACTGACAAGACCAGATAAGCAGCTGCAGCACAGACTAGAGGACTAAGAATGAGGAATTACCTGTGTGACCAAAGACACAGCTGCGCACTGTCTAGAGGACTTAGAATGGGGGAGTTACTGACAAGACCAGATAAGCAGCTGCATCACTGCCTAGGGGATTAAGAATGAGGAATTACCTGTGTGACTAAAGACATAACTGTAGCCCTGTTTAGAGGACTAAGAATGAGGAATTACCTGTGTGACCAAAGACACAGCTGTAGCACTGTTTAGAGGACTAAGAAAGAGGAATTACCTGTGTGACCAAAGACACAGCTGTAGCACTGCTTAGAGGACTTAGAATGAGGAATTACCCGTGTGACTAAAGACACAGCTGCAGGATTTCATAGAGGACTGAGATTGAGGAATCACCTGTTTGACCAACGACACAGCTGCAGCACTGCCCGAGGACTTAGAATGGGAGAGTTACTGACAAGACCAGAAAAGCAGCTGCAGCACTGCCCTGAGGACTCTGAATGAGAAATTACCTGTGTGACCAAAGACAGAGCTACAGCACTGTCTAGAGGATTTAGAATGGGGGAGTTACTGACACAGCACGCTGTAACTGTCTGTCCTGAAAATGATGGCGCTGCAAAGGATTTAACACAGAACAGATGGGTAGTGCAGAAAATATTGTGCAAGCACAGTCCTGTACACAGTTGCACGCCTGGGTAAATATTGCTGAGTCCTGTAGGATGGTAGGCTGATGCAACACACCAGACTGAGTGGCTTGAACAATAACTTATAGTCTGAAAGGCTACTTTGTGCTGTGATGTGCCAGACTTTAAGTGTTGCCCAATCCCCCCTCCCCGCAGAATTCACATTGCAAGTTGTTGGACACTAGCCTTTAGATGACTGTTTTTAGTAACAGAAGATGGTTGCCACAGAAGCATCCCTTGCCATGACTCTGCTTCCCGCCTCCCACTGCTACTGGTGTGCGAGAGTTTTATAAATGTGATATTACACTCAGTGGCAGGCATGCAATATAAATGTTGTACTAGAAACACCTTAACCATATGGAATGCAAAAAAAGTCCCTTTTAAAAAGATGTCGTCCCTACATGAATAGTATTTTATAGGATAAGCAATCAATGCACATGTATATGCACGGTTTGTAAGGCACAGAAGAATGCACCAGATATTGTCACAGAAATTCGAAAGAAGAGGTGGGTCAGAACATAAGGAGGAACGCATGAAGTCCAAAGATGATCAACATGTTCAGAAAAACAAGAAACCTCAATTCACCAAAAAGAAGGTAGCAGGTCTAAAAATCAGACATGCCGAGGATCTTTAGGACACAACTCAAGAACGGGGAATGGGCTCAGACAATGTTGGACAGTGCAGCAGAAGTCACCAGAGCTCACAAGAACTTGAAGGATCATCTGGAGACAGTGGACTTGAATGAGTTCATCCAAGTTGAAACTGCAGATCTCAGGGTTAGTTCTCCACATAAGTTATATGAAGTAACACTCCAGATGGAGGGAGACATACCAAGAAAAGTGAGAGCACTCTTTGGGGAGCGACTTTCTCAGGGTTATGACATTCTTCTTGCTGAACAAGACTGGCCACCAAAATTTGTCAGGAAGTGCCCACATGGCGAAGACATCATTATGCCAGCCTTCTCCAACCACATTCCAATTCTTTTAAAGTATACTTAAGCCAGGAAATGAGCAGTTGCCCAAGCTCCCGCATTATACAAAAATCATGTAGGATGGGATGAGGATTCTCCTCACCATAAGATCCAGTTAAAAAATCAACCAACTGCACAAAGGCAGTACCCAGTTAAGCAAGAAGCTACAAAACAGGTCAGGGAGATCTTTGATCAACTTGAATATCAGGGGGTGATTGAAACATGCACCTCGTCAATGAACAATCCTTTGTTTCCTGTCTCCAAACCAGACAATACATATCGTCTAGTTTTGGATTGAAGACATCTAAACTCTTGTTGCAAAACATTTGCAGTACAAAAAGCACACAGTGCAGCATTATTGAATAACATTGTGCGTAAAAAATATAAAACCACATTATATATTTCTAATGGTTTCTTCTGTCAAAACATTGCACCAGAAAGTAGGTATTTGACCGCTTTCTCAATCATGGGGACACAGATTCACTTCTGTCGTCTCCCTCATGGATTCAAGAATAGTCCTGGGTCTAAGCGAGGGTAACAGAGTTACTACAAACTTATGATGATGAAGCATTGTCATATGTCGATGACGTCTATCTGACAGATGATGACTTGGATAGGCACATGAACACGGTGAACACCATTATATTGGGCTTCGCCTCTGAAGGGTATAAATTCAATTTTAAGAAATCAAATATTGCCCACCTCAATGTCCATTTTGTAGGATACAAACTTTCAAGTGAAGGCAAAAGACTGGCAGCAAACTTTCTAGAGAAATGAGCGCTGCTCCAACCTCCAAAAACGCAGAAAAACTTACAGTTGATTCTAGGTTTCCTGAATTTCTGAAGAAATTACATTCTAAATTACGCAGGAAGGGCAAAACCTCTCTACGCATTAATCAAACCTGATTTTAAAACAGTTAATTGGACACAAATTTTGCGTTCACTGCAAACAGAGATGTTAGTGACAAAACATTTGCAAACACGTGTAAACATACGCAACTTAGTGATCCGAATCATTCCAGGACAATGCGGATGCACGTTCTTAACTTTTAACGAAGGTGAAAAAGTACCAATGGCTTACAAATCACATTTGTACACACAAGCGGAAATGAAATTCACTTCTACAGAAAAAATTCTGATAGCTGTTCAAACTGCTGTAGCGAAAGAGAGAGCCCTCGCACAGGGTAAGCGCATTATGGTTTTTACACCTCTCCCTGCCTTAGAGGCAGTGACAAAAGCGAGCATTCCTAATGCTAAAGCTTTACATCTGAGATGGATACAATGGGTTAATTCTCTTGCTGCAACAGACGTTGACTATATTTTTTAGCCTTATTTGAAAACACAAGCATTTTTACAATACGAACAAGAATGTCCTCTGCCTACTGAAATTCTGTCTCTAGAACAGTATGAATGTATCATTTATAGTGACGGATCAGCTCAACCCGCTATGGAGGGTAAACAAACCTATAGTGCGGCCTGGGCGATCGTTAAAGGTTGTTGCCACGATGGCAAATTCCGACCAATGGTTACTAAAACTCAATCTCTAGGAGATTGTACAGCTCAGTGAGCTGAACTACAAGCATTCAAGATGGCGCTTGAGAATACGGACCGCGAATTCCCCACACTCATAGTGTGCGATTCGCATTATTGTGTTCAATCTTACAATGAGTACTTCCAAAACTGGATTCAAAACGGTTACATAGATGCAAAGAATGGCACAATTAAGCATAAGTTGCTTTGGGAACAAGTAGTTCAGTTACGACAAGAACTACAAAACACTCATGTGAAACATAGGCTGAGTCATCAACATGAATGCGTTCACGTTGCAGGGAATTAATTGGCTGATGAAGCCACGAAGGCAGCTGCGCAAACGGCTTCCGTAGCTGCAATCACTCGTTCAAAAACAAAAATAAAAGGCAAAATAATGTTGGCTGTCAATGCTTCCAGGAAAGACAGTGGTAAACATTACCAAAAGGGTTTACACTCAAATATTCATACATAACTGATGCGAACAATGTTCCGTTTGCTCAAATCCCTGGAGTGGGAGATAGAGTAATTTCAAACATGAAACATAGATTAGGACTAATCTTTAGCAGCACATGAAAGGCTCGCCTCTGCACATGCACGTGTTTCCGCCACAGTGTCATTATTAAAGCAGAGATACTGGTGGCCGAGCATGAGGAAACAAACCAGAAGGAAAATGCTACTTACCAGTATGCATCTGTTCTTGGCATGTAGAGCTGCAGATTACTACACTGTGCATTAGATCGCCACCTGGTGTTGGGCTCGGATGCTTGCATGTTGTTGTCATCTTGGAAGAAGTCTTTTGTAGTCACGAGATAGGTGACTCCTCCCTTGGACGATAGTGCGCATGGGCATCAGCACCATCCTTAGATTGTTTTTCGCCATGATGGGAAATTATGGAGTTAGTAGAAGTAAATAGAAAGATGTCCATGCATGTGCATCTAAGTAAGATGAAAACTGGAACAGATACAGGTCCCGGGGAGGCGGGAGGGCGTGTAAGAATACTGCATACTGGTGAGTAGCATTTTCCGTTCGAGGCATATGAGCTGCAGATACTACACTGTGCATCGATTGTGCAGCACTGTGTCCCTAGCGGGGGTTACCTGTATCTGTTGCAGTAGTTTGAAAGAGTTTTAAGGACAGCTTGGCCTACTGCAGCTGGCTGCTTGGCTTGCACATCAACACAGTAGTGTTTAGTGAATGTGTGTGTTGTAGACCATGTCGCTGCCTTGCATATGTCTTCTAGGGGGATGTTCCCTAAGAAAGCCATAGATATACCTATTTTGCGTGTGGAGTGCGCTTTAGGAGGAACTGTTAATGTACATTTTGCTTTTTGATAGCATATTTGTATACATTTGACAATCCACCTTGCAATTCCACTCTTAGAGATGGGGTTGCCTTTATGAGGTGGAGAGAAATATACAAACAATTGTTTTGTTTTTTAAAATATTTAGTCCTATCTATATAGTAGAGAAGAGCTCTTTTGACATCTAGTGTGTGTAGAGCTCTTTTCTGCTACAGAGTCAGGGTTTTGGAAAAACACAGGTAACTCTACAGATTGGTTTAAATGAAAAGGAGTAATGACTTTTGACAGGAATTTAGGATTAGTTCTCAGAACCACTTTGTTACGATGTAGCTGTAAAAAAGGTTTTTGTATTGTGAGAGCTTGTATCTCACTAACTCTCCTAAGAGAGGTAATAGCAATAAGGAAAGCTATTTTCCATGTGAGGAATTGCAGTTCACATTTGTGTAAAGGTTCAAAAGGTGGTCTCATGAGTCGTGTAAGTACAACATTTAGGTTCCACACTGGAGAAGGTGGTAACCTGGGGGAATGATTCTTTTTAATCCTTCCATAAATGCTTTAAATGTGGGTACTCTAAAAAGAGACTTATGTTATCTGTTTTGTAAAAATGCTGCAATTGCTGCAAGGTGCAGGCGTATGGATGAATATGCCAAGTTACATCTTTGTAAATGTAAAAGGTAGCAAATGATATCCTGGATAGAAGCATCCAGGGGATCTATTTAGTTATTGTTGCAATAAATGGCAAATCTCTTCGATTTAGCAGCATAACAAGCTCTTGTAGTAGGTCTCCTGGCCTCTTTAATAATGTTCATACAGTCTGGAGGTAGGTTAAGATAACCAAACTCTAAGACTTCAGGAGCCATATCGCCAGATTCAGTTGATTTGAGTCTGGATGTCTGATGTCTCTATGTTTCTGCGTTAGCAGATATGGTGTTAGGCGTAACTTTTGGTGTGGAGCTAGAGAGAGTTCTAACAGTGTGGTGAACCACGGTTGGCGTGCCCATGTGGGAGCTACCAGGATTAATTTGAGAGACTGTTGTGTGAGCTTGCGTACTACTAGTGGTATTAGTGGTATTGGCGGAAAAGCGTACGCAAATCTGCCAAACCAGTTTATCCATATCGCATTGCCCTTGGACAGCGGGTGTGGAAACCTGGCGGCGAAGGTTGGGCATTTTGCGTTTTCATGTGTGGCGAACAGATCTATGTCTGGATGCCCCCACTTATGAAAGAATAGTTGAAGAACTTGCGGATGTAGTTCCCATTCATGAATTTGTTGTGTCTGCCGACTCAACAGATCAGCTATCTGATTGTGAACCCCTGGATGGTGCTCTGCCAACAGATATATGTTTTGTGGAATGGCCCATCTCCAAATGTTCTGTGCGAGCTGGGACAGTTGTAGAGAGTGTCCCCCCCCCTGTTTTTGTATATAATACATGGCTGTCATGTTGTCCGTCCGGATTAAGACAGCTTTGTTTTGTACTTGAAGTTGGAATGTTTTGAGTGCTTGGAATATTGCTAACAGCTCTAGATGGTTGACATGGAGCAGTCTTTGTTGAGTGGTCCATTGCCCTTGAGTTGTATGATGTAGGAGATGGGCTCCCCATCCTGTGAGAGATGCATCTGCTGTGAGTACTATTTGTGGAACTGGTTCGAGGAACGGTCGCCCCCTTGTCAAGTTTTCGGTGTTCTACCACTGCAGAGAGCGATGTGTGTGGCTGTCTACCAACACCAGGTCTGTTAGTTGCCCTTGAGCCTGGTTCCATTGTTGTGCTAGACATTCCTGTAACGGACGCATCTGCAGTCTTGCATATGGTACTATGAAAATGCAAGATGCCTTCATGCCTATCAGTCTCATGAACACTCTGGCTTGCAGAGATTGTTGATGTTGGAAGACTGTGACTAAGGACTGAATGCTCTGCATCATTGCTGGACTGGGATACGCTAGAGCTGTTGGCGTGTTTATTGTAGCCCCTAGATACTGATGTATATGAGAGGGTTGCAGGTGTGACTTGGTGTAGTTGATTGTCAACCCTAAGTCGTGCAATGTTTGAATTGTTTCATGTGTATGTTGAACACACTGATTGAATGACTTGGCTTTTATGAGCCAATCGTCTAGATAAGGGAAGACATGTATTTGTTGTCTCTTTAGATGTGCTGCTACTACTGCTACTGGTGACCATCTTGCCTCCAACGCGAGTGGTCGCTCCCCTCGCTTCCTCCTTCACCCACTACTTGTGGTATCGTAGCGCTGATCTCTGCTTCTGCCATTCCGCTAGCGCGCACCTTTGTGTACTCATTTTCACAGCGCTTTGACTGTGTGTACTTGGCTGTGCATTACCTAATATTGTATTTGCTGTGCATTACATGATATTATATTGGCTGCGCATTATCTGCTATTGTATTGGCTGTGCATTACCTGAGATTGCTTCATAATTAGCATAGCGCTTTGTCTCCGTGCTCGAACCCGCTCCCACTACGACAGTATCTGTTACTTTATTTGGCCCGCATAGCGCCCCATTGCTCCTTGTTTGTTGTTGTTGCAGCCATCTTCCTTGTTGACCAGAGCCCTCCCTCCACCTCGCTCCCGCCTCCCAGCTGCCCCTCCCACGCTCCGCCCCCTCCACTATCCATTTATGACAGATGACCCAACGCGCAGTGTTCACGCGCAGCGATCGCGCCCCAGTCGCGCCGAAGGTGCGCCAAAGGTAAGCCCGTCTACGCCCGTCCGCGCCAAGACCGCGCCCAGCGCCAGACACCCTGGTCCCCGCATCCCCCAGCCCTTCCGCATCAAATACGACGCCACCACCCTCTTAGCCCTAAACCCCGGCCGTCTCTCCAACTGCGTCCAAGCCGCTCCTGGACACTTCCATGGACCCTTCTCTTGCAACTCCTGCAAGTTCGACGGCACCAAGAACAACTCCTCATCCACGAACACAAAACAGCTATCTAACACAAACCTCCTAAAATGCATCCTGCTCAACACCCGCTCGGTCCACAGGCACGCCATCGACCTCTGGAATCTACTAGACGCCATCTCTCCGGACGTCGCCTTCCTAACAGAAACATGGATGAATGCCTCATCAGCCCCAGACATCACCATTGCCATCCCGGAAGGCTACAAGATCATCCGTAAGGACCGCACCGACCAAACAGGAGGAGGCATCGCTATCGTCCACAAGAATTCCATCCGCATCTGAACCAGCTCAGACGTCAATCTCGCTAGCGCCGAACACCTTCACTTCCAGATCCACACCGACCCCAAGACCACACTCAGAGGCACCCACCTCTACAGGCCACCAGGACCCCGTGCACAATTCAGTGAAGACATCACTGACTTTATCACCCCTCACGCCCTCCCCTCCGAGGATTACATTCTTTTGGGAGACCTCAACTTTCACCTGGAAAAGAACAATGACCGCAACGCCACCACCCTTCTGGACAATCTCGCCAACCTCGGACTCAAACAACTTGTCACTACCCCCACTCACACTGCAGGTCACACACTCGACCCTATCTTCACCTCCAGCAAACATGTCTCCTTCAGTCACACCACAGCTCTCCTTTGGACGGACCACAGCTGCGTTCACTTTATCTACAATAAGACCACAACCCACAACCATCCTCAACCCATTCTGCGAAGAAACTGGAACAAAATCACCATCGACCAGATCTCCTCATCGCTTCTTCAAAACTCCCCTGCCCACTCGTCAAACCCCGACCAAGCAGCCATTAACCTCACCCAATGGCTATCCAACAGCGCCAACATCCTAGCACCGTTGAAAAAACGTCAAACCAAACTAGGCAGCAAAAACGCCTCCTGGTTCAACGATGATCTTAAGAAATCTAAGAAACTCTGTCGCTCCCTTGAGAAGGCCTGGAAAAAAGACCCAAACACCGGCACCAAGGACGCCTTCAAAAACGCCACCCGTATACACCACCAACTGATCCGGACTGCCAAGAAAGCCGCTTTCAAGGACCGTCTTGATAACAACGCCCACAACAGCAAGGAACTATTCAACATCATCAAAGAATTTACCAACCCCCCAGCCAACTCCTACGACATCACCCCCTCTCAAGCCCTCTGCAACTCCCTAGCTTCATTCTTCCACAACAAAATCACAGACATCCACAACAGCTTCGACAACCGACCCGAAGACCAACCCACCCAACCCTCTGCAGGAACTTCACCCCCCTTGAACATCCTTAATGACTGGAACCCGATCTCCACTGAGGACACCATCCGCCTGATGAACTCTATCCACTCAGGATCCCCCACAGACCCATGCC
The DNA here is from genome assembly GCF_964261635.1 of Lissotriton helveticus. Lineage (NCBI taxonomy): Eukaryota > Metazoa > Chordata > Amphibia > Caudata > Salamandridae > Lissotriton > Lissotriton helveticus. Next base: position 1,730,228 of record NW_027611725.1, on the reverse strand, counting down.
CTCACCACATCTTCAACAAAGCAGACTCCATCATAGCATCACACCTCCGAGACGTCATCAACTGCTCCCTCAACTCCGCCACCTTCCCGGAAAGCTGGAAACACGCCGAACTCAGCGCCCTTCTGAAAAAACCCACAGCCGACCCCACCGAACTCAAAAACTACCGCCCCATCTCGCTCCTGCCATTCCCGGCCAAAGTCATCGAGAAAGCTGTCAACAACCAACTCGCCGCCTTCCTCGAAACAAACAAATCCCTCCTCACAGTCCGGCTTCCGAGCCAAACACAGCACTGAGACCGCCCTCATCGCAGCAACAGACGACTTTCGAACTCTACTGGATAATGGAGACACAGTCGCCCTCATCCTCCTTGACCTCTCCGCAGCCTTTGACACAGTTTGTCATAGCACCCTAATACAACGCCTCAGAAACATCGGAATCCAAGGAAAAGCACTAGAATGGATCACCTCGTTCCTTGCCGGAAGAACTCAGAGAGTCCGCCTTCCACCATTCAAATCAGAAGCCACTGAAGTCATCTGCGGCGTGCCACAAGGATCTTCACTCAGCCCCACCCTCTTCAACGTATACATGAGCCCCCTCGCGGCCATCGCACGCCAACACAACCTCAACATCATCTCCTACGCTGATGACACTCAACTGATACTATCACTCACCAAAGACCCTAACACCGCCAAAACCAACCTACATGAAGGAATGAAAGAAGTAGCCGAGTGGATGAAGCACAGCCGTCTAAAACTGAACTCAGACAAAACAGAAGTCCTTATCCTAGGTACCTCCCCCTCCGCCTGGGATGACTCTTGGTGGCCAGAGGCCCTTGGAAAAGCACCCATCCCGACGAACCACGCACGGAACTTAGGCATAATCCTGGACTCCTCACTCTCTATGAACAGACAAGTCAACGCCGTCTCATCATCTTGCTTCAATATTCTTCGCATGCTCAAAAAAACATTCCGCTGGATCCCCACCGAAACTAGAAAAATGGTCACCCACGCACTGGTCACGAGCCGCCTGGACTACGGAAACACCCTATACGCCGGTACCACCGCAAAACTCCAGAAAAAACTCCAACGCCGCCATTTACCTATCAGGAAAATTACAGGAATGAGGTCCGTTTTTGATCTCTATTACCTCCGAGTAGCCACTCTAAGATGGCCGCCATCTACCTATCAGAAAAATTAAGTCTGCCGTCGATGTTTGCTACTCTACGCAGCTGACGCCTCTCTTCTGTGATGTGAAGAGCGGGCTATTTAAACGCGAACAGGATCTGAATCGGTGAGAGTCCTGTCTCCGGTTTCGGAAGGTCGATGCGGTGATTTGGCGGAACCCCCCTTCTAACAGACTGATCTGTTATGTCCTAAGGTATGTGTTATTGGCCGATACCCTACCACTTAGACTTGACGTGTTAAGTTATTTACTTATCACTGTCTTTGTTCTATCATCTATCTTCTATTAGGTAGCGCTGTCCACAGTCACACACCGTCCATATAGCAGAAAATACGGCGGCATTCTATTTCATCTTCGTACGGTGTGTATATCCTTCTACCTGACTTTTGCAATTACTAGAGGATATTTATAATATTGTTGACTTATTATTGGCCCTTATCCTCCATTAGGGAATCCTTTTACTGATAGCCATCAGCTTACTCGGCTAGCGGTAAATACGGCGGAACTACACCTCTATCATTTGCGGACCCTGCCTTATTTGCTTACGGTGTGTATATAAGACAGACATTTCTTCATCTGGCTCTGTATCATCTAGAGGATACTTATAATAGTGTATACTTATTACTGGCCCTTTATCCTCTATTAGGAACTGTTTACTGATAGCTACCGACTTATCCGAATAGCAGAAAGTGCGGCGGATCTACTCCAACATAAATTGCTGAGTCTTGGAGCCGGTTTCACTGCATTGAGCACCGTGATAGCCATCATATTTGGGTAATGGAACATCCCCCTTATTTAACCATTGTGGGTTGACGCAATTATGCGAGTCCATCTATAATGAGTGTTCCCTTTGTTTATCAGGAACCATAGTCTTCCAGTCTTTGGGGACAAACTTCTTATCAACTCTGAAGAACTATCTAAAGATTGTCTCAGGTACTGTGAGAAATAGATTATCCTCAAACCTTTGCCTGACTATAGGATATAGTGTTGTCAATTTCATAACTGAAACGGACATCCAACTATGCCCCCAAATAAATATGATACCCCTGTCTTGAAAAAACAAATGTTTATTTTAAGCTCCATTTGACTTATAGATTCTCTATCACGGGATCCGGTGTGAGCTGAAATAGAAAATTCTACCTTCTGCACATAGGATATCTGGTCTCAAGCATCTGTGTCATTATGACTAGAACTTTATAATAGGTAAAAAAAATTTACTTAATAAATTGTCTTTTTCTGCTTTAAATAATGGCTTCGAAAAATAAAAGGATAAATCGTCAAGCATTAGTATAGCCTGACTTAAAAATACTGCGCAGATCCCCTGTGGTCTTCTAACCCCAATAATGAATTACAAAATATCCAGATATTATGCCAACTATCCTTTCACTACTGTTTAGAGTAAATGACTTCACCCCAAGGGTCTTTGACCATTACTAGTAATTGTAAAAATTTCTTTTTTCACTTGGTCAAACATGCTCTAGAATGAATGTATGTAATATTGTGATATATGAGAGGTGTGATGAAATGTACTCGATGGGTCGCTTAGTTAAGGTTATCTTCATGCCTTTCACAGATCTCACCTAACCGGGAGACTGTCACAGGGAGTGTCACTAGGTAGTCGAGCATTGCACAGCCACAAAAAGTCAACCATACAGTTATTATACTATTATTAATAATCCATGTTTATCTTTGTTAAAAAGTGTTAAAAAGTGGAACAAGTACATGCCTGAACATGCTATGATTGTATCTTTATAGAACGAAAAAATTAAGACATTGTTTTTTATTTCCAGATTTTTGTTCCATCCCCTCCCAGTCAACACCCCCAGCCCTGACGAAGGTGTGGCCCTTCTGGCCTGTCACCGAAACGCGCGTCGGCTTGTGTTTCCAGAAAATACGGCACACTGTTTTATATTCATTAGAAGCCGTATTAATGTCACCTGTCTGGAATAACATTCTGATTTATGCAACAAACGTACTAATTCTATGTTGCATACGCCAGGACGATAGGAATGCATGGAAGAATGAAAGTTGAATGATAGAATGTTAGGTAGATTAATTTGGTAATTGAGAACATGAGGGTATGATTGAAGTATGACTTGTTACTGGGTAGGCTCCAAAGTAGGATGAATCTCTCTTATTTTTATCTCTTTTTGCATTAATATATGTCGTTTGATACTTTGTGGATTTAAAATGTTATCTATTTTTGTACGATCTTTTTTACATCAATTGAAAGAATATATAAAAAAATAAAAATATATATATATTTGCTAAAAACTTGCTGTTGGGTATAATTGGATTGACTATCTTTTGTTATGTGCATTGCTAAACTCCTAGGTTAATCACCCCATATACATTGGGATCCTATTGTTAGGACCATCATATCATTAGGCGGGGTTACGTTCCTTTTTCTATTTTCCACCCTTCTTGGTGGCCAGAGGCCCTTGGAAAAGCACCCATCCCGACGAACCACGCACGGAACTTAGGCATAATCCTGGACTCCTCACTCTCTATGAACAGACAAGTCAACGCCGTCTCATCATCTTGCTTCAATATTCTTCGCATGCTCAAAAAAACATTCCGCTGGATCCCCACGAAACTAGAAAAAGGGTCACCCACGCACTGGTCACGAGCCGCCTGGACTACGGAAACACCCTATACGCCGGTACCACCGCAAAACTCCAGAAAAAACTCCAACGCATCCAGAACGCTTCAGCCAGACTCATACTAGACATCCCGCGTAAAGACCACATCTCTGGCCACCTGAAAAACCTCCACTGGCTCCCCATTAATAAGAGGATTACTTTCCGCCTATTAACCCACGCACACAAAGCACTTTACGAACTTGGACCCGAATGCCTCAACACACGACTTTCCTTCTACACCCCCTCCCGCCAGTTACGATCCTCCAACCAAGCCCTTGCTACTGTACCTCGCATCAACAAAACCACCATGGGAGGTAGATCCTTCTCCTACCTGGCAGCTAAAACCTGGAACTCACTTCCCACTCACCTTCGCCTCACTCAGAACCACCTAGCATTCAGAAAGCAACTTAAAACTTGGATATTCGACAAATAACTCCCCACCCTTCTTCAAGCGCCTGAGACCCTCTGAGTATGTAGCGCGCTATATAAATCACTTCACTTGACTTGACTTGACTTGACGTGCTATAACGATTCAAAAAGGGGGGTGGTGATGGACAGAGTATCTGAATTAAGCAAGACACTCCTACCCAGTCAACAGATCAGGGCTTTATCCATCACCGTTTTTTAGCTCACTGCACCATCCCACTTCAGAACCTGGCTACATGCAAATTAGTCTGTCCCTGGCCCAGTGCATCATGGGAACAGGGCAGACCAAACTACCAAGCCAATTCTTTACTGGAAAGGTAACAAGCTTCCAGGGACCGGTTTCTGGCATTTTAGCCGTCGTCGGCCCGGCTTGCTTGAATCCTGATGGTGCAGTGAGCAAGGGACTCATGTCTGAGCATACCCTTCCACACTTGTGGTGGCTAAAACGATTCAAAAAGGGGGGTGGTGATGGACAGAGTATCTGAATTAAGCAAGACACTCCTACCCAGTCAACAGATCAGGGCTTGATCCATCACCGTTTTTTAGCTCACTACACCATCCCAGTTCAGAACCTGGCTACATGCAAATTAGTCTGTCCCTGGCCCAGTGCATCATGGGAACAGGGCAGACCAAACTACCAAACCAATTCTTTACTGCTAGGCATTTTGTAAATGCTCTTGGTGCTGATGTAACTCCGAATGGGAGTACTTTGAATTGATAATGTTGTCCTTCTAGTACAAACCTTAGATACTTCCTGTGAGCAGGATGCATAGGAATGTGAAAGTAGGCGTCGTTTAGATCTAGTGTGGTAAGGAAATTGCCTTGTTGCAGCAGTGGGAGAACTTGTTGTAAAGTGATCATGTGAAAATGATCTGATTTTATGTAATGATTGAGGGGCCTGATGTCTAGAATTGGTCTTAGTGTCCCATCTTTCTTGGGTATTAGAAAATACTGCGAGTAAACCCCTGTTCCTTGGTGTTATAAAGGAACTATTTCTATTGCGTCCTTTTGAAGAAGTGACAGGACTTCTTGTTTGAGCAGAGTAAGGTGTTCTGCCGACATTGGATGCTGTCTGGGTGGTATGTGTGGAGGGGTTGCAGTAAGTTCCAGGCAGTAGCCAGACTGGATAATTTGTCTTACCCACTTGTCTGTTATGATGGAATTCCAGACAGGTAGGAACTGTGTTAATCTGCCCCCCACAGGAGTGGAATGCTGTTGGGGGAGCAGAGGAAAGTCACTGTTTTGTGTTTGAGGAGGTTCGATTATTGTTGTTACCCCGACCTCTTTCTTTGTTGTTGTTTCCTCCATATCCTCCTCTAAAATATCCTTTGTTAGAGGAAGTTTGTGTGTTTGATTTGAAGGATGTTGTATTGTCTGCTCCAGACTGTTTGGAGCCTCCTCTGTAGAAGGAGCGACGAAAGGAACTTTTAGCTTGTGTGGACTGTAAAGCTCCCATAGATTTGGCAGTATATGTATCCTTCTTTATCTTTTCAAGTGTGTGTCTACCTCTGGTCCGAACAATTGTTTTTGATTAAATGGTTGATTTAAAATGGTAGTTTGCACTTCCTGTTTAAATCCTGAAATGCGTAGCCACGCATGTCTTCTAAGTATGACACTAGTGTTGACAGCTCTGGATGCAGTGTCTGCCACATTAAGTGCACACTTGATTGAGGCATTGGAAATTAGCTTGCCTTCTTGTATAAGGTCGTTTGCCTGCCCCTTATATTGGTCAGGTAGATGTTCCAGTAGTTTCTCTAACTGATCATAATGAGTCCTATCATATCTTGAGAGGAGGGCTTGTGTGTTAGCTATACGCCATATGTTAGAAGCTTGCGCAACTATTCTTTTGCCTGAAGCATCTATTACCTTAGATTCTTTGTCAGGTGGGGATGTCTCACCTGACGTTTGTGAATTCTTCTCCTTGTGTAACCTTTGTCGGCGATGATTTTTTCAGATCCGAACGAGTTTGCTGCTTGTCTTTAGCCTTAGGAGGTGTTACAGTGTCCTTTGGCGTAGTTTTCGGCACCAAAGGTAGTGTTTTCGGTGTGGTAGGCTGTTTCGAGCACTTGGGTGCATCGGAATCAGGCCTTGTTGGTTTCGTTACTGAAGGTGATGGCTTCAGAGTGGAAGCTGGTCTCGTCGGCTTTGAGGCGTCGGACGTTGGCTTCGCACCTTTGTCTTTAGAAGTCGACGGAGCCTCAACTTCTTTCGGTTTCGGTGCCGATGGAGCTGGTGGGATCGACACGTGCGGCTTGCTCGGTAAGGAGCTGCCGGAAGGCTTACTTTTTTTCTTTGGAGCCGGCCTCGATGGCAGGGCTTTCTAAGTGATTTTTCGGTCTCGACTGGGCCCAGGAGGCAGAGTGTTGACCTTTGCCTTCAGTTTGGGTGCTGTGTGTGATGCAGGGGCAGTAGTACTCACACACTGACCCAATGGTATGGAGTCGTCTGAGTCGTCTGCCTCTGATATGACGATTTGGAAATCATCGGAATCCTCTTCGGGAACGAGCAGAACCTCCTTGTCGAAGATATCCACCGCTTCTGGAGCTGATCTCTGCATGTCATGTCGACGGGCCCTCCGATTTCATATGGTTTTCTTGGATCGAAAGGACGCGCAGGCTGTACAGCTGGATTCGTCGTGTTCTGGCGATAAGCACAGGTTACAGACCTCGTGGTGGTCACTGCATGAAAACTTTGCTCCACTCAAGGGGCATTTCTTGAATGGCGTCCTTTCCATAAGGTGTAGGCCTCACGGCGTGGATAGGCCCAACGGCCCGCGTCGATGACCGGAATCGAGCTGATGGAGTCGAAAACAATGTTAGTTGATATCGATGGTAGTTAGGTGAAGTTTTAATACGTTTTTGCGCTTCGAAGTACTTGAAAAGTAGATGTCGAGCCGGAGCGGAAAAAGTTCATCCGAACCCAGTGGCGGAAAAAAACAATCTAAGGATGGAACCGATGCCCTTGCGCACTATCGTCTAAGGGAGGAGTCACCTATCTCGTGACTACAAAAGACTTCTTCCAAGACGACAACAACATGCAAAAATCCGACCCCAACACCAGCTGGCGATCTAATGCACAGTGTAGTATCTGCAGCTCATATGCCTCGAACACTATATTTTGGAATGTGAAATATGCCAAAAGATGAAAGTCTCTACTGTGAAACGTCCTGCGCAGACGCCCCTGTTGATTTCAGATCAACCATTAGCTTGCATTTACCTGGACCACTGCAGTCCCATACAGAGTGATAGCAACTACAAATATATCATGATTGCAGTGGATTCGTGTTCAAGATTCATTTGAATGTGGCCTCAGCGCTCGGCTGACGCTCACACTGTTATTAAAGATTTGCGAGTCTTTATCTGCATGCTACATTCTGACCAGGGTCCTGCGTTTACCTTTCGAGCTTACCAGGAGGCCATGGCCAATCTGGGCGTTGCATAGCGGTACTCTAGTCAATTGCATCCTGAGGGAAATTCGGTTGTGGAGAGAAAAAAATGAGACATAAAGCAATCTATAACAGCTAGGGTATAAGGTTCGGCTGACGGGTGGGCCAAACATCTAATAAGTGTCCAACGTAGTCTTAACAATCTGCCAAGAAGTTCTCTAGGGGGTATCACTCCATAGGATGTCCTTTTTGGGACCAGAATGTTAGTAGCGGACTCGATTGGTAGATCACAAACTCTTTGATATCGAAGATCGTTTGGCTGTCTTACAGGACTTAAATGAAATAAGAACGAAACAAAGTAATGTGTTCCTGAAGCCAACCACCACTGAAGAGAAACCGACCGTCCCAGCAAGGCCTGTCTGGATCCCAAAGCTTGGTGATCTGGTCAGAGAAAAGATCGCGGACAAGAAGGAATTTGGACCTTCTTACTGACAACCAGTACTTGTCCTAGCAATCTACGGATCAAGAACAGTATTACTGCCGCCCCTTGCTGGAATAAAGGAGAACAGGTTTGTGTCTATCAACCTGGTCAAACCACATCATGTGGCCAATCATAAGCAGTAGGCCAAGTGGACTCCGCCAATGTAGCAGATGCCCAGCTCTGGCTACTATCCAAGAGGTTCAAACTGAGAGACTCATCACCTTTGAAGACTCTGCAGTGCGAAATGAAGGACTAAGCTACAAAGCTATGGTAAGGTAAGTTTATTATACATAGCTAATTAAAACCAGTACATAACATTTTGCAGTAAAAAAGATTTTTCTTTTCAAATTAAGTAAAAGAGTTTGGTAAATAAAATGGGTTCTAGCAGTCTTATCCCGGGGCAAGAGCGGCATGAGTCCTTGCGCCCTAGTGGCCAACTGCTTGTTGCCTGTGTAAGTGGTCACCGATTATTGGAGTTTTGGCAGTCTTTGCTCTATCATTGCCAGGAACTTGATGTATCTGCAGTTCAGTTTGGTATTTGCAGGGTTCAGGCAGGCGAGCACCGCTTGCCTTCGAGTGCTCGTCCCTATCTGCTTGAACTGTTCCTTTAAGAGCTGTTGACAGGCTAGGCAAATCTCTTCGCAGAGACAAGTCATGTGGAGTATGTCACCCTTTCCTTGATTACACAGTGGACAGGCTTCTTGGTTATTGGTCCTGAGCCATGGTGGAAGATGCTCTCTGCTAGGCAGGACCCCTAGTCTGTGTTTCAGGAACTTCAGGTTTATGGTTTTTGAATAGCCCTGGCTGAAGTATGTTTGTGGAGTCAGGGATTTATACGTGTTTAGTGTCATCCCCGCGTGGTTTCTTTTTTCAAATGTAGCCTTGTCCTCTAGTAGAGAAAGAGATTTGACATTTTTCCAGACTAGTTCTTTGAATGGGTTATGCCCTAGTTGCATATCCCAAAGCTCAGATGCTTTAACGGCCTCTAATGCTGCCCTCAGGTAAGATCGTACTTGAGATGCATCCCTGTTTTTTATGTCTTGCCACAGCGGTGAGTTGAGTGCGTCAGTCGTGGCAGAGCGGAGTTTTTGTTTCCTGCATCTGCTGGACAAATGAACCTTCACTGTCGAAGGTGACACCCAGGTATTTGTATTTGCGTGATGGCTCTATTTTCTGGCCGCCCAGGGTCCAGGACTTGTGGTGTTTGTTCTTGTTGTTGACTGACATTGTGTGTGTTTTACTCAGATTTATTTTTAAGTTGTTTGCAGTTGCGTAGCTGTGCATTTCAGTGAGTAACTTCTGAAGGCCAATATGAGTATGGCTGAGAAGTACGACGTAATCCGCGTATAGTAGGTTACTTAAAGTTTTTCCACCCAGCCTCGGAGAATGGGAGTTGCATGTACTGAGTGTGCTTGGTAGATCTGCCATAAATAGATTGAATAATATCGGGGCAAGTACACACCCTTGTTTAAGGCCTTTGGTGGTGCGAACTTTAGATGACAAATGGGTGCTGCTTCCTAGCTTCACCTGCACCCAGGTATCGGAGTGCAGAAGCTTCAGCATGTTTAGAGTTGGTTGCGTTATACCCCATTTTGCTAGTTTCCACCAAAGCCTGCCTCTCTCGATGTTATCAAATGCTGCACTGAAGTCGATGTAACACAGGTGCAGCGGCAGTTTATTTATTTTTGCTGTATCAATAATCAGTGAGATAGCCAGAATGTTAGTTGCTGTTCCTGTGTTTTTGCGGAAACCAGTCTGGTTCAAGGTTATGATCTGGTTTGATTCCGCCCATAACACAAGCTCCTCTAGGATGGTTCCCGCAAAGTATTTTGCCTCGTTGTCGAGGAGGGCTATTAGGCGGTAGTTGTTAGGGGTCATTTTGTCGCCTTTTTTGTGTATGGGAACGATCGTCGACCCTCTCCAGGAGTCTGGGATGCGGTTTAGGAGTCTGATTTCCGCAAATAACGGTTGCATGATGGTCACCCATTCTGTGTTTTTTCCCTTGAACAGGGCTGGCGGAATCCCATTGGGACCTGGAGCTCCTTCTTTCCTGCCCTTGTAGATCTGCTTTGTGATTAGGGCTATCTGTTGGGCTGCTGGTGTTGCTGAGATGTCTTTTGGCTGGGTTTGCTCTCTCTTGGTGGATGACTCTGACATAGGCCTAGGAGAGGCTTGCTCTGTGGTGTTACTGCTGTGTGCTCCTGCGTGTCCCGAAGGATCATTAAAATGGCTAGCGAGGTAGTTGGTCCATGACTCTTCCACAATGTGAGATCCTATGTCCTTATGCTGTGGACGTAGGATCTTGTTCATTGTTTGCCAAAAGCAGGCACTGTTGTTGCTTTTGGTATTGTGTAATAATTTTGCCCATGTCTCATTTTCTGCGTCTTTTTTTATTTTCCATTTTGTGTGGTTGAGCTCAGCCCTTTTTGTTTTTCAGTGTGGCTCGTAAGTATGTGTTTTAGGGCGCTGATCTCAGCTTCCGTAGGGTCCAGTTTACAGCTCTTTTTGGTAACCTTAGTTGCATTCTTTGACCGTTTGTTAGGCTGGTTTTGCTGCTCTCTTTGTTAAAATTGATTTTAGGGGCAGTCTTAGTTGCCAGTTCCTTTAGCAAAGATTCTGTATATTGCTCCCAGTGAGAGATAGGCCCCGCTACGTTTGGTTTTTGTTTATTGTATATTTGAAGGGCAGTGTCGGCCAGGGTGGTAGAGTTGGTTGGCGTACATTTGATTCTTTTTTGGTTAATAGAGTAAATCTCCCCCATCGTTTTGTCTGGCCTGATTGATGTTGGCGTCTTTGATGTCATATGGCATTCCTGGGGGCGATGGTCGCTTTCGCCCTAGTCCCCCATTCTCAACCCCTGGATGTGTGGAAATAGGGCCAGGCTAGAGAAAGTGTAGTCCAAGATGGAGCTAGCTGTTTGTGAGTAGAATGTTTCTACTGGAGGGGAATCAGTCGCAAATCTACCGTTTAGTGCCTGAAGAACAAAGCAATGGAACTTGTACCTCTTGAAACCCAAATAACAGTTTGTCAAGAAACGCCTGTCTACAATGAAGTAGCATCTGACTACACAAATGTTACAAGTAATCCTGAGGTTCCAGCGATTTCAACGAATCCAGATGCAATCCCAACAATTGACAGAACTGCCTCTGGCTATTTCATTAACTTTGATACATTTTCCGAGGATCCAAGCGAACCTAAAACTGTGCCAGTAAAAAGAACTTTGAAAGAACAAGCAACAGACCTTTTTCATCACCTGGAAAATACCTATTTGGTTTTACCATGGAATGAACTTTGGATTGTGTTGGGTGTGCTTTTTCTTCTACTTTGGTTGACTCTGGTAATAACTTTGGAAATGCTGAAAAATGGAAGATATGTCAAAATGGACACAGCAAGTAAGAAGATCAACTTAATTCTCAAGCCATACAAATCATCCTATGGTGAACAAATAGACTTGTCATCAGTGAACATCACAGCCGTTCCAATACCAGGGAGTATAGCTTGGGACAGAACTAATTATATAGCAAAAAGAGGCACACAGTTCCCCAGGGGAATGGTATTTAGTGCAGTGAAGTAAACTTTCTTCCTCTCTCCATGGGGTACAAAGATGTAGGTGTACCAAAAGTGAAACAGGGAAGGGTATCCCTTTTCGGAACTAGGGATGCCTCACACAACAGGCTGGCTTAACGGCTGTTGTCATATCGCCAGCTAGTCGTCTCGTGTCATCATCGGCTTCCTGCTCCAACGTCAAGCCGGCGCTGCAATGCCTGACGGGTAGCACTCGGTGCTACACTTTTATGGAGATCTTTTGTTCCTGGCCGTTTGAGTGAGTGGGTGTGAGGGCCCCTAGAGTGAGAAGTAGTGAGCGTGAGGGAAATGTGTGGATAAAAAAGGTTGGTATAGTCTACTCCATTCAATTTATTCATGTAGTTCACCACCTTCTTAAAACAAGAGGGGTATTGGGACGCAAACGATTAATAGGGATTGGTCCCGTTCGACCCTCATCTGTGAAAAGGTCAACATGTTTCATGCCCTATTGGCAATTCTTCAGGACCTAGGGTGTGCTCATAAACTTAGTGACAAGCCCAAAAAGGGGGCTGAGAAGTGTGGAGGATACAACCTGTGTGGTTGCCCACTCCAGCAGGAAGAGTTCCTGGATCGTTGGTCTACCCTGTAGGGAGAAAGATAAACATGAGCTGAAGATCAATCCCCGTCGACTTATCCATTGTTTGAAGTCATTGATTATATACAAGGGCAATGATGGCGCAATTGTGATTAAACAAGCAGATAAAGGGGGAGCCACAGTCTTACAGGATCGCCACGACTACGACCTTGAATGCAGACGACAACTCTCCAACACTACCCATTATAGGCCCCTTACTGTGGACCCGACCAAACGCCTGGCCACCTCCATCATGAGCCTAGTGATTGAGGGTGAGACCAATGAATGGATTACGAGGAAAGAAGCTGATTTTCTCATAACTCCGGATCCGATTACACCATACTTTTACACACTTCCCAAAATCCATAAAGGCATCACCCCTGTCCCCGGAAGACCGATTGTCTCCGGAATCGGCTCTCTACTGGAACCACTGTCACAGTTTTGTGACTTTTTTTACAACCGGTAGTGAAGAAAATTCCCTCCTATCTCCAAGACACCAGAGATGTCCTTCGCTTGATCAATGATATGGACGGTAGCACTGACGTGGACTTCCTACTGACCTTAGACGTGGAAGCCTTGTACACGAACATCCCTCAACAAGCAACCTTAGAGGCAGTAGAATCCACTCTGAGATTGGAAGAATGGACATCCCCTACCCCGATCTCCTTTATCATGGAATTGGCCAATATAGCTTTGACTGAAAAAAATTTCAAATATGAATCACAACTGTATCACCAGATCCGGGGAACATCCATGGGTTCTACCTTCGCGCCGAGCGTGGCCTGCATATATATGGCCACGTTCAAGAATTATTTCATCTACTCCTCTGAACGTAACCCATTCCTCGAGAATCTAACCCTTTGGCGTTGTTATATAGACGATATCCTGATCTTTTGGAAAGGAGATCGGACGAGCTGCAATGCCTTCTGTACCTGGATCAACCAGCAGGATCCCTTTCTGAAATTTACAGGGACTATCGCTGAAGACTCAATACCATTCCTCGATCTGACAATCATATTAGGCCCTACAGGAATTACCACCACCCTCTACAAAAAAGAGACCGATAGGAACAGCCTCCTGCTATATAACAGCCACCATACCAAGGCATTGAGGGACAACCTACCGTTTGGGCAATTTCTCAGACTTCGTAGAAATTGCACCGCTACCTCTGATTACCAACGTGAAGCACACTCCCTACAACATAAACTTCAGGAGAGGGGCTACCCGACTAGACTATTGAAACAATCCATGAAGAGAGCCCTCAATAACAACAGAGAATCTCTCCTGGAAACTCACATAAAGGAAAAAGAAGATATCATCACCTGTGTAACATCTTTCACGAAAAATTCCTCTTTCATTAAGAAAGCAGTGAACACGCACTGGGGCATTTTGAACTCTGTGAATTTGGACATCCCCCGCCCCCGGTTCGCTTTCAGAAGAACAACTAGCCTGAAGGACCAATTGGTCCACACTCGACCAAAGAAGACAAGCACTCGTCCACAGAATACCCTTTGGGATTTGCCCCCTGTCACGGGACATTACCGCTGTGGCAGCTGTGTGGTTTGTCCCCAAACCACACAAACTAAAACAGTCCAACTCTCAGAGACTTTCAAGTGGTGTTTGAACAGACACACCAACTGCAACAGCAGTAACTGCATCTATATGCTGACCTGTCCCTGCGGACTGATGTACATTGGAATGACGACCCGCACGGTGAAGGTACGCATCATGGAACATAACAGCAATATCCGATGCAAGAAGACACATACCCGCCTGTATGAACACTGCCAACAACATGATCATGCAGCTGAAGACATCAAATGGGTTGTTCTAGAATGGCATCCTTCATCAAACCAACAGGCCTTATATAGAATTGAACAAAGATGGGTGCACCGCTTACATTTAGACACTGAGGGACTAAATGATTCCGTCCCTTGGAATATGCTATCTAGATAGATCGCCACCAGGCAGATATAACTGTCCATTACATGATATGACCCCTGTCCATTGCTAATGGATTCCAATCTGCCGATAGCATACTACTATGCATGGGTTGCCAAATCACAGCCCGGTTGCACTAGGAGAGATACCTACCCATCTGTCTATTACCAACATACAATTTATGTATGATTATTGCACAAAGTTAATTGACCCTCCTTGACCCTTGAGCCACTCCACTGAGCACTGACTGATGTCCAACTGCGACATGACGGCCACGCTGTGTCAAGGGTTTTCCGCAACAGCTGTGCCTCACACAAGTTCACTCGCAGGAGTTCTCTGTCCCACTCCAAGATGGCGCGCTATTCTCGCCACTCTGCAATCTACACAGCTGCCCAATAACTAATCCCATCATAGACTCCATAACCTTGATTTGCATCCTGACACAAATATGATTGGCCCCCCACCACCATTGATTCAATGTCCCACATGATCGATACGAGATAGCCAACTATTCATAGTCAGGCTCCCGCCACCCTTGCCTTTTTTACCCTAATACCGCTCCCCTAACCCCTTTCCAAGATGGCGTGCGCATTCGACACTTAGACGCACTGACGTCATCTTGATGCACCAGGGTTGCCGGGCTGTTTCCCAGCAACCCTACGTTAGACACGCCCCTGCAATAGTCTACCAGCCCGGCCATATAACTACGTGTGCTACCATCACACTCCCACGGCTGCTCTACGTGCCAAACCACGTCGGAGCGTGGGACTAGGTGGAGAGGCCACTTTGCTGCGCTAATAAGGTAAGGTGGATGGGACACTGGGTCTTGTTGTCTTGTTGCCTCGTGGCCAGTCGGGCTCAATGGACCCTCGGATGAAGCCTTAGTGCGTTGAGCTGACTCTTAAGGGCTCCAGGGTTCTGCCCCCTCCGAGGTCGATTGCGGGATTAGGTGACCGGTGGCGCCTTCGTGGCCCCGACCGCTGTAGTGAATCCCACCCCACCCCCCAATGGTGGGCTCACGCTTGTCCGGGCGCCCGCGCGCGCTCGGCCCCAGCTACCTCACCGGCACACCGGTTTGGCGGCACCGCATGTTGACCGGGAGGGTGGGTGTTGGGTCTGGCGGTGTGTGTAGCTGACGGAGCCTCCCTCACCACTTGGACCGCGGCGGTCCCGCTGGGCATCGCTGTGGTTATTGCGGGGTCCCGCTGGTTGCTTACTTGGTCCCTACCCAGGCTACGACCTTCCTTGGGTGGTATGAACTAACTGGGGCCATCGGGTGTTTGGCGAGACCACGGCCGGTTTGGATTCCAGCCAGGTGGCCCAATCCAACATTTCACCCCTATAATCCAATCACATAATATAATTCAATAACCTCTATACCAACTGGACCCTCCTTGTCTACCCCCCAGACAATTGTCACACAACGCAGGTCCTACGGGAGCAGCCTTGGGGTACTACTGCCCACCAGTGAGGGTAAGTCTATTAGAACTTGGTATTCTTTCCTAACCCCTTCTTGTTAGTACGCCGTTTGGCGTTAGATCCTACCAATTAACTACCTATATACACAACCACTCGGTTGAGACACTATGTGTCTGCTGTAACTTTAATACGCAGTAATGTTAAGTTACATTCTTAGTCACTAAGTATACATCCTCCTCTCTCTTCACTTTATACCCTTGTATATAATCAATGACTTCAAACAATGGATAAATCGACGGGGATTGATCTTCAGCTCATGCTTATCTTTCTCCCTACAGGGTAGACCAACGATCCAGGAACTCTTCCTGCTGGAGTGGGCAACCACACAGGTTGCATCCTCCACACTCCTCAGCCCCCTTTTTGGGCTTGTCACTAAGTTTATGAGCACACCCTAGGTCCTGAAGAATTGCCAATAGGGCATGAAACATGTTGACCTTTTCACAGATGAGGGTCGAACGGGACCAATCCCTATTAATCGTTTGCGTCCCAATACCCCTCTTGTTTTAAGAAGGTGGTGAACTACATGAATAAATTGAATGGAGTAGACTATACCAACCTTTTTTATCCACACATTTCCCTCACGCTCACTACTTCTCACTCTAGGGGCCCTCACACCCACTCACTCAAACGGCCAGGAACAAAAGATCTCCACAAAAGTGTAGCACCGAGTGCTACCCGTCAGGCATTGCAGCGCCGGCTTGACGTTGGAGCAGGAAGCCGATGATGACACGAGACAACTAGCTGGCGATATGACAACAGCCGTTAAGCCAGCCTGTTGTGTGAGGCATCCCTAGTTCCGAAAAGGGATACCCTTCCCTGTTTCACTTTTGGTACACCTACATCTTTGTACCCCATGGAGAGAGGAAGAAAGTTTACTTCACTGCACTAAATACCATTCCCCTGGGGAACTGTGTGCCTCTTTTTGCTATATAGACTGATGGGACACGCACACTGGACCCCTATAAACATTGTCCCCCTATTGTCCCTCCCTGTTGTTTACTGATTACACGTGGGTTATCCCCACGGGACCCTCGAGGTTACCACTAGTGAAACTACTTCACTATCTTGGCCCAACACTTTAACCACATAACTCCCCTTGTGGTTGATTCACTTCCTACCTCCTTCCCGATCATCCTCCTGACACCATGGAGAACATACCGGGCCTTAGCTTTGATGAGGATGCAATCGCCGAAGCACTGAGATCAGCTCCATCTATACTGAACAATCCAACTGCCTCTGCTTCGGGCTCATCCAGTGATGATTGGGCTACTCTCATGGAGCTGAAAAAAGAATTGATAAGGATCACGCTACACGGGGTGATGATGACAGAATACCTCAGATACAACATAGCCCCACAAGGACTGATTGTGAACATTATACCAAGATTGTTCCTGATAGATAAACAATTCAAAATGGACTGGTGCCAGGTGTTGTGGAAGTGCACTAAAGATTTACTATTCTTGATATCCCAAACAGCGAAACGTCTCGCGGATGCCCTGCAGGACAAAATTTCAAGCATAGAGGCTACAATGAAGGGCGCTGTTAATAAAAACAACAAAACCGCCTTCATCACTAAACTGGCCGACATCAACCAAGAAATGGCGGACCATCACGAATATCTGTTGAAACAGAAAACAGATAAATTACAGAAAGACATTTCCAAATTTGATAAAGAAAAGGTTTATCCTTATCTCAAAGATGACTTCAAGAGTAAAAAGACCAACTACTCCTCAGATGACAACTCGGATGGGAGTAACAGACGAGGATCCACTAGTAGTGACTCCAGTGGAGGCCAAGCCCCCAGAAACAACCGGATCCAACATCAACCGAATTGGCAGCAAGGATACCAACAAGGACCAATGTTCCATGGTCCCCCTCACATGACACCCCCTCGGCAATATCCCTTCTTTCCACAGGGTCCACCGCAATTCTACCCTCTGAATCCGCCACCTTTTCAAGGCAGAGGTTGGGGCAGAGGAAGAGGGCGCAGGCGAGGAGGGCAGAAAGGTGTCCAGTGGACCGACCAATCGACACCACAGGCCATGATGGAAACACGGAGCATCACCACCAGAGGGAGAAGAGTTTAATTGTCAACCTCTCCACGAGAACCCTGACCCCCGCGGAAACCAGCGTTTTGGAGAAAGGATTGGGTTTTGTTCCCACACCCATCCCAGACAGTTTCCAGGAAATGATTGAAAATAAGAATCTTTTCAGGAAGGTACGTTTACGAGCCTTCTTGGATGGTAAACCCGAACTCCCCCAACAGGACTCTGGTATTAAGAAACCGTCTTCTTTCACCCCGACAGATGGCATGGTCCCTCCAGAAGTCCTGACCTTCGAGCGAGCTGTCCTTTCGAGTCTCAAACAGAAACCGCGCATCAAACAATTCCACAATTTGACGAATGCGGAAAGACAAGCGTCAGTCACTTTGGGCAATGATGGCGCAATTGTGATTAAACAAGCAGATAAAGGGGGAGCCACAGTCTTACAGGATCGCCACGACTACGACCTTGAATGCAGACGACAACTCTCCAACACTACCCATTATAGGCCCCTTACTGTGGACCCGACCAAACGCCTGGCCACCTCCATCATGAGCCTAGTGATTGAGGGTGAGACCAATGAGTGGATTACGAGGAAAGAAGCTGATTTTCTCATAACTCCGGATCCGATTACACCATACTTTTACACACTTCCCAAAATCCATAAAGGCATCACCCCTGTCCCCGGAAGACCGATTGTCTCCGGAATCGGCTCTCTACTGGAACCACTGTCACAGTTTTGTGACGTTTTTTTACAACCGGTAGTGAAGAAAATTCCCTCCTATCTCCAAGACATCAGAGATGTCCTTCGCTTGATCAATGATATGGACGGTAGCACTGACGTGGACTTCCTACTGACCTTAGACGTGGAAGCCTTGTACACGAACATCCCTCAACAACCAACCTTAGAGGCAGTAGAATCCACTCTGAGATTGGAAGAATGGACATCCCCTACCCGATCTCCTTTATCATGGAATTGGCCAATATAGCTTTGACTGAAAAAAATTTCAAATATGAATCACAACTGTATCACCAGATCCGGGGAACATCCATGGGTTCTACCTTCGCGCCGAGCGTGGCCTGCATATATATGGCCACGTTCAAGAATTATTTCATCTACTCCTCTGAACGTAACCCATTCCTCGAGAATCCAACCCTTTGGCGTCGTTATATAGACGATATCCTGATCTTTTGGAAAGGAGATCGGACGAGCTGCAATGCCTTCTGTACCTGGATCAACCAGCAGGATCCCTTTCTGAAATTTACAGGGACTATCGCTGAAGACTCAATACCATTCCTCGATCTGACAATCATATTAGGCCCTACAGGAATTACCACCACCCTCTACAAAAAAGAGACCGATAGGAACAGCCTCCTGCTATATAACAGCCACCATACCAAGGCATTGAGGGACAACCTACCGTTTGGGCAATTTCTCAGACTTCGTAGAAATTGCACCGCTACCTCTGATTACCAACGTGAAGCACACTCCCTACAACATAAACTTCAGGAGAGGGGCTACCCGACTAGACTATTGAAACAATCCATGAAGAGAGCCCTCAATAACAACAGAGAATCTCTCCTGGAAACCCACATAAAGGAAAAAGAAGATATCATCACCTGTGTAACATCTTTCACGAAAAATTCCTCTTTCATTAAGAAAGCAGTGAACACGCACTGGGGCATTTTGAACTCTGTGAATTTGGACATCCCCCGCCCCCGGTTCGCTTTCAGAAGAACAACTAGCCTGAAGGACCAATTGGTCCACACTCGACCAAAGAAGACAAGCACTCGTCCACAGAATACCCTTTGGGATTTGCCCCCTGTCACGGGACATTACAGCTGTGGCAGCTGTGTGGTTTGTCCCCAAACCACACAAACTAAAACAGTCCAACTCTCAGAGACTTTCAAGTGGTGTTTCAACAGACACACCAACTGCAACAGCAGTAACTGCATCTATATGCTGACCTGTCCCTGCGGACTGATGTACATTGGAATGACGACCCTCACGGTGAAGGTACGCATCATGGAACATAACAGCAATATCCGATGCAAGAAGACACATACCCGCCTGTATGAACACTGCCAACAACATGATCATGCAGCTGAATACATCAAATGGGTTGTTCTAGAATGGCATCCTTCATCAAACCAACAGGCCTTATATAGAATTGAACAAAGATGGGTGCATCGCTTACATTTAGACACTGAGGGACTAAATGATTCCGTCCCTTGGAATATGCTATCTAGATAGATCGCCACCAGGCAGATATAACTGTCCATTACGTGATATGACCCCTGTCCATTGCTAATGGATTCCAATCTGCCGATAGCATACTACTATGCATGGGTTGCCAAATCACAGCCCGGTTGCACTAGGAGAGGTACCTACCCATCTGTCTATTACCAACATACAATTTATGTATGATTATTGCACAAAGTTAATTGACCCTCCTTGACCCTTGAGCCACTCCACTGAGCACTGACTGATGTCCAACTGCGACATGACGGCCACGCTGTGTCAAGGGTTTTCCGCAACAGCTGTGCCTCACACAAGTTCACTCGCAGGAGTTCTCTGTCCCACTCCAAGATGGCGCGCTATTCTCGCCACTCTGCAATCTACACAGCTGCCCAATAACTAATCCCATCATAGACTCCATAACCTTGATTTGCATCCTGACACAAATATGATTGGCCCCCCACCACTATTGATTCAATGTCCCACATGATCGATACGAGATAGCCAACTATTCATAGTCAGGCTCCCGCCACCCTTGCCTTTTTAACCCTAATACCGCTCCCCTAACCCCTTTCCAAGATGGCGTGCGCATTCGACACTTAGACGCACTGACGTCATCTTGATGCACCAGGGTTGCCGGGCTGTTTCCCAGCAACCCTACGTTAGACACGCCCCTGCAATAGTCTACCAGCCCGGCCATATAACTACGTGTGCTACCATCACACTCCCACGGCTGCTCTACGTGCCAAACCACGTCGGAGCGTGGGACTAGGTGGAGAGGCCACTTTGCTGCGCTAATAAGGTAAGGTGGATGGGACACTGGGTCTTGTTGTCTTGTTGCCTCGTGGCCAGTCGGGCTCAATGGACCCTCGGATGAAGCCTTAGTGCGTCGAGCTGACTCTTAAGGGATCCAGGGTTCTGCCCCCTCCGAGGTCGATTGCGGGATTAGGTGACCGGTGGCGCCTTCGTGGCCCCGACCGCTGTAGTGAATCCCACACCACCCCCCAATGGTGGGCTCACGCTTGTCCGGGCGCCCGCGCGCGCTCGGCCCCCGCTACCTTACCGGCGCACCGGTTTGGCGGCACCGCGTGTTGACCGGGAGGGTGGGTGTTGGGTCTGGCGGTGTGTGTAGCTGACGGAGCCTCCCTCACCACTTGGACCGCGGCGGTCCCGCTGGGCATCGCTGTGGTTATTGCGGGGTCGCGCTGGTTGCTTACTTGGTCCCTACCCAGACTACGACCTTCCTTGGGTGGTATGAACTAACTGGGGCCATCGGGTGTTTGGCGAGACCACGGCCGGTTTGGCCGATGTGGCTTCACTTGACCCCGATCTTCCAGCCAGGTGGCCCAATCCAACATTCCACCCCTATAATCCAATCACATAATATAATTCAATAACCTCTATACCAACTGGACCCTCCTTGTCTACCCCCCAGACAATTGTCACACAACGCAGGTCCTACCGGAGCAGCCTTGGGGTACTACTGCCCACCAGTGAGGGTAAGTCTATTAGAACTTGGTATTCTTTCCTAACCCCTTCTTGTTAGTACGCCGTTTGGCGTTAGATCCTACCAATTAACTACCTATATACACAACCACTCGGTTGAGACACTATGTGTCTGCTGTAACTTTAATACGCAGTAATGTTAAGTTACATTCTTAGTCACTAAGTATACATCCTCCTCTCTCTTCACTTTATACCCTTGTATATAATCAATGACTTCAAACAATGGATAAGTCGACGGGGATTGATCTTCAGCTCATGTTTATCTTTCTCCCTACAGGGTAGACCAACGATCCAGGAACTCTTCCTGCTGGAGTGGGCAACCACACAGGTTGTATCCTCCACACTCCTCAGCCCCGTTTTTGGGCTTGTCACTAAGTTTATGAGCACACCCTAGGGCCTGAAGAATTGCCAATAGGGCATGAAACATGTTGACCTTTTCACAGATGAGGGTCGAACGGGACCAATCCCTATTAATCGTTTGCGTCCCAATACCCCTCTTGTTTTAAGAAGGTGGTGAACTACATGAATAAATTGAATGGAGTAGACTATACCAACCTTTTTTATCCACACATTTCCCTCACGCTCACTACTTCTCACTCTAGGGGCCCTCACACCCACTCACTCAAACGGCCAGGAACAAAAGATCTCCACAAAAGTGTAGCACCGAGTGCTACCCGTCAGGCATTGCAGCGCCGGCTTGACGTTGGAGCAGGAAGCCGATGATGACACGAGACGACTAGCTGGCGATATGACAACAGCCGTTAAGCCAGCCTGTTGTGTGAGGCATCCCTAGTTCCGAAAAGGGATACCCTTCCCTGTTTCACTTTTGGTACACCTACATCTTTGTACCCCATGGAGAGAGGATGAAAGTTTACTTCACTGCACTAAATACCATTCCCCTGGGGAACTGTGTGCCTCTTTTTGCTATATAGACTGATGGGACACGCACACTGGACCCCTATAAACATTGTCCCCCTATTGTCCCTCCCTGTTGTTTACAGAACTAACTATGACATTTTTGGCCCGTCAGAGCTGTTGAAGATTCTACACCAGTTAAAGATTTCATTGAATGACTTTGTTTCATCTAGTACCTTTTCTGATGATTGGGACTTCGAGACTGTTAAAAATATGATGTCAGACTTTACAAATCATGAATACTTAGAAGGTTCATCTGATTATGAACAAATGTATTGTTATAATGACTATGATCATCATTTCTTGCACAAATCTGCAAATCCTAGAAATGTATTAATGTATAACCAATGGGAACATTGTCCTATGCCACCAAGGGGTAGCTCAAAAATATATTTTTTAAAATGTCCGTACTTTTCAGGGTTCAATGTATCCAATCTGGAATCATTTTACTTTAAAAATGTAAACAAAAACAGGAATGAAAAGTATGTTAACAAATACCAAGCAAATTTATTCTACAGCCTTTTATGCTCAACTGTCTTCACTAGGTTTCGAATCTTGGAAAGACAACATTGAGACAAAAAACTGTCTGGGGCACAAAATATTGGCAAGTGCAGGGGATAGAAGCTTTATTTAGTGCCTGCATCATCCCTGAGCAAATTATGTTTTTGAATGACACTGTCTAAGAGACGACTTGTCTTGGGTTAGCCAAGATAAAAGACTTGAACAATCAGTCTATACCTACACCTACACCTGTTAGTGATAACACTTCAGAGGGGGGAGTCGACATACATACTATTTTGCATCACAACAGAACAGACCCAGATTGGAATAAATGGTTGATCTGGCCCACAGACACAAACAACTGTCAAGATAGATTCCTGAATAAAACAAAGGGGTTCACATTCATTAGGCCAGAACCAAGATATGTTCAAAGACAGCATCCAGGAATATTAACAACATACAGTGTAGGGAAACTTTGCCTTGATTGGATACATAGATCTACACTTAAGGATGTAAAGCAACACTTATCTTTACTTAAAGATGGCGCTGATCTTAGGGAATTGTTGCTAGGAACAAGAACACCGCGTCATAAACGTTTTATATATGCCAGTATCTTTGCTGCTTATAATGAAGCATGGAAAATTACGCAAGCAGAGACTGCAGAACGAATACGAGAAATTGATCGTATTCATTTAGAGAAATCTCTCTCTGTGGTTGACAATGGGTTAACGACTCTGTGGTCCAGGATATATTCTTTAGATAGCATAGTGTCTTCTGCCATAGACATCATGGAACAGGACTTGGTCATGTTGCAACATGGTCAGTCGCAAGTACGTTCTATCATGCTATTAGGCTGGACGTTGCAAAACCTTCATTCAGGCTATACTACGTCACTGTTTTCAGAATTCAATCTCACTGATAAACAGATCAAATTGTCACAAAGGGGAGCAGACAATACGGTGCTGAGCATTGAAAAACTGGAAAGATTGCTATTTACTGTCGCTGAAAAGCCAGTTATGGAATGGATTATACATTGGAACATTCACTCAGTCTGTTACAATTTTCCATTTTCAATATTGCCTACAATATATACCAGCAGGCACATATAAAAGGTTGGGTAAAGAATACATCAAGACATCCTGGGAATGGCTTTACACATACAGATGTTGGAGTGGGGGTCGTGAAGTATTTCTTAGCGGGGAAAATTGTGAAAATGCAATCCAATTTTTGGACAATTCTCGAATGGGAGTTACCTTACGTTGAATGATCGCAGATGCTGTGGCATGTTGCTAGGATTACCATATCTAGTAACTGTGTCAGCCAGGGTCACTTGCTGTATGCAAGTATTGTTTCCTAAAACCAAGACAGCTGGGAGTCGCCACTTTGGCCTTCACTGAACATCTCTTCTATACAAATTGATACTTTAAGCAGAATGAAAGCCATTCTTTTGCAAAAAACACTGCCACTGACATCAGCCAAAGAAACCTATGATCTGCAAATCGCAAGGACTTCTGCAGAGTTACATGCCCTCTTAACTACACATTACCCTATACATTTCTCAGAAATGTTAAGTCGTATCTTAAACATGTCTGATACGAGTGGTATTGTACATGTATTTAAGACCGTATTTTCTGGACTGTTAGCACCTTTTGAAGCAGTCCTGGTAATATTTCCAAACTTTGTGCAAGATTTCCCTGGACAGTGTAGTCAATCATCTTCCCTCTGCTGATCCTCCAGGAGCGTTAGATTTGGACTCACGCTTGGTCATTCTAAACAACTGGGTATCCAAGGCCATCGATTCCATTACCCCTCTTCGGCCTATAAAGACCTACTGTTCAGCTCCCGCCGCGCCCTGGTATTCTGATGAACTGCGCAAATGTAAATCTGCATGTAAACTTTTGGAACAGGGTTGGAGACAGTCTTATTCAGCGGATAGTAAATCATTATACAAAGCTGCCCTCAAAGATTATCGGAAAAAGATCATAAATCATAAACGGAGCTACCTTGCCGATAAGATCAATAAGGCGCAAGGCTCCTTTAGGGAGATTTTTAACACGGTCAAAACATTCACAGACCCACAGGCTCTTCATCGCCAATCCCCAATGTTGCAGTCTCTTTGTAATCAACTTTCTGATTACTTTGAGGAGAAAATAACATCCATCTATGTCTCCTTCCCCACTATTGACAGCAACGGAACCGGGGAAACACCATCTGTTTTTCAGATTCCATCTTCTATCTTCTCTGAATTTGAGGAGATCTCGGAAGACCGTTCTCTCTCAGAGCTCATCAAGTGCAAGTCTGGATCACCTAGTGATCCCTGGCCGGCTAAGCAATATAAAGTCCTTGCTCCACTTCTCAACCCCCATCTTAATGGCATCTGGAATGATTTTCTTCGCACCGGGATTTACCCGGATTCCTGGAACCACGCCCATCTGATTCCCATCTTGAAAAAGGCCAACGCCGACCCAGAGAACTCGGCTAACTACAGGCCTATTTCTCTACTTCCTGCTCCGGCCAAGATTCTTGAAAAGCTGGCCCACCAGCAACTTGCCGGATACATAGAATCTAATGGACTACTTCATGATTCCCAACATGGATTCAGACCCGGGAACAGCACTGAGTCGGCCCTGACAGAAATGTCCGATTCGGTACGCTGGACACTCGACAGGGGTGCAAGGGCGGTGTTGGTGCTGTTGGATCTTTCCGCAGCATTCAACACTGTCTCTCACCCTGTCCTGCTGAACCGCCTCCGGTCAATAGGCATCCAGGGTAAGGCTCTTAGCTGTATCTCTTCTTTTCTGTCCAACCGTACACAAGCAGTGTTTACTCCACCATACACTTCTTCTGTCGCCAGCTCAAATGGGGCGTTCCCCAAGGCTCTTCACTGAGTCCTCTTTTATTCAATGTGTACTTCTCTCCTCTGGCCGAGTTAATTGCCCAGTCAGGAATAAAAGTGTAATCGTATGCTGATGACATTCAGCTGTTGTTCACATATGACGACCCCACCCTGACTACATTTGATCCTCTGAAAGACTGCCTCCGTGATATAGCGCACTGGATGGATAATAACTTCCTGAGATTGAATGCAGGAAAAACTGAGGTTCTTTTCTTTCATCAATCTTCCCCTCTGGACTCGAACCTCTGGTGGCCGGTGGAGCTGAGCTCTGCCCCCTCACCCAAGGAATCAGTAAGAAACCTTGGGGTGAGATGGGACACCAGTCTCTCCTTCCACAGCCAAGTCCATGTAGTCGCTGCTGCCTGCTTCTCTAAAATCAGGATGATTAAAAAATTAATTAACTATCTTTCCAGCAACACTAGGAAAACAATAGTCCAGGCCTTAATTACTTCTCACCTGGATTATGCTAACGGTCTCTATCTCTGACTCACTTCGGGTCTGAGCCATAGACTACAAATAGTTCAGAAAGCCACTGTTCGGCTAGTCTGTGGCATCTCTCCCCAAGAACATATATCACCTTACCGGCGGAGGCTGCACTGGCTGCCGATTCATAAAAGGGCAGAGTTTAAAGTGTTGACTCTGGCCCATCGGGCAATAAAAGGACGCGGATCTGCCTATCTTTCGTCCTGTC
This sequence comes from Lissotriton helveticus, assembly GCF_964261635.1. Lineage (NCBI taxonomy): Eukaryota > Metazoa > Chordata > Amphibia > Caudata > Salamandridae > Lissotriton > Lissotriton helveticus. The sequence continues at coordinate 1,703,743 of NW_027611725.1, read as the reverse complement.
TCCGTCCCTATAGCAATGTTAGAAACCTTCGTTCCAATTCTAAGTTATTGCTGACCACACCCAGATTTAAAAAAGTTCGCTCTGGGGGCAGAACTTTCCAGGTGTATGCCTCTTCTCAATGGAACAAACCTCCTATCTCCCTCCGTAAAAAATCCAGGAGGAGTTACCTTTCCGTAAAGCGCTTAAAACATTTCTCTTCTGCTAAATCCTTCTGGACTAGATCTAGTATTCTAAGCACCAGCGCCGGGACACCCCGTTGGGGTAGCTGCGCGCTATACAAAATACACAAATATAAGTATAAATATATAGTACCTTTTCTGATGATTGGGACTTCGAGACTGTTAATAATATGATGTTAGACTTTACAAATCATGAATACTTAGAAGGTTCATCAGATTATGAACAAATGTATTGTTATAATCACTATGGTCATCATTTCTTGCACAAATCTGCAAATCCTAGAAATGTATTAATGTATAACCAATGGGAACATTGTCCTACGCCAAAGGGTAGCTCAAAAACATTTTTTAGAAAATGTCCGTACTTTTCAGGGTTCAATGTATCCAATCCAGAATCATTTTACTTTAAAAATGTAAACAAAAACAGGAATGAAAAATATGTTAACAAATACCAAGCAAATTTATTCTACAGCCTTTTATGCTCAACTGTCTTCACTAGGTTTCGAATCTTGGAAAGACAACATTGAGACAAAAAACTGTCTGGGGCACAAAATATTGGCAAGTGCAGGGGATAGAAGCTTTATTTAGAGCCTGCCTCATCCCTGAGCAAATTATGTTTTTGAATGACACTGTCTAAGAGACGTCTTGTCTTGGGTTAGCCAAGATAAAAGACTTGAACAATCCGTCTATACCTACACCTACACCTGTTAGTGATAACACTTCAGAGGGGGGAGTCGACATACATACTATTTTGCATCACAACAGAACAGACCCAGATTGGAATAAATGGTTGATCTGGCCCACAGACACAAACAACTGTCAAGATAAATTCCTGAATAAAACAAAGGGGTTCACATTCATTAGGCCAGAACCAAGATATGTTCAAAGACAGCATCCAGGAATATTAACAACATACAGTGTAGGGAAACTTTGCCTTGATTGGATACATAGATCTACACTTAAGGATGTAAAGCAACACTTATCTTTACTTAAAGATGGCGCTGATCTTAGGGAATTGTTGCTAGGAATAAGAACACCGCGTCATAAACGTTTTATATATGCCGGTATCTTTGCTGCTTATAATGAAGCATGGAAAATTACGCAAGCAGAGACTGCAGAACGAATACGAGAAATTGATCGTATTCATTTAGAGAAATCTCTCTCTGTGGTTGACAATGGGTTAACGACTCTGTGGTCCAGGATATATTCTTTAGATAGCATTGTGTCTTCTGCCATAGACATCATGGAACAGGACTTGGTCATGTTGCAACATGGTCAGTCGCAAGTACGTTCTATCATGCTATTAGGCTAGACGTTGCAAAACCTTCATTCAGGCTATACTACGTCACTGTATTCAGAATTCAATCTCACTGATAAACAGATCAAATTGGCACAAAGGGGAGCAGACAATACGGTGCTGAGCATTGAAAAACTGGAAAGATTGCTATATACTGTCGCTGAAAAGCCAGTTATGGAATGGATTATACATTGGAACATTCACTCAGTCTGTTACAATTTTCCATTTTCAATATTGCCTACAATATATACCAGCAGGCACATATAAAAGGTTGGGTAAAGAATACATCAAGACATCCTGGGAATTGCTGTACACATACAGATGTTGGAGTGGGGGTCGTGAAGTATTTCTTAGCGGGGAAAATTGTGAAAATGCAATCCAATTTTTGGACAACTCTCGAATGGGAGTTACCTTACGTTGAATGATCGCAGATGCTGTGGCATGTTGCCAGGAATACCATATCTAGTAACTGTGTCAGCCAGGGTCACTTGCTGTATGCAAGTATTGTTTCCTAAAACCAAGACAGCTGGGAGTCGCCACTTTGGCCTTCACTGAACATCTCTTCTATACAAATTGATTCTTTAAGCAGAATGAAAGCCATTCTTTTGCAAAAAACACTGCCACTGACCTCGGCCAAAGAAACCTATGATCTGCAAATCGCAAGTACTTCTGCAGAGTTACATGCCCTCTTAACTACACATTACCCAATACATTTCTCAGAAATGTTAAGTCGTATCTTAAACATGTCTGATATGAGTGGTATTGTACATGTATTTAAGACCGTATTTTCTGGACTGTTAGCACCTTTTGAAGCAGTCCAGGTAATATTTCCAAACTTTGTGCACTCTGTGTTTCGCGGATTGCCTATCATTTTGGGACTCGCTGCAGGAATACTATTTTTGCTTCTATTGCTGCGTTATGGCAAGTCATTTCACAAACGACACCTAGTTCTCCATGGAGACAACTCTACTGGCGATGAAGTGTCGTGAGCGCATCGTCCAAATTTTGGGACTACCTGGTCTAAGGGAACTAAATACCACATGGTTTCTGTCATTCAGACCAATTTGGCAAGATTGCATCCTACCTGTTCTACGCTGCCTGATATGCTGAGAAGAATGCGTGTTAGACACTCTCTCCTTTGATTCAGTGACATGTCTCACACTCCCATCAGTCATGCCAACGGATGTTGATACTTTGCTTGAACCAGTAACAGCCCATGCACTGTGTTGTCCCCAGCGGCTACCGAGTCTGATGACGGAATTCATTGATATCTCACAGACGCAAAAAGCTACTGCTGTAATTCATGAATTTTTATCTTGTGTTCTGATTAACTTGGACATATTATATTTGTCAATCTGTAACTTGGAAGATGTTTTTCTTTTGTAAAACCGAATAAAGTTTGTTGATAATAATCACTAGGGGATTCATTTACAGGGTAGCATGGTATCCCTCACACTAACTCCAGGAGTCACAGTCCACACAATGGACATGCTTTGTTCCCCCTACTTCCAACCTTACATGTACCCCTAATCACCTGCCCAAACCTCTCCCTGCTGATGCCAATGTGGTCCTCAGTCATCCCACAGACCATATTTTTGGCCGCTTTGAAACTGCCCATACAATAAAAATGCTGCAGTTGTAAATACATATCAACTACCATTTGTTGTGTTCGAAACATTTTATTTGAATAATAAAACCTAATAAACATAAGCTGATTATTAAAGCAAAACAAAACATCAGTTGCCATACACATAAGAGACAAAAGTAGTACATAAAAATCAACTACTGAAACACAGCAAAGTTATGTAGAGCACAATTCCTAATTTCGGGCAATCTTTAAAGTTCAACAATAGAAACGTTCATAAAGTTCAAAATCACCTGCCCAAACCTCTCCCTGCTGATGCCAATGTGGTCCTCCGTCATCCCACAGACCATGTTTTTGGTCGCTTTGAAACTGCCCATACAATAAAAATGCTGCAGTTGTAAATACATATCAACTACCATTTGTTGTTTTTGAAACATTTTATTGAATAATAAAAGCTAATAAACATAAGCTGATTATTAAAGCAAAACAAAACATCAGTTGCCATACACATAAGAGACAAAAGTAGTACATAAAAATCAACATACTGTAAAACAGCAAAGTTATGTAGAGCACAATTCCTAATTTTGGGCAATCTTTAAAGTTCCCGCAATTTGAAAGATATCTTTGTTCATACAAGACCATCGCCCACGACTTTACAAAATCAGACTAACCTGTAGAACCTTCCACCTATCACCGGACACTTTCCATGCAGATCGTGTTCAGCCTGTCAACTAACAAAACCGACCAAAGAAATACAACTCTTACCACACCTAAAATGGACCATGAGGAGCCATACAAACTGTAATACGAGCCATGTAATATACATGATTACCTGTCCGTGCAACATGAATTACATAGGCATGACATGCAGGAAGACAAAACAAAGAATCTGCAAACATCGGAGTAACGTGAAATGTAAAGAAACTACGACCAAAATGGCGAGTCATTTTTGGGAGAAAGGCCATACAGTGAATGACCTTAAATGGATAATCCTGGAAACCTTAACTGTCAAGGATCACAATGCAGAACGCATCCTGTTCGAGAAAGAACAGAGGTGGGTACACAGACTGGGGACAGACCAAATGGGCCTGAACGATAATATCCCATGGGTGAGCCTGAACAGGTAGATTACCTGAAACATCTTCCACCAGAAACTAAAAGACCCACATGTCACCAGAAAAGATCCCAGTTAGAACAATCACAATACTTGCGATCTGGCAAGTGAGTACCACCAAGATTCCCTGGTGTATTTATAGGTACCACTTGAAACTACTGCAACCAGACGAGTCTTTACCGCATTAGCCAAGGTGCATAATATATATCCCGACGTGTCACCCAAAAATACTGAGCTAATTACGTCACTACTGCAACCGTTACCAACCTCAAATTTGGGGCACCAAGTTGTCGCAATTGGAAATTAATGTTGAAATTACTACTGTAATTATTACTATAATTATGAATCTATTCATTATTATGTCACTATTGTAATTATAGCCAATCTCCAGTTGAGAGCACTATTCAGTCGTAAGTGCAAAACAATTCCCAGAAAAACAACACTGTCAATTCTACGTAGTGGAGAGATGCATGTAGTCTCTTTTCAGTATCTACAGATCGCGAACGTATTAGAGCAAGACCCGGATATGAACTCATCCTGCGGGACCAGGAACGGCAGAGTCAGCACAAGCAGTGTGGGAGGCCACGAGCGACAGGTAGCTGTGAGAGCGGGTTTGGCGCCGGAATGGAGACGGATAAGTATTACAATCTTTTACTAATTGTAGAATATTTATCCTTAGAAGGCGCCCCCTCCTCCGACTCCCTGGCACCTGTAGACGCGCAGCAAGCAGCGCGCAGAGGTACATGAAACCCCGAAAAGAATGGCGGTCATGGCGAATGGAGAAAACTTAAGACTTTTTGTATAACGCTAGCAAGTAATAGAAGAATAATAATTGGGGACATGCACAGATGCCCTAGGGACAGAGGCGGTTGTTAAAATGAGCAATGAATATGAACGTATTAAACCATATCAGGTCGGGTTAGTCCATAACACTACATCTAGTGACCTGCCCTGTTAAACGTGATAATGGCCAAAATGTACATACAACAGGAACTACTGTGCGTTCCTGACAGCACAAAATAAGCATGAACTTCGAGAGTTCTTGAGGTTTATCAATCAGCTACACTAGCGTACTTATTAACATACAGCTAGTCAAAAAGAGAGGCAGCACTATCGCTTCTCTATATGAGAACCAGTTCTTGTGGTTTATCAATCAGCTACACTAGCGTGCTTATTAACAAACTGCGAATCAAAAATAGAGGCAGCACGATCGCTTCTCTATATGAGAACCACGTATAACTCCACACAACACCTGTAACACATGGACAAAAATATTGTGGACCACTTGGTTGTAAATAGTTAATGAGTAGGGAAATCTTGCCAGTAAACTTACAAGACATGATAAGGACAATCACAGTACTTGAGAGTGAAGACCAGTGTGTGAGTCTGTGGTGGCTGACCGCAGAGCGAGTGATCGATAAAGTATTGCCATTCTTAAAGTTGCATTTACAGTTTGAAATGTTTTATTCACCATGTCCCACTACCCCTCCCTTGGTTATCTACACTTTTGTTATCCACAGGCACAAATTGACCTCCATGAAGTAGAGGACTAATACGTCACTTTACTACACACATACCACATGGTCCTGATGAAAGCCCGACCGACCTACCTAGGCAACAGAGGGCTGAAACATGTCGACCTTTTAGAACGCAAAAAATTGATTGCGTAAGAATCCTAATCATTCTCCCTACGCATATCTACAATATTTTCACTCCTAACTCCAATCCAGGACAATAAATTAAACTATCTGGATGTCCGAGTTTTTTTAAACCTCACATTCAGCACTTATCACTGGTCACTAATGCTTTTAACCTATGGCAAACACCTCCTGGTGGAGGTTGCATATCGACTAACCCGAGGATTATACAGTCACGTGAATAAAGGAGCGGAGAACCAAAATATACCGCTAACACGAACAACTTTACACGTGCATGAGGGTATTTTACCATGGGACATACAATTCACCTGTATACCCAGGTTATGCAGGACAAGTGATCCCCCCCCCCAATTGATTTATGAAATCTTTAAAGTTCAACAATAGAAACGTTCATAAAGAACAGGAAAGGAAACAAAGAAGGTTGGATACAGTGATTTCATTAATGTAATGCTTCCTACATATAGAAAAACAAATACTAATTATTTTGCTTAAGCAATAAAGTCCTCACATTAAAATACTAAGAGAAATATATTGAACAATGAACATTTCATATGTAATTAGAATTCAATTTGAATATATTAACCTCCTCAGCATTATTTGACTCATGATTACAACCTGAATTCTTTTTGGAAAGGAACCGCCTCATGGAGTTCAAAATCACATCTTTTACAACAATAGGATTCAAATGATAAACTTGAAATTCAATTCAATTTATTTATTTAGGCCACTTTGGAGGTCAACAATTTGAAATATATACAAAATTCATACACTTTTGTAAAAATTGTCTCCTAAACTTGAATTCCATCCACGTTTTGATTAAACACTTCCCATTCCAGCAAGCATCACAAGACCACTTGTTGTTATCTTCCCAAGTAGTGATAATTTTTCGGCTGGCAATAACAATAAATATGTTTAGAATTTTACCTTGCCATTTCTGAATCATGGTGCACAATAAAATGTAGGAACAGAAGGGCATCTTTTGGTGTAGCACTCATTAAGGTTTGACATGCTTGAAACTAGAATTCCTTATTTTTGGGACATTTAAATGTCATATTTTTGAAAGAGTTCTAACAGACCCAGCATGAGCTCCGCAAACAATAGAAGATGACTGGATTGTACTTAGAGAAAATGTGCTGATAAGTAATCTATTGATGTAAAATAGAGTGGTCAGGCAATGCTTGAGGATCTAATCTATTCAGATTTTAACTCCATAGTTCGTTCCATAAATTGACTGAGCATAATACTTGAAGGTCCATCTCTCAGATCAGTTCTATTACAGTTTTAGTTGCGATAACACTAATACAGATCATTGATCAATAGATTTTAAAAGCCATGGGTGGAATTGATCCTTGGTCTAAATCTAGATTAAAGTCTGCAATGGAAACCAGTACAAACAGATCAAATATAAAAGCTTTGAATATGTTTATTATAGTGGTTTAGAGTAAACGCAGAAGACACACAGTGTTCCTGAAACTCAGAAAATGTATCTAAAGATTATGATTACATCCTATTTTATATCCAGAGACTGCTTTAGCTGCTTTCCTGTTTAAGTGACAACATTTGCAAATATATTTAACAAAACATTAACGCTGGATGTCAGAAATTCTGTCTTTAAGTATTGTGTAAGAGTTATGTGTGATGGTTTTTATTTGATCTGAAGCAACACTAACACTAAATAGGCACATGCACCGGTTATCATTCAACTAACAATATTAGCAAACTTAATTTGGAGGGAATTGAGAAAAATTGCCTCATGTTTTATTGTTAAAAAAATCTACTGGTTCAGTCATTCACAGAGTTTGAAAATGCTAAACCCCTTTTTGAAATGTACTAAGCCCATTTAACAATTCAGAATTTGGAAGGGGAATGTTAATAGTTTCCCTTCTGAATATTAATACATTGTTAAGGTATGTATTGAGCTTTGAAACCATATGTGGACTGCAAAACAGTAACAGGAGGTAGTAACCCATGGGGACATTTGTGAATCTGAAAGTAAAATGATGTGCATTAAAAATGCCTTTATTTAAAAGCTATCACAGACAAAGTAGTGTGCTGACTCTACAAGCAACCACTTTTTACCAAATGGATTATTAGTACATGAACCTCAGTATTTCCTACATTGCTGAAATTTAGTCTCTAATATTTTTATCATGTGGTGTAAATATTTGTTCCTGTTAGTTCAGAATTTCAATATTGTCATGAAATGTCCCTATTCTTTTTGTCAAACATATTGAAATATCTTTATCACAATTTTTGGGGCATTCTAAAAAGTGTTTTCACTCTCTAACTTGAAGCTTCCTAAGAAAAATACTGACGCCAGTTCCTGGTATCTCCTAGATCATTTAGCTTTCTCACTAAAACAAGCACAATATTGATTTGAGAGAGGTGATTATTGTAGTCATACGCACTGGGGTTAGTTTAGAAAAGACCAATTCCTTAATCTTTCGAAATAATACTTGGAAAAGTTTATGTTCAATAATTTCAGATAACTTACTGATAAAGATATCAGATAAAGATCCCCAAATTTCTTATACCTTGTGGTATCAAAAATATGCTAGAATTAACATTCTAGTTATATTTGCGATGATCAACTTTCTGTTATTTTAACACATTTTGTCAGTGCCCAGAGTATTTTCCCTACATAGATCACATTTCATGCAATGGTCTGTGCTTGAATGTACAATGAAAGGGTAAAAATGCATTTCTACCACAATCAAGAAACCCTTGGGTCTCTGAGGATTACTGTTGCAAATGAAGACCTAGCTAAGATGAAATATCCCTTTAAAAGGATGATTTCCCTCACCCACCATAGTTGGCATGCTTCCTTATTGTGAATCTTCTTGTACCATGAAACAACCCCCTCACTGAGAGGGAGGAGTTAAGGCATGTTTTGCTATAGAGAAAGGTACACTAAATACCACAATAATGAGCTCAGGGTAGTGGGGGCAACAGAGTAAAAGTTAAAACTTGCTAAAGGGTATGTGATTTCCATTATTTGTACACCCCTCGGCCAGGATTAAAAACAGGGCACTGTGGGAGAAATATATATGCACTGTTAGAGTCAATAAGAGGTCAACATGTTTCAGCCTATTAACCCTCCAAAGAGGTGTTTGCAGCATTCTTCAGGACTTAATCAAAAGTTCTGCTGCTCAATGTACTCAACCAATAACAAGCATTGGCATAGCCAATAGGTCTCGCCTTTGGGACCTTATAAGTGTTTAGCCATGCAGATCCAGTAACAATGTGAAATAATTTCTATAAAAAAAAAAAGACTATAAACTAACTAAGCTAGACGTGACTTTATAACTGCTTAATGAAACGTTTCTGGAGGTTTAGTATATATAAACAACTCCTTTTTTCTATGGTGTGTCATATAAAATTGATGCTCTAAATTTTGGTAAGAGTACACAATGTCATAAAATTCAATACTGCTTTTATATCAATTTACTTTTGAAAGCTTGAAGTGAAAGACAATTCTAAGTGGCATTTGCTTATGAGTAGGCGTTAATGACTATTTCCGGATGACAACGTAATTAGCATTTTTGTATAAGATGTGTTAAAAGTATGGATAGGGGAAATGGCTATTTTGGCCAAAGGCTCCCCTTTCTTTATGAATGCTAATTTTAATTTGTACACAGAATTACAATTTTTTATGTGGTACACTGTAATGTTAGCTGAAACTGTTTTACCCTTCTGATAAGCAAGGGATGACGATGAACCGTTTTTTCGTCCCTGGTTTTAAATGGATTCAGGTTGGAACAGACGAGGTGTTGGTTGACTTTGCCTCAGAAAATGGTTGTTTCCCGCATGCTGCTTTCATGCGACTTAAATCCCTTCAGTGGAAGAGGCGACTGCATGCCTGCAGATATGGCCAGATCAGTACTTGGCTGTTTCGGTTCTCCAGTGGGGCTAGAATAGAAGCTGTTAAGTGCAGGGGCTTAGCTTCCCGTTGGTGCAACAGGTGCAGTGGCACCAGGTCCCAGATGCCTTAAAGGCCTACTGAACCCTGATAACTGCTGTTTGTCACAGTTCAAACAGAGGCCTGAGGGTCCCACAGAACAATGATTATTGCTGTTTTCCACAGTCCAAACGTGTCACATTTCCTTTCTTGCCTTGGGGCCCAGGGCACACTGGCTAGGCCACTGGTTAAGGATGCAGTCGGGAAGAGGTGGTGAGACAGGTGGATTATCTAAACAGCTCGACGATGACTTCATGCATTGGTATTAAAGTATTCATTACAATTAAAGACTGAAGCAGGAATAGATATCATAATATAGGAAGGCCTATGTACAAATGCAGCTCGATTAGCGGCTGCCTTTTAACTTCTCACTTCTCACCTCTCCTAATTTACAGTTTTATTTTAGATGCAGACATAAATCGTGACCTATGAATATGTTTATCTATCTTTAGGTTCAAATGACCCATCTTTTCCATATGCAAGTATCAGACAGGTCGGAAACGCCTAATGGCTTTGAACGTGATAAAGCCACATTAATCACCGGTCTTGAAATGCAAATGGCAGCATTAGGCACGCAGAGGTGTATTCTACGTAATCTCATTATGTTCATGGTACGGGAGAGTGTTTAGGGCATAAAGCACTTTGACAAAAACATTTCTGCCACCACAGAAATTCAATCTTCCTTGTCCTACCCTAGTATACAAGTAGTACCACATTCTTTGTATACCTGAATTAAATAGGCATACAAAATAGTACCGTATTTAAAGGCCCAGTTCAGAATTACACGGAAGGTGCACTGTCCCAGACTACACAACGGTGCAGTTTTCAGTGGGTGCTATCATCCCAAACAGGGGGGAGCACACCAGATTATGATGGAAAAAACATGTGGCGCCCCAACGTAGGCGGAGTTGTAAACCACCAGTCTGCTTACATAGTAAAGCGCCTGGCAGCTATGAGATGAGGTGGCACGATTCCCCTGCAGGTGGTTGGGGTCTGTCACCATCCTGTCAGGTGGGGGGTATACAATCAGTGCGCCTCCTGACTGCTTGTTTGCCTTTTCGCCCGTGTCAATAATACCGTGCAGTCCTTGGAGGAGTAGTCAATTTGTATTCATGAAAGACACTTGTGTTTCTCGGATGTGTAATCCCCAGATGATGCCTGAACTGTTCCCCAATGGGCTATTTGTACATGGTATTGAATTGTATGGTCTTATGAGGACTGTTAATAATAAAAAAAGATTTAGTGGAGTGTTTATTGCCCTCTATGTCACTCTACTTCTAAGCACGTAATACAGCTTGTAGAGTGGTTACTGTCATCTGCTCACCTACATTATGCCTAATATAAATAGTGCACAATTTAGGCGTTTGTGTCTGCCTACAACGTGGACCTGCGACGAATAGCAGTACCTACAAGGTGGATGGTACATTTCAACAAGAATCTCAGATACTCCAGCACAGATGACTTTGCATCAACATTACGGGGCATCAGTCTTCATGGCAAGCCAACTTAAAACTTATCAGTATTGTATACATTATTATCAGAGACTATACTTGCCTCTTGGATACAACTTTACAACAGAATTTTATTAATTTTTGAACAGTTGTGTGTATACAATAAAACAACCTACCCACCATAATTGATCCGTCTATTCATCTTTTTGGGATCTGGAGTAGCATGCTACTTGCCGAAAAGCACTTCAACACTTCATCAGGGGTAGCAAGCGCTATATAAATACAAAACCTTCCCTCTTCTATCCCCCCACTATCTTTTTTAACCCAACTAACAGACCAACATGTCCAGCTCTCATATACATTTTATATTACCCTATACTAATTCACCACTAATCATTTTTGGATCCTGGAGTAGTGTGCTACTCGCCGAAAAAGCGCTTCAAAGTTCATATGGGGTAGTAAGTGTTATGTAAATCTAAATACATTACAATTACTGTTTACATCGGGCTGCACTAACACGAGGATAGAAGTAGAGTGGGGATTAGAGTTGATCTGCCCAGAACGAAGCATACTACAGAAAGTGTGTGAACAGTCTATATGTTGTGCGCCTGGCAGAGAAAAACTCAGTAGAGGTGGGAAGAAGGTAGGTAATGTGATGGTCAGACCTATGTGGAAAGATGCAATCACTTTGGGCAGAAAAGAGGGCTTATACGGAGGACTACTTTGTCCGGATGGACAGCAAGAAAGGGAGGTCTGGAAGATAAGCCTGAAGCTCACTCATCCTGCAAGCAGGGGCGATGGCAAGCAAAAAAGCAGTCTTCAAAGGAGGCGAAGAGGACAATTATGTAGGCGCTCAAAGGGAGCACACATAAGATAAGTGAGGACAAGATTCAACTCCCACTAGGGCATTACGAAAGGAGAAGGAGGAAAGAGAAGAGTAATGCACTTCAAAAATCTGTTAACAATAGGATCGTTGGCCATGCTCAAGAGCTCGGGGTACCAGACTTGGGACTGATCGTGTTTGATCTTCTTCAGCAATCTTGGCAGAAGTGGTACAGGAGGCCGCAACTCGACTCGCAACAAAAAGGGTCGCCGAGCGAAAGCCGCCTTGGAAACTCTAACACGCAGAACTGCTGACATTGAGCGTTCTCTTCGGTGGCGAATAGATCTAACCAAGGCTCTCCCCACTACTGAAAGAGACCTAGCACGACCTTCGAGTGAAGATGCCATTTGTGATCCATCATGCACCGGCGGCTGAGTTTGTCCGTCCTTGCGTTCAGTGAACCTGTTAGGTGTTGAACCACCAGAGATATGCTCTGATGTTCCAGCCATGTCAAAAGGAGAAGAGCCTCTTGACATAGGGTCCACGACCCCACCCTGCCCTGTTTGTTGCAGTACCACATGGCCGTGGTGTTGTCCGTGAACACCTGCGCCACTCTTCCTTTGACAGAAAGAAGGAATGCCTTCAGTGCAAGACGAATCACCCATAGCTCCAGAGGGTTGATGTGGTGCCTGGACTCCGCCAGAGACCAGAGGTCTTTGATCTTTGCCATTCCCATATGGCTGCCCCAACCCAGGAGTGATACATTCGTCACTACTGTGAACTCAGGTTGGGGAAGTGAGAGGGATCTGCTGTTGACCCAATCCTGGTTCGTGAACCACCACTGCAACTGACTTGCAGTCCCCTCCGAAATCTGAACTTCATCGGAAAGATTCCCCTGGTGCTGCGCCCACTGGAACTTCAGGTCCCACTGCAGAGCACGTATATGCCATCTGGCATGATGCACCAGCAGGATGCAGGAGGCCATGAGGCCAGCAGCCTCAGGGTCATTCTCACCGAACACCGGGATGGATGCTGAAACATCGGTATCATAGCCCGAATATCCTGGACTTGCTGCTCCGGAGGATAGACCCAAAACTGTGCTGTGTCCAGAACCGCTCCGATGAAAAGGAGCTTATCGGTTGGAATCAGGTGCGACTTCAGCACGTTAACTGAGAACCCCAGCAAATGCAGGAAGTACGTTGTAGTCTGGAGGTGTGAGACGAAAGCCTGAGGGAGCTCGCCTTCAACAGCCAGTCGTCGAGATAGGGGAAGACTGGAACCCCTGATCTGCGCAGAAGAGCTGCGACACCACCATCACTTTCGTGAACACCTGGGGGGGCTGGTAAGGCCAAAGGGAAGCTTGGTAAACTGAAAAGGCATGTGGCCTACCGTGAACCGTAGGTAATGCCGGTGGGCAGGCAAGACGGGGATGTGAAAGTAAGTATCCTGCAAGTCCAACACTACCATCTAATCTCCAGGGTCAAAGGCAGACAAGACCTGAGCCAAGGTTAACATCTTGAACTTCTCCTTTCGGAGGAAGCGGTTGATGTCCCTGAGGACTAAGATAGGATGCAGGCCTATGTCCTTTTTGGGTACCAAGAAGTAGTGGGAGTAGCGACCCTGTTGGACTTGGCCTTTCCCCCAAAATGTTTCGCTTTTGCCCCCCTAATTTGGAATGTCTCCCCCATGGGATTAAACCTGTATAGGCCATGAGTGGTGTGAGACACCTTGTTAAAATGTAATGTCATGAAATCATGTGAGCACTTGTAAATCTCCCCCAATGTAAAATGCACCTGACTAGAATGTACTGTGTTTAAAATGGATGCCATGCCCCATGGGTTTTGTCACTGAACTGCCATAGGTCAGCGGTCTAGTTATTATTACCCAGCTACCCCTAGCTTTTGGAGGGAAAGCCTGGCACCCAGGGTGCTCAACCCCTCCCCTTGAGCCAGTTTAGGCCAGCTTTGCCAACATTCTAGAAGGTTCTGGCACTGCCTGGGAGGAGGGTATAAGTAAGGGGGATGTGCCACCAGAGAGTCAGTCAGAGCTGGGACAAGAAAGAGAGGGGACCTGCTGCGAGGTGCTACCGCCACATGGGCCTGTGAGCTGGGCCCTGCACCCCTAAACCCCCCCCCCTCTCCTGTCCCCTGGGCCCCTGACAAGGGAGGGCCCTTACCCAGGTCACTGACGCTGTTTGGACCTGTAACCACGCCAGCGCTGCATGGGAGAAGCACCCAGGAGGTGAGGAGCGTGCCCCTGAGGGACTGTTGTAGGACTGTCTGCCCCCCTTGGGAAGCTGTGGCCCCTTTGAAGCACTGCAGGGGGAAGATTGTGCCCCCAAAAGAACTGTTGCTTGATGAGGCGCTGTGAGGCCCTTTGGAAGCGCTGGGCCCTGGGACTGTTGTGGCCACCTAAGTGCTGTAAGGCCATGCCTGTCAAGTGCTATAATTTGGAAGAAGCGCTATAATTTGGAAGCGCTATATTTGCGAAGCGCTGGAGAAGAGATAATTTCCTCCCCCCGCTGCGTGGCCCGAGGAGAGGAGCTAGGCGCCGTGAATAGCGCTGTGGGTGCCTACCCCACGTGGTCACGCCCTCTCTGGCGGGGGAGATAGCGCCGCGCGATGGTGCGCTGAATTGGTGTTCCAAATAATTAAGTGAAAGGGAGCCTACTCCTTATTGCCGCCGATATCACCGCCGCAGCCCGAGGAGTGTTGGCGCTGCCTTGCACCGGTTGGGAATTGGTGAAAATCGCCGCCGTGGCCCGGCGCCGTCTAGGAGGGACCCCCACCATTGTGGATACCGTTGCGGCGGCCCCCGGTGTCAGGAGAGGGCCGCCAAAGTGAAGAGAGGGCCATGCTAGGCCCTGAAGCCTTCCTCTCCCCCATCACATGACGGGGGCGCCTGGCCGCATCGTCGGCCCGCCCCCGCCACGGGTCCCCGTGGGGTAGGAGAGGGACCCGGGTGAAGCGCCGGTGCGGGCCCCCGTGGTCCAGGGGGAGCCCCAATTGGGAGCGACCGGAGCGGGAGGCCACCCCGCCGGTCTGTGTCCCGGAGTGAGGGGCCGGTGGAAGAGGCGGGCCGGGGCACACTGTCGGTGCCAGCCCCACCGCCACAGAAGAAGCAAAGCCGGCTGGAGGAGTAGAGTGCCAGCGGGGCTCCCATGAGGAAGAGGGAGTCCCGATTGTGCTGCAGGAGCCCGTGGGAGGTGGGAGGAAAGCCAGGTAGGCTTACCCCACGCGGGCCAAGTCACCGCGTTTGTCCCCGGTGGCCTCTCCGAGGCCGTTTGGAATCCCCGTGCCCCTGTGGAGAATAAGGGCCCGGGTAAAGACCCGCACGGAGCAGCAGGAGGCGGGGCCCTCACGCGCTGAGGAGAGCCCCGCATGAGGAGGGAGACTGGCAGGGACTGCCTAGGCACAGCGTTGGTGCCTTTCCTGCCCGCGACCCACGAGGAGGAGCAGCTGCAGAGGGAGAGGGAGCGTCGAGGCACAGGATCGGTGCCGGTCCCTCCCCCGCATCTAGTGAGAGTCCTAGAGAAGTCAAGAAGCCAGAGTTGAGGGAGCCCCATGGGGAACAGCGGAGCCCGGGCCAGCCTGGAGAACAAGGAGGGAGGGGCCTCGAGGTACATTGTCGGTGCCTGCCCTCCCTCGGTGAAGCCCCGTGCCTGCTGAGGTCCCCGAGAGAAGAGGTCCCCCGGAGTAGCCCGGTGAGTGGGGCCTTGGTCAGACTGTGAGGAGGGTAGAGGGCAATGGGGTACATTGCTGGTGCCCGCCCCGGGGACTGTGTTACCTTATCAGGTGCCCCTTCTGGCAGAGGGCACCTGCGACTTGGGCTCTAGCAGTATTGAACTGCCCTGACTCTCGTGCACCTAACTGCCCTACCAGACAACTCGGGAGCAAGCCGGTTGCCCTTATTGAATATTTTGGGGTAGAGAGCCTCATTCCCCCTCATTGCGAATATAGGTCCCTGCTGTATGGGTTGCCCTGAGGTCCCCAGTTATTACGGAAACATGAGGAAGGAAATGTCTAAGGGAGCCTAGAAGTATAAGGGTGCAAATGGTTGCCTACTGAACGTTACCTGCTCATGCCAAGGTTTGATACGCATAGCCAGGTGATATGCCTAATGAAATGCACATTTTTACCTGTTGCCTGATGTTCCCTGAAATGTTTAGGCCTGACATCCAATCTATATGTTTATGCCCAGGTGCTCAGGATTAGGTTGGTCACCCCGGGTGGATGGGATTAGACCAGCCCGGACCCTGCTGAATGAAGTGTTTATACACACCGGATGAGATGGTTACCTTCCGGGTTTAATGTGATGTCTAATGATATGTGCATTCTGGATTGATGGGTTTCTGCCCCTTGATTTAGGCCTGCTTCGCCTGATGTTTGATACCCCTAGGTTTATGGTAGAGGAAGCCTTGCTGTTTCATTACATGTGTTCCTGGACCAGGAGTATGGCCCCTACCTGATGTTAATGCCGGGTGATTTATGGTCTGTTGCAGAGGAGACCCCTATGAAGGTGTCCTGCCCCGGTGTTGGCCTGACGTGCCATTCCAGGCCCCTGGTCATATCCCATTGCTGATTTATTACAGGTGTTCCTGTTTGTTGGGATTTGCTGTGATGCCATGAAGTTTTCCTTTACAGGGGTCGGGTTGGAGTTATAGTGCACGGAGTGTACTTATGCTGATGTTGTATTTTGCAATTACAGCCTATCACTAAGGATGAGAGCTTGAGTTGGCCCCGCCATATTGGCCCCAGGTTCAATGTCCAAAGGTTCAAAATAAGCTTTATTCGATATTCAAAAAGAAATATCATATAAGCATACATAATTATAACTGTTATAAAAATAGACATAAAATTTCAGTTTAAAATCATCAATTACACAGTTAAAAAAGTTTAAAACTCAGAAGTAAGAGAGGACAAAAAGTCAATATTAGAAAAACAGCATCAATATCACACAGACCATTCTAAAGATCTCCTAAACTTAATCTTCCTTGTTAATTACACGTAAAAGTTTAGCATTCATGGATCTATCGTTACAAAGAAGGAGGAAATTATCCCATAATATTAACAATTAAAAGCGCTTTCCGCTCTTATTACTATTGTACAGTAATTCCGGCCTATTGAAAGCAAAAGGGCCCCTACCATTCCATGCACAGGCGGTTCTACCCATCAGATAGTTGTACCTTGCCTTTGGTCTTAAAGGCGAGATGTATTGTGCACTAGGGTAAAAGTCATATAAGTCCTAGGTGGATATAAGTCCATCTCCTTCTTGAGGTTGCCAAGTTTTTAAGTATGGGACAACATATCTGTTCCTAAATTTTACTAACACTAGGTCTCCGGGAATGTCTTTTGGTAAGGAACCCAGCCAGCCCACCCTTCTAGCACTCAATATTCGTCCATCGAGGTCGGGTGGAAGGGGTCTATTTTTTGCTAGCCAAAACGTGACCTTGTTAAGTAAGTCTTGCTGACTTTCGGGTTTACCATATGGGAGTGCTGGTACTCCCGCCAGGACAGACACAAATGGGGCAGCCTCTGGGGGTAAATGAATATGGGGAACTTTTTTTGTCTCTGTTCTAGCAAGGTTGTGCTGCGTTGAATTGACCCTTAGAGCTTTTGAGACTGTTGTATCAGAGTCTAGCGACAGGATTTGAGCACTTTTGCTTGTTGTAGGTGGCTTGGTCTCTTTAGAGGCTAATGGCTGAGAGCAATTTGATGTTTTGATAATTTTGGTGGGTGGGAAGATATCCTTGAGCCTTTCTTCTATTCCCGTCAGCCTATCCCCTAGAGTGTTAATTTTTTCCAACAAAGGTGATAAAAGGGATTTGACCAGTAGTTCAATCTGAGAAAGTAAAGGCTGCTTTGAAGGAGGTACTGTGTGGTCAAGCTTTACTACTGTTTCTGTGGTTAAAGGGGAATTATTAGAAGACAAAGAGGGGCTTAGGCACAATTTTTGTAACTTTGGATAGTTCCCATTTTGTTTAACTCCATCGTGCTTCCTTTTAACACAAGAGATCTGTGGGAGTACTGTGGTTTGAGTGTTAGCTTTTTTACGTGAAAGGGGGGATTCCTGCGGGCAGTCATTAATAGGTAATGTACAGCCACTGGTTATGGTACAGGATGGAACGCTTTTTTGTTAGTTTAATGGTTCCAATGGAACGTACCTGGTTTTACACAGGCTATTTAATTCCTCCCACAGTGCTAGACATTGCGTGGTATCGGCTGTATGTGAAGATGCTTGTGAGCTGGGTGTGGCAGGTGTACTAAGTTTGAACAGGGGTGAATCATTTTCTGCTGTTTCATCAGGAGTAAGCACTGTTGTCCTGTTAAAATGAAAATCTAATGTCCCTTTGCAGAATCCCCTCTGTGGAGTAGCTTTATTGGTGAACCCTTGCTGAGTCATGGTCTGATTTAGTTATGACTTAGCACTATAGGGAATATGGCGTAGTAACACAGTCGGAGTGTTTATACATGAAGGGTCAGGTCCGTTGGTATAATCAATAGGTAGGTATTGAAAATGTAATTGTATAAGTCTATCTACCTCCTCTTTAGTGCGCGCCAAGGGGGGTGGCCCGTCCCGTCCTTCTCGGTCCTCGGAGGGCCACAGAGGGCCCGCCCTTTGCCCGGGCTTAGCCCGCGCGCGGTCCCGCGACGCGGATGTTGTGACCCTTTTTGTGCGCCTCCTGGCGCGGAAATGACGTGCTGCGGCTTCCGGTGCCGCTAAGGCGTCTGGGAGCAGTAGTTCGCAATGCCCCCCCTCCGCACTGCGGCCGCTGGTGGCTGTGGGCTGCGGCGGCGGGAGGGAGGAGAGCAGGAGCAAGATAGGCGGTGGCTGGCGCAGAAAGGACCCTGGACAAAGTTTGCCCCCGCGCTGCTGGTAAGTCTCCCACTCCACGGAGGTTGTGACCCTTTTTGTGCGCCTCCTGGCGCGGAAATGGCGTGCTGCGGCTTCCGGTGCCGCTAAGGCATCTGGGAGCAGTAGTTCGCAATGCCCCCCCTCCGCACTGCGGCCGCTGGTGGCTGTGGGCTGCGGCGGCGGGAGGGAGGAGAGCAGGAGCAAGATAGGCGGTGGCTGGCGCAGAAAGGACCCTGGACAAAGTTTGCCCCCGCGCTGCTGGTAAGTCCCCCACTCCACGGAGGTTGTGACCCTTTTTGTGCGCCTCCTGGCGCGGAAATGACGTGCTGCGGCTTCCGGTGCCGCTAAGGCGTCTGGGAGCAGTAGTTTGCAATGCCCCCCCTCCGCACCGCGGCCGCCGGTGGCCGTGGGCCGCGGCGGCGGGAGGGAGGAGAGCAGGAGCAAGATAGGCGGTGGCTGGCGCAGAAAGGACCCCGGACAAAGTCTGCCCCCGCGCCGCTGGTAAGTCCCCCACTCCACGGAGGTTGTGACCCTTTTTGTGCGCCTCCTGGCGCGGAAATGACGTGCTGCGGCTTCCGGTGCCGCTAAGGCGTCTGGGAGCAGTAGTGCGCAATGCCCCCCCCTCCGCACTGCGGCCGCTGGTGGCTGTGGGCTGCGGCGGCGGGAGGGAGGAGAGCAGGAGCAAGATAGGCGGTGGCTGGCGCAGAAAGGACCCTGGACAAAGTTTGCCCCCGCACTGCTGGTAAGTCCCCCAATGTCAAGTTAGTCACATTTTTATATTTCAGCTATGGACTTACGGACTCAGCCCTTACTTCCCATGTAAATAATCCCCCCTTGATACGCTTGGCTCTGGTGCCAGTTGGCGCCGTGTTATGATACCACTGTTGATGCATTTTTGCCTTGCAGGTTGGAGATACTAAACTTCTTATTTTTCCAACTCAAACTGGTGTCCTGTCTCTTTTGTGGTGTGCCTGGTGTGTCGTCTGTGGGTACTGCGTGAGTGCTTCACATGTCCTCCGAAGTTTGGCCTGCCCGCTTGGTTCCGTGCTACCCCCCTGGAGATTTGGTAACCCCATTTCTTACATCAACCCCGACCTACTTCTGGCACAGGGACGCATTTGATAGTTCCCTTGGCAAAGAGATCCATAACTTCCTGGAAGAGAAGGGCCAAATATTCCTCCGACATGGGATGAAATCACCACAAACGGCATGACCCTTACGCACTCCACTGCTCGCGGAACTCCGTGTAGACCACCAGAGTTTTTTTGTCACTTTGCGGAGTTCCTCAACGAGGAACTCCGCGTAGGCTTAATCTTATCATGAAAAAATAGATATCAGTCATATGTTAAGAAACAAGGGCGAGTAGAAACCTTTTGGGTGGAGTAAAATTTAAGACATTATTATTGTGATTTTTTTGGCAATTAGTTGATTTTTGCAAGCACTAACACTACTCTGTGTAAAGTAAAGACCTTGAGAGTTTTGTAACTTTCAGATACTCAAATTGTGGATTCTGTTGCAATTAAAAATATTTCCAGGCCTGAAATTTCTTTGGAGGTGCATACGGGCCGCCTAAGTTATCCTGCAAGTGTTTCTTGATGAATCCTATTGCAATTACAATATGTGCGCTCTCATGTAAAGTCAGGTTGTTAGAAGATTTTCTGCAATTCAAGATACGCCTTACTTTTCACCTCATGTGGATGCATTTCTCATGTTTAGAGAGATCTCCTTTCTGAGTATAACGTTTCTGGCTTTCCCCACCTGTATATGGCTTTATTCCAGTGTGAATTCTCTCATGTGAAATGACATTGTATTCAAGACTTTGCTTGCATTTCGAGCAATCATAAGGTTTTTCCCCAGAGTGGGATCTCTCATGAAGCATAACTCTTGTCTTTCAGATTCAAGCTTTTATGGCATAAGGATTTTCTCCAGTGTGGAGTTTCTCATGCAGCTTTTCTGGCATTCAAAGCACTCATAAGGTTTTTCATCAGTATGGAGTCGCTTATGGTTAGTGAGGCTGTAGGAATTTCTGGCATTCACGGTATTGGTAATGTTTTTCCCTGTGTGCATCTGCTCATGTAGAGTGAGATTGCGTTTAAAATTGATGCTTTTCTGTCATTCGGAGCACTGAATTATTTTAATGGTGTGTTTTCTTATGGTGCTTGTAACCATCTCTACCTCTGAATCTTTTCTGACATTTAGAGCACTGATAATTTTATTCACCAGTGTGGATTCTCACATGTTTACTGAGACTAGATTTTTGGCTGAAACATTTTTGGCATTCAGAGCACTGATAAGGCTTTTCCCCAGTGTGGGTTCTTATATGCTGAGTGAGACTGACTTTTTCACTGAAACATCTTTGGCATTCAGAGCACTGATAAGGTTTTTCCCCAGTGTGGGTTCTTATATGCTTAGTGAGATTGCTTTTTAAACTGAAACATTTGTGGCATTCTGAGCACTGGTAAGGTTTTTCCCCAGTGTGGGTTGGTATATGTTGAGTGAGTCTTATTTTGTCACTGAAACATTTTAGGCATTCGGAGCACTGATAAGGCTTTTCCCCAGTGTGGGTTCTTATATGCTGAGTGAGACTGACTTTTTCACTGAAACATCTTTGGCATTCAGAGCACTGATAAGGTTTTTCCCCAGTGTGGAATCTCACATGTGCAGTTAAAAGTGATTTTAGTTTGAAATCTTTTGGGCATTCAGAGCACTGATAAGGTTTTTCCCCAGTGTGGGTTCTTATATGCTCAGCGAGACTGTCTTTGTAACTGAAACATTTCTGACATTCAGAGCATGGATAAGGTTTTTTCCCTGTGTGGGTTATTGTATGTTGAGAAAGACTTCTTTTGTCTCGGAAATCTTTCTGGCATTCAGAGCACTGAAAAGGTTTTTCCCCAGTGTGGGTTTTTATATGCACTGTGAGAAAGCGTTTTTCACTGAAACATTTCTGGCATTCAGAGCACTGATAAGGTTTTTCCCCAGTGTGGATTCTTGTATGCCGATTGAGACAGTTTTTTTCACTGAAACATTTGTGACATTCAGTGCACTGATAACGTTTTTCCCCAGCGTGGATCTTTCTATGCCGTGTGAGACTACTTTTTATACTGAAACATTTCTGGCATTCAGAGCACTGATAAGGTTGTTCCCCAGAATGGGTTATTGCATGTCGAGAAAGATTTTGTTTGTTACAAAACCTTTCCTGGCATTCAGAACACTGATAAGGTTTTTCCCCAGTGTGGAATCTCAAATGTGCAGTTAGAAGTGATTTAAGTTTGAAATGTTTTGGGCATTCAGAGCACTGATAAGGGTTTTCCCCAGTGTGGATTCTTATATGTTCAGTGAGTCTGATTTTGTAACTGAAACATTTCTGGCATTCAGAGCACTGAAAAGGTTTATACCCAGTGTGGGTTCTTATATGCCGAGATAGACTGCTTTGGTCACTGAAACATTTCTGGCATTCAGAGCACTGAAAAGATTTTTCCCCAGTGTGGGTTCTGATATGCCGAGTGAGACTGCTTTGGTAACTGAAACATTCCTGGCATTCAGAGCACTGAAAAGCTTTTTCCCCAGTGTGGGTTTTGATATGCCGAGTGAGACTGCTTTGGTCACTGAAACATTCCTGGCATTCAGAGCACTGGTAAGGTTTTTCCCCAGTGTGGGTCCTTGTATGTAGAGTGAGTCCTCTTTTGTCACTGAAACATTTCTGGCAGTCAGTGCACTGATAAGGTTTTTCCCCAGAATGGATTCTCATATGTTCAGTGAGTTTAGATTTACGGCAGAAACTTTTTTGGCATTCAGAGCACTGGTAAGGTTTTTCCACAGAGTGGGTTAATGCATGTTGACATAGACTCGGTTTGACTCTAAAGCTTTTCTGGCATTCAGAGCACTGATAAGGTTTTTCCCCAGTGTGGATTCTCATATGCTCAGTGAGATAAGATTTACGCCTGAAACTTTTTTGGCATACATTGCACGGAGAGTGGTTTTCCCCAGTGTGGATTCTCATATGCTCAGTGAGATAAGATTTACGCCTGAAACTTTTTTGGCATACTTTGCACTGAGAGTGGTTTCCCCCAGGGTGCATTCTGTCAAATTCTGTTAGATAAGATTTATGGCTGTATCTTTTTTGGCACATGTAACTTTTTTCCCCAACTTAGGGTATTTTGCCTCGATTGAGGCGGTTTTGAACACTGAATTTGTTCTCACAGTCCGTGTTTTTATAAGGTGTATACCGAGAGTTAATATCTCTACGTTTAGTTTTCTCTTGCTTATATGCCACAGTAAGAGTGAACCCGATTTTAGAGTCAGGCTTGTTTAGATAATGTTCAGCATTTATCTCTAAAAGAAATTGTGTGTAATCTTCTTAACACTTGAATTGAGCAAAATATGTATGGAAGCAGTCCTGTAACACCTGTCGAAATGTTTCAAGCAGATAATAGTCTTTAGGTTATAGCCTATCCGGCAGCAACTTATTTTGTGACTGAAGATTTTCTCAAATCTATTTGTATAGGTTCTTAACAATGCAGTGATAAGGTGTTAGTCTGATATTTAATCATTAAACTGTTAAGTACCTTTTTGCACTGACGTAATGGCAGTAACTGAGGGCGTTAGAACGGCACAGTACTATTGTGGATCACGAGTCTCAGAACATCAGTTCCTTTTACCCTTTCTTTGTTTGGTGTAAGGTTAAGATTTATAGTTCTGAAGACGAGGATGTATTTACATTACCTATAGCGCAACTGTGCTCATTTAATCCATTTTTACCTTTAACAGTTTTACATATCACTCACGCACAGCAGATAATGTTGAGGCGATTTACATAGAATTACAGAACAGTACACAATAAAGAGGAAACAATCTGAGATGGTTATGAACACAATAAAGTGGTGAATTTTTAAGGTTTTTCGCAAGAGTAAGCAGAGTGGGTCGTGGTTTTCTACCCTGAGGCAGATAGTCTCAAACTTGTGTAACTGGTTAAAAACGGTTGTTGAACAAAGGTGACTTTCCAATCTTTCGGTTGTTAACGTGTCAGCTTCGGAGTCTTCTCTCAGCGTCTTTTCTTTTATGGTCTGCAGAAGAAACATTTTGTTATAACTTTCTTTTATGCAGTGTGTGCTTCCTCTCTGGAATTACATGATGTTTTAGATGAACGTTATTCTGTGCACAGATATGGCTTTGCTCTGGGTTAATGAAATACTAAATTAGAGACTTCACTTACAGTATAGTACTTTCCTCAGCTCCCACTTCCTCGCCACACCTATATTTTGGAAATTGTTTAAACGTAGAATGCTGGATGTCCTTCAGTTTTTCAAAATAATCCTTCTTATGGCACTGACATCAGTTGCCTGGTGCTAAATCTTGCTTTATTCGTCAGTAATTTCAATCACCTATAGTATTAAAATTAAATAGTTAACACATGAACATTTCCAAAAATATAATTTACAAGCTGAATCAATGCAGAGTTGCAGAATTTTGAAAATGTTGAGCTGTTTTTCAGACAGACCAGAGTGTAGAATGGTAGCCTGAGAGTACTTGGATGTAGGAGTGAGGATTTATAGAAATTCCAACATTTTATTAAGCTCACAAAGGATACATGCACCCTATGGACTTGTAACATAGAATCCCAAAGGCAGAAATTAAAGTCATATGCACTGGCACCAAACAGATATTTAAAAAAGGATACTACTAATCGATTTTTTTTTTTTTTTTATATTTTTATTGCGAAACCATAGAAGACACTGGTTCTCATAGCCTCTCAGGACAATCAAGGACAAGATTATCAACATGCGATGTTCATAGTAAAACACAGCCATATGGGCCCACATCCCGGAGGCAGGGCGGCGTAAATTCAGAGCATGTCTCAAATAAACATAGCCGTACATTAACAATATGTAGCCATCATTGTATTCCGCTGATTTTTATATACATATCCTCTCTCCCACGTCCTTCATACAATCCCACTCCTATCCCTCTGTATAACAACTTTTTGTTATGTTTCCAATAAAACACTGCTTTAACATAGAACAAGAAACCAACCCCCCGTGCGTGGCATCAGTGATAAAGTACGTGAAGAAGTCAGGTTATCCATGCGAGGATTAATTAATTTTTAATGTAGATTTCTGGGACGGGAATTTCCCCTCCACGGACAACATGCGTTTCCCCTGCCCTGAGTTACCACCTACTTGTATCTGGTATCCTGAATTTTGAGCTCTGACCTCTGCCGCACGCAAATCTATTGTGTATTGCGAGGACTATGCCTAGACCTATCCCTCAACTATGGTCCAGAGTATGAATCAAGGGCAATGAAATTAAGGAGTACTTTCATGTGCTCATTTTATTCCACCTGATTATCAGTTGTTGGGTTTTTCTGCACCTGGATGTACCGGGTGCAGAAAAACAGGACACCATTTTTTTCGAGACAGGAAAGTTAGACTGAAAAGACGCACAAGACTCTGGGTGCAGCAGAAGCAGCCAAGACTTATGCTGTTTTTTTACTAACTGGGGGAAACACACAATTCTTCCCTTTGTTAGACATTTCTTTACCCTCCCCTCCCCTGCTTCACCCATTGCCCCCCCCCACCCAACCACATGCATTTATCTACCACCTGCTTAAAATAAGTGGTAAATAAAAGCCCAAAAACATTATGAAATAATGAATGGCATGCGGTTTAACAGGCAGAAGAATCTGTTCCTTGTGGCAACTCCCCAGTCAATGGCGTCAAACTGGTAATTGCACATTACTGGGATAAATCTACCACAAAAGAATTACATGAGATTTTTCTGCCACCCCAGTTCTGTGCAACTTCTAACAAGGGACTATGAGAGGCCTTGGACCGGTCCTGTGACCTGGAGGGTCACACCAAGTGTGCCCTTATTTAAGGCAGAGGACTGTCATGGGTTTAACAGCTAGAGCGGTGGTGGAAATGCACCCTCTTGTAAGGATCAATAGCCTGATGAGATCTTTGTATCATGGTCAGTGGAGTGGCGTCCTGCTGACACACCCATGTAATGAGCCATTTCTATGCCTGTGCACAGACTTTGCACTAACATCAAGTGCATGTTTAGGGTGTTGGTGTGCGTAGCATAAAAGCAATTTGAGAGTGCGACAGAGTAAACTGCATCTCCTGCCTGCCAGTTGTGTATACAAGTGGAACCATCTATCCCTCTTTTATACCCTAGTCCAAAGTCCTCTGTTACCAAGGAATAATGTGCTCTACAAAGTACTCAGCTGCCTGCTGTGCCACCAGGGATGGTCTTAGCCTGACAGTCTATCTAAGTTGAAGGGACATCACCTGCATGCTGAATTACTTAATGGAGAAGCTGTGTACCTGTCCTGAAGAGCCTAGAAGTCTGCCTAGAAGCCTGCCTATCTGGTAAGAAAGGGAAGGGAGGACAAGGCTGTCCTGGAAGAAGCAAAGGTCCGACACATCCTCGTTATCTGTAGGGTGGGCCGGAAAGCCATCCAGCAGGACCAGCTAGTCTGAGGGACTTCCCCCCCACCCCCGCCAAAACGTTCCCAACAGTTCAAGGCAGAAAATAAAACTCTATGACAACGTGATTGTTGACCCCAGTTGGACGATTGTGTGCTGCCAACGGCCCGTCAAGGTTGCATTTGACAAATTCCTAACACAACAGAGTCTGAATCTACTGGCTTCCTGGAGAGCCTGTGTTGGGCTTTTAGCTGATAAATTTCTGACTACTCTGTGTCAGAGGCCCATGAGGGACTACGACTACCCCAGTGTCGAACACCCTGTCTGAGCTTACGCCTGTGGTCCTGCCAGCCACAGTGTGGGCTCAATTGCTGACGGTCGGGCCTCCAGAGGGGCTGCACTTACCGACAGGACAGGTGTGACTGCTACCTTGGGACTGCTGATCTTCAGGCAAAGGCAAATAATAGACAGAGTGGGTGCCCTAATGTATGCAGCCTTACATCCAGGACAAAAGCGCTCCTCAAAAGCCTGCTGGTGGGTCAATGCTCTCTCGAGTTTTCAGGCGTGCCATTCAAGTGCCGGGAAACAGGAAAGAGACCCAGACAAGACTGACTCATCTGTGAAAGGGTAAGACACTTACGACAGAGCATACACGCATTGGGGTGACTGGAGTGACAGAACTGCACCTATACTATATTCATGATACTCCAAAATGCCCCTTGAGGGGAAGAGGGTATCAGAACCAGACGCACCTGTCTGCAGCACAAGGTAGTCTGGCATGCCTGCACCATCCTTTCACCCAGACTGTCCATAAAGATGATTTTAGCACCGCTGCACACATAGCAGGGGGAATCTCAGACCATTCGCTGGTTGAGGTGCAACTCGTTGGTCCAGTTGTGGACTTCATGCTAACCCCAAGGGTTGATCCTTGCTATTTAAAAGGCAAGAAGTTCAAAGCTTGTATGAGAGATGGAGCAGACTTCTATTTTAAGGAGAACGGGCGGCCTGTTGAATCAGCTTGCGTGCTATAGGATGAATTCAAGCTAGTGATCCTTGAGGACACTGACAACAAGGGGACGGAAATACTGGGAGAGACTTCCAGAAAGACCTGACCCTGCCAATGCTAACGAATGAGGACTGAGACGCACTAGACCAAGACCTGACAGTAGACTAAATAAATAAGACAATAGGAGCCTTGCAAACAAGGCCAGCGACGGGGCCTAATGAGCTCCCCATAGAATTATATAAAAGCATGATGGATAAAATCAGGGAGTGCCTCCAGAGGAGGTTTCAGACTGCCTGAAAATAAGGGCGTCTTCCAGAGGACCAAAGAATGTCTGAGGTGGTGGTCATCCCAAAAAAGGACGAAGCAGCAACTGAGTGTGGGTCTTATAGACCTTTCTCCCTGCTTAATTTTGAGACTAAGGTCCTTGCGTAGGCTCTGGCGATCTGCCTGCGGAGAGTAATTGCAACAGTGGTTCATCCTGATTATTCGGGATTCATGCCACACCAGGGAACGCGCTTATACCTCCGACACCTTAATGGCATACCACATGCAACAGGGGAATCCTTTGCTGAACCAGTGGCGCTGCTGTCAAGCTCTTGTATGTGGCCCCTCTAGCGCGCTTGCGAGCCAATAAAACAGTCTCCCGAGTCTTTGCCATCCGACAGGGATGTTCCTTGTCTCCTATGCTCTTCACGTGTGCGTGGGTTCGCCAGGACCTCTCATATGGAGTATTCCAGTTGATCAGGAGTGGGATGAGAGAATCTCCCTCTACGCTGGCGTTTTGCTGTAGGACACGTAATCAGCCTTCTCGGTGAACGAATCCTACACATTTTTTACATATTTAGAGATTATTCAGGATATAAGATCAACTGGAATAAGTCCTTAACATTCCTGCTGGTGGCAGGGACCCTGCGGCTGCACTCTAGGTGCACAGTTCGGGTGACACTACATGGCTTCAAATATTTGGGCGTGTTTATTACAAGAGAGCCACAGGCAGAAACATACTTCCGAAATTAGACCAGCTTTGCTGGGATGCCCCACACTTGTGGGCGCTCCCGCTTTCCTTACTGGGCTGGGTGGTCCTATTTAAAGTGATGACCCTCGTGGGTCTCCTGTACATTGTGAAAAAAACGTCCTTTAAGATCCCACCAAACATTTTCTTTCAAAGGGTAGACCGAGAACTTTGGCTCCTGTTGTGGGTTGGTGGCACTTCGCGCTGAGTAAGGTGCAGAGGGGAGTTTATTAAGGTGGACTGGCGGTCCGGAGCATTCTCAAGTATTACGGGGCCACGCAACTGATGGCTGTCAACAACTGGGTTTTTGTGGACCAGGAGGATCCTGCTTACCGGGTAGATAGATTGACCATGGGCAAGAGAGGTTACCCCACCCTGGTGCTGTATCAAAGAAAGTATAAGTGCGCCATACCTACTCATACCTAAACAGTGGTAAGGGTGTGGAAAGAGGCTACCAAGTGTTTAGGCTGAGAAGGTAAGCTGACTGAAATTATTCCACTGTATGGTGGTGATCTCTTAAGTGCAGTGGGAGGATTGCAGGGCTTCACAAAATGGGGATTGATTAGCTTAGAGCAGCCGGGCGATGTGTGGAGGGGACAGGAGCTTGTGCCCTTCACAATCCTACAACAAAAGTATGAATTAGGTGACTAAAAACGGTTCTGACATTTGCAGGTGGGTCACGCTCTGCAAGGTCACATCTGGGAAGGGGGAAGTTGCCTGATGCATCCCCACTGGAGGACCAGCTGCTAACTAATCCCCTGACCGAAAAAACAATCTCAACCATCTATAGGAAGTTGATCTACAATTCTCTGGATCCCTTGGGGATGTTTCAGGTGGCCATTCACCAACTTTTGTTATTTTCAAGAACAAGCTTCCAAAGCTGGAGTTTGTTTTTAAAAAGCAATAACTAATGACCCTCACATCCCTGGAACTTTCTCCCTGATTAATTTACTCCCAGGAAGTGGGATTCATTTAAAAACAAATTCTCATCACGACTGCCAGGTATTCCCTGGTGGTCCTGAATAAGAGAAAAAAACATCAGACAGCCTGATCTAGAGAGGAAGGGCCGTCCGATGTATTTACTGGCAGACCATCGTTTGTTGGACAGGATACTCCACCACGCTTGTGAAGGAGTACCCTGCTCACCAAACTCTAAATCAAGACTTTTATCTTGTCTGTGCTATGCATGTATCTCTAGGTCTGCTTCATTATGTCCATCAGTCTTTGTATTATCTACCTGTTATTGAGGCTTGTTGTTAGCAATGGAATTCCTGGCTGGCTGAGGTTAGCACCAAAACCAGGCAGAAATCACCACTCTAGTCAGGTCAAGGGAACTACTCCTCAGAATGACCCCTGCTCACCCTTTTAGGTAGTCTGGCGCAAGCAGACAAGGCTAAACTTCGGGGCGCTACAGTTAAGCATTTATGACCTTTCACAGTAAAACACACTGATTCCCCCCACAAATGGACACCAGGCGGTATTTCTATGAAAATACGTTCTTTATGTAAAAAAAAAAAAATATATATATATATATATATATATATATATATATATGCAGGCAGATATCACAAGACCTTACATCACGTTTCAGCAGACTTATTTACCAGACCCAATAACGTTGAGCAGGTGGGCCACAATACTTTAAATATGCAAGAGTTCTTTGGAGATTGTTCAAAACAGGTATCGCTCACTTGGCAATGGTCTTAGGCTCTACAGGTACTCTTTCTACAACTTTGGTGTACTTCGAACAAGTTGTGCGTGTTATAGCACTTCAGGGTGCTTCGAACGGTTGCCAACACAAAACCCCTTCCGATATTCACACTACTCGCGTGAGCCGGCGTACGCGGCGCACAGCTTCAAGGAAAGGAAGCGTACGGCTCTTGAAAGCCATACGGGCCGCACAGTCTTGGAGATGCGATGCACACGAGTTCAAAGGATGACACGGAGCGCACAGCTTTTACTAAAATCCTCAGCGCTTCGTGTCACCGAGATTCATCAGAAGCACACAGTTGTAGATACGGGGAAATAAAACGTTGCGGGCCCGAGCCCGTTGTGGGCTGGTTCGTGCTTGGGCGCGACGTTCACTCTTCCTCAGCCTACCAAGCAAGCAGACGCGTTGGTGCGCTTCGAAGCACGGGACGTACCTTGGGGTCTGTAAACACAGCGGGCGGGTTCCAAAAGGCGGGGCGCGGCACGGGGGCCTCCGGTACAGTCCGTACTGGGGCGGATTCCCTTGATGTGCGGCGCGGCCTCTCCACAAGTCAGAGGGCACAGCGGGGCAGCCTGGTGCGAAGCAACGCACGGGCGGCCGTCCAGGCTTTACAGTGCACTCAGGAGACCCAGATTCCGGCAGGAGGGGGGAAGAAAGCACTCCAAGCACTCCAATGACGAGCGCAGTCGCAGAGGAGCAGGCAGCCTGACCCGAGGGGCAGAGAGCGGCTCTGGGCTGAGCGAGGCTCTCAACGGGCAGAAGGGCGGGCCGCTCCCGAGTGTCACGGCTCTAGGAGGGGGCGAGGGGGATGCAGTCTTGCCTCCAGCGGGAGGAAACACACGGCTCTGTTTGCAGATGAGCCAAGGCACCTGGGGTATAGTTCAGGGGGCAAGCTCAGTCAAGCCCTTGGAGAGAGTTTCAAGCACAATTCAGCAAATTCCTTCCTAGGTCTTTTCCTCTCCTTCCTCAGCAAGGCAGACAGCAGATCAGTCCTTCAGCTTCTTCTTCTTCCTTCTAGTTGGGCAAAGGTTCGTTGTGGGAAACAGGATCTAGTTTCTTGGGAGCAGGGCTCCTTCTTTTATACAGCAATTCTTTTGTCCTGGCAGGCCAGGGGGCCTTTGCATAGCTCCTTTTCAGTCTCTGAGCACTGTGTTGGGTAAACTTGGGTCTCTCTTTTCAGGGAGCAGGGAAGGCACATCAGACGCTCCACAGGAGGTGTAGCCGGCATTGTGGGGACAGGGGCAGCCAGGAGTACTCTGTTGACAGGCTTCCCTCTTCCTGGGCCAGGTGTCGGGCTGAGTCATCAGTGGCTCCCCAGGAGGTGGAGCCAGCATTGTGGTGGCAGAGCACAGCCCTATTCAGAGTCCAGGGGCACTCCCACCCCCCACCTAGGTGTAATCCTTGCATTCAAAACCTGTCATCCCCCAGCCCTGTCACTCACACAAACCAGACAGCAGATACACATCCTAGCAGAGGCGGGCTGAAAAGGTTAGGCAAGCAAATGCTAGCTTTCTAAAAGTAGCATTTGCAAACACAGAATATTAAGATAAACTTTACTGAAAGAAGTAGTTCAGGCATACTAAAGTTGACCTTCTACCATGTTCCCTGAGCCTGGTGGGATTATAGGGTGTAATAATTCCAGCAGCCCATCTTGGCCTAAGCGAACAGGTAGCCTTACAATAGTGAAAAACGAAATTGGCTGTAATTCACTATTAGGACATGCCACATACATCAGGGCTTGTCCTACCTTACACTTACAATGCACCCTGCCCTTGGGCCTACCATAGGGGTGACTAATATGAAGCAAAGGGAAGGTTTAGAGGCTGGCAAGTGTGTGCACTTGCTCAGCCAGCATGACAGTACCAGACTGCACACAGGTTCTGCAATGGCAGACCCTAGACACATGTTAACAGGCTGCTTCTGTGGGTGGCGCAACCAGCGCTGCAGGCCCACTAGCAGTATTGGCATTTACAAGCCCTGGCACTCCTGGTGCACTTTACTGGGGACTGACAGTAAATCCAATGAGCCAATCATGGAAATCAATTACAGGTACACTTTACATTGGGAGCACTTGCACTGCGGCATGGATTGGTGGTGGCGCAGTGCCCTGAGCAGCGAACACCAGCAAAACATCTGAGGCACATCAGCAAAAAGTGGAAGGAAGACTCACGCCAAGGTGCCAGGTCTAACACTTGTGTGTTTAGTACAGGTTTATTCTTACGGTCTGTGTGTGTGTGTAGGTTTATTTGAACCCTGCGGTTTAATCTTAAAAATTATGTTACAGGCGACCAGGTGTCTCTTGCCTGTGACTTGTGAGGAAGTAATTGTGCACATTTAACAACAACAACATTGCAAAGTGTCAAGAGCCTGATTTAGAGTTCGCTGGCCGGGTTACTGGCCCGGTTACTCAGACACAAACGTGACGGATATCCTGGCCGCCGCATTACAAGCACCACTGAATATAATATGTGGGAGCCTCATTTCTTTCTTTCGTACTTTCTATGTCCCTTGTTTTTATTATCATTATTTTACTTTTTTTTCTCTCTTATTTCTTTTTCTGTTTCTCTCTATTCCAGGCTTATCTTTCATTCATTTCTTAATTTAAGAAGGCTTAGCTTCCTAAAGCATTTTATTCCTTCATTTGCATTTCTTCTTTCCTGTCACAGGAATGACTGCGCAGATATCCTTACAAGTGGGATCTTTTGAATTCTGCATGAACCCATTTACTAATGGTCCTAGTTGGAGCTGTCATTTAGAAGTTAAATATATGTTTCTGATGTGAGGTAGGGAGGGTATGTGTCAGAATGTGTCAGAGAGAGAGAGAGTGTGTGTGTGTGTGTGTGTCTGTCTGTCTATGTCCGAGTGTGTGTGAGTACTTGAGCGTGGGGAGTCGGCTCTCACTATACTATACCAAAAAGAGGTATAGTGTGCAGAGAGTCCAGTGGATCCCCAGAGATTTTACAGAGGCTAAAGTAGATAATACTAATGCTCTTTTGTGGTAGTGTGGGGGAGCAGTTAGACGTATACGAGGGTAGTTTTAAGCATTTGTTGTACACGCAGTGGCAATAAATGACACACAATCAATGAATAAATCTGAGACCAATTTATAAAATGACACTTGGTTAGATTTATTTTGCGGAACCACAGATTTTCATCTTGAGTAAAAAAAATTGCAATAGAAATTCTGGTCAATATAAAAAGTGGACAATTAGTGCAATTTTCAGACTTTGCAATGTTAACCTATGGGGTGAAGAAAACATTCAAAAAACGTATAGCCAACATCTACTTACAAGACCATTCTTCAGAAGTTAAGGTCAGTATTGGACAAGGTTCACTTCAGAACAAACAGTGCACCACCAGCGGCACGTGGGCGCCCAGGTGCAAGTACAAGTTCAAGGTTGGAAACCCAATAGTAATTAAGGGGGACTGGGGCAATCGGGCAGAGGCTGCTTACAGGTAGGTAACAGTGGCTTGGGGGAACTAGGTGGTCAGGAACTGAAGTTCAGAGACTGGGGATGCCACCTAAAAACTTGATTTAAGGGCGATACAAGTAAGTGACAGGTAGTGTCAATTGGGTCCTTTGCCTGGGTGTCTAGGCCCTCTAACATGCCCACCTTCTGTGAGAGGAAGACACAGACTTAGCCTTAACTAAACAAGTCCCACCATTTTCAAGATGGTGGGCACTGAAAAGTGTACTTGACCTAGCCTCCAGCACCCGAGGGCTGGAGTTGACAGAGGGGGGGGGGCACATCTCCTATTCTATCAAAGGTTTCCCACCTGTCCTGCCGCCAAAAAGGGGGTGAGGACGTGACGGAGGCCAGCTCCTTCGAACAGGAGAGGCTGGGTTCGCATTACAAAGGGGGCAAGACCTTTGAAGCTCCCCACCACGGATGGCTCTTCCTGTCCAGGGGAGGAGTGAACACCTCCACCCAGGAAAGGCATTGTTCTCAGCCACAGAGTGCGCAGGCACTCTCCCCTGACTTGGGAACTGGGGATACGGGTTTGAGTTTCTGCTTCACTGCAACATTCTGTGATTCTGGGCAAATCACTTTATCACCCCGTGACCATAGACAGCATCTAGAAACCATCACAGGTGATGAGCCGCAATATATAAATCTGCGAATTTTAACTCACTGCCCAAGATATGTGTAAGACATCCCTAGAGCAGTGTTCATGGGAATGGCACACAGGGATGTGTGCCAGGTCGGCTCTTCAGTTTTGTCAGTAGATGACGCAGTCTGAATTTAATAATTGTCCCACTCAGTAAGGAGGGATCTATCACCCACTCCCCTTCTTCGCTCTCATCGTCAGTTGTGTGTGCGTCCTCAGGGAGATGAGACATCGATGCCACCGGAGGTGGCGGCCTGATGATCGATGAAGGCAGAGGAAGAGGCATCTGTGGGACAGATGAGGCCGACTCCGAGGGAGGAAATCGGCGGTAGTAGTCATCAAGCACATGTTGCAAATTAGAGATGAGAGACATGGGCATCTGAACAGTTGGATCACAAGTGGTGGTTGAGTATTAGGCTCAGGGTAATAATCATATCCTTGGTCATCATCAATATCTTGTCATTTGATGAGAAGCCCAGAAGGAGTACAGGGAGCACGGAACCGGTCATCCTCTTCCGAAACCTCCTCATTAGCCCCGTAGTCAAAAAGCTCCACAGAAAGATTTGGAGATGGTTGAATCGGCAATAGATCCAAAGAAGAGTTCCTACGTTGAAGAAAGGAAACATCCGACGTTCCTGAAGGCAGCAAAAGTGTTGCTGAAGATTTCAAGGGGACTAGAGACATCAAAGCTGAAGGTGGAACCAAGGATGCCGCCACCGACTCAGCGGTCGACGACGAAGAGAGGGGTTGAAGTTCCGTAAGGAAAAGCTTCTGTGCTGTCGACGAGGCAACCGTCGACGAGGCAACCGTCGACGAAGCAGGTGGAGCCTTGAAAGCCATCTACCGTCTCGTCGGCGAGAAGGCATCCGTCGACGACTGACCAGAGACAGACCTCTTTTTTGTCGATGACGAAGTGAGGGAGGGGGCAGACGAGCGAGGCTTCACCGACACCATGACAAACGTCGACGGAGAGGACGCTGACAACATAATCATTGTAGGTTGAGGAGAAGAGAAGGTGGAAGTCTTCGTTGTAGCAGTGGCGACGGAAATCATTGTCGACGAGGAACCCATTTTTTAGGCAAATTTGTCTCAGGAAGAGATTTAGATGTCTGAGACTTAGATTTCGGAGGCGTAGAGGGCATAAGTAGTCACTTAGAAGGAACAGGAGCCCTTTTGAGGAAGAAGTCTGGCCTTCATGAGTAGAGGTGTGGTCTTTCTTGAGCACCTTGGCCTTAGCAGATATGATCTCCGCCTCACAAGCCCTCTTCTTAGAGATGACAGTCCTGAGAGAGGAATCACTCTCAACATCCAATATCCTTAGTCTTGAGTTTCTGTAACCACAGAAGTTGACCTCCCTCTCTGTCTCTTAAAGTCTTTTGAGGAAAAGTCCTGCAGATTTTACAATCTCTCACCTGATGTTCAGGGTGGAGGCAGTAGATACACTTTTTGTGGGGGTCTTCGGAATGAAGCCAGAATTTCCCACAAGGCTCACAGTGTCTGATGAGTGACCTTTTTGTAGTAGACAAAGCAGTGAAGATATTCTGAAGATTTTCTGAAGGGAAAAGGTAGAGGTACTGAGCACAGGGTCAGACTGATTTGCATATGGCCATGTCTGAGCTGGGGTGGCAGAGTGGGCTAAAGAACGGTGATGGATTAAACCCAGATCTGTTGACTGGGTGTGAGTGTTTGATTGGTTCAGATGCTCCATCCATCACCACCACCTTTTGTACCATTTTGTTTACCATAAGTTGGCAGGGTATGCTCAGACGTGAGTCCCTTGCTCACTTTGCCACTGGATGCAAGCAAGCTGGGCTGAAGACGGCGAGAATGCCAGAAACCGGTCCTCCGAAGCTTGTTTCCGGTCCAGGGAAGGCATGGCTTGGCAGTTCGGGCTGGAATGTTCCCATGAGGCATAGGGTCAGACTGATTTGGATATGGCCATGTCTGAACTGGGGTGGCAGAGTGGGCTAAAGAACGGTGATGGATTAAACCCAGATCTGTTGACCGGGTGTGAGTATTTGATTGGTTCAGATGCTCCGTCCATCACCACCCCGTTTTGTACCATTTTGTTTGCCATAAGTTGGCAGGGTATGCTCAGATATGAGTCCTTTGCTCACTTTGCCACTGGATTCAAGCAAGGCGGGGCTGAAGACGGCTGTAATGCCAGAAACCGGTCCTCAGAAGCTGGTTTCCGGTCCAGGGAAGGCATGGCTTGGCAGTTCGGGCTGGACTGTTCCCATGAGGCACAGGGTCAGACTGATTTGCATATGGCCATGTCTGAACTGGGGTGGCACAGTGGGCTAAAGAACGGTGATGGATTAAACCTAGATCTGTTGACCGGGTGTGAGTGTTTGATTGGTTCAGATGCTCCGTCCATCACCACCCCCTTTTGTACCTTTTTGTTCGCCATAAGTTGGCAGGGTATGCTCAGACGTGAGTCCCTTGCTCACTTTGCCACTGGATTCAAGCAAGCCGGGCTGAAGACGGCTGAAATGCCAGAAACCGGTCCTCTGAAGCTTGTTTCCGGTCCAGGGAAGACATGGCTTGGCAGGTCGGGCTGGACTGTTCCCATGAGGCACAGGGTCAGACTGATTTGCATATGGCCATGTCTGAACTGGGGTGGCAGAGTGGGCTAAAGAACGGTGATGGATTAAACCCAGATCTGTTGACTGGGTGTGAGTGTTTGATTGGTTCAGATGTTCCGTCCATCACCACCCCCTTTTGTACCATACTGGCATAGAGATGGGCATCTTTTTCTACGGCAGACGCTTCTATCTCGTCTTGGTCAGATTCTTCCCAGAAGATATCCAGAGTATGTTGAATGCTCTGACGCTGACTCTCTCGCCGTCGAGCCTGATGATCGGGTAGAGTCCTCTTGGACCGAAACGACTTACAAGCGTCGCAGTCTTTCTCCTTGTGCGCTGGAGAGAGGCACAAGTTACAAACTTGATGTATGTTTTGCGAGGGTACTTGGCGTGGCACCCAGGACAGAAATGGAATGGAGTCCGTTCCATTTGCAGTTGACTGGCCCTACGCAGCAAGGCCCGACGGTTGCCCATGAGGTTTTCTATCGAACATGGAGAGTTTGTTGATCTATTTGAAACACGGAGAACAGGAAAACGGGTACTGAATCAATACCGTTGAGTGTAGAGTGGACTGCGGGAAACCCAAAGAGCGGTTTCGGAGCGCAGCAATACACATCCGAACCCATTTGGGGTAAAAACAATCTAACAATGGAGTCGATGTCCAAGTGCACTATCACCGAAAGGTGGAGTCACCTTTCCTCGTGATTGGAAAGACTTCTTCATAGAAAAACAACTTGCAAACATCCAGACCCAACACAAGATGGCAGGAGTATGTAAAGCATGCGCATCTACAGCACACAAGCCTCGAACAGAGGATTAATGGCCCCAAATCCCTGCCGTGGTATCTTGTCATGTTGTGGCTGAGTGTGCCATGTGATGTAGCAGGCTATAGTGTTTGGTGTGATTTAGTCATTTTTGACAAGGTGGAGTGCTGAATGGTTAGACAAATTTTGATTTTCTTTGTTTTTGGGATTGTGTGAAAGAGTGCGGTACCTACCGTATGATGTAAACAAATTACATTGCTAATATACCATAAGGACGTGGGGTGAGTGTTATTAGGGCCTAAGCCTTGCTGATTATATGCAGAATAACAGGTCTGGGAGGTCACTATTGACTAGGGCAGGTTAGCAGCTGCACAGGCCTTGGGCATTGATCCTACTCAGGATAATATGTGACGGGCACTAGTGACTGGAGCTGGCTAGCAACAACGCTGGCCTCTGGTATTCATTACAGGCAGGGTAACAATACATGTCAATATTGACTGGAACTGGTTGGCAGTAGAGTTGACCTCTGGTTTTGAATATTTGCAGGATTTAAGGTGCAGGGGTCACTACTGACTGGAGTTACTTAGCAGGATAATAGGTCTCAGGGGGCAATTACTGCCTGAAGCTGTTTAGTATGATCACTAGTCCCAAGGTGCTACTAATGACTCAAGTTGGCTAGAATGATAACAGGTCCCAGGGGCCAGTACTAACAGGAGCTGGCTAGTAGGCGTACATACAGGCCCAAG
Source organism: Lissotriton helveticus (assembly GCF_964261635.1). Classification (NCBI taxonomy): domain Eukaryota; kingdom Metazoa; phylum Chordata; class Amphibia; order Caudata; family Salamandridae; genus Lissotriton; species Lissotriton helveticus. The sequence goes on along the minus strand of NW_027611725.1, from coordinate 1,665,465 downwards.
GGGCCACTACTGACTGGAGCCGGCTAAAGAATAACAGGCCCAAGGGTGGTGGGGGTGCGAGTGGCACCAGTGACCGGGGTTGGCTAGAAGCATTGACAACCTTTGGTATTGATTAAATGCAGGATTCCAGGTCACAGGAGGCACTGCTGAATACAGCTGGCAAGCAGCAGTGGTGGCCTCTAGGAAGAAGGAATTGAGAAAGCATAACTGGATATACTGGTTTCTTTAATGCCGATAATTGGTTACACATCACATCACTGTCACAACGTGCATTGATATATTACATTACCAAATTACAATATTCTTATATTAATTTGATGTGACTGTTCGCCTTAATATGCCTGCAAAGTTACATGATTCTATTAGGGGCCAGAACATTTTTATTTAGTGATGTCCATCTGCACCCTTTCCTGTATCTTGTAGTAAATTGAATATTGACAAACAGAAGTGTTATTTCCAGAAACAGTGAATTCTGCAGCTTGTCTGTGTATCTTTTATCTGCACCTCACGGACTCCTCACATTCCTCTCGAGAGAAGATCCTGCCTCCTCCTCATTAGTGTTGTTTCAGTAACTGTTTCTATCACGTGTTCATGTTTCATTGACTTGTATTAGGAGAAAAGTGTATAAAAATACATTGTGTAGCATTAGCATTATATACCCCAACTTGCTTTAGGGTGGATGCTCTCGTCCATTGCAAAGACAATTGTCACTTGTTAGTTTGCTTGGCCTTTTGCTATTTTTGCATTAAATGTATGATAGATTTGTTGGCCTCAAGGTGTGTTGTGTTTTATTTTACATAGCTCAAGAGAGTCAAGTCAAGTCAAGTCAAGAGATTTCTATAGCGCGCTACATACCCAGAGGGTCTCAAGGCGCTTGAAGAAGGGTGGGGAATTACTTGTCGAATATCCACATTTTAAGTTGCTTTCTGAATGCTAGGTGGTTCTGAGTAAGACGAAGGTGAGTGGGAAGTGAGTTCCAGGTTTTAGCTGCCAGGTAGGAGAAGGATCTACCTCCCATAGTGGTTTTGTTGATGCGAGGTACAGTGGCAAGGGCTTGGTTGGAGGATCGTAGCTGGCGGGAGGGGGTGTAGAAGGACAGTCGTGTGTTGAGGCATTCGGGTCCAATTTCGTAAAGTGCTTTGTGTGCGTGGGTTAGGAGGCGGAAAGTGATCCTCTTATTGACGGGGAGCCAGTGGAGGTTTTTCAGGTGACCAGAGATGTGTTCTTTACGCGGGATGTCTAATATGAGCCTGGCTGAAGCGTTCTGGATGCGTTGGAGTTTTTTCTGGAGTTTTGCGGTGGTACCGGCGTATAGGGTGTTTCCGTAGTCCAGGCGGCTCGTGACCAGCGCGTGGGTGACCGTTTTTCTAGTTTCGGTGGGGATCCAGCGAAATGTTTTTTTGAGCATACGAAGAATGTTGAAGCAAGATGAAGAAACGGCGTTGACTTGTCTGTTCATGGAGAGAGAGGAGTCCAGGATGACGGCCAGGTTCCGTGCGTGGTCCGTCGGGATCGGTGCTTTTCCAAGGGCCTCTGGCCACCAAGAGTCATCCCAGGCGGAGGGGGAGGTGCCTAGGATGAGGACTTCTGTTTTGTCTGAGTTCAGTTTCAGACGGCTGTGCTTCATCCATTCGGCTACTTCTTTCATTCCTTCATGCAGGTTGGTTTTGGCGGTGTTCGGGTCTCTGGTGAGTGATAGGATCAGTTGAGTGTCATCGGCGTAGGAGATGATGTTGAGGTTGTGTTGGCGTGCGATGACCGCGAGGGGGCTCATGTATACGTTGAAGAGGGTGGGGCTGAGTGAAGATCCTTGTGGTACGCCGCAGATGACTTCAGTGGCCTCTGACTTGAATGGTGGAAGGCGAACTCTCTGGGTTCTTCCGGTGAGGAACGAGGTGATCCATTCCAGTGCTTTTCCTTGGATTCCGACGTTTCTGAGGCGCTGTAAAAGGGTGCTATGACAGACTGTGTCGAAGGCTGCGGAGAGGTCGAGGAGGATGAGGGCGACTGTGTCTCCATTGTCCAGTAGAGTTCGAATGTCGTCTGTTGCTGCGATGAGGGCGGTTTCAGTGCTGTGTTTGGCTCGGAAGCCGGACTGTGAGGAGTCGAGGGATTTGTTGGTTTCGAGGAAGGCGGCAAGCTGGTTGTTGACCGCTTTCTCGATGACTTTGGCCGGGAATGGAAGGAGCGAGATAGGGCGGTAATTTTTGAGTTCGGTGGGGTCAGCTGTGGGTTTCTTCAGGAGGGCGCTGAGTTCGGCATGTTTCCAACTTTCCGGGAAGGTTGCGGAGTTGAGGGAGCAGTTGATGACGTCTCGGAGGTGCGGTGCTATAATGGAGTCTGCTTTGTTAAAGATGTGGTGAGGGCATGGGTCTGTGGGGGATCCTGAGTGGATAGAGTTCATCAGACGGATGGTGTCCTCAGTGGAGATTGGGTTCCAGTCATTGAGGATGTTCAAGGGGGTGGGGGTCCTGCAGAGGGTTGGGTGGGTTGGTCTTCGGGTCGGTTGTCGAAGCTGTTGTGGATGTCTGCAATTTTCTTGTGGAAGAATGAGGCTAGTGAGTCGCAGAGGGCTTGAGAGGGGGAGATGTCGTTGGAGTTGGCTGAGGGGTTGGTAAACTCTTTGACGATGTTGAATAATTCCTTGCTGTTGTGGGCGTGGTTACCTAGTCGGTCTTTGAATGCGGCTTTCTTGGCAGACCGGATAAGTTGGTGGTGTATGCGGGTGGCGTTTTTGAAGGCGTCCTTGGTGCTGGTGTTTGGGTCTTTTTTCCAGGCTTTCTCAAGGGAGCGACAGAGTTTCTTGGATTTCTTAAGATCATCGTTGAACCAGGAGGTCTTCTTGCTGCCTAGTTTGATATGTCGTTTTTTCATTGGTGCTAGGATGTCGGCGCTGTTGGATAACCATTGGGTGAGGTTAGTGGCTGCTCGGTCGGGGTTTGATGAGTGGGTAGGGGGGTTTTGAAGAAGCGATGAGGAGATCTGGTCGATGGTGATTTTGTTCCAGTTTCTACGCAGAGTGGGTTGAGGATGGTTGTTGGTAGGGGTCTTGTTGTAGGTGAAGTGAACGCAGCTGTGGTCCGTCCAATGGAGAGTTGTGGTGTGGCTGAAGGAGACATGTTTGCTGGAGTTGAAGATAGGGTCGAGTGTGTGACCTGCGATGTGGGTGGGGGTAGTGACAAGTTGTTTAAGTCCGAGGTTGGCGAGGTTGTCCAAAAGGGTGGTGGTGTTGCGGTCGTTGTTCTTTTCAAGGTGAAAGTTGAGGTCTCCCAAAAGGAAGTATTCCTCGGAGGGGAGCGCGTGTGGGGTGATGAAGTCCGTGATGTCTTCACTAAATTGTGCGCGGGGTCCTGGTGGCCTGTAGAGGAGGGTGCCTCTGAGTGTGGTCTTGGGGTCGATGTGGATCTGGAAGTGAAGGTGTTCAGTGTTGGCGAGATTGACGTCTGAGCTGGTTGAGATGCGGATGGATTTCTTATGGACGATAGCGATGCCTCCTCCTGTTTGGCCGGTACGGTCCTTGCGAATGATCTTATAGCCTTCCGGGATAGCAATGGTGATGTCTGGGGCTGATGTGGTGTTCATCCATGTTTCTGTTAGGAAGGCGACGTCCGGAGAGATGGTGTCTAGTAGATTCCAGAGGTCGATGGCGTGCCTGTGGACCGAGCGGGTGTTGAGCAGGATGCATTGTAGGTGATTGGGGTCGGATATCTGTTCTGTGTTCGTAGGTGAGGAGTTGTTCTTGGTGCCGTCGAACTTGCAGGAGTAGCAGGAGAAGGGTCCATGGAGGTGTCCGGGAGCAGCTTGGACGCAGTTGGGGAGTCGGCCGGGGTTAAGGGCTAGGAGGGTGGAGGCGTCGTAAGTAATGTGGGAAGGCTGGGCATTGCGAGGACCAGGGGCTCTGGCGCTGGGCGCGGTCCAGGCGCGGACGGGCGTAGACGGGCTTACCTTTGGCGCACCTTCGGCGCGACTGGGGCACGAACGCTGCGCGTGGACGCTGCGCGGATGCTCATCTGTCATATATGGATGCTGGGAAGGGGGAGGGGCGAGGGCGGCTCAGCTGGGAGGCGGGGCGGGCTCACGAGGACGAGGACAACAACAATATAAACAAAATGGCAGCGGGGGGAGGGCAGAGCACAGCGCCGGGGGTAATCGCGTTTTAAAGTTACAGAGTTAGAGAGGCTGAGGAAAATGACAGTCCAGTATACACATTCTTCATATAAATCAACTCACAGTATACTGTTCTGGAGGTTCAGTCCCACAGACATTATCTCTAACTGAACGCCCTAGGAAGCATGTGCTTTTCAAACCAGTTGCCCTCTGATGCGGCGTCCTCGCTATTGGATAAGTCAATATGCACTGAATTTTAGGAGGGTTACCGTATCTAGTGCACTCTGTTAGGCAGCGCTCACCTGTGGTAGTAAGATGGTAATAGGCACGATATCACCTATGCACGGTGCAGGGCTTTGAGTTACAGAGCTCCTCACGCGGTGGAGAAGATTAGGTCACATATTCCCATTTTCCCATATTTGGTACTGATGAAATGCCAACAGATTGCTCCATGACTACACAAGGCATGAAAAAAGTTGACCTGAAGTATAGACTCCAGCTTACCAGCAGGTCCATAGGTGATCGATACTTTCACACAGTGATAGGGGCCATTAGTTGCTCAATTTCTCTGCCACTGTTTTTAATCTCAACATGGACCAGAAAGATCACTTGAACTATATTGCGGCAACTGGTCGATAATTGATCTTATATTCAGACTTTCACCATCTCACTTCTTATGACACAACATCCTCTGTCCTACTATGCTCATCCGGCGTACTTAATAAAAGATCTGCGACAAAGTGCCCTCTGGTGGTGCCTGCCAGGCATTGTAGCGCCGGCCTGGTGAGGAGTATAGCCCAATGATGAAGCATGTCACCTTCAGGTGAGTGAACGCAACTTGTCTCAAAAGCACCTGCTTCCTAGGGTGATTGCATTCAGTTACAGATAATGTCTCTGGGACTGAACCCCCGGAACAGTATACTGTGATTTGATTGTGTTTTATTTTAACAAATGTACATAGCAGATATTGGCGCTTGCTTGTTTCACATAAATGATTGGATACCTGCCTCAGAGCGCACTTCTTACAGACGAGTATCGGGTTATCATGTTGCTGCTACAAGGCCCTTACCTGTGTGAGTTATCGGGAACGATGCAGGGGGCAGACCCAAACCAGCCACACGTGGAGATCAATGACAAATACTGAAGAATTAACAGAGCTTCCAAGCTGGTGACCATTACTTAATTGACCTTGAAAATAAAAGACACGTTTTTAGTATTCTGGTGACTCATGACCATAAAAAACAAAGGTTATAAATTCAATATTGTGTCAAATACTTAAAAAATGGAACTGGATGTGCTGAATCAGATGTTGCCCCAGGTCATGCATGACACCTTCCGCCACTATTGCTTATGGGACTTGTAGTTTTCTCATTAAAAGGATGGGCTCTAACGTCCCAGTGTTTTAAGCGATGTTGGTCAAAATCAGAGGCCTGAGTGAGGGTGAAGCATGACACTGCTCTGCTTAGCTGTGATATGACTGACAGTTCCCCAGGCCTTCCATTCTTTGATCTACAGAGGCTCGTCAGCCGTTCATATTTTTTTGCAGCGACAAAGAAACTTTTATTGCAGCTTGTGTCACTGAAGAGATAAAACCCCTGGACGTGTTTAATTAACTACTGACAAACATGAACAATCAAGAACATGAGTTTCTGGAAAACTATTAAGCACCCAATCAGAATCAGTCGCCCTTCACACCCAGGAATTCTTGAGGCTTTGGAGAGGGTGAATTGCACGTGGTATAAGAGGAACACTACGTCGACTCAAAGCTCACTTCTCTGTGATGTACTGAAATGCCAGCCTCATGGCACACTTAGCCAGCTCTTCACCTCCTCCTCCTCAAACTGTTGACCAGCTATCAGGGCAAATGAGCCTGTAGCAAAGCATCGCTGGCTTGGTTCCACACCGGACCAGGCAAGGTGGTCAACTCCATACTCCTCCAAGTCAGCAAGCACTCTGGTCGAGCCAGTCCCCACATGAATGTTCCCCATCACAACTATTTTAAGGGTACTAAGTTATGTTTATGCCAAATGATTGAGTCAAAAATTGAAAGTTTTACTATGAATGCTGAAAGAGAAATCATTACGTTTTTCAATATTTCTGAGTCTGCCACAGTACACAGGAGCATTACTTTTCTACAACAGCAAATCATGTATGTGCCCTGCAGAAAGCATGTTTGAATGAAACATGGAATGCATTGCAGCCAAAAATCCATGCAACAACATAGAGTACAAGATAACTTGTGTTATTATTCCAGCAGAACAAAATGCCATTCCTAATGTGTACGTCATTTTAAAGACAAACCCAGAAAAATGTAGTCAGTGTTGTTCTTCTGCCTGTTAAAAGACAATCTCCATTAATGTGTCAGGAAATAAAATACTATGAGAAATCCTACTCTATGGCAGGGTGCTGTCTGCCACTATATTGCAGGTTACTTGCAACATAATCTGATTTATACATACATACTCCAGGGTGCTGCCAGCTATAGAGTCTGCACACAGCAGTCTGGAGCCACTCAGGAAGGAGGTAAGCTCTTCATTTCATCTTAAGCCCTTAGGTTACATTCACAGCCTGATGGGTCCAGAGAACTTTATCCTCGCTCTAACTGCGCCGACGTAGCCCAACATAGTCTGTGTTGTGTGCTGGGTGATGCCTGGCATCTTATTATCGTTGGTGGATGGATGAAGCTCTGATAAGAGCTACTACAAGAAGAGCAGAGAAACAGGACCACAGATCGCCACAGAGTGATAACTGCCCAGAAGCTGAAGAAAGAACTCTGGAACAGCAAACCTCCTACACCCTGGAGATTCTCCAGACTAAGCAAATGATGGTAATGAGATGCAAATTGCAGCATTAAGGTCACTGTAACACTGGACAGGGGACGGGAGGAAAAGAACCGGATAATGTTGAGTGGTGGCGTAGTGAACTGACGTCCTCCCCCTCGCTGCCTCATTATCAGCATAACTGGAACAGGGGAGAACCTTGTTCCTGGGACCTAGCAGACGAATTGGAGGACGGCCCCTTTAACTGGAAGACACACGAGTACGCAGCTCCGGCCCCTGATGACGACGCGGGATTCCTAGTGGGTAAAAACGCGGAAGAAGATGTCCTGGCGTGTGACGTCACCGACCGAGGATCGAGAGTGGGAGAGCGGCCCGGGGGAGCAGAGAACGTAGCTTTTGGAGGCGAACCCGAGGATGACAGGAGTAAGCCAGGGGGCCACCGAATCTGTGGAAGACGGGGTTCTTGTAAACCGTAGCCGCGTGTGTGCCACAATATATGCCCAACCTTTCTTTGTCCTCACCGTGTAAATATACCCCTTCTCACCAGTAATCACGCCTCTGCACCCTCGCACGTTTAATAAAGTGTTTAGCACCTTAGCACGGGTGTCCGCTGCACTTGCCCGGTTCCCTGTGGGAGAGTCCAGATAGAGTACATATCCTGACGACCTGTACCTTTTTCTTTTCCCTGGCGGAGTCCAACGAGGAGTTAGGAAGAACGGAAAATCCCCTGAAGTCTGCTTCTTAACCATCTGGAAACAAGACCATAACCAGACGCCATCACGCACCCCAGAGCTTTTCAGAGAGACACCTTGACAACCTGTCATAAAAAGACGTTTTCCAAAATAAAACCTTACCTACCCCGAACTGGTCTTAGGTCTCTTCTTGATCCCACGCCACAGTCACACACTACAACATCTTTCCCTTTAAACCGAAGATAACAGCTACAATAAAAAACTAACCAAAAAGCAACAAAACTAGAAAATGCATTTCCAAAAGCTGCAAAAGAGAAACTGTTCATACAAATGAACAATATTAAACTTTGTTGGTACCTTAGTAATGTGCTTACTTCTGGGCTTCACTCCATCTGCAGCAATAACGCTCTGAAAGGAGAAAATACTGCTGTGAGTCTCAGAGTCTTCAGTATTACTGGTCTCAGTCACGAAGACTGTAGTGTCGGAAGATAATTTTCTCTTATTTGGCTTCATAGATCCACCAGTAACGCCATCGCTATTAGCAGACAGGCCACTGTCAGCAGCATCATAACTTCAGGCAGACTAGCAAAGCGGATCTCACCACTCACATTGGGTGAACAGACTCGCCTCTGCTATATACATCCACTCTGTTCTCAAATTTGCTTGGGGCTGCCAAAATGCAAAGAGCTGCAATATATTCGCCACACTTTCCTGACTACCTTGTTTTAAAAAGTTGTGACATTCAAGCGTGATTCTTGGTTCATCACCAAGCTGAATTTTTTTAGAGGTTCTATTGCCACACAATACTATTCCCATATTCCAGTTTGTCCACAGGGTGCTTCAAGCCTGGTAGGTTGTCTCCTGCCTGTTTTGCAGATAATTTCAGATAGTTTCTGTAAGAAACTGAATTATTATTTACGGTAGATGAGGAACAATCACAACCGTTGTCAGAATGAACTTTCAAAGCCATTCAAATAACCTAGGATCAACCCCCTGGTACCTAAGCACGGAACAGGCAGGCTTAACTTAAGGTAATATGTCAAATATTTATGCAGAAACCAAAAAAGTAAAAGTCAAAATGCAAAACAATAAAAAACCCAAACCAAAATAGAAAAAAAAAGTAAAATGTATTGAACAAATTAACACTAAAATGACCAAATCCAATAAGGGGAATGAGATATGAACTGTAACGCTGTAAGAATCACAAGGTGCCAATGGATGAGGGGCCCGGGCATGGATTAGTCTCTCAGGAGCGGACTGCCAAGTCTGAGTGAACTTGTATTCTCAGTTCAGCAGGAAGCCACTATACCGGAGAAAGGGCTTTAAGTGGAATGAAAAACCTTGTGATGGCTCCCAGAGGGACGTGGTCGATGTAATGAAGGGCGTGGCTTAAAAACCCAAACTGAAAATACATGCTCGGCATAGTGTGTCGCCCCACTGGTATTTTGCTGCTTCGCCATTCCATCCATATATAACAAGTAACATTACATCTACTACAAGCCAGGACTATTGGCTTTGTCAATGGTTGTTAGTTGCATAAGATAAATATGCAACAGCGATGGCTTCAAAGCTTGAGGGGGGCTGCTAAGGGTGAGAGGGGGCTGCGAGAGGTGAGAGAACTGTAGCTGGTGTGAGAGCGGCGCTGCAAGGGTGTAATGGGTGCTGCGAGGGTGTGATGGGAGGTGCGAGGGTGTGATGGGCGCTGCGGGTGTGATGGGTGCTGCGAGGATGTGAGAGGCGCTGTGGGGTGGTGAGAGGAGGCTGTGAGGGGTGCTGCTGGGGATGAGAGTGGCGCTACTAAGGGTGGGAGGGGCTCTGCTAGAGGTGAGAAAGAACTCCAGGTGGTGTGAAAGCTGCACTGCTTGAGCGGGAGAGGGCCTGGTGGGGGTAACAGATGTGCTGAAGAGGGAGCGAAAGGGCACTGTAGTAGACAAACAGTAATTCAGGCGTTAGAGGGGTAACACAGGGTTCGGGGACGGGGGCTGCAGGGGGCAAGGGATGCCCTGCAAGGGGGGAGAGGGGACATTGCTGGTGGGAGAAGGACACTGACGTGTACCTGGGAGCTGTGCACGAGAGGGGATCGCTGCAGACTTCATCGAGGGCATTGAAGAGGGGAGACTGGGGGCACTACCACAGTGAGGAGTGCCATGGCAGTGGCTAACAACAACAAAAGGATGGAGCAGATAGTGTGATAAGTGTGTAAACGGGCGCCCTCTGGTGTGAGATTGGATGCCCCACGGAGGGAGGCCGATCAGCGCGTCACTGGTTGAAGGTGTAACTCGGGGAGTGATCAGAGGTGCGCATCTGGTAGTGAGCCGTCACAGTGAGATCTTGAAAGGAGTGAGTTTGTATGGGAGAGGAAGTCCCTGTCTACCGGGACTGTGTGTGCACGCGTGTGGTTGAGGTGTGAATAGGGCGCACACTGCAAGAAGTCACTGTGGGGAGAGTGGATGTGTGCACGGGTGATAGTGAGTGTATGGAATCACCGAGTGAAGGTTGCATCCGTGCAGGTGGTGAGGAAGCAAGGAGAGGGTGAACCAGTGTGTGTAATGACTGTCTGCTGGAGGGCTGTGTGCAGCGATGAAGGGCTGCTCGTTGAAGGTGTGTGCAGCGTGATTGTGAGGGGACTGTGAGTGCAGGTAGTGTCTGAGAACAACTGTCTGCCAGCAGTGCGTGATACGTCACCGATGCCCTGAAAACGCGCTGGCGGTATATATATCGCTGTGACACCCCTCATGGAAAGTGCGTGCAAGGCGCGTGTCTTCAGAGAAATGTGTGCACCGGGAACCATTGTGCAGACGTTATATCAGAGGGAGTGTGTCAGTGAGCTTGTGCATAGAGAGGCTTCTTGCAGAAAGTCACTACAACAAAGTGTGTGCAGGGGGAGTGCGTGTATGGGGGTCACAAGTTAGGAAGTCACCACAGCCGATTAGGAAGTCACTGCAACAAAAGTGTGTGCAAAGGGGATCACCAGCTAGGTAGCCACTAGCCACTGCAGGGAGAGTGCGTGCAGGGTGAGTGCGTGCATGGTGAATACCAGCTAGGAAGTCACCGCAAGGAAAGTGTGTGCAAGGTAAGTGCGTGCATGGGGGGTCACTGGCTAGGAAGTTATTGCAACAAAAGTGTGTGCAGGGTGAAGGTATGCATGGGGGTCACCAGCTAGGAAGTCGCTTTAAGGAAAGTGTTTGCAGGGTGAGTGCATGCATGCGGGTCACCAGCTAGGAAGTCGCTTTAAGGAAAGTGTGTGCAGGATGAGTGCATGCATGGGGGTGTTACTGACTTGAAAGTTATGTGGCCTACACTGTCATCCACTCGAAAGGGTGCTCTGTTCTGTATTATTATATGTGTGGTATACGAGGCTCCTTGTCCACCACCACCACCATGTCCACCACCACCACATCCACCACCACTACATCCACCACCACAATGTCCACCACATCCACCAATACCACCATGTCCACCACCACCATGTCCATCACCACCACCACGGCCACCACCACATCTACGTCCACCACCACGTCCACCGCCACATCCACCACCGCATCCACCACCACCGCGTTCAACACCACTGCGTCCATCACCACCACGTCCACCACATCCACCACCAACTCCACCCCAACCACCACCACCATGTCCATCACCACCACATCCATCACCACCACGTCCACATCGTCCACCCCCACCATGTCCACCACCACCACGTCCACCACCACCACCTCCACCACCACCATGTCCACCACCACCACACCCACCACCACGTCCACCACGTCCACCACCACCATGTCCACCACAATCACCACGTCCACCACTAACACGTCCACCACCACCACACCCACCTCCACCACCACGTCAACCAGCACCACACCCACCACCACACGTCCACCACAACTACCACCACCACGTCCTTCATCACATCCACTACCACCACCTCCACTACCACCACCACGTCCACCACCACATCCACCACTACCACGTCCACCACTACCACGTCCACCACCATGTCCACCACCATCACGTCCACCACCACCACGTCCACCACCACCACCACGTCCATCACCACTACATCCACCACCACCGCATCTACCACCACTACGTCCACCACCACCATGTCCACCACATCCACCACCATGTCCACCACATCCACCAAATCACAAACACCATGTCCACCACCACGTCCACCACTACATCCACCACCATCACGTCCACCACCATAACATCCACCACCACCACATCCACCACCATGTCCACAACAACCACATCCACCACCACCACATCCACCACCACCACGTCCACCACCACCATGTCCACCACCACCACCACGTTCACCACGAGGCCACCACCACGTCTACCACCACCACGTCCATCACCACCACATCCACCATGTCCACCACCACGTCCACCACCACGTCCACCCCCACATCCACCACCACCATGCCACCATCACTACGCCCACCACCGTGTCCACCACCACTGTGTCCAACACCACCGCGTCCATCACCACCTCGTCAATCACCACCACGTCAACCACCACCATGTCCACCCCACCCCCACCACCAGCATATCCACCACCACCAAGTCTACCACCACCACTATGTCCACCACCACCACCATCGCATCCACCACCACCATGTCCACCACCTTAATTTCCTATGCAATGAATAACGTTAAAAGATTTTCCAGTGGCGCATCTGCAGAAAAGTCCTCTTCCTGTTGGAAACTAAGAGGAACTTAACCCATCACCCAAACAATACATTTACGAAAAAAATGGACTGAATGAGAGCCGTGGCCTGCGGCCTTGGTGCTACAGTAATATTACACGTGGAGGCCAAGAAACCAAGCGCGTAGAAGCCCTGAGAGCACGGCCGTCACGCCGCAGATGCACGCACCGCGGCTGCCATCTGTGGGTTCTTGCCCCGGTAGCTCGCGTGGTTTAATGTAACAGGCCATTGGCTTTGAATAGATCCCACAGGCTTCCCAGGAGCGGGATACACTTACAGGGGCAGATTTAATCTTCCATGAAAAATCAGTGGGATGCCAGTGGAGCATGGGACAAAGAGGCGCGAGTGGTTTATAGCCACTGCCAAAAGGACCACTGGACATAACTTCTTCAAACAGTATATGTCCATCTTCACCATTGACCCAGTAATGCACACCAGAACCGGAGTCGTCAAGGACAACTGTGGCAATCAAACCACACACACAGGTATCTAGGTAATCCATAGGATTGCTTCTGTTGTGGGGTGGGAAGGGGGAATTCCATAAATCTAATGCCATTTGAATATAATTAAATTGGGGACTTTACTGTAAGGAAAATAGTACTTCAAGGAAGTAAGCGGCCACTAAGGCATTTATTCCACACACATTTTTATTTGTTGACAGGAAAATACACTATGCAAAATGTTTCAGTAACTGACAGCTTTTGGTTAAACCTGGGCAGAATCATTCAAATTCAAACTTTGTTGACAACGAATTAGAAATGTATGGTTGTGTGTACAGCGCCCTAGGCCATAAGGGTCCACACAAAAGCTTCAAATTTAAGTTTTCTAATGTTACTAAAAAGACCATGAGACTGAAGATAACAAGCATTTGCAATGCAACAGGTAGCGCATTTACACGAGTTTAAGCTATTGGGATTGTAAATGACAAAGCATTTTATTTATGTTTTGAAACCCAAAACATAAATAAAAGGCATTGTCATTTACAATGCCAATAGCTCAAACTTGCGTAAATGTGAGACCAATTGCATTGCAAATGCTTGTTCCAGTTTGTTGTGTGTACAAACACCCATTTGGTAGCAAGTAGCAGGTTTACCCCAACTGCCTGGTATTTAGTAAACATCAAATGAATCGCTAGTGGGCTGCCAACTATCAGGGTCGCACTGACATAGAGAATATTTACGGGCACCAAAATAAAAATGCTCACCATTAGTGAATAGCTGAAGAAGTGGCATCTATAAGCTAACTGTAATGCACAGCTATCATGCAAAAGGAAAATAATAATAGACTACTGCATAGAATATCTGTGCAATGCAGTAAAAAAAAGTACATAGATATGCAAGTCAGATTCAGAGAGCACTATATTCATTCTATATCATGCATTACAATATTTTAGCTTTCTCCCACTGGAAACTTGCTCTGCCCAATGAAAGTCAATGTTAACATGTTCCCCCACGTTTCATTAAAACTCTCCCACATTGTTGTACCAAAATACATTTAAGACTTCTTTATTCATGTACATGAGGGTATACGCTGCTCATGTGTGTGCTTATATTACGTGAATGACGGTTCATTACCATTAAAGAGAGGCATAATAGATTTGCAATGTCCCTCTCTGTGACATTACTGCACACTGCCTATGCTAATTAACAAACCCTGCCCCTCTGAAACCTATTTTTTGTTTTGTTTAGGGCTCGTGCCCCCAGTACTTTTCATTTTTGTACTTGCGGTTTGCTGTTTTCAGTATCTGTATGGGCTTAAATATACGAAAGTGATGTTACTACAATCCTTAAAATAGCAAATGTGTCACAAATTGTGGCTTAAGCGAGGACGGAGGGACATGGGACTGATTAGTTAAGTGGTGAATAAATACACCAGCCTCGTCACACTCACACTTCCTTGAAGACTTGACAAGCCTGTCTGCTCAACTGCGACCCCTTTTTGAAGAACATGGAAATACACATGTAGCTGGGGTGGTCGCCGGGAGGATCTAGATCAGTGATACTCAAAGTACGGCCCGGGGGCCGCATAAGGCACTTCATGGCCTTTACATGCGGACTCCTGGGCAGCAGCAGCACTGCGCTGCTGTTTACTCGAGTCAGAACTAACATGAACAAGAAACGTACATATACAGCAAACACTTACTTACAGGTTAATTGCAGTTAGGAAAATGAAGTAACAAGGCCTTTAACTTTAGGAACACCTTCATTCTTAAAGGCAGCCACTAGATATACATGCTTTGTTTCCCCATCCCAGACTTTACACCCCCTCTGGCATCAGGGCGGCCCTCGGTCACACCACAGACCAAACTTTGCGGCCCCAGAGAAAATGTTTGTGAGTACCCATGACCTAGATCAACAAAATGCTGGAGTAGTTAGACAGGAGGATGAAACAGAAGCATGCATCTCTAAGAAGCACAAACAGGAACCAATGAAAACAAGCATTGGCATGGCCAATAGGTCTCGCCTTTGGGACCTTATAAGTGTTTAACCATGCAACAGTTGATGTTGTTGCACCAAGGATATTGTGCTGGATAACTAAACATGTATAAGGTCCCAGAGGCGAGACCCACTGGCGATGCCAATGCTTGTTTACCTGATGGGCATCGGCTGACCGCAGCCTGGTCACTGAGGCCCTAGTGAGGTTGAGTCATATTTGGGGGAGTTTTAGCCTCATCAGATGATGCTGTGCAGGCCCAGGTGCAATGAGGCGCAGTCGGTGCTGCCTGGTCACTGAGGCCCTAGTGAGGTTGAGTCATATTTGGGTGAGTTTTATCCTCATCAGATGATGCTGTGCAGGCCCAGGTGCAATGAGACGCAGTCGGTGCTGCCTGGGAGTGCGTTCTTTCACTTTCGATTGACGGGGCGGCCCCCCTTCACTCTGGTGAAAGACACAAACGGGATTCAAGTCGATATTCTCTTCACAGACTTGTCACCGTTTGCTGAGGCCTTGAAAAGAGACCCAACTCCAGCAGAGAGGGCCAATGAGCATTGTTGACACAAAATAATCATGTCTAAGGATCGATGCAACAACAACAGATGAACCCCGGAGAGCAGGCTCGAGACCCTCCAGCAGCAGACAGGCTTTGTATCTCTTGGCCTCACCTGGTCGGGCCTCACCTGGGGTTTATTTCGGTGCCTGTGCTCTCTGCTGAGCCCGAGGCCAGGACTGAACCATGAGCGGGGGGGGGGTAAAGAGGCCTTGGATTAACTGCGCATGCGCGGAGGACCAACAGAGACCACGAGGCGCCTCGCGACACAGCAAACCCCGAGATTTCAGTGCAAAGCGTCTCGGGTTGGCTCCTCTATATTGGGGGAAGTGTCTTTGCTCTGCGCATGCGCAGTGAGACTGAGTGTCTTCAGTCCAGGGCAGTTCAAAGGCTGCCCTCCGTGTCAGGCCCTAACTCGGCGGTCGAAAGTAGTGTCTTCGCTCCGCACATGCGCAGCTGTGACGCGCGGTCCTGCGCGTGCGCAGTCGTGAGACGCCATGTTTTGTTCGCGCGCCTGTGGATCGGCGTGAGCGTGCGCGTCACTCCGGGGGCAATAACACACCGGGGCACACTCCTTACAGACAGCCGGGCCCCCGGTGCCGGGCTCAGCAGGGCAGCCCCCACCTCTCCCCAGGCCCTGCAGCCTCCACTGAGCGGTGCACAAGGAGAGGTGAGGCACTGTAATCCCAGTTTCCAAGCTCCGTTGGTACTGTCATCTTTGCGCGTGCTGGAGACAGTGTCTGTTTTCCGCGCATGCGCAGTTGCACGGCGCGTGAGCCTGTCTATTCTAAGCCTGGATGCAGTCATCCCCTTTTCTAAGGTGCTTTGGTCGCTTTGTATCTGGGACATTTAAACAGCCGCTGGGGCTGGGAGGAGGTTGAAGCTCCCAGTGTGGTGATGGGACGGGCGGGGGAAGCATTGAAGTGTTGAAGAAGCTGAGTCAGTCATCGGTCACTACTTGTACAGACCCTCCGAGGGATCATAAGAGGGTCAGTCATTTGATGGTTTTGCAGATTATGTTTTCTGAGGAAACCAAAGCCCCTGCAAGATGCCGCATTTGTCATTCACCAGCACAGCTGCCAGGGTTTCGGATTGCTATGTGTGACATTTTCTTAATTTCAGTGTAATTGTGAGTGACATTTCAACAACTATGAGTGACACTTTCTCACGAGCAAAATCAAGCAATGAAGACGAGGGAAACAAACAATTATAAGAAATGACACCCATTTGAGCAACGAGAAACTCCTAAAAAGATCTTAAAATATATCTGCAAAGCACCAGAAACTGAAGGGCACAACCTAGTGCCCTTGTAGCCTGTTCGGTCAGCGGTCAAAGACTCTCCGCATCAGGCAAGCCTCAGGAGAGTGAGACTGAGGCACACATAAGTTACAGTCAGCCAGGCTCATTGCTGCTCTCAAGCCTGTTAATACTGGACGAACGCTTAGTCAACAGTGGAGTCACTAAGACAGGTGGTAATTCAATTCAGTTGTATGACTTTGGCCATTGCAGAAGAGCACTCGCCTTGTTGTCAGCTGTACGTATATTATTATATCCAGGGCCGGCTTGTTTGTTTGCTGGACCCCCAATGACCACCTTTGCTGCGGATTCCCTTACTACCACCCCTTTAACAGTCCCCTCAATTCTCCATAACCACTGTAGCTCGGATGCATTTAACTAGGTTTATAGCGCCACTCATACCAGTGTAGGGTGTTAGAGCACTTTACATCACACACATACACTCATTCAAAATGTGTAAATCAGTGTATAGGAATGTTACTTAAGACAGAGAACTACAAGCATCCATACTGATAGACAGTGTAGTTTAGGAGGACTTGGTCTGGAGAAGCAACAAACTCATAAATCAACATCTTACTCCGTGGTTGGGGGTTCTCTTTAATAATAACTGTTTATTTTTTTATCGAAATGACCCCTTTCTGCAACATTATAATAATGAAAGACTGAGGGGGGATCATAGCGCCCTAATCTGTACCTTCCAGTTTATTCCCAGCTCTTTTATGACAGTTATTAGTTCCCTGTTCTAAACTGGGATTTTAACTTTTACACTTCAAGTAAAAAATGACCTCTCTAACTAAAGCACTGACCTATTTTCCATATATGCACTCCCTGATCCGCATGGATCGCGTATTTTGCAGTAGGTATATTAATCTGCTGTGCTACTTTGTAAGCAGTCAAAACTTCCACTGGAGAAAATGATCGTACTACAAGAAGAACATTAATCAGAGTTATCGTGCCATTTTTATTGTTGTATGAACATTTCAGGAGGAAATGAAAGCGACAGCAGGTGCTTTTTAAACTTAAATACTTACAAACATGGTGAACACTACTTGTAGTTATCATTAAGATATTTGCTCAGAATAGACTGTAATCGTGCTCCATTGACCAAGTGCTTCATCCACAGTTACCGTCTTAGAGCTCGAGCCTTGTAAACACTAGAGTAAAAGTCTCATACATTAATGGATATTTAAATATGGCTCTGAAGGCGCCCGAGGGTATCTTCCAGAGGCCAAGAGACCAGAAAAGAGGAACAGAGTGCCCCGAGGAAAAAGCAGAGACTAGACAATTCGAAGCTTTATCGGACACACGAGCTGTTCGCTTGAAGCTGGTACTGTCAGATATGTGCGTTTCTAAACAAAAGTGTTCGCTCCGATGATACCAGGCATGTTTAGTAAAGTAGCAATGGTTACCCCAACACTATCCAGGACATTTGGTAAACAATTCTTATCACTAAATAAGACACTGCTGGCAGGCAGAGGCTCTAAATTATGGGAGCCTCAACATTTGTTATGCGTCCAGGAATTGCCTTCCGCATATACTTACTTAATTATGCAGTGATGGCCGAGAGAGTACAACTGCATTTTCCATGTCGGCCTCGCTTGTCTGATGCCTGACTGCCCGAGCTCGCTTGGGCCGGCTCAGTGTCAGCTGAGAGCTACAGACAGGGGTGCCTGGCCAGTTTGCTCGGGCGGCATCAAGACCACGGTGCCCCCCGTGGTGTCGTCAATGGGGGTCGGACTCATGCTTAATTGCAGAACCACAGCAGTCCTCATTTCACAGCGAGCGGGCTCAGTGGAGAATTAACTGCTGCCCGCCCGGTGTCTACCAATGATTGGCGGAAGTAGCTGTGACGTCAGGAAAGTGCGGAATGCGCGCGGCTGCGCGGTGATTATTTCAGCAATCGAATGCAGATCATCTGCTGATGGAAGCATACACCTTGGGAAGTTGTAGATATTACCTGTGACCTTTGATAGCTTCGCTGGGGATCAATAAACTCTATGGGTGGAAAACAGATGATTACGTTTAAGCGAGGCAGGTTTTACCAGAGTCTAGCGACATTTGCTTCAAATGTCCATACCCAAGCTCCTTTGCACATAAATTTGAGATTTCAATCTCGATCTTTTCATCCGCCTCCATCAAAGTCTAATACCAGAATGAGACTTCCTTTTCCCATCGGTCGACTCTCATGACCTGATCGAACTTAAAGTGGTAGAGTGAGGGCGGTAGAGTGGTAGAGTGAGGGCGGTAGTGGTAGAGTGAGGGCGGTAGAGTGGTAGAGTGAGGGCGGTAGAGGGGTAGAGTGAGGGCGGTAGTGGTAGAGTGAGGGCGGTAGTGGTAGAGTGAGGGCGGTAGAGTGGTAGAGTGAGGGTGGTAGAGTGAGGGCGGTAGAGTGAGGGCGGTAGAGTGGTAGAGTGAGGGTGGTAGAGTGAGGGCGGTAGAGTGAGGGCGGTAGAGTGAGGGTAGTAGAGTGGTAGAGTGAGGGTGGTAGGGTAGTAAGGGGAGGGCGGTAGAGTGAGGGCAGTAGAGTGGTAGAGTGAGGGCGGTAGAGTGAGGGCGGTAGAGTGAGGGTGGTAGAGTGAGGGCGGTAGAGTGAGGGCGGTAGAGTGAGGGTAGTAGAGTGGTAGAGTGAGGGTGGTAGGGTAGTAAGGGGAGGGCGGTAGAGTGAGGGCAGTAGAGTGGTAGAGTGAGGGCGGTAGAGTGAGTGTGGTAGAGTGGTAGAGAGGGCGGTAGAGTGAGGGTGGTAGAGTGAGGGTGTTAGAGTGGTAGAGTGAAGGCAGTAGAGTGAGTGTGTGAGGGCGGTAGAGTGAGGGCGGTAGAGTGATGGCGGTAGAGTGGTAGAGAGGGCGGTAGAGTGGTAGAGTGAGGGTGGTAGAGTGGTAGAGTGAAGGCAGTAGAGTGAGAGTGTGAGGGCGGTAGAGTGAGGGCGGTAGAGTGAGGGCGGTAGAGTGATGGCGGTAGAGTGGTAGAGTGAGGACGGTAGAGTGGTAGAGTGAGGGAGTAGCATGAGGGCGGTAGAGATGTAGAGTGAGGGCAGTAGAGTGAGGGCGAGATGGTGGTAGAGTGAGGGCGGTAGCGTGGTACAGTGGTGAGGGTGTGGGTGTGTGTGTGAGGGTGAGGGAGTGTGTGAGGATGAGGGTGTGTGTGAGGGTGAGGGGGTGTGTGAGGGTGTGTGAGGGTGAGTGGGTGTGGTGGTGTGAGGGAGTGGGGGTGAGGGGGTCTGAGGGTGTGGGTGAACGGGCACTATCAGCGGAGCAGAAGGCAAGAAAAACGAGTGCAATCAAGGGAGCAGAATGCAAGAGAACAGGCACAATCAGGGGAGCACAAGGCAAGAAAAACGAGTGCACTCAGTGGAGCAGAAGGCAAGAGAACGGGCACAATCAGGGGAGCAGAAGGCAAGAAAAACGAGTGCAATCAGGGGAGCAGAAGGCAAGAGAACGGGCACAATCAGGGGAGCAGAAGGCAAGAGAACGGGCACAATCAGGGGAGCAGAAGGCAAGAAGAACAGGCACAATCAGGGGAGCAGAAGGCAAGAAAAACAAGTGCAATCAGGGGAGCAGAAGGCAAGAGAACGAGTACAATCAGGGGAGCGGAAGACAAGAGAACCGGCACAATCAGGGGAGCAGAAGGCAAGCAAACAAGTGCAATCAGGGGAGCAGAAGGCAAGAGAACGGGTAAAATCAGGGGAGCAGAAGGCAAGAAAAACTAGTGCAATCAGGGGAGCAGAAGGCAAGAAGAAGGAGTGCAATCAGGGGAGCAGAGGCAAGAAGAACAAGTTCAATCAGGGAGCAGAAGGCAAGAGAACGGGCACAATCAGGGGAGCAGAAGGCTAGAAAAACGAGTGCAATCAGGGGAGCTGAAGGCAAGAGAACGAGTACAATCTGGGGAGCAGAGGCAAAAAGAACGAATGTAATCAGGGGAGCAGAAGGCAAGAGAACGGGCACAATCAGGGGAGCAGGAGGCAAGAGAACGAGTACAATTAGGGGAGCAGAAGGCAAGAGAACGGTCACAATCAGGAGAGCAGATGCCAAGAAAAACGAGTACAATCAGGGGAGCAGAAGGTAAGAAAAAGAAACTGTCTCACACCACTGCGGTTTTGTGTTTTAAACACAACTAGTACATAGATTGCATGACCAGAGTTTTCCTAATGCAGACTGCATAAATGAAACCAGCGGCACCGTTCGCTTTTGTAAAACAAGCTCTTGGCATTGCTGTGGAAGGGCGGGGCGGGAGCCCATTGCTTTGAAGTCTGATGGCGGGGGAGCATCTTGGGAGGCAGCATTCCATTGCGGTGCAAGGCTAATGGGTTTGACGTGCACGCGCGTCTCACACGACTGGTCCACATGAACTGGACGTAATACACGATTGGTCAAGAGTTTGTTTCGCCTACTATATACTCTTGCTATTAATCCCTGCGGGATATAATAGCGAGACCTAACAATGTACATATGCAAGCATATAAAAACTGTATATAGCGTTTTCCTACTATGCTTTCCCGTATGTGTGTGTCTGTTGGTCTCTCTGGTTTCTGTCTCCCATTCCCTGTAGGGAAAGTATGTAGCTCCCCGTTGTAGAAGAGTCGGTCAAGAAGGAGCACACTGCATTGAATAATTTCTTGGTATGCACTTTTTATTAGTATTACAGGAAATCACAATGATTGATTGTCTCTGTTATATTCTTCAGTCCCTTAGGTGTGCCTTGGCCGCCGCCGTCCCTCGGACAGAAGGAAAAGACTAAGGTAAGTGTTTTTGCTTAATGGTTGAGTCAAGGGAGGATGTGAGGGATACATAATAACTATGCATAAATGTGAAGGGAGGGTATGGAGCACAGCTTTCCAAACTTTTCTTGTTGGTGACTCACCCTTTTGTGAAAAAAAATTCAGGGACACGGTAACAGGAGAAAGCGCAGCGAGCGAGCCCGAACCACCTATGGTGGGTTCGGGCCCCACACACACCCCAACCCACACACACACCTCCCACACACCACCCCACAGACACACCACCCCACACACACACCCTCACACACACAACCCCACACAGCCAACACCAACCCCACACACCCAACACTAACCCCACCCCCAGACCCCCACACACACACCCCACACACACACCTCCCACACACACACACACCCCACACAGAGAGGCTTGAGGGGCACTGTTAAAGGGTACTAGTGAGGGAATCAGTGGCGGAGGTGGCATTTCCCTTCATCTGTCTCCCTCCATCGGTCTCCCTTCCTCCCACTCTGTCTCAATCCCTCTCTGTCTCACTCCCTCTCAGTCTCATTCCCTCTCTGTCTTCCTCCCTCTGTCTCACTCCCTCTCCCTCCCTCTGTCTCCCTCCCTGTCTCCCTCCCTCCCTGACTCCCTCCCTCTCTGTCTCATTCCCTCTCTGTCTCACTCACTCTCTGTCTCACTCCCTCCCTGACTCACTCCCTCGCTTTCACTCCCTCTCTGTCTCACTCCCTCTCTCTCACTCCCTCTCTGTCTCACTCCCTCTCCCTCCGACTGTCTCCCTCCCTCTCTGTCTCCCTCCCTCTCTGTCTCCCTCCCTCTCTGTCTCACTCCCTCTCTGTCTCACTCCCTCTCTGTCTCACTCCCTCTCTGTCTCACTCCCTCTCTGTCTCCCTCCCTCTCCCACCGACCGTCTACCCCCCGCTGTCTCACTCCCTCTCTGTCTCCCTCCCTCCCTCTCTGTCTCCCTCCCTCTCTGTCTCCCTCCCTCTCTGTCTCCCTCCCTCCCTCTCTGTCTCCCTCCCTCCCTCTCTGTCTCCCTCCCTCCCTCTCTGTCTCCCTCCCTCTCTGTCTCCCTTCCTCTCTGTCTCACTCCCTCTCTGTCTCCCTCCCTCTCTGTCTCCCTCCCTCTCTGTCTCCCTCCCTCCCTCTCTGTCTCCCTCCCTCTCTGTCTCCCTTCCTCTCTGTCTTCCTCCCTCTCTGTCTTCCTCCCTCTCTGTCTCCCTCCCTCTCTGTCTCCCTCCCTCTCTGTCTCCCTCCCTCTCTATCTCCCTCCCTCTCTGTCTCACTCCCTCTCTGTCTCACTCCCTCTCCCGCCGACCATCTCCCTCCCTCTGTCTCACTCCCTCTCTGTCTCCCTCCCTCCCTCTCTGTCTCCCTTCCTCTCTGTCTCCCTTCCTCTCTGTCTCCCTCCCTCTCTCTCTATCTCTCCCTCCCTCTCCCTCTGTCTCTCCCTCCGTCTCCCTCTGTCTCTCCCTCCGTCTCCCTTTGTCTCACTCTCTCTGTTTCACTCTCTGTCTCCCTCCCTCTCTGTCCCTCTCCCTCCCTCTCTGTCTCCCTCCCTCTCTGTGTGCCTCCCTCTCTGTCTCCCTTCCTCTCTGTCTCCCTCCCTCTCTGTCTCACTCCCTCTCTGTCTCACTCCCTCTCTGTCTCACTCCCTCTCCCGCCGACCGTCTCCCTCCCTCTGTCTCCCTCCCTCTGTCTCCCTCCCTCTCTGTCTCCCTCCCTCTCTGTCCCCCTCCCTCTCTGTCCCCCTCCCTCCCTCTCTGTCTCCCTCCCTCCCTCTCTGCCTCCCTCCCTCTCTGTCTCCCTTCCTCTCAGTCTCCCTTCCTCTCTGTCTCCCTCCCTCTCTCTCTATCTCTCCCTCCCTCTCCCTCTGTCTCTGCCTCTGTCTCACTCTGTCTCTCGCTCCGTCTCCCTCTGTCTCTCCCTCCGTCTCCCTCTGTCTCACTCTCTCTGTTTCATTCTCTGTCTCCCTCCCTGTCTATCTCACTCCCTCCCTCTCTGTCTCACTCTCTCTCTCTCTCTGTCTCACTCTATCCCTCTCTCCCGACCAACATATTCTGTGGGTTCCATAAGGGTCTGTGACAAAGAGGAAAAAATGTTGCTTTCATTCTTAAATCTTTTTTATATTTTCCTGTATTGGTGGTGCCCAGGTGCGCAGCGCCCCTACCCACTCCCTCCCCCGCACTCCTCCATGCCCAAGGCTCACACGGGCATTCTCCATTGAACTGAATTGTTTATGTTTTTGTTTTCGTAAGGTCACAAGCCGCAGCGTGCAGTATCATGTAAATGTGAAAGCTTCTATAGGGCTTCTTGGCAGCTTTTCTTCCCAATGCACCGCGATCCCGGGGCTGCCCCAAACCCCAGGCCAACCCCCTGGACCCAATAACCCACCGTATTCACTCATTGAAGGGCCCTTTGCCAAATGGACTATCCACAAATGAAGACCATTTAACGTGCTAATAAGGCTTTGTTGTTATTCATATAAGAGCCCCTGCAGCGCCACTCTGCCTGTTGCTGGAAGGCCCGCGGGGGTGATCTAAACAGCATACTAAAACCGGGACATTTGGATGTTTTACCCGGACGCTGTTGTAAAACCCGGACATTTATCTACTTTGGAGAAAAGTGTCAGGACACTGGGACACTCCGCCAAAAACGGTGGTCACCCTACTTCAGCACCCCCCCCCCCCCCCCCGCCCCGTTGTGTGTGGCAGCCCGGGACCGCTCACAGCCGCACCCGAGTACTTCCCAGGTCTTTAAGACCTTGTGCATGTTAATAGGGCTTTGTTGTTGCTTCGCCCCTTCTAAGAGCCCCTGCAGCTCGACTCTGCCGATGCGACACACCTGCATATGGGTCACACCACATAGTTTGGAAAGCTGTGGTGTAGAGGTTGGAGCAACCAAAAGAAAAAGAGCAGCCGATGATTTCTGCTCTTGTCTCTGTTTCCGTCTCACTTATTTCCTTTTCCCTTGGTCCCTTTCACCCCTCAGCCTTCCCTCCCGTCCCTCTCTTACTCAGCCCCTTTCCAAAAGCCCTGTAGACGCCCACGCACCTGGAAGAGCCACGTCACTCCGGGGCCGTGGCGTGGTGACTCTGCGTCCTTCAGTGAGGTCTGGTCTTCTGCTTCGACTTTCCCTCCTCCGCCAGGTTCAGGTGTTCTGCCCGCCGACAAGCTGTTACATATACAAGGGGGTCCCAGTACAGATAACAGACAAACAATTGAATAATAAATGAAAATACAACTAAACTGAAGTCTTATCATACTTGTTTTTACTCACAGTGTGATAACATAGCAAAGGATTACACAAATTACAAAACCAATAAAGGCATTTCATAATCATCATAGAAAAATGTGTGCCCCAAGGCAAGAGGGGAGAAGGGGAGGCAGTGCAGGGTGAAGGTAAAATATAGCAGATCTTAACTCCTATCTAAAGAGTAAACATTTCTTCATAGTTTATAAAACAGTCCGTAATAACCCTGGCTTCAAATGTGAGCCAGTTATGAAGAACGACATCAACTGTTCATGACTATTTAGTTAGACAACATGCTCAAAAAGCTCCTGCATGTATCAGGTTAACTGTTAGCGTAAGCCGTTGTTGAGGTGAAAACAAAAGTCGACGTTTCGACCCCAATATGAAGGTAGGCGGCAGTTACAGCCTTAAAACGCAGACAAGCTGTGACCTCCCCTGGGTTCCGGTTCGCTCTCTCGTAAAGCTGTTAGTCCTTCTCTGTCTTTCCGGTCTTTCCCCGCTGGTTTCTCCGCCTCACGTTCCCATGCCGCGTGTAGCTGGACCAACTACTGACCAACCTGCCACGCTCTCCGCCCCCGCCTTCTTCAAGTGTGTATCCTCTGATGTCCGGCCTCAGCTCCGGCTTAAAAGGGCCGCCTGCCGATTTCCCTCTCTCCACTTCTTGATGACAGCAAAGCGTACAACTGGTAAAAGGGGACTGTGAATATAGGAGGGGAGAAATATATGAAGGGATGGCATGGCACTCCTTATCCTCTATCCCATCGTCTACCACAGGGGCTACCAGACAAGCCCCACCCCCAGACGTTTCCCGTTCGGGGAAATGAGGGATGCGTGAAAAAAAATCAGCAACTTGGTATGCAGAGTATAAAAGATGACAATGCTAAAACTAGTGCCCATCCTGGAATAAAAGAAGTCACACCTAAAAATAGCTTATCCTAAAAACCCACTTTCTAAAAATAAGATACCAAACAAAAGGAGAATCTTAGGAGCTTCAGGTGATGTCCCTAGTGTCTGAGTACCAGTGTTTGTTTAGGTTTACAGGAGTCCAGAGGTTACATAGCAAACCTTGTCTTTGCATGCCGTGTATTTTTCATTCATTATTGTAGTATTTATGTAATCCACTCATCGCGTGCCAGAAGGGAAATGTATTTGGCTACAGTTGTTTATATAGCTCTAGACTAGATCAGGTCTGTGTCTCCTGCTCCACAGCTTGTACCCGTAAAAGTGCATCAATGTCTCCTTCCCTTGGGAGCAAATCCACTTGTATTCCAGTTTAAGCATATTTATTGAAGGTTTCACTGAAATATGGGATATTTGCTACCAAACATCTCAGCATAATAAACCTGTGCTGATTGCAGTGTCCGATTTATTGAAAATTGCACACAGAGTGCCCCTTAGAGGGGTCTCCAAAGATCTTCCAATCCTTAGTGTGGCCATCGACTGGCCCGAGCCAGTCTGCTAACACAAGACAGTGTTCTGTCCTCATGAGTAGAGTGCCTGTGCACTTTGAGGTCGAGAACAATGGCTTTCCTGGGTGGAGGTGTTCACTCCTCCCCTGGTCAGGAAGAGCCATCTGTGGCAGGGATTTTCAAAGGACTTGCCGCCTTTGTAATGCGACCCCAGCCTCTCCTGTTAGAGGGAGCAAGCGATCTTCATGTCCTCACCCCCTTTTTGGCGCGAGGACAGGTGGGAAACCTTAGATAGAATAGGAGGTGTGCCCCCCGTCCCCTCTGCCAACTCCACCCCTCAGGTGCTGAAGGCGAGGTGAAGTACACTTTGTAGTGCCCACCATCTTGAAGATGGTGGGACTTATCCAATCAGGGCTAGGACTATGTCCCCTTCCCATAGGAGGTGGGCATGATAAGAGGGTGGCCACTACCTTTTACTCCCTTGTAACACCCTTTAAATCAAGAGTTTAGGTGGCATTCCTAGACCCTGAATCTCAGTACCTGCCGACCTAAGAAGAGCCGGGCACTGCAGCCTTCTCTGCTGGTGAGGCTCTGTAGAGAACTACGGACATGGTCCCAGCCCTACTGGCCTGTCTGCATCCCTGGATGATCCTGAACCAAAAGTCAACTCGTCTAGTAGCCCAGCAACCTCCAGAACCGTGGGAGGACTGCCGTTGGACGTTCTGTGGATCATGGATCATGATGGTCCGTCCATCACCACCTTTGGTTTTCCTTTGTTCGCCCTAAGTTGGCAGGGTATGCTCAGACGTGAGTCCCTTGCTCATTTTGCCACTGGATTCAAGCAAGCCGGGCGGAAGACGGCTGTAACGCCAGAAACCGGTCCTCGGAAGCTTGTTTCCTGTCCAGGGAAGGCATGGCTTGGCAGTTCGGGCTGGACTGTTCCCATGAGGCACAGGGTCAGATTGATTTGCATATAGCCATGTCTGAACTGGGGTGGCAGAGCGGGCTAAAGAACGGTGATAGATTAAACCCAGATCTTTTGACTGGGTGTGAGTGTTTGATTGGTTCAGATGCTCCGTCCATCACCACCCCCTTTTGTATAGTATATAGAGAGCCAGCTTCCTACACTGGGGGGGCCAGCGGTAGGGTACACAACTTTGCATTTGCTGGACCCCTCTGACAGTAAATGACAACAGGATTGGGGAGAGGGGTTGGCCTAACGGCTAAGGCGCTCGACCTCGGACCTGGGGAACTCGGTTCGAGTCTCGGTAACGACGCCAAAAACCCCCTGTGATTCTGGGCAAATCACTTAATCTCCCCGTGCCTAAAAAAATTAAAGTGTGTCCTCATGTAACGTAACTGGTGCTATGTAAAGCGCTCTGATAACTGATTCGGTTCGGTTCTAGTTCGCGCTATATAAAACTCTGGAAAAAATAAATAAATAAATAATCCAGAAATTGCCTTTCGTTAAATTGTAGTTTTGCAAATTGACTATTTTTCCAAATTTTGAAATATGTCAGGGCCCTGGTTTGGTCCCCTTGAGTACAGCTGTTTCAAAAGTCAAACTCTTGCTGTAGTTAGGAAACCAGCATTAGGGGTTTTCCTCTCCAAAAAGGTTCCCAACTTTGTAAAGACAATGAGTGCTAGAAGTAGTCACTCAGAAGAGCTGATACAGGTGAAGGAAATCGACCTCACACCTTATGTCTTTAAATATAAAATAGCTCAGAGGCATGGGTAAAACCTACAGGTTCAGGACTGGGTCAAACCCTACCAAAGCAAAGCTCCAGGATCTTTTGGCAGAATATGACCAAGAGCATCCAGAGGATGACTCTGATCTTACAGATCAAAATACTGACAGTGGGAGTGACCGTGTGACACCCCAAGACAAAGAAGCCTCTTCAGACGAAGAGCTTGCTCTGCTAAGACTAGCCAGGAGGGCAGCTTTAGAAGCCCAACTCCTAGCTACAGAAGAGAGAGAAAGGAGTTTGGCCTAGGACCCATCTTTGGTGGCATCACAATCATAAATAAGGAGAAAGTAGATTCCTTTTACCCTAAAAACCCCAAAGGGATTGACCCAACATTATTTGAGGGTGATATCACCAAGTGGTTCATTGCTTTTGAGCGGGCCTGTGTTAGCAGGCAGGTCCACAGGAAGCCGTGGAGTGCTATCCTGTGGGAAATGTTCTCAGAAAAGTGCAGGGATAGACTCCTGACACTCAGTGAGAAAGAGGCTGAATCCAATGACCTCATGAAGGGGACCCTAAGTGAGGGCTTGGGATTCAGTACTGAGTATAGCACCAGTTTCAGGGAGGCTCGAAAAACCCAGAGCCAGGCCTGGGTAGATTTTGTCGACTATTCACTGAAATCAGTAGGAGGTTGGTTAGTAGGTAAGAATGTGCATGACTTTGAAGGGCTTTATCATTTGATAATGAAGGATCATCTTTTAAGTAATTGTTACCAAGGGAAGCTACATCAATTCCTGGTAGACCTTGGTCCACTTTCTCCTCAAAAGTTGGGGAAGAAGGCAGACCACTGGGTCAAAACAAGGGTGACCAAGACTCCTGCTGGTGGGGGAGACCAAAAGAAAGAGGCCAGAAAGCGACCCTAGGGAAATAGGGTAACCCGAAAAAGAAAGATTCTACTTCTGGCCCCCAAAAACCTGTTCAAGAGAGTGGGCCCAGAGACTCTTGACAGCCAAAGGGTGGGTACCAGGGTAAGAACTGGGATCCTAAGAAGGCTTGGTGCCATGGCTATAGGTCACTTGGGCACTGACCTTGAGACTCTGGCTGTAAAAACAAGAAATATACCTCTGGTCCACCTGCAGTACCTGCAGCTGCCAATCTCCAGATGGGATCTCAGAGAGCAATGGCCAGGCCAAGGAGCTCACTGAGGCGACTCGAGTAGGGATGTGGCCTTAGCCGCCTTAGGTGCCTGGCCCACTAACATGCACATGGGGTTATTAGGGTAGAGGCCTTGGGAGACACTGGTGCCAGCATCACCATGGTGGCTGAGCAGATAGTTTCCTTGGAACAGCATCTGCCTTGAAGGACCTTTCCAGTCATCAATGCTGAAAATGTGACAAAAACCCAGGCGAGGGTGTCTTTTGATTTGGGAGGAGTTGCAGGCAACGAAGAGGTAGCAGTCTCTTCATCCATACTAGTTGATTGTTTTCTTGGCAATGATTTGGAACCCTTAGCCTGGGCTGAGGCAGAACTGAGGATCCATGCAGAAATGCTTGGAACCTCACACTGGGTGTGTGTGAAAACCATAGCACAGAGCAGAGCCCGGGTGTAAAAGAGGTGCTGAAGTCTGGAATAATGCCCCAGTCCTCCAAGAGAAAAGGCAGGAAAACTGGAGAACCAGCTTCTAGTCAGACACCAGACCGCTCTCCTCAGGAGGAAGAAGGGTCAGCCCCAGAGACAACTGAGCCTCAGGAGCTGAAGTTTTACCAGGATGAGCTTTTGGCCCTGGGGCGACCCTCTAGGGAAGATCTGTGCCAGGGACAGAAAACCTGTCCCATTCTTGAAAACCTGTGACGGCAAGCTGCAGCACAGGAAGGAGGTGATGGCAGTGGTGCCCACAGGACGTATTGGGAGGAATCCTTTACACTGAGGCCAAAGACCCCAAACCTAGTGCCACTAGGAGAGTGGTAGAGCCTCGGGCGTTTGGGGAGTTCCTGCGCCTCCATTTGTGCATCACACGCAGCCACATATACGACTTATTCTGTCCAGACTTTTTGAGATTATCAACGAACGGACTGTGCTTCACAGCTTTCCATGATAGAACTTCGGGTCAGAGTTGTATATGACGTATTGTTTGGCGTCTGTGCAACCACATCTGCTTTAAGATCAGTGAAAGCAGCCATGAAGCATATCTGGATGAGAGTCTTGAAGGTAAGTAACTCTCAGAAGCTCTTGTTAAGCCATCTTCCCTTCAGTGGGGCAAACTTGTTTGTATCTTTCCTAGAGGACCTGGTTATGGCATCCCCGTAGCTGGACACCTTGACCAGACCAGAAGGTGAAGGAGATTTGTAACTCCTGTCCCATCTGTCAAGCCAGTGGCACGACAGGTGGGCACCCAAAGGCCACCTTAATCCCGCTTCCAGTTGTTGGTGTTCCCTTTGAAAGTCAATGATTGACATTGTTGGTCCCCTTGTCCCCCTACAGCATCAGGGAACAGTTCTGCTGGTAGTAGATCATGCCTCCAGGTATTCTGAGGCTATTCCCCTCTGGACTACCACTGCCCCTCCAGTGGCTAGGGCCCTCATTAGCATCTTTACCAGGGTGGGCTTCCCTAAGGAGATGGTGTCATACAGAGGTACCAACTTCATGTCTGGCTACTTGAAACACATGTCGAAGGAGTGTGGAGTGAATTACCGGTTCACTACCCTCTACCACCCACAATGTAATGGCTTTGTTTTTTAAATTTTTTTTAGAACTTTATTTTAATTTTGTCAACATACAACCTGGCAGTCAGAGTATACATAGACATATCATACCAATATGTTCCACGTAAGTAGGTTAATCAAGAAGCAGTCAATAATTACACATGCACTAATCTGCTTTCCCATTCTCCAGGTGATCAATAAGTGTCCCATTCCCCTAATTGGGAATGTACCTTATAATTATCATGTGGAGACACCTCCCTGCTCGTCCCCAGTGTCGTAGTGTTTTGCCTCGTCAGTTTCAGAGCCAGAGTCTGTGTCTGTTGTCACTCGGGAAGCAGGAGCTAGGAGTTATCTGTATGAGCACGGCAAGTGTTTAGTGTATCCTCAAATATGTCATCCTTTCTGCTAAGGCGCATATGTGTCTCCCCAGCTAGGGCCCAGTCGAGCGCATCTCTATGCCAGAGCGCAATCGTTGGGGCATGCTGGGGCAGCCATGTGATTGCAATTCTAGGTCATGCCAGTACCATAGGCGACTGACCAAATGTATAGGTTATCTTGCGCCCTTCTGGCATCTAATGAGGCTTAATAAGCAGCATTTGGTTGTCAGCTCAATACTTAGTTGTGTGGCATGTACCATTTCTTCGACAGCTTGTTGCCAGAAGGAGTGTATTGCATCGCAGGGCCATGGTTAATGTAAGAAATCAGCCCCCACAGTGTTGCAGCGCAGGCATATATCTGGGCAAGACACGACCATTCGATAAAGGTCTTGTGGCGTTAAGTAGGTTCTTCGCAGAAAATTATAATGTATCAGTCAAAAATGGGCAATACTAGAAACCATGCATGTTAGTTCACAGGACCGCTGCCAGTCTTGATCTTCCATTGGAATGTCAAAGTCTAAATTCCAGGCCTCTCTGGTCCGTTTGTAGTGTGTAGTGACTACTGTACAGTTTAAAATGCAGCCCTTTAGGGGCGCGAGGGGTCGTGGCTCCTCCTCTTCCTTTTGGGGATGTTACAACCAATATCAGCAGTACCATCCCTATCCGGGCCGACCGCGTTACTCCTCCTGCCTGCAACAGCAGTCGTTTCGACAGCCGCAGGCTGCCTCTTACAAGCAGTACAGAGGGAAATCCTCCTGCTGAGGTAGAGATTCCTCAAAAAAGCACTGCCAACTGCCAACTGTCAACCGCTCTTCCCATCAATCCGACCAAAGTTGGAGGGCGGATCTCCCATTTCTTCTCCTATTGGTCCGTAATAACTACAGATTGATGGGTTTTGGACATAGTGTCCAGAGACTACACTCTGGAATTTGTGAAATTCCCTAAAAAATCTCCCCCCAGAGGTCCTCCTCCTGCCCGTCTGATGGAACTTATATGCCAAATCCATCTCATGTTAAGGAAAGGAGCGATCAAAGTGTACCGAATCTTCAAAGGGGTGCAGGCTTCTAGTCAAGATTCTTCCAAATCAAGGAAAAATCAGGGAAGTGGCACCCCATTCTGGACCTTCGTTCCCTCAAAAAGATTGTCAAGAAGCAAACTTTCCGGATGTTGTCTCTCCTAGAAGTGCGTCAATTACTGCCTCAAGGGGATTACAAGCCAACACTGGACCTTCAAGATGCCTATTTTCATGTCCCTATCCTACCCAGTCACAGAAACTTCCTGCGCTTTAGAGTGGCTGGCAGAGATTTCCAATTCCAAGTCCTTCCATCTGGCCTTCGCTCTGCACCCGAATGTTCACTAAAGTCTTGGCACCGGTGGCAGCATATCTTGGTCAAGCTGATGTCCAAATATTTCGCTACCTCGATGACTGCCTTATAAAGGCCTAGTCGTTCACAGTCGCAAGCAGACACACTCAATCATGCCTGTCTCTGTGTCTTTCCATCACTCTGTAGAAGTCTCAGTTCACCCCCTCTCAAGTGAGGACCTTCTTGGGGGCCATCATAGACACACAGCAAACAAGGGCTTTTGTCTCCAATGAAAGACAACAGCAGATTTCCAAACTGGCAACTCTCCTGTGCACATAAAAGTATGTTTTTGTTCAACAGTTCAAATCGCTTCTGGGGATGCTGTCTTCCGGTATTCCCCTAATTCCCAACTGTCGCCTCAAAATAGGACCCCGACTGGAGAACTCGACAACCAATTGCAACAAGTCTCAGGGTCCTTCGACAATGTCATCAACATAATGTCTCAGATATGAATAGCATTGCTATGGTGGACTCGCATACCAAACATCTCTGCAGTTCGTTTGTAGTGGACACTCCAAGTTTCATCCTCACGACAGATGCCTCCCTCAAATGATGGGAAAGTAATCTTCAAGCCCTCACAGTCAAGGGGAAATGGGACACCCACCTATGAACTTGGCACATAAACCTTTTGGAGTTACTGGCAATATTTCCGGCTCTGAAGTCCTTTTGCACCCTCATTCAAGAAGCTTCAGTGTTGATCCGAATGGACAACACAACAACCTGACCCCAGGCCACCCCCCACGCTGCTCGGCTCCTCCGCTGTGACCGGGTCTCTGCCCCCGGCGCCGCAGGTTCGCCCCTGACCTCGGTGTCCCCCTGCTGCTACCTTCTCCTTTCTGCTTCTGCCCTCACTTGTGAATTGTGCTTTTTTCCTGGACTTCTGCCCTCTGTGTGTGCCCCCCCAGCTTCCTGCCGCAGCTCCCCCATGGCCCCGCCCCTTTTCTTTTGTACCCCCTGCCCATTGGCCGCCCGCTCCCGCCTCCCAGCTGCTCCACCCTCCCACTTCGTCTCATATGGCGGCCGCAAGGCAGCCGCGCGCAGAAGGCGCGCCAAAGGCAAGCCCGTCTGCGCCTGGACCACGCCCAGCGCCAGTACCCCTGGCCCTCAACGATGCCTGCCCACCCGACGGACTTACGACGCCGCCACCATCCACGCACTCAACGCCGGCTGGAACCCCGCCTGCTACCGAGCCATCCCGAAACGCACCCACGGACCCTTCACCTGCCAAGCCTGCAAATTCACCTGCCTCCAAACCTGCACCGCACCCGCCAAGTCAGCTACCAGCAACAATCACCTCAAGTGCATCCTGCTCGACACCCGCTCCGTCCACAGGCACACAGTCGAACTCTGGAACTCTAGAACCTCCTGGACACATCACCAGACGTCGCCTTCCTCACAGTAACCTGGATGCACGCCTTCTCAGCCCCCGACATCGCCATAGCCATCCCGGATGGCTACAAGATCACCCGGAGGGACCGCGTCAACCAAACCGGAGGAGGCATCGCCATTGTCCACAGAAACACCATCCAAATCACGACCAACTCCGACGACACCAACTCTGCCGCCGAGCACCTTCACTTCCAGATACACACCGACCGCAAGACCACCCTCAGGGGCACTCTCATGTACAGACCCCTGGGACCACGCACACAATTCAGCGAAGCCATCGCAGACTTCGTCAGCCCGCACACCCTAACCTCCTCAGACTACATCCTCCTAGGGGACCTCAACTTCCACCTGGAGAACTACAATGACAGCAACACCGCCGCCCTGCTGGACAACCTCGCCAACCTCGGACTCAAGCAACTGGTGAACATCCCCACCCAGTACGCCGGCCACACGCTTGACCCCATCTTCTCCTCCAGCAAGCACATCTCCTTCAGCCACTCCACCGGACTACACTGGACAGATCACAGCTGCGTCCACTTCAACTTCAGGAGAACCACGACCCACCACCACCCGCAATAGGTTCCTCGCAGAAGCTGGCGCAAGATCACCACCGACCAGCTCACCACCTCCCTCAGCCAGAACCTTCCCACCAACACGACGGACCCCAACGAAGCAGCCCGCAACCTCATACAGTGGCTTACCAACTGCGCCGATGAACTCGCACTACGGAAGAATACTCCCCGCAGACCCGGCAGCAAGAAAGCCTCATGGTTTACCAACAACCTCAAAAACTCCCAAGAATACCTGCCGCACCCTCGAGAAAGCCTGACGCCACAACCAGACAACAGAAAACATGACAGCCCTCAAGTACGCCACCCGCAAACACCACCAGCTGATCCGCACCACCAAAAGGACAACATTCAAAGAACGACTGGACAACAACACCCACAACAGCAAGGAACTCTTCAGCATCGTTAAAGAGCTCTCCAACCCCAGCACCTGCAACAACGACATTAAACCATCGCAAGACCTCTGCGACTCACTCGCCTTGTTCTTTCACAGCAAGATCGCCGACATACACAACAGCTTCGGCGCACAGACCACGCACCCTACCACCGAACCATCGCCCCTCGCCACCACCACCCTATGCACCTGCACCTCGGTTAGCACCGAAGATATCACCCAAACGATTAACACCATCCACTCCGGCTCCCCAACCGACCCCTAGCCACACCACATCTTCAACAAAGCCGACTCCATCTTTGCACCCCAACTCCGGGACATCATCAACAGCTTCTTCGCATCCGCCACCTTCCCGGAGAGCTGGAAACATGCCGAGCTCAGCGCCCTCCTGAAGAAACCCCTCGCGGACCCCACGGACCTCAAGAACTTTTGCCCCATCTCGCTCCTCCCGTTTCCGGCCAAAGTCATCGAGAAGACCGCCAACAAACAACTCTCCGCCTTCCTCGAGACAAACGGATCCCTCGACCCCTCGCAGTCCGGTTTCCGAGCAAACCACAGCACCGAGACCGCCCTCATCGCAGCTACCGACGACATCAGGTCCTTGCTCGACAACGGGGAAACAGCTGCCCTCATCCTCCTGGACCTATCAGCAGCCTTCGACACTGTGTGCCACCGCACCCTAATACAGCGCCTCAGCAACACCGGAATCCAAGGAAAGGCCTTGGAGTGGATCATCTCGTTCCTCGCCGGAAGAACCCAGAGAGTCCGCCTCCCCCGTTCCGATCCGCGTCCATCGAAGTCATCTGCGGCGTACCGCAAGGATCCTCGCTCAGCCCCACCCTCTTCAACGTCTACATGAGCCCCCTCGCAGCCATCGCACACCAACACAACCTAAACATCATCTACGCTGACGACACCCAGCTGATCCTCTCCCTCACGAACGACCCCGCCACCGCCAGAGCCAGCCTCCAGAAGGAAGGAAAGACGTCGCGGAATGGATGAAGCTCAGCTGTCTGAAACTGAACTCAGACAAGACGGAAGTCCTCATCCTGGGACCATCCCCCTCTGCCTGGGACGATTCCTGGTGGCCCCCTGCCCTGGGCACCGCCCCCAAGCCAAAGGACCATGCACGCAACCTTCTTGGACTCCTCCCTCAAGATGACCAAGCAAGTCAACGCCGCCTCGTCATTCTGTTGCAACACCCTGCGCATGCTTCGAAAAATCTTCCGGTGGATCCCCACCGAAACCAGGAAGACGGTCACCCAGGCCCTCGTCACCAGCCGACTGGACTACGGGAACACCCTCTACGCTGGAACCACAGCCAAACTCCAGAAAAGACTCCAGCGCATACAGAACGCCTCTGCACGACTCATCCTGGACATCCCCCGTCACAGCCACATCTCTCCCCATCTGAAAGACCTGCACTGGCTCCCCGTCAGCAAGAGGATCACGTTCAGACTCCTCACCCATGCACACAAGGCTCTCCACGATATGGGCGCCAAATACCTCAACAGCCGCCTCGCATTCTACACACCCACCCGCCAGCTCCGATCCGCCAGCCTCGCCCTCAGCACCGTCCCATGCATTCGCAAAGCCACCGCCGGAGGAAGACCAAGACATGGAACTCCCTCCCCACCCACCTACGGCTGACCCAGGACCATTTCTCCTTCAGGAAACAACTCAAGACCTGGCTCTTCGAGCAGTAGCGACCCCCTCCCCCCTCCTCCCAGCGCCTGAGACCCTTACGGGTGAGTAGCGCACTTTACAAATTTGTTGATTGATTGATTGAACAAGAATGCATTATGTGACCAAACAAGGGGGCACGAGATACACTTTGCTATCCCTACAAGCTCAGCAAATTTGGGATTGGGCGAGTCAACATCAGATCACAGCAGTCCATGTTCCGGGGGTGTCCAACCTTCTAGCGGACTCCCTGAGCAGGTCAGTCTCGTCAAACCACTAGTGGGAACTTCATCAGCCGACGCTGGACCGCATCTTTTAGCTTTGCGGACACCCCAATCTGGATTTATTGGTGACCAACCTGAACCGCAAATGCCCATTCTATGCAAGTTGGCTTCCCCACTCAGAATCGTGCAGAAATGCGTTTTTGATGAAACGGTCAAAAATATATGCTCACGCTTTTCCACTGATTTCTCTAGTCGCAAGGGTACTTTGGAAAATGCAGAAAGAACCCTGCGGCATTCTTCTCATAGCCCCCAGATGGCCTCGCCAGTTCTGGTTTACGGAGCTCCTCCTTCTGTCGGAGTGCAATCCAATTTGGCTGCGCCCAATTTCGAATCTTCTTACTATGAACCACGGCCTGATCTGCCATCCGAATCCTACTGGTGCCTGAGCACTATGAGTTTGCTAATTTGATTATTCCTCCAGACTGCAGGGAGGTCCTCACTAACGCTAGAGCACCCTCCACTATCAAAACCTACAAACTCAAGTGGAAACGGTTCTATCTTTGGTATGAAGCTTCAAATTCTTCAGTTTAACTCTGAGAAGACAGAGATTCTACACTGTGCAGTAGATAGAATCCCTCCTAAACTTCCGCTTGAGTTT
Source organism: Lissotriton helveticus (assembly GCF_964261635.1). NCBI lineage: Eukaryota > Metazoa > Chordata > Amphibia > Caudata > Salamandridae > Lissotriton > Lissotriton helveticus. The sequence goes on along the minus strand of NW_027611725.1, from coordinate 1,628,450 downwards.
TGTCCAACATCCCCTGCTACTCCATTGGCTCCCAGTAGCGTGGTACATAATCTGGGAGTCATGGTTGACAACAAATTGACATTAGACAACTGTCAACAAAACAGCTGGAAGTTGTTTTACTCTGATTAGAGCATTTCGGAAAATCCTTACAATGTTCTCTTAACAGAACAGAGCGCTGATGGCCCGGAGCACCATCCTCAGTAAGCTGGACTATTGTAATGCCCCGTTACTAGAATCCCCGCAATATCTGATTGAGAGATTGCAGAGAGTACAGACCATGGCTGCCAAACTAGTACTAGTGCAACCACGCCACACCTCCGCCTCCCCGGCACTCTCAGATTTACACTGGCTGCCAGTCTCGCAGAGGATACGATTTAAGGCACTATGTATAGTATTTAAGGCTCTACATGGTCAAGGGCCCAAATCTCTGCAGGAGAAACTGACATGGTATGCCCCTCCACGAGCGCTGCGCCCCTCATCCGCTAATCTGGTGAGGGTGCCTAGAGTTAGGAAAGTCAAATCAGGAGGTAGGGCCTTCACTGCGGTAGCGTCCCGCCTTTGGAATACTCTTCCATTTGATACGAGACAAATAGACAACATCCTGCAGTTTAGAAAAAGGTTAAAAACCTCCCTACCCTCGAGTAGGCTTTGGCATCCTGCTAACTCCTTCCGGGCAGGGGACATTGTCTCTCGGCCCTAAGCTCGTCGACTGTATCACAGCGCCAGGTTACCCGTAGGGTGTCAGTTGCGCTTTACAAATAATGATAAAATAAATAAATAAATAAATGTTCACCCTGGTTCACTCTACGCCAGAGCTGCTTCTGCCTTTTTTCATACAATTAGCAAAATCCGGCCTCTCTCACTCTACCCTGAAGGTTTTTATGGCCGCAATTTCCAGATTCTGTCAGGATGGCTTCAATTCTCTTTATTCTTCAAGAATTATTCAACAATTTTTCAAAGGCTTATTTCGGATGTTCCCTCCAATTCGACGCCCCCCTCCTCCTTGGCTTCTGAACATTGTGTTGGCACAACTCATGAAGTCCCCATTTGAGCCCATTCGTAGGGCTGATCTTAAATTAATCTCCTGGAAGACATCACTGCTTTTAGCTCCTACTTCGGCTTGGCGAGTCAGAGAGATACATGCTTTTACTATCAAACCTCCTTTTCTTCAATTCACCAAAGACGCTCTAATCCGGCCTTTATTCCAAAAGTTCCATCTGATTTCCACCTGAATGAGCCGGTCATCTGAAAGACTTTTTTCCCTAATCCACAGTCAGCAGCAAAAAAGACTTTACATTCTCTAGATGTTAAGATATGTTTGAAATTTTATTTGCAAAGAACAACCAGTATCCGTAAAACTGATCAGCTCTTCATAGCCTATGAGAGGATGCATAAAGGACATCCAGTTGCTAAACAGACTATTGCACGTTGGATATCTAGAGAAATGTCTTTTTGCCATCAGCAAGCAGGCAAGACACTTCAAGCAACGATTAAAGCGCTCCATACTAGAGCAGTCTCCTCTTCTACTTCTCTCTTTGCTGGTGTGCCTCTTTATCAGATTCGCAGAGCTGCGACCAAGCACTCGTTGGAAGCTGCCAACAATGCTGACACTGCTGTGGGGCAAGCGGTGCTACGTAATCTTTTTAAGTAAGGTGAGCCTCTGTTTCTTACCTCCTCCTGCACACATTGTATATATGTATATATTTCTGCTTTGCAGATGTGCCCATGTTTACTGCTATACTGTAATATACGTATATGTATTTTCTCGTACTCTTTTTACGATTTACCATGCACAATTCTCGAATTACTTCTATCTACCCTGATTCAGGCATTTGAATCTATGGAAGATACCCCAATACTGGAGAAGAACATAAGTTACTGACCTGAAAACTGCAGTTCTCCAGTATTGGTATCTTGCATAGATTCACATGCGACCCACACACCTCCCCTCAGAGGCTCCCCTCTTCTCCTTGGCTCTTATGCCACACATGTGCTCGGAAATCTGAGCGCCTGAGCCTCTGAGGAGAAGGTTCCAGAGGGTGCTGTTGCCTGATTGGCTGGAGTCTGGACCATATCTAATGACTTGGACAAGTTATTAAAGTGACAAGTTTTTTCCTATTAACGTCCATGTTACAATACTTCCTATTGCTCTTTTAGCTATGCTTTCGCTATGCTATTGCTATATTGCTATTCTATGTATCATGGTAATCCCACTTCGACGACGGGGAATGATTCAAGCATGTGAATCTATCAAAGATACCAATGCTGGAGAACCACAGTCTACAGGTAAGTAACTTATGTTCATCTTCCTGATCTTCCGGAGCGGAAAAAAGCAGGTAGAGACCACCGTCCCAATCTGGGATTTCACAGACAGATCGCAGTCAATTGTGATGCCAAGGCTTTTAGTTGATCTAGCTGGTAGGGCTGGGTTTCCCAACTCAGTCGGTCAAAAATTAGAGTTCCAGGACCCACCAATTAGGATCATTTCAGTTTTGTCTGGGTTAAAATTCAGGTGGTTACTGTTCATCCAGCTACCAATATGTCACATGGTAGTTTGAAAGTTACTGACAGAGGCTGCAGACTTGTCGATTTCCAAGATCAGTTGACGATCGTCAGCGTAGTTGAAAGTGCATACCTTTCTTTAGCCTAAGGATTGAATTAGAGGATACAGATACAGATGTGCTGATTTATCGCCTCCCTCGGGCCATGCCCTCTTTTCCGCTTTTGTTAAGTGAACAAATGGCCAACCTTGTGACAAACCATTCCAGGGTCTTACTTATTGGGGCTCTGAACTACTGGGTTAATGACAATCATGGTGGACCACAGGCAACAGAACTATCTGAATTGCTCTCCAATCGGAACCTGACTCAGCTTCTATCGTCCCCTACCCATATAAAAGGACATACATTGGACCAAATCTGGTCCCACAATCTGACAATATCGACTCCCTTGATATCTCCCTGTATATGGTCAGACCACCATCTGATTGATTTTACTATCCGTTTCAGCGGCAGGCAGAAACCTCCTAAGGCAGGGGGGGGACTAAAAAGGAAGTGGAGAACTCTTGATAAACAGGAGTTTATTCACACCCTCGCTGGCTTTCTTCCCATCCTTAACTCAAACATCGACGCTATAGAAACTACTATGGCGGACTGGCTGAGATCGGCTAGTGACAGACATGCCCCTTTGATTCCATTTTCTCGCACTAGATATCAAGATGCCCACAAATGGTATACCTCAGAATTGAAGATACAAAAATTGAAGCTTCGTCAATTAGAAAGGAAATGGAGGCACTGCTATATTATTCAAGACAGACATCAGTTTTTGCTGGCTCGCATAGAGTACAAAAGGCTATAATGACGGCTAAAGCAGCCCATTTCTAAGCAAGAATACTCAATGCGAACAATAGCACCAAGGACATTTTCAAAATTGTTAGTGAGATCAGCAGTGACGAGAGAATACCACCAACCCATGCTCCCAAGCAAGAGATGTGTGATGTTTTAAACCATTATTTTGTGGAAAAAATTGCCATCATTAAATCTGGCATTCCCCCTCCGATTAATATAGAATGCCAGGATGATATCCTTAGAAACCCTGTCACTATGACTCATTTCTCTGTCTTATGCCCCAAAACCTTGTCTGATTTATTAATCCGGGTTAAGTCGGGCTCCGCTAATGACTGTTGTCCTCCCGCTATCATCAAAGACATATTTACAGCACTGCCACACAGCATTCTCCCTTTTTTGAATGCATCTCTCACTAAAGGGGTGGTACCGTCGGCCTTCAAGGTTTCCACAATAGTTCCCCTTCTGAAAAAGCCCGGGGCAGATCCTTTAACCCCCTCTAACTATCGCCCCATTTCCCTTCTCCCTTGCCTGTTTAAGATCTTGGAGGCACATGTGGCCAGATGTCTATCTAATTTTGTTGAACAAACGGAATATTTGGAGCCAAACCAAGCGGGCTTTCGGCCAGCCCATTCAACGGAGGCAGTAGTTCTTGCCATCCTGGATACTCTAAGAGCTAATTCAGATAGGGGAATCCCTCAGGCCTTGGTGCTTTTGGATTTGTCGGCAGCGTTCGACAGGTCGACCATAACATCCTGTTGAACTGTGCCGAACAAGCAGGCATCCAAGGTCCTGCCTACAATTGGCTTAAGTCATTTCTCACTGGCAGAACGCAAGCAGTGCAACTGGGCAATTTGACTGCCCCTACGGTGACCACCTCTTGTGGTGTACCGCAGGGTTCGTCCCTGTCGCCATTATTGTTTAACGTCTATCTGAGGCCTCTGCTCTATTCCTTAAAAAATCGGAAGGTCACTATTTTTAATTATGCAGACGACCTCCAAATGATTTCCCCCCTAAACGCCCCTAATGCGGCTGTGGAATTTCAAACCACCATGCTCCACATTCAACATTGGATGGACAGTAACTATTTGAAACTCAACCCAGGCAAGACTGAATTGGTGTTGCCTGGGAAGAGTAAGGACTGCTGGGGTCCACACTTCTGGCCTAGCGAACTGGGTCCCCACCCTACTCCGTCCTCGTCTGTAAAAAGTTTAGGGGTAGTAATTAATGCCGACCTCTCACTTAGAGGACAGGTGGGTGCCGTGATCTCCACTAGTCTCTATCAGCTTCGTAAAATTAGGGAAATCGCTCATTTGCTGACTCATTCAGCTCTAATCCAAGTGGTGTTAGTGCTGGTTCTTTTGCAAACTCCCTTTATATTGGTCTGCCTCAGTACCTAATTAAACATCTGCAAATGGTTCAGAACCAGTGTGAGAAGTTGGCCTGATAGGTGATGTTTCCAATTCTGGAACCACCTATTATCAGACCAAACAATCCCTTATGGTGTCTGGTTGTAAGTCAACCTTATTAGACAAGCTATCCTAGGGGTAGCATGGACTAAGCAGCCTAAAGGCTTAACTTAAGAGGTCGTGTTAAGCGAGCTGTTTTACCACATACAATCCTGTAATACCAAATGAAAGGACACCACACAAGTATATATTATAAAAATATATGTATTTATTACTAAAAACAATCCCCAGTATTCTTTATGAATAAAGGGGCACAAGCGTTAAATCAAAAGCACTGTTTAAACATACAAAGTTGCACAATTATGGATGAGGGCAGGGGGCCACTCAAACCATATACTAAACAAGTGGTATAAGAGATGCCACTCGAACAGTGGTTAGGCCTAGGGCCTAGGGAATCGCTGGGAGCAGTCAGGACAAGCAATGCTGAAGTCGGGAATGGCCCTCGGGATTCGGGAGCAGTGCGGAAAGCGCACGCATACACCAATGTTAACCAATGGTGCGTAAAAAGTGTAAAGTTAGAGTTTAAGGACACTTCCGCTGAACCTAGAGGAACAAAACTTAAGACACAGACCCTAGAGATGTGCACCAGTGTGGGAACACCGGCGGAGCAAAGTTACCTCACCCACAGGAAGTGGGTGCACAGGGTTGAAGTGGCGTCGGGTTTTGACACGCAGGCTCTTGGTGCTTGAAGCTGAAAGGGCTGCAGGCGGGTTGAAGATGAAGTGTCCGGTGGAGTCCAAGGGTGGACTCAAGTCGAAGGGTACCTGAAAGCAGAGGGGACAGAGTCTGGGTCACTCAGCAGTGACCAGGGTGGAACCAGGACGGAACCAGGCAATGTCGGGCGCAATCAGGTGGTCGTCGAGGAGCTTCTCTCCGCTGTCACGTGGGCTCTGGGGCATCTGCGACGTCCAGGAGCAGGTCACGATCTGTCCCACGCAGGCTCTCACCGTCGGCGCTGTCGGCTTCAAGTTTGGAGCAAACAACACTTGGCAAGAGCAATCCACGCGGAACCGGGAGATTGCTTCTCACTCGAACCAGGAAGGTCAGAGTGGGGGCTCCTTTTCAGGGGAGCTGTTGTGGATCTGGAGCAACCAGATTCACGAGTCTTCTTTGTAGTTTCGTCGGCACAGGGCCCACTAGCCGGCTGGCAAGTGACCGGGCCAACGCGTTGAGCCAAATGGAGCAGAAGGGCCCCACGCAGCACTCGTCGAGTGTGGAGGGCTGAACTTCGGCTCGGGTGTAGCTCAGGGTGGGGGCTTCTCAAACCCCGGTGCACAGCTTCGAGGGTCACTCGTGGGCTGCACGGTCAGCGTCTCGTGGTCAATTCAAGATGGCGTGCCCCACGCTTCCGGTCGCCTCCACGGGTCTCAGCTTTGCAGGGACTGTGGATCGGGCTGTTGGAAGGCAGGCAAGCTTGATCTCGTCGATCTCAGTCGCTCGAGTTCCGGCGGGAACTGCAACTAAGTAGACATCGAGGGCTGGATGGTGCCTGCTGCTGCAGGGTGGTCACTCCTTGACCACAAGGGAGATTCTTCGGGCTTCCACGTTGAGATGGAGGTCCAAGGGTCCAGAGTTTCGTTTCTAATGTTTCTTCCAGGAAATCTGATGTGCATTGGCACTGCTCCCACTCTTATTCGAATCTGGGGGGCGTGATTACCTGTTAGGTCCCCCCCTATGGGTGGGACCCAGGAAGTGGGTGGATACACCCCCTTCCTTTGATCCAGGCCGCCCTGGCACGAGGGCTGGAGTGCCCCAGAACCGGTTTGGCCGGATTATGCAAGGGGCAGCCTTGTGCGCCCCAAGCAGTGTCTGGTTTCTTTCAAACCTCCCTGCTACAATCCACTATCTCCTGTCTGGAGGGCGGTGACACCCTCCTGTGACAGGAAACCCTTTGTCCAGGCCCCATTTGGTCGAGTTTCGGTCAACTGCAGGGGTCCAGACATTTGTCTGTGGCAGAGGCATCCATTTTGTGGATCTTAAGGTCTTTGGAGAAATTAACCGCATTTAAGTAAAGCAACATGTCCTACCCCTCTACAGGGGTGGAATGCTATCCCCGTCGCCAGAACTGGCGAGGGGATAGTATTCCAAATCGTATGACACCTTACACGACATGTTTTGATAAAGCCAAACCAAAGTTGCTATTTAACCGCGAGGATTATAAGGCACTTAAGAGTATATGGTATGGCATTATCCTGGAACAGCTTAGGGAGTTGTTCCCGACAGCTGCAGACAGGCTCAGCTCATGCTAGAGCTCCATCTCACATAAAACCACGCACTCTGCCTCCAGGATTGATGAGGCCTTCCATAGGAGTGGCTCACAGGTTTACATGTGTCCAGATATAGGTTTAGATATAGGTATACTATATCTAAGCAAGGGGTGATTACACCACCTTACCCCAGCTGAGTGATCAGCCAGTTGTGTCAATTTAAGAACCAGCCAGGGGTGGCAAAAGATATGCTGCAGCCCCTGGTAGGCCTTGGTGGCCCCTATGCCCTGGGCACCTATAGTGCATTATACAGGGGCTGACAAGGAGTCCATTTCCAATTGTGGTATGTGCCTATAGCACATGTGTCAGTAATTTAGTGAGAGAACAGCAGGCTGGGGGTCTGATCAGCAGGCCCACAGCCTCAGTAGTCGAAAACCAGTGAAGCAAAAAGCAAAAATTTGGGGTGACCATAGGATAGCAGACCCTACTCTCCTACACAACCCCCCCCAAACGCAGGGACATTAAACTAACCTTGACCAGATAAGTCTTCATGTTCTAAGTGGAAGTACCAGGAGAGACCATCTGCATTACCATGGTCAGTCCCTGGGCGGTGCTCCACTGTAAAGTCCATCCCCTGTAGGGAAATGGACCACCTGAGCAGTTTGGGATTTTCACCCTTCATCTGATTAAGCCATAAGAGGGGCTTATGGTCTGTCTGAACTAGGAAGTGAGTTCCAAACAAGTAGGACCTCAACTTCTTCAGTGCCCAAACCACAGCAAAGGCCTCCCTCTCAATGGCTGACCAACGTTTCTCTCTAGGGGTCAGCCTTCTGCTAATGAAAGCAATGGGCTGGTCTTGACCATCTTGATTAAGTTGTGAGAGCACAGCTCCCACCCCCAACTCAGAAGCATCTGTCTGTACAATGAACTGTTTGGAGTAGTCAGGACTCTTCAGGATAGGTGCAGAGCACATGGCCTTCTTCAGGTCATCAAATGCCTTCTGACAGCTAACTGTCCACTGAACCTTTTTTGGCATCTTCTTGGATGTCAAGTCATTTAATGGTGTCACTATAGACCCATAGTTCTTCACAAACTTCCTGTAATACCCAGTCAGGCCCAAGAAGGCTCTGACTTGTGTCTGGGTAACTGGAGGAGCCCAGTCCTGTATGGCCTGGATTTTGCTCTCCAGTGGCTGAACCTGGCCTCCACCCACTAGGTGGCCCAGGTATACAACCTTACTCTGCCCTATCTGGCACTTAGTGGCCTTGATAGTTAGGCCTGCCTTTTGCAGGGCCTCCAAAACTCTCTTCAGGTGGATCAGGTGATCCTCCCAGGTGGAGCTAAAGACAGCAATACCATCTAGATATGCTGCGCAAAAGTCATCCAACCCAGTAAGGACTTGGTTCACCAACCTTTGGAAAGTGGCAGGTGCATTCTTCAAACCAAAGGGCATTACCACAAACTGATAATGTCCACTAGGGGTAGAGAATGCTGTTTTGGCTTTTGACTCTTCAGCTAGTCTGATTTGCCAGTAGCCAGCTGTCAGATCGAATGTGCTCAGAAACTTGGCAGAAGCCAATCTGTCAATGAGCTCATCTGCTCTTGGAATGGGGTGAGCATCTGTCCTAGTGACAGCATTGAGACCCCTGTAGTCCACGCAAAACCTCATTTCTCTCTTTCCATCTTGGGTATGAGGTTTTGGCACCAGGACTACTGGGCTGGCCCATGGGCTCTCTGATGGCTCAATCACTCCAAGCTCCAACATCTTTTGCACCTCAGCCTTGATGCAATCCCTGACATGGTCAGGTTGCCTGTAGATCTTATTCTTCACAGGCAGACTGTCACCAGTGTCCACTACATGGGTACATCAGTCTGGCTGGGTGTGAGTGAAAACAAATGCCTGTGGGCCTGCAAAACTTGTCTGCAGTCCATCTGTTGCTGGTCAGTGAGGCTGCCTGCCAAGGCTACTCCATCTACTGAACCATCATCAGGGTTCTGAGAAAGCAGGTCTGGGAGAGGGTCACTCTCTTCCTCCTGATCCCCATCTGTGGCCATGAGCAAGCTCATGTCCTCCCTGTCCACAAATGCTTTCAAGCGATTCACATGGATTACCCTGTGAGGGCTCCTGGGTGTTCCAAAGTCCACCAAGTAGGTGACTTCTCCCTTCTTTTCAATGACAGGATAGGGTCCACTCCATTTGTCCTGGAGTGCTGCTGGAGCCACTGGCTCCAGTACCCACACCTTCTGTCCTGGTTGGAACTCTACCAGTACAGCCTTTTGGTCATGCCAAGCTTTCTGTAATTCTTGGCTGGCCTCCAGGTTTTTGGATGCTCTTTCCATGTATTCAGCCATCCTGGAGCGGCGACCAAGTACATAGTCCACTATGTCTAGTTTGGGCTTTTTGAGAGGTAACTTCCATCCTTCCTTCACCAAACACAATGGACCCCTCACAGGGTGGCCAAACAAAAGTTCAAAAGGGCTGTAGCCAACCCCCTTCTGTGGGACCTCTCTGTAAGCAAAGAGCAGGCAGGGTAAAAGAATGTCCCATTTCCGCCTGAGCTTCTCTGGTAATCCTTTTATCATGCCTTTAAGGGTCTTGTTAAATCTCTCCACAAGCCCATTGCACTGTGGATGATAGGGGGTGGTAAACTTATAGTTTACTCCACACTCCTTCCACATTGCTTTCAGATAGCTAGACATAAAATTCGTGCCTCTATCTGATAGTACCTCCTTTGGAAAGCCCACTCTTGAGAAAACTGCAATGAGGGCTTTTGCCACCACAGGTGCTGTGGTGGTCCTTAGGGGAATAGCCTCTGGATACCTGGTGGCATGATCCACTACCACCAGTATAAATCTGTTCCCAGATGCTGTTTGGGGGTCCATTGGACCCACAATATCAATTCCAACTCTTTCAAAGGGAACCCCCACCACAGGTAGTGGTATTAGGGGGGCCTTTGTTGTGCCACCTGACTTACCACTGGCTTGGCAAGTGACACAGGAGCGACAAAACTCCTTGACATTCTCTGACATGTGAGGCCAGTGAAAGTGTGAAACAAGCCTGTCCCACGTCTTGTTCTGGCCTAAGTGTCCTGCAAGGGGAATATCATGGGCCAAGGTAAGAAGGAACCCCCTAAACTGCAGAGGTATGACCAACCTCCTGGTCATGCCAGGCTTGGGGTCTCTAGCCTCTGAGTAAAGGAGTCCATCATCCCAATACACAGTATGGGTACCTTGGGCATCCCCAGCAGGCTCAGCAGCAGCCTGCTGTCTGAGGGGTTCAAGGGAAGGGCAATCTAATTGAGCCTGCCTCAGGTCTGCCCTTGAGGGTCCCCCTGTCCCCAGAAACTCAACCTGGTCAGGTTCAAGTTCCTCAGAGACAGTCTCCTCTTGGACTGCAGAATCAGTTTCCTCTGAAACTTGATCCTCAACCTGGGGCAAGGTGGAAGGCTCAGCCTTTCCTCTCTTGCTCCTTCTCTTGGGTTGTGGTTGGTCTATTGTTCCAAGATCCACCACTGGTTCAGGAAGGCACTTCTTAGCCTGAGCCCTTGTCATGGCAAGGACATGCTCTGAAATCCCTAGCATTTCTGCATGAGTCCTGTACTCCACTTCTGACCACGCTGAGCTTTCAAGATCATTGCCTAACAGACAGTCTACTGGAAGGTCTGCACTCACAACAACTTTCTTTAGGCCATTTACCCCTCCCCAGGAGAAGTTCACAACTGCTACACTATGGGAAGTAGTGCAGTTGCTTGCATTGGTCACTAGGTAACTCTCACCTAGTACAATCTGTCCAGGGTCCACAAAGTCAGGTGTCACCATTGTGACACTGGCACATGTGTCCCTGTAGGCCTGAGCCAGTTTCTCATTAATTAAGGGAGTCTGCCTGTATTTGCCCAGGTTACTGGGGCTTACTGCAGTGGGCAACTCAATGTCCACATCATACAGGAGAACTGCCTGTGTAGGGATTCTGACTAGGCCAGATCCTACTTCAACACCCAGGGTCAACCCAGCTACACCCTTGGACTGTGTTCCACCACTGCTTACTGTACTTGGGGTTGCAGTTGCTTTAGGAGCTGGAGTGGTGGGGACGGGATTTGCCTTGGTGCACTCACTGCCCCAGTGTGAAACTGATTTGCAGGTATTACACCAAGGTGTCTTTGGACCTTTGTTCTTCTTCTTCTTGTTTCCATTTTGGGAACCACCCTCCTTACTATTAGTTTGGGGGCCTGAAGACTTCTGGTCTTTTTCTTTATCTTTCTGATTACCACCCTTCTGGTCTGTTTTCTTCTGGTCACCACCTTGGTTCTGGGGTTTCTGCTTAATCCTTGTTCTGACCCATTTGTCCGCCTTCTTTCCCAATTCTTGGGGAGAGGTCAGATCAGAGTCAATAAGGTATTGATGCAACAGCTGGTTTGTACAGTTATTAAGGATCTGTTCTCTCATCATAAGATTGTACAATCCTGTATAGTCTGAAACTTTACTTCCCTGCAACCAACCCTCCAAAGCCTTAGTGGCACACTCAACGAAATCAGTCCAGTCTTGAGTCTGTGCTTTTTGGGTGTCTCTGAACAACAACCTGTATTGCTCAGTGGTTAGGCCAAACCCTTCAATAAGAGCACTCTTCAAAACAGAGTAGTTTTTGGCATCCTCAGGTCTAACTGTGAGGAGCCTGTCCCTCCCTTTCTCAGAAAAGGAGTACCATAAAATTGCTGCCCACTGATCCTCAGGAACCTGCTGTACCATGCAGGCTCTCTCAAGAGCAGTCATCCATTTGTGGATGTCATCCCCTTCTTTGAAGGGGGGCACAATTTTTGTCAGGTTTCTATTGTCATAGCCCCTGTCTTTTTCTCTTGGAAATTTGCTGCCACCAGTGGCATCTAAGCCACTTAATTTCTGCTCTCTTGCCAAGGCAAGTCTAGCTTGAGCCAAGGCTACCTCCTCCCTCTCTATCTGGAGTTTGACAGCCCTCATTCTGGCCCTATGCTCTAGTTTTTGAGAAGCAGTCATGCCTCTCTGTGATTCTCTGGAGGCACTAGAAATATGAGAGTCCCCTGAGGGAGATCTCACTCTTCTGTTGCCTGGGAGAATAACATGATGGGATCTGGGGAGGGGCTGGCCCTCTCCATTCCCTAGTAGGTCTAAGTTGGCCTGGTTAAGCCTGGCAACTTGGACCTGGCTACCCCTCTGATCCTGATCTTCTGGGTCCTCAACTTCTGAGTCCTCCTCCTCCTCTTCTTCTTCTTCCTCGTCCTCCTCCTGAGGGGGATCAGTTACAGGGGGGTTCCCTCCATTTCCTGTCTCTAGGGAAGCTTCCTTCGCCCTTTCTAAGTCATCCTGCTCTAGGATGCCTACCAGGATTTGGCAGGTGGGACTTCTGCCCCTTTTTAACCCTCTTGATTTGCACAAGGCAACCAAGTCCTTTCGGGTTAGTTTGTCATAGCTGAAAGTTGCCTGGGTAAGGTCAACTGTCACAGGAGTAGACCCTGAGGCTTTTCCTGTGTCAGACATGACTGCTAGTGAGGTGTAAGTGGTGCACTTACCTACACTAAGTGTTTTCCTACTGTACCTTACTAGTGAGTTGTAGTCAGGGTGTGCTAATCCCTTTTATCTACAACTACTAAGTTCAGTAGAACTTAATATGCTAAGCTTTTGATTTATATGTACCTAGAGGTACTTAATGTGATCTTTCAATTTGATATAAAGATTGCAATGGTAAAACAACAGCAAGCTCAAATCCGCACCGCTGCTCACCAATGTGAGAAGTTGGCCTGATAGGTGATGTTTCCAATTCTGGAACCACCTATTATCAGACCAAACAATCCCTTATGGTGTCTGGTTGTAAGTCAACCTTATTAGACAAGCTATCCTAGGGGTAGCATGGACTAAGCAGCCTAAAGGCTTAACTTAAGAGGTCGTGTTAAGCGAGCTGTTTTACCACATACAATCCTGTAATACCAAATGAAAGGACACCACACAAGTATATATTATAAAAATATATGTATTTATTACTAAAAACAATCCCCAGTATTCTTTATGAATAAAGGGGCACAAGCGTTAAATCAAAAGCACTGTTTAAACATACAAAGTTGCACAATTATGGATGAGGGCAGGGGGCCACTCAAACCATATACTAAACAAGTGGTATAAGAGATGCCACTCGAACAGTGGTTAGGCCTAGGGCCTAGAGAATCGCTGGGAGCAGTCAGGACAAGCAATGCTGAAGTCGGGAATGGCCCTCGGGATTCGGGAGCAGTGCGGAAAGCGCACGCATGCACCAATGTTAACCAATGGTGCGTAAAAAGTGTAAAGTTAGAGTTTAAGGACACTTCCGCTGAACCTAGAGGAACAAAACTTAAGACACAGACCCTAGAGATGTGCACCAGTGTGGGAACACCGGCGGAGCAAAGTTACCTCACCCACAGGAAGTGGGTGCACAGGGTCGAAGTGGCGTCGGGTTTTGACACGCAGGCTCTTGGTGCTTGAAGCTGAAAGGGCTGCAGGCGGGTTGAAGATGAAGTGTCCGGTGGAGTCCAAGGGTGGACTCAAGTCGAAGGGTACCTGAAAGCAGAGGGGACAGAGTCTGGGTCACTCAGCAGTGACCAGGGTGGAACCAGGACGGAACCAGGCAATGTCGGGCGCAATCAGGTGGTCGTCGAGGAACTTCTCTCCGCTGTCACGTGGGCTCTGGGGCATCTGCGACGTCCAGGAGCAGGTCACGATCTGTCCCACGCAGGCTCTCACCGTCGGCGCTGTCGGCTTCAAGTTTGGAGCAAACAACACTTGGCAAGAGCAATCCACGCGGAACCGGGAGATTGCTTCTCACTCGAACCAGGAAGGTCAGAGTGGGGGCTCCTTTTCAGGGGAGCTGTTGTGGATCTGGAGCAACCAGATTCACAAGTCTTCTTTGTAGTTTCGTCGGCACAGGGCCCACTAGCCGGCTGGCAAGTGACCGGGCCAACGCGTTGAGCCAAATGGAGCAGAAGGGCCCCACGCAGCACTCGTCGAGTGTGGAGGGCTGAACTTCGGCTCGGGTGTAGCTCAGGGTGGGGGCTTCTCAAACCCCGGTGCACAGCTTCGAGGGTCACTCGTGGGCTGCACGGTCAGCGTCTCATGGTCAATTCAAGATGGCGTGCCCCACGCTTCCGGTCGCCTCCACGGGTCTCAGCTTTGCAGGGACTGTGGATCGGGCTGTTGGAAGGCAGGCAAGCTTGATCTCGTCGATCTCAGTCGCTCGAGTTCCGGCGGGAACTGCAACTAAGTAGACATCGAGGGCTGGATGGTGCCTGCTGCTGCAGGGTGGTCACTCCTTGACCACAAGAAAGATTCTTCGGGCTTCCACGTTGAGATGGAGGTCCAAGGGTCCAGAGTTTCGTTTCTAATGTTTCTTCCAGGAAATCTGATGTGCATTGGCACTGCTCCCACTCTTATTCGAATCTGGGGGGCGTGATTACCTGCTAGGTCCCCCCCTATGGGTGGGACCCAGGAAGTGGGTGGATACACCCCCTTCCTTTGATCCAGGCCGCCCTGGCACGAGGGCTGGAGTGCCCCAGAACCGGTTTGGCCGGATTATGCAAGGGGCAGCCTTGTGCGCCCCAAGCAGTGTCTGGTTTCTTTCAAACCTCCCTGCTACAATCCACTATCTCCTGTCTGGAGGGCGGTGACACCCTCCTGTGACAGGAAACCCTTTGTCCAGGCCCCATTTGGTCGAGTTTCGGTCAACTGCAGGGGTCCAGACATTTGTCTGTGGCAGAGGCATCCATTTTGTAGATCTTAAGGTCTTTGGAGAAATTAACCGCATTTAAGTAAAGCAACATGTCCTACCCCTCTAGAGGGGTGGAATGCTATCCCTGTCGCCAGAACTGGCGAGGGGATAGTATTCCAAATCGTATGACACCTTACACGACATGTTTTGATAAAGCCAAACCAAAGTTGCTATTTAACCGCGAGGATTATAAGGCACTTAAGAGTATATGGTATGGCATTATCCTGGAACAGCTTAGGGAGTTGTTCCCGACAGCTGCAGACAGGCTCAGCTCATGCTAGAGCTCCATCTCACATAAAACCACGCACTCTGCCTCCAGGATTGATGAGGCCTTCCATAGGAGTGGCTCACAGGTTTACATGTGTCCAGATATAGGTTTAGATATAGGTATACTATATCTAAGCAAGGGGTGATTACACCACCTTACCCCAGCTGAGTGATCAGCCAGTTGTGTCAATTTAAGAACCAGCCAGGGGTGGCAAAAGATATGCTGCAGCCCCTGGTAGGCCTTGGTGGCCCCTATGCCCTGGGCACCTATAGTGCATTATACAGGGGCTGACAAGGAGTCCATTTCCAATTGTGGTATGTGCCTATAGCACATGTGTCAGTAATTTAGTGAGAGAACAGCAGGCTGGGGGTCTGATCAGCAGGCCCACAGCCTCAGTAGTCGAAAACCAGTGAAGCAAAAAGCAAAAATTTGGGGTGACCATAGGATAGCAGACCCTACTCTCCTACAACCAGGCGGCCAGATTAATATACAAACAGCCAAAATGGCATTCTGCCAGGTCCCTGTTGATCAAGCTCCACTGGCTTCCTGTGGAGCAATGTGCGGCATTCAAGACTGGGTGCCTAGCATTTAAAGCACTGCATGGCAACAGTCAAAAATTTATCACGGCCATGATCATCAAACATGTCTCTTGGCGCAATTTGCGCTCATCCTATCTGCATCTCCTATCTGTCCCGACTATAAAACTCAAACGCGCTGGAGGTTGTAGATTTTCTTACTTCGCACCTACTCTCTGGAATTCTCTTCCGGTAACAATGAGAAGCTGTGACAACCTACTTGGCTTTAGAAAAGCACAAAAAACTTGACTGTTTGGGCTAGCCTACTAATCGGGTCTATCGTAACAACTTAAGCAGGAGTAGCGCCATAAAACCTTTGGGTGACCATGTGCTTTATAAGTAAATGATAACATAACATTTAAAAGGTGTAGTGACAGGGAGGAGCCATGCGGCACTCCACAAGTTAATTTGACTTTAGAGGTAGAGAAATGTGCAAAGCGTACAGCTTGAGGGCAATCCTCTTGGAAAGACGTAAGCCACTTAAGGGCCAGGCCCTGTATCTCTGCATTACTAACATTACCCACTAAGAGGACGATGAATACTGTAGTGGAAGGTTACTCTCGTCCTCTTTCATTTGGGGGGGAGGGTGTCATGAATACACGTGCCTCTTTTGGACATAGTTAGCCCCACTTGTTGCTTGGAAAATATTGTGGTTTCGACTGCAAGTGCAAAGAGTCCCCTGCCAACCAGGCCTCCTGTGCCAGATCTCCTTCCCTAAACAGTACCCGTCAGTTCGACAATTGGCACCCCTTTGGCTCACATATAAGTTCCTAGTAAAAGATACCCCTGGTACCAAGTGCCTTGTGGGTAAAGAGGGTCCCTAGGGGCTGCAGCACAAATTATGCCACCCTAAGGGGCCCCTCACCAAGCACATGCACCCTGCCACAGCGGCCTGAGTGTCCTGTTGCAGACAAAACTGAAGAGCTAACCTGTGTGCCATTCCCATAAACACTGCTAGAGGGGTGTCTTACCCATATCCCAGGCAGTGAGTTAAAGTTAAAGTTCGCAGATTTATATTGTGCGGCTCATCACCCGTGAGGGTATCCAGACGCTGTCTATGGTCACGGGGTGATAAAGTGATTTGCCCAGAATCCCATGATGTTGCGCTGAAGCAGAGACTCGAACCCTGATCTCCAGTTCCCGAGTCAGCAGCTCTCGCTGCTGCACCACATCCCCTCCCCCCTGTGAGGGCATATCTGCATGAAATGCCCCTGATGCCCCTGCAATATCCTGGTCAATTCCTGAATATTGTAAGTGACCAGGGAAGTCATAGTAAGTACATAGGCTGGACACTCGTCATTATGAGTTCGCGAGCTCCATGATGGCTTCACTGAAATATGTGATATTTGGCACCAAGCATCTCAACATAATAAACCTGCACTGATTTGTGTCGATTTTATAAAAAATTGCACGCAGACGGCCCCTTAGAGGGGTCCCCTGAAACCTACCAATCCTTAGTGTGGTCATTGACTGGCCTGAGCCAGCCTGCTACCACCAGAGTGTGTTCTGACCTCAGGGGAGTGTGCCTGCGCAGTCTGAGACTGAGAACAATGCCTTTCCTGGGTGGAGGTGTTCCCATCTCCCACTGGACAGGAAGATCCATCCGCGGTGGGGAGCTTCAGAGGTCTTGCCTCCTTTGTAACGTGACCCCAGCCTCTCCTGTTCGAAGGAGCTGGCCTCCATCCTGTCCTCACCCCCTTTTTGGCAGCAGGACAGGTGGGAAACCTTTGATAGAAGAGGAGATGAGCCCCTCCTCTGCCAACTCCACCCCTCGGGTGCTGGAGGCTAGGTCACGTACACTTTTCAATGCCCACCATCTTGAAGATGATGGGACTTATCCACTTAGGGCTAGGACTGTGTCCTCTCACAGAAGGTGAAAAAATTATGCAGGGGTTCTGCCCAAATAACCCTCCCAAACCTGGGCTAGGTACATCACAAGGATGAGAAAGTAGAACAAAGGGGGTATAGAGGGATCAATTCGACAAAAAACTTTATACACAAGATATATTTAATTACCTTGTAATGTACAATTATTTGTAAAGCATATGATTTCACAAATTTACAAACACAGATATACGCATCACAGGCAAGGTGGCGGACAACAGCAAAAATAATATATAGATTATATATATATATACATCATACAAATACATTATATACATTACATATAAACAAACAATGTGTACCCTACAAAAGGAAAGAAAAATAATTAGGATAAACAGTATTCACTATAACCCAGAGGTCTTCAAACTTTTGTAGGTTGAGCCCCCCCAGCTGAATTTTTTTAGATGTTGCCCCCCCTCCCCCACCACCTGACAGAAATGTCTGGAATCTGGTACACTACATAATCGACTGCCACGTGCATATCACGGGCCATATTTGGAAAATAATGTTTTACATAATTAGAGTGTTTAGTAAACTGCAGGTTTGTGAATGGGTGTGGTGAAATGACAGAGGCTTATTACACAGCTCAAAACCCAATTTTCCAAGATAAAATGTGCGCAAGTTCTTTTTACTAGAATGCTTTGTTTAACACACGACCTAGATTAATAACAACACCACCAACATAAATCTGTGGACCCGTTTTGATCTAAAATTGCATGAAACAAAAACATTTCTCTGCAAATAGTAATAGAATCTCTCATATCAATCACATTAAAAAGAAATGAAACAAAACAGTATTTAGAAGAATCTGTTTAGGATTTATTCCCCGCCATCAGGGCAAAAACAGAGCTGCCTCTATCAAGGGAACCCCTGAAAGGCTGGATTGCAGTGCATGTAAATATGTGCTTTTGTAATTTAGGACGAAAACCTTGATAGGGCACGACATGCCCATACTTGTGTACAGGGGCGCAACTAGACCCGAACTTCGGTGGGGGCTAACACTCCCATCCAGGGCTGGACCTAGCACTGGTTGCACATAGTGCAACAGTCTGTTTTGCCCCCCCCCCCCCCTTTCCTCCTTCTCCATGAATTTCCTCACTACCACTCATCAACAATGCACATTTTTTTTATAGCTCTACTCATAGTTTACCCACAGTCTGATCTGCATGGTACACGTTCTTTGTAGCAGGCACATTAAACCTCTGCGATGTGTGGGTGTCAGGAGTACCCATGTGAGTGCACGTTGAGCGATGCAACAGTGTGTGAGTAGGGTAAGAGGAGTGACTGCAGGGTGAGTGAGGTGACCATATGAATTTGGGTTCGGATGTAAGTGCAGAGTCGGACAAATGAATGTATGGTTAGTGGTGGTCTTATTTGAGTGAGTATGCACATTGAGCAATAAGGGGGACATGTGAGTGAAGTATTTTGTGAGTGCAGGGTGAGTAGTGTGCTTGTGTGACAGCAGGGTGAGGTACAGGGTGAACAGCACAAGTGCATTGTGAGTGCAGAGTGATTACTGAGTGCAGGGTGAGCGAGTGATCGGAATGAGTGCATGGTGATCAGAGTGAGTGCAGGGTGATCAGAGTCAGCGCAGGGTGATCAGAGTCAGCGCAGGGTGATCACTGTGAGTGTATTGTGATGGCTTTGAGTGCAGGGTGAGAGGGTGATCGGTGTGAGTGCATGGTGATCACTGTGAGTGCAGGGTGAGCGGGTGAATGGTGTGAGTGCATGGTGATGAGTGTGAGTGCATGGTGATGAGTGTGAGTGCATGGTGATGAGTGTGAGTGCATGTTGATCAGCGTGAGTGCATGGCGATCGGTGTGAGTGCATGGCGATGGGTGTGAGTGCATGGCGATGGGTGTGAGTGCATGGCGATGGGTGTGAGTGCATGGCGATGGGTGTGAGTGCATGGCGATCAGTGTGAGTGCATGGCGATCAGCGTGAGTGCAGGGCGATCAGTGTGAGTGCATGGCAATCAGCGTGAGTGCATGGCAATCAGCGTGAGTGCAGGGTGAATGGTGTGAGTGCATGGTGATCGCTGTGAGTGCAGGGTGAGAGGGTGAATGGTGTGAGAGCATGGTGATCAGTGTGAGTGCATTGTGATCACTGTGAGTGCAGGGTGAGTGTGAAAGTGAAGGGCGAGAATGGGGAGCGAGTTGCCTGAATGCAGGGTGCATTCCCAGACACTTTAACTAACTCAGCAGGTTATTGACGGCAGCATAGGGTTTCAGATATGTTAAACTATTGCTGTTATGGCATTAACAAGAGATCAAGGTGGAGGAAATAAATATGCTGCTCTTGCAACAAACTTCCAGTTTTATGGTTAGGGTTGCCAGCTCATTATTTTGATGGCCCAGTTGGTACAAACATAAACAGTCACCTAAAGCTGTATTGTCAGCACTTGTCTGCACATACTTTGAACAGCAAATATAAATAGTAGCACTTTTAATTGTGTTTTAAGGCTGCCTGAATGGTCCATGACTGATAATAAAATATAAAACGGAACAAAGACAGAAAAGTCACATTACAAATGTATTTATATTTATTTATAAGCATATTTGGTGTCAAGACAAGCAATTTGCAGGCTGGTTAAAAAAACACATGGGGGGCTGGCATTTTTCTTTTGGTAACTCAAGGTGTTGTGGCGCCTGCCTGTGTAAATGTAACAGAAACTTTGGCTCCTTTCTAAGAGCTTCCTCTCAGGACGGGGTTAAACTTGTAGAGCTGAAATGCTTCAGCTGCTTTAGGAGGCCGGATGTCTCCTTTGCTAAAACTAAAAGCAAGGAACAGACGTCATTTCAGCTTCAGTGGGAGGCAAGGAATCTCCTCTGCTATGAAATCGAACACAAAGGAACAGGACTGTCTGTTCATTTGCTTTTGTTTTTTTAGCAGAGGAGACCCTGCCTCCCACTACAGCTGAAGCTTCAGCTCTACCAATTAACCCCCTCCTGGGAAGGTTAACGCGTAGCTCTTTGCAAGACAAAAGCGCAAGTGGTGCCTTATATATCCCCCCCTCCCCGCCCCCACCCTCCTCCAGCCCTCAGTTACCGGAGCTCAATAAACAGATTGTCATTGAAAGGAATGAAGACCTGCACGTCTCAGGACAATAAAAGAATCTGACAGGGAAGATCCTAGTGTGGAGTGCGCGCCCCCCCTGAAATGGTGTCCCACATATTGAAGAACTCTGCTGTAACCTTTGAGTGATATATAGCTATAAAGGAGATCCTCTCAGCGCGTTGTACATTCTTTATACACAAAAATATAGAGAAGAAGGCGCCAGAAATGAAACACAATAAATCAATAGAAGGAGACTCCTTAGAATGGTGTCAACGCAGTCGCGGTCGCGTTTCCGCCAAATATTTCTTTAGGCTTCATCAGGACACGGGTACTGGTGTACACGTCCTAAAAAATCTGAAACAATCTCAGTGAGCAGAGCCACTGCAAATCCAAAGAACAAGCACTCGAACCTGCACCCATCCGCTAAGTCGGATCTCACAGAAGGTGGGCATGTTAGAGTGCGTAGACACCCCAGGCAAAGGGCCCATTGGACACTACCTGTCACTCCCTTGTAACGCCCTTAAATCTAGTTTTTAGGTGGCATCCCCAGTCCATGAACTTTAGTTCCTGACCACCTAGTTCCCCCAAGCCGCTGTTACTTACCTGTAAGCAGCCTCTGTCCGATTGCCCCAGTCCCCCTTAATTTGTATTGGGTTTCCAACCTTGAACTTGCACCTGCACCCGGGCGCCCCTGTGCCGCTGGTGGTGCACTGTTGGTTCTGAACTGAACCTTGTCCAATACTGACCTTAATTTCTGAAGAATGGTCTTGTAAGTGGATGTTGCCTATACGTATGTTGAATGTTTTCTTCACCTCATAGGTTAACATTGCAAAGTCTGAAAATTGCACTAATTATCCACTTTTTATATTGGACAGTATTTCTATTGCAAAACATATTTATTCAAGATGAAATTCTGTGGTTCTGCAAAATAAATCTAACCAAGTGTCATTTTATAAATTGACCTCAGATTTATTAATTGAGTGTGTGTCATGTATTACCACTGTGTGTACAACAGATGCTTAACAGTACCCTCGGATACATCTAACTGCTCCCCCACACTACCACAAAAGAGCATTAGTATTATCTACTTTAACCTCTGTAAAATCTCTGGGGATCCACTGGACTCTCTGCACACTATGGTATATTATATTGAGACTCACACTCAGACAAGCTGGATGTGGAAGGACTGGGAAATGTCTTGGAAAACTCAATGTACCAGCTCCCGCTGGATGTGGAGGAGGCCACGACCATTTATAATAATTGGCTTTTGGATGCCTGTGATCAGCTTGTTTCTCACAAAAAATTGACTCCCAAACGGGCCTCTCCAACCGCTCCCTGGTATTCGGATAAGCTCAGGGCCAAGAAATTAGTTTGTAAACATGCAGAGATGAATTGGCAGAAATTTTATGACAAAGCAGAGAAGGAGAATTACAAAACTTGTATTTCCAGTTAAAAGAGTACTTCTCGTTACAAAGTACCATGGCCAAATCCAACTACAAATAATTGTTTAGAACTATTTTTAATGTTTTAAGTTTTATAAAGCGCATAGCTGCCCCAGTGACGGGGCGTTCCAGCGCTAACTAAGCCATGGCTGAAACACTTCAAAGGAAAAAGAAGAGCCTAAGCTGGAAAGAGCCAGGTCTTAAACGCCTTACGAAAGGCCAGATGGTTCTGGAGTCCTCTGATAGATGTAGGAAGAGAGTTTCAAAGGCGTGCCGCCTGAACTTTAAATGATCGACCGCCCGCTCTAGCTCTGAGAAAACGGGAAGTGCAAGCCAAGCCCGCATTAGCCGAAAGCAAAAGGCGGTCCGGTACATAATGGGCCAGCAGATTCGCCAAAATCTGCGGTCTTTGGTAGGTCAATATTTTATGAGCCACACACAAAGACTTAAACTGGATTCTTTTCGCTATCGGTAGCCAGTGCAATTTAGGCAAAAGGTGCGAGACTGAGCAAGATCTGGGCAAAGCTAGCAGGGCGCGAGCTGCTGGGTTCTGGATTCTCTGCAGGCGGACAATACAGGACCTGTTGACGCCTAAATATTAGGAGTTCCCATAGTCCAGCCTTGACAAAATTGTAGCCTGAAGGATGGTTTGGCGAACTTTTGGTGCAAAATAGCCAAGTAGGGGCCTCAACCCTCTTAGGAGGCCAAAGCAGGATCCAGCCAGGGCCTTGGATTGCACATCAAATGAAAGTTCGCTATCGATCCAAAAGCCCAAATTTTATACTTCTTTGGCCGGGGTGCAGATTTAAGTTTGACAGGCCACCATTGTTCTGACCAGAGGGAGCTGACTCTACCCAGCACTAGAATTTCTGACTTGGCAGCATTCAGCTGTAAACAATTAGCTGCCATCCAGTCAGAGATAGCTACCAAGTCCTCTTTCAATGTGATGAGATTGTCTTGACAGTTCCTCGAAAAAGTGATGACTAGCTGGGTGTCATTGGCGTATGAAACCAATGACAACCCTCTGCTTTTTGCCAGCAGGAGTAGGGGCCGTACAAAGATGTTAAAAAGTGCAGGGCTCAATATAGAGCCCTGAGGAACCCCGTGTTTAATAGCATGTGTGTGAGAATGAAACGGTGGCGCCACCACTTGAAATGCTCTACAAATTCTGCCAGGACTGAGTTCACATATGCCTCCGTAACCTTAGCCAGAAAAGGAAGCTGGGAAATTGGACGAAAGTTACTCAGGTCCGATGACTCCAAGGAAGGCTTTTTTAAAAGTGGAATGATTTTTCTAAACTAGCTAACCCTGCCACTCCAAAGAAACAGGGGGATGCAGAATTTTGTAATAAAATAGCTGGCTTTTTTAAAACTAAAGTAGAAACAATTTTTACCTCACTCGATGGTCGGATCAATGATACTCAGACTGATTTCAATCTAACAGAATCATGAAGCTTAGGTGCCCCAGCAGAACTACTGGAGCATTTCACCCCGATTGAGAAAGCAGATTTGGTCAAATTGTTGTCTACGATAAAATCGGGTGCCCCTAGTGATCCGTGTCCTGCTGGAATTGCTAAGCAAAGTCCGGAAACTATTGGAACGGCTCTCACACCCCTGCTTAATGCAGTTTTACGGTCCGGAATTTTTCCCAAAAATTGGAAAAAGGCTCTCTGCTTCCTCTTCTAAAGAAGCAATCTCTTGATCCCAAGGACCAGAATAATTATCGTCCTATCTCTAGGCTTTCACTACCTGCCAAATTACTGGAAAAATAAATAAATAGCCAAATCAGCAACTTTATCTCTGCCAATAACTCCTTGGCCCCATCGCAATATGGGTTTAGAGCTTTTCACAGTACGAAACTGGCTTTAATAAAATCAACCGAGGAAATCAGAGAAGCCGTGGATAGGGGAGGTAATACCATCTTAATCCTCCTGGGCCTATCCGCGGCCTTTGATGCGGTCCCCCATAAGGTCCTGTTGAACAGGCTCTCTGATATTGGTGTGAAGGGCTCAGCATGGAAACTGCTACATTCCTTCCTGTCAAACGGTAGATTTAGATGGCAACAGGGCTCGGCAGGGTGCCACAGGGCTTTTAACATCTACGTGGTACCCCTGGCCAGTGTCATCCAGTCGTTTGGTTTCCTGCTCACCTCCTACGCTGATGACACACAAATTGTGCTATCGCTGACGGAGGGAGCGGAAAGGGAGGCGGGAGAGAGATTCTATAATTGCATGAGCTCTATTTCCACCTGGATGTCGTCCAACTGTTTAAAACTCAACTCAGCTAAAATTGAGGTGTTAAAATTTGGCAATAATCCCTGGGTCTGGACCCCGGACTGGTGGCCGGAGGATCTGGGATCGTGCCCTACACTCTCTAGGAAAGCTAAGAATTTGGGAGTCATAGTGGATAACAAACTCACCATGGGGGACCAAGTGAATCAGGTAACTTCAGCAAAAAAATCAAGTTCTTCCTATCGGTAGACAACCTAAGGACGGTTGTCACTGCACTCATTATGTCCCATCTGGACTATTGCAACAACCTCTATCTTAATGTTCAGAAACAACATATGAACAAGTTGCAACTGGTCCAGAACGCGGCAGCGAGAATGCTGTCGGGAACCCGTAGGTTTGCTTCGGTCAAAGGAGAACTTAAGAATCTGCATTGGCTCCCAGTTCCACTTAGATCACCCTTCAAGGCACTTTGTGTCTTCTTTAAGGCGGTTAATGGGGTTGGTCCGGAGTTTCTTAAAACCAGACTTACATGGTATGTTCCTGCGTTCCTCCGGATCCACATTAGTCCAAACCTCCACCTTTAAGAAAACTAACTGGGGAGGCAGAGGTTTTCCCCACTGTGCCTCCAAAGCATTGAATGAACTTCCGTTTCATCTCAAAAATGCGCCAAAGCTTTTTTCTTTTCGCAAGGGTTTGACAACATGATTCTTTTCCCACTAAACAGCTGATGTTCCCCAGGTCACCAGTACTCAGCGCCTGGACACCCTAGGGTAGCAGTGCGCTTTACAAGTACAAATAACATAACATAACATAGACACACAGACACACACGCTCTCTCACTCACACACATTCTCACACATACCCACCCTACCTCACATAAGAAACATATATTTAACTTCTAAATGACAACTTCAACTAGGACCATTAGTAAACCGGTTCATGCAGAATTCAAAAGATCCTACTTGTTAGGATATCTGTGCAGTCATCCCCATGACAGGAAAGAAGAAATGCAAATGAATGAATAAAATGCTTTAGGAGGCTAAGCATTCTTAATTTAAAAAATGAATGAAAGATAGCCTGGAATAGAGATAAACAGAAAAAGAAATAAGAAATAGGACAAAAAAAGTAAAGTCTATCTATATAAATAAAAATGTAACTGTTTGTTGTTCAAAATCTCAAATCTCCGAAAGTACTCCACCGATTGCTTTGAAATTTTGACACAACGTTGGATTCGAAAACGCGCGTGTCGAATACGTGCGTGTTTTTAATCGAAAGCCCAAACAGGCA
The DNA here is from genome assembly GCF_964261635.1 of Lissotriton helveticus. NCBI lineage: Eukaryota > Metazoa > Chordata > Amphibia > Caudata > Salamandridae > Lissotriton > Lissotriton helveticus. The sequence goes on along the minus strand of NW_027611725.1, from coordinate 1,602,925 downwards.
ATTAAAAATGTAAAGTGTTTCTTTGTTCAAAATCTTAAATCTCCAAAAGTTCTTCACTGATTGCTTTAAAATTTTGCCACAACGGTGGATTAGAATACGTGCGCGTTGTTATATACACAACATTGGGTTCGGAAACGCGCATGTCGCATACGCACGTATTTTTAATCGAAAGCCCGAACAGACCCTATCGTTTGGTTGATGCGCAACAACTACAAGGGACGCATAGAGACAATAGTCTACATATATTAGGATGGACAGTTGGTGTCAGGATGGCAGACCGTGAAGTGGGTGGAGGAAGGGGGGAGGAGTTGGTTCAGTTTGCAACATAATTTAAAAGAACACAATGCAACCGCGACCTGCGGTTCTATTACATGTTATATATTAAGGATGCGTCCAAAAGCTACCATCTGTACTGATTGTTTCTGTTATATTAACTGATGTGATGTGATTTAAATATGTATCAAATTGATATCAGTAAAAACAGGATAACAAGCAGCAAAAACAAAAAAAAAAAATGAGTACTTGCTATGATACATGTACTACAAACTGTGGTTTTCAATACAGTTTGTTTAAATAAAAAAAAAAAAAAAAAAACTCAGGGCCAATCTTTAGAATTGTGCTGTTTAGATCTGGACAAGGATTGCTTCTCACACAGACAATTATATGTTGCGTGTTCTAGAGTCGGCAAACCAGACAATCTCTACATCTGCACAGACAATGGAACAACAAAAAATATTGTATACCCACAAGCATTGTGAAATTAAACATATTAGAAACGTGCGCTTACTCTTTTCTTTCTTTTCCATTTAACCAGACTGAGCCACAGCAACGCGTGGCTGGGTACAGCTAGTAAAGATAATAAAAACAAGGGAAATAGAAAGTATGAAAGAAAGAAATGAGGCTCCCATATATTATATTCAGTGGTGCTTGTAATACGGTGGCCAGAATATCCGTCACGTTTGTGTCTGAGTAACCCGGCCAGCGAACTGTGAATCAGGCTCTTGACAGCTTGCTATGTTGCTGCTGTTAACTGTGCACCATTACTTCCTCAGAAGTCAGGGGCAAGAGACATCTGGCCGCCTGTAACATACTTTTTATAATTACAAGAGTGTGATAACACTCCATAAACAACAAGTGCAGATTAAACCACAGGGTTCAAATAAACCCACACACACACCGTAAGATTACACTGTACTAAACACACACGCCTCAATAACAGGTAGATAATACAAAGACTGATGGACATAATGAAGCAGACCTAGAGATACATGCATAGCACAGACAAGATAAAGGTCTTGATTTAGAGTTTGGTGAGCAGGGTACTCCTTCACAAGCGTGTTGGAGTATCCTGTCCAACAAACGGATGGTCTGCCTGACCTAATGCAAGTCAGCTGGATTGTCATGAGTCCAGCCTTACTTGAGTGGCATTGATGTAAATACATCGGACGGCCCTTCCTCTCTAGATCAAGCTGTCTGATGTATTTTTCTCTTATTCAGGACCACCAGGGAATACCTGGCAGTCGTGATGAGAATTTGTTTTTAAATGAATCACACTTCCTGGGAGAAAATTAATCTGGGAGAAAGTTCCAAGGGTGTGAGGGTGATTAGTTATTGGTTTTTAAAATCCAACTCCAGCTTTGTAAGCTTGTTTTTGAAAAACACAAAAGTTGGTGAATGGCCTCCTGGAACATCCCCAAGGGATTCAGAGAATTGTAGATCAACTTCCTATAGATGGTTGAGATTGCTTTTTTTGGTCGGGGATTAGTTAGCAGCTGGTCCTCCAGTGGGAATGCATCAGGCAACTTCCCTCCTTCCCATATGTGACCTTGCAGAGCGTGACCCACCTGCAAATGTCAGAACAGTCTTTAGTCACCTAATATACCTTTGCTGTAGGATTGTGAAGGACACAAGCGCCTGGCTCCTCCACACATCGCCCGGCCATTCTAAGCTAATCAGTCCCTATTTTGAAAAGCCCTGCAATCCTCCCACTGCACTTAAAAGATCACCATCATACAGTGGAGTAATTTCAGTCAGCTTATTTTCTCAGCCTAAACACTTGGTAGCCTCTCTCCACACCCTTACCACTGTTTAGGTATGAGTAGGTAGGGCGCACTCATACTTTCTTCGATACAGCACCAGGGTGGGGTAACCTCTCTTGCCCATGGCCAATCTATCTACCCGGTAAGCAGGATCCTCACGGTCTGCAAAAACCCAGTTGTTGACTGCCACCAGCTGTGTGGCCCAGTAATACCTGCGAATGCTCCGGACCGCCAGTCCACCTTAAACTCCCCTCTGCACCTTACTCAGCGCGAAGTGTCACCATCCCACAACAGGAGCCAAAGTTCTCAGTGTACCTTTTGAAAGAAAATGTCTGGTGGGATCTTAAAGGACGTTTTTTGCACGATGTACAGGAGACCCTGGAGGGTTATCACTTTAAATAGGACCACCCAGCCCAGTAAGGAAAGCGGGAGCGTCCACAAGTGTGGGCATCCCAGCGAAGCCGGTCTAATTTCAGGAGTATGTTCCTGCCTGTGGCTCTCTTGTAATGAACACGCCCAAATATTTAAAGCCATGTAGTGCCACCCGAACTGTGCACCTAGAGTCCAGCCGCGAGAGGCAAGATGGCGACCGTGGTGTGGGTTGCGTAAGCAGCCCAGTCCTCACTCCGGGTTTTTGGGGAGAGAGAACGAGGACGAGAGAGAAATGACCGTGCGGACCCCGGGCTGGAATTAGTAGACTCTCGCTTTCTGACCCTGGAAAAGCGGTTTAAGTGCTTACTCTGGGAACAGCGCAAATAGCAATTTTACGGCGCTAGAAAGCAAGATAGCTGTTTGACTTTTACCTGCTACCCCGACACACCTGTGGCTGATTCACTTTGGATCGTGAACGCCCTGCACAAATGACCGTCAGCTTCCTTCTCTTTCAACGCAGAGCTCCAGTCTGGCGGCTTCCTGCTCTCTTCACCGGAGCTCAGCTCAGTGTTGTCCGCGGTCATGTAGCTGTGGCTGCCCGGGAGAAGGAAATGCCGCCGAAAATCAATACCAGAAGCGGCAGAGCAAAGGAACAGCCCGCTGTGGCGCAGAACAGTTGAGATGCCGGTGGGGAAGCAGATGATGGAGGCAAGATTCGTAAGAAAACTAAGAGCAAACCTGCTATGATTAAGTCAAAAAATACCCTCCCAGAGCTTTTTGAGAGGCAGTTGTCGAAAAATACCACTCTGCAGCCTGGTATTGAAGCTGAGATGGCAGTCGTGATTGAGTCTTCAGCGCAGCAGCCGGGTGTAATAGCGAATTCACCAAATGTGGAAGACAATTTTTCCCGTATGACTGAATCAGAAGTAGAAAACTTTGAGAACATTGTAGTAAATCATTTGGCAGGTGAAGGGGAGCGTGGAACTCCGGTTCAGGTTTCATCTATCACAGAGAAGAGGATTGTGGGAGATGAAGCTCTAGAAGGAGATGGGGCCTCTGCTGGCTTGCTAATGGGTCCCCCGTCTGGTAGTTTGGATAGTTTGGTTACAGAGATAGACACGAGGGCAATAACAGAGGGTGCTTTTACATATGGGTCTCAGGAGGCCGGTGATAACTTTTACTCAATGTCTAACCCCTCCTCAGACGAAAGCACAAACTTAAGTAAGGATTGGGCCGAATATGGTGAGGGGAGCAGCTTCGAGTATGACTCAACATCAATTCCGGTCTCCCCTAATGCCAGTGCGTCCACAGTTAAAAGAGTAAAGAAGAGTGGGACTCGGCGCAATAAATCGAAAAAAGATGAACTAACCCCAGTAAACTCAGATGAAGCGCCAATAGGAGACCCCATATCAAGTGAAACTGCACTGTTGGACGTTGAAATGAATGTTGATGACTCTAATTCACAACAAGAGATTACTTTGGCGACCATTTATACTACAATGATGAACCATAGGGCTGAAATTAAAATGGAAAATTCGCGTACTCAGGCTACTTGTAGTAAAGTTAAGAACGCAGTAAGCCGTGTGATTAAAATTTGCTCTGACACAGCTGTAAGAGTGACAGAAGCAGAAGCCAGAATCTCTGCATTAGAGGATGATGCTGCATAATATAAATCGGAATTGAATGCTGTTAGAGCACACCGGGATGATCTCAGTTACAAACTCTCCGAGTTAGAGAACCAGGCACGGAGGAATAATCTCCGCTTTTTAGGTATCCCAGAGAAGAAAGAGGGAGCAGACCCTCGGAAATTTATCTGTGAGTTGTTAACTGAAGCTTTTCCTGAACTGACTCTCTGGGACTGGTCACAGGAAGTTCAACGCGCACATAGGTTTCCGTTTGTAATTAGGAAACCTAGGCAAGGAGAAGAAGACTATCCGAGAGCTATTCTTGTTTCTTCTAATAATTTTCTAGCAATGGAGGCTATATATTCTCGTGCCAGACCAGATAAAAGGGGTTCTGCTAAAGATTGTAACTTTATTGTCAGACCCCATTTTTGGCAGTCGACAGTCAGCAAACGATGGCATCTCTGTCAGCTAATAACAGGGTTTCAGAGTAAAGGGGCCTCTGCTTTCTTGCAGTATCCTGCAAAACTTAAAGTTACTGTTAAGGGTCAGACAACATTTTTTCTATCGGAGATTGAGGCAAAAGAATTTTTGGGATCCTTGTAATTAAAGTAGAATGTTAATTTTGAATTTTCTCAAACAATGAGTGTCGCCGTTAAAGTTTTGTTTTCTCTTCCCTTCCCTGGAGTGGGGGGACACAGCACTCCATTACAACAGGGACTTATAGCCCCTGGGCCTCATAAGGTGGTTTGAGTGGGTGGGTGGGGTTGGGGGGGGAAGGGTTTTGGTGGTGGGGTTTGGGTGTGGGTGTTGGGGGGGTATAAAATCAGCGGCAGTAAAGATACTATTGGTACAACTGGTATGGTGGTGTTGTGTGCAGAGGCAATTAAGTAATGTGGTATCTTATAAAAAGTGTTATGACCACATTGAGTTTCTTTCATCCTATTTTCCCTGTGACGTAATGATTTCTCGAAAGATGTTTTCCTCTCTTGAAAATGGATAAGAAAGTAAAGGTGTGCACTCTGAACGTATGTGGACTTAATGAACCAAAAAAACGACAAATTTTAGCCAGACTTATACAGATATTACATATTGGCTTGTTATGTTTACAAGAAACTCATATTTCGTGGGTCAATAGGAGATGCTTAAAGACCTTAGGTCTGGAGTTAATTGCCTGTTCTAGACAAACTGGGATTAAAAGAGGTGTTGCTATCCTCATGCGAGGTGGCCTGGGTCTCTGTGTAAAAAAGGCAGAAGATAAATGGGGCCGTTGGGCAATAAGTGAGTTGAAGATGGGTTCTTTTAGGTTTACTATTTGTAATATATATGGTCCCAATCTGGATGACTCGGAACTTATGAATTATCTTAATATTGAATTAGCGCAATTACCTCAACCATTGTTACTATGTGGGGACCTGAATATACACATCGATGCTCAGGTTGATATTAGAAAGAGAGCTCCTTACTCGGGTAGGAAGAAGCAGGTATTCTCATCATTATGTGGTTTGTGTTTAGATCATGGGCTGGTTGATGTCTGGAATCTTTTATATCCAGGTGATCCAGGCTTTACTTTTTTTTCCTCTCCTCATGCAAAATTTGTTTGTTTAGATTATTTTTTTCTCTCCCCTTCACTTTTAGGTAGGATAGATATGCATATTGAGCCAAAAATTATTTCTGACCTCAACCCTTTAATTATTGATTTGATGATAGGTTCCCAGCACAAAACAGGGAATCAAGCCTGGACGTTTGATCGGAGCCTCCTCCTGGACGATGAATACATTCAGTTTATGACCAGGAAAATACAGGAATTTTTGGCTTTTAATAAAGGAACAGCCTCGTTTAAAGTGGTCTGGGACACTTTTAAATCCATTGTAAGGGGAGAAACATTATGGTTTTCGAACACCAAACGAAATAAAACACTGGCTAAACATAAAAGGGACTTTGATGAACTCATATTAGCGGAGCGAAAGCTAGCCAATACTATTATGGAAGGGGTTCCAGCTTAATAGGCCAGTTTGTAAAAGAATTTCAATCATTTATTTACACAGACACTGGATCCGTCCACATTGTTTTAATCACAATGGAGAAAAATGATACATATCATATATTTAGACAATCAATGAATATAATGAACAGTGCCCCGGTTAGGGAGGGGGGAGTGAGTGATATCAAGTGAGGAAAAGGTGATGGGGAGTGAATATCGTGAGAGAATAATCAATCAATTGAAAGTAAGCCATTGAACTGTTACATATTCTGTACAAAAAAGACTTATACGTTCAAAATTGCTGTATTTACAAATAACATACTCCACATAGATTCAAATAAATGAAGAGTTAGGACATGGAGTTGTCATAGAGAGCAAACAGGTTGTCGACGTTTCGACCCCTAAATAGTTGCAGGTAATTCTTATTATCCTTGCCGTGGGGTCTTCATCAGGACGGGTGGTGGGGGCAGGTAACCTATTTAATATATACATTTGGTTAGTTGACTGACAAAGGATGTGTGTGATAACATCATCTATTGAGAATAGCGACACAATTAATTGCTTAAGTGGGCAGTAGGGAGCATGGAAATATAGAGACAATGAACCAAATTACAATTGATTCGGGCCAAAACGTGGCAATGAATCAGAAATTAATTAATCAGGTATCGCTGATTCGAATATCAAAGACCCACTGAATTCATAGTGGCCCTGCTACGAATTGCCATGACCAAAAACTTTTTCGTATTCAGGAATAAATTTTACATCCATACATCGGGAGTGGCGATGGGAGCTCCATTTGCACCTGATGTGGCCATTCTATATATGGCGGCTTTTGAGGCAGACACCATTTTGAATCACGTCAATCCATTCAGAGACCATCTCAGTCTCTGGATGAGATATATCGACGACATCCTCATCGTCTGGCACGGACTTTTGGAAGAACTAAATGCCTTCTTCGTCTGGCTGAATGGGCAATCAGAGTTTCTTAAATTCACCATCGAATCTGATACCCATACGGTCAATTTCTTGGATCTCAGTATATATGAGGAATCGGGTAAACTGTCCACCAAACTTTATCGCAAACCGGCCGAGAGGAATTCGCTCCTACACTATCAGAGCCACCATCCCAGAGCCCTCCGGGACAATCTGCCCTTTGGGCAATTCCTGCGTATCCGCAGGAACTGCTCAATCAAGGACGACTACTTCACGGAATCAGAAGAACTCTCCAATCGCCTGACCCAAAGAGGCTACCCAGACGCCTAATTAAGCGATCACGAAAAAGAGCTTGGTTTTACCCGCGAGAGGAACTATTGACTCCTAAAAGTAACCAAGATTCATCTGACAACAGGATCGTATGTGTCACTACGTTCAACACAAAAAGTAACAAAATCAGACAAATAATAAATCACCACTGGGACTTAATATCTGATGACATTGAACAACCAGCCAAACCTTTACACGCATTCAAAAAAGCAAAAAGTGTTAAAGATCAGGTGGTACGCTCCTTCCTAACAACCCCGGAGGACCCCACTGTGACGACTCTATGGAATCTACCACCCGTAGTTGGACATTTCAGATGTGGCAGCTGCAAGGCATGCGAATCAACTATTCAAACTAAGGAATTCATATTCCACAACAAGCGAGTACGTCTCAAAACACACACAAACTGCAATTCGACCAACGTTGTGTACGCCATAGTCTGTCCTTGTCAACTCATCTACATAGGACAGACCCAACAAAAAATTAAAACACGAATGTTGCAGCATATGAGCAGAATCAGGTGCCAGGTACCAGGGGCGCCCTTAGTTGAGCACTTCACTACAGCATCTCACTTGCCAGACAGTTTCAAATGGGTAGTGATTGAAAGAGTAGTCCTGGGTCCACGTGGAGGGAACATTTCTAACATTCTCAACATCCGCGAGTTAAAATGGATGTTCTTCTTTAACTCCATAGAAATGGGACTTAATGAATATGACAGTTCTTTCTCTCAACTGGCGACTCTGCTTTGAGCGGCCCACTACGGAAATCAGACTGATTTGACCTATACACTCATGTGAGAGGCACGTCCCACTCAATCAGATGCCAACAGCTCCATCCCTATTCAATGTACATACATTCACGCAGGCTTTATCCTCTCTTATCCGTATGAGGAACCCCTTATTTTAGCCACAACTCCAACACATGTATAAGGTGTGGATCTGATTACTGTCTATCTTCACAGGGGTCCTATGTGAGAGGCTTATACCCTCATGTGAGAGGTACGCCGCACTCACTCCTACTGCCATGCGTTTTAAATCATTGATGTTGGCACTGTGTACTCTTCATCTCGATCATGGTAGTCATGTTGGGAGTCAAAGGCCTATACCCTCATGTGAGAGGTACGCCTCCACCTGAGTCCGCAATTTCTCTAAATGATCGTAATTTCAAATTACTGGATACTAATGTATGTAAGAATGTGAGAGCTATGCCTCTACCCTTATTTCTAATTGATTTTTAATCTTTCTAAGTGCTTGGACACTAATATGTGGAATAATATCTTTGGCAATTTGACACTATATTTTTTCTCAAGGTGTGTATTTCAATGTGTGGAATAATGTCTTTGGCAGATTGGTACTATATATATTTTTACTCATATATAACTCTCCACTGGTAATTGGAATATTAAGCCATCATAAATTCCTCTTCTGAGTCTCATTACCTCCTTACTAATAATCGCGCTAAATTACTGTTAACCTTACACGAATGGTTCTTTCTCGCATGCGTTTCAGTCACCATGATAACGCCGAAACGCTTGACCATTTAGTCTTTCATCCAGTTTGAGTAAAACGCGTGGCCGGGTAGTCTTTCATCTATTTTTAGCCAACCAAGTTCTGACCACGTGACCATATTCCCATGGAAACAAACCTAACCAGGAAGACTGACCCGCCATTGCCATTGCGGAGTTGAACGTCAATGCACCCGATTGATTCGGCATCTGGTGAGTTCGGTGGGCACACCACCCCCGTAGGCTAGCAGATGCGAGGCACACCCCCGCCGCCTACTTCCCTTTTGAACCACGGGCACCACGAGTGCTGGTACTAATGACTCGTAGATACAGATTCAGCTTCTGCGGTCAGCCGGCACTAACGTGCTTTCTTTCTTTTCTTTTTATTCCTAGTACTTGACAAAGACTGCTGTACATCGTCCTACCAACTTATTTACCGCCGAGGTAGGCGTCATGAACGCTTGATCCTGGTGAGTCCCTCTCCCTTATTAATTCTTTCCCGTAGTGTTTTCGCTACATTTACATCATGCTGTTAAATCAACATGCTGATAATACGTGCAGAATGTAGCCACGTTTTTGTAATATTTTGACTATTAAATGCTCCTTTCAGAAACCGGCATAAAGAGGTTCCTCATCAAGATACCGTATCCATTCATGATACAGGTAATGGTTTCTTGTTTGTAGTTGTCCTGCCCACCTGTTCCAACATGTTGCCAGTTTCTTCGCGCCGCTCCTAGTTGCCACATTCAACATTTTTAATTTGATGTATATAACCTCATAATAAAACTCTTTGATATTCGAATCAGCGATACCTGATTAATTAATTTCTGATTCATTGCCACGTTTTGGCCCGAATCAATTGTAATTTGGTTCATTGTCTCTATATTTCCATGCTCCCTACTGCCCACTTAAGCAATCAATTGTGTCGCTATTCTCAATAGATGATGTTATCACACACATCCTTTGTCAGTCAACTAACCAAATGTATATATTAAATAGGTTACCTGCCCCCACCACCCGTCCTGATGAAGACCCCACGGCAAGGATAATAAGAATTACCTGCAACTATTTAGGGGTCGAAACGTCGACAACCTGTTTGCTCTCTATGACAACTCCATGTCCTAACTCTTCATTTATTTGAATCTATGTGGAGTATGTTATTTGTAAATACAGCAATTTTGAACGTATAAGTCTTTTTTGTACAGAATATGTAACAGTTCAATGGCTTACTTTCAATTGATTGATTATTCTCTCACGATATTCACTCCCCATCACCTTTTCCTCACTTGATATCACTCACTCCCCCCTCCCTAACCGGGGCACTGTTCATTATATTCATTGATTGTCTAAATATATGATATTTATCATTTTTCCCCATTGTGATTAAAACAATGTGGACGGATCCAGTGTCTGTGTAAATAAATGATTGAAATTCTTTTACAAACTGTCCTATTAAGCTGGAACCCCTTCCTTTTATCACTTAGTCTACCCAGGTTCCAGTAACTACTGTTGGGTACAACCCGTACATTCATACACAGCCAATACTATTAGGCAGGGTTTGGATTCAAGCATTACTCAGAGAGATCTTACGATAAAAAGAGCGTCAGCCTATGCTAATCTAGCCGACCAAATAGCGCAGAAATATCTACAGCATAGAGAGGATTCTTATGAATTCAGTGAGAGGACGGGCCGGACTTTGGCTATTAGACTTAGGCAGAAGGCCGTTTTTAATGATATTACCAAAATTATTGATCAAAATGGTGTATTACAAGACACAAAGGAGGGGTTCTAGAAGCCTTCCGCAGCTTTTACCAATCTCTGTATAGTGCAACTGAGGTAGCACCCTCGCGGCAGGGAGAAGGGAATTTTCTGAAGGATATACAATCTCAAGAACTCTCGGATGTGCAGAAAGCTCTATTGTCTGCTCCCATAGTAGGGGAAGAAATTTAGTGTGCTTTACTAGGCAAGGCGATGGGGCCCGATAATATTCCATTGGAATTTTACCGAACCTTCAGGAGTATACTGAAGTTTGTCTTTCAACAAGCTTTCATAGGTAATCCTCCTGATTCCTGGCTGGAGGCAATAATTGTATTATTCTTAAAGAAAGGTAAAAAAGACCCGGAAATGGGGTCTTATAGACCTATATCTTTATTAAATACTGACAGTAAGATCTATTCCAAGCTGCTTGCTAACAGGCTTAATGATTTTATGCCGAGCCTGGTCTCAAAAAATCAACACAGGTTTATTAAACAGAGAGACACAACAGATCATGTCAAAAGGATCATCTCCATGCTAGACTGGTCACAGGTCACAAATTCCTCCGTAGCGATAGCCCTGTTAGATGCAGAAAAAGCATTTGACAGGGTTACATGGCGTTTTTTGTGGACGGTACTGGCATGGAAGGGATTCCCACAAGAATTTATCACTTCAGTGCAGGCTTTATAAGCACGGACAAGGGCTGCTATCCGTATTTCTGGTAAATTATCCGGTAACATCACAATAGCTAGGGGAACAAGACAAGGTTGCCCTTGTTCCCCTTTGCTGTTTGGCTTATATATGGATCCATTTTTAAAGTACCTAGAAAATAATCCCGAAATAGACCCTGTCATGATATCTAATAAACCATATAAGGTACTGGCATACGCGGATGATATTGCGATTACTACATCTAATATAAGAACTGCCCTCCCCGGAATAATCTCAGCTGAGGAAAACTTTGGGAAGTATTCAGGATATAAACTAAACATTAATAAAACTCAACTGATTCATTCAGAAGCAGGTTGACCCAGTGATATGTCATTTGAAACAGATGCTGTCTATCTGGGTATCAAAATCTCTCCTAAGGTAGAAGAGATAGTACATCTAAATTTGAATCCATCTATCGCCTCTGCAAATCGGTCTTTAGAAAGGATTAACAATATACATCTATCATTATATGGACATACTAATGTTTTAAAGATGCTCATTTTTCCAAAATCTCTATATATTTTCCGTACTATTCCTTTACTTATACCAACTGTTTTTTTCTCGTATTGAAAGAATGTGCTCTAGGTTCTTATGGAATTATCATAGATCGAGGAGAGCACTTAAATGGTGACGTTACCGAGGCTGAAAGGAGGCTGGAGTGTACCTAACTTTCGTCTGTACCACTGGGTATCTCTTTTGAAATATATGGGACCTTTATTCTTTCAGGAAGATCCAACGGAAGAATTTGCCACACCATCCATATACGAGATGGCGATGGGCAAAGAGGCGAAGCAATGTTTAGTTCGCATAATGGAACCAAGTTATTATAATAAAAATAAGGTTTAAGATAATGATAGCAGCATTCGAAATAAGATAAAGAGGAGAATAGCTTTATGTCATAATTTAAACTTTTATACACATTTTCACAATTGTTTCCTTTTTCCAGTGGTATTTAGGGATAATGTGATGAGGAAATGGGAGCGGTCCGGAATTTGTAGGCTGGGAGATTTTTGTCAGGGGAAGCAGATAGTCACTTTTGATTATTTACAGACTAAATTTAAAGTACCTCGCTCGGATTTTTTTAAATACTTGCAGGTACGCAGTTTCTTGGAGCAGTACCTCATAGATTCGCCTCGAGGTACGCCGCCATTTTACCAGTACAGCTCGCAATGGCGCTCAGTTGGGACACACGGGTGGTATCTGTGATGGAATAATTTCCCGTGCAGCGTTGAAGTGGCGCAGGAGTCCAACGCCTGTGTGTCCGCTAGTTGTGCCCCCGCATTCTCGGTAAGCGCGAAATGGGATACTGGACCACCCCCGGGTTTACATGGTCCGTTACGTTATGACTCTATGGGCGCCGCCATCTTGTCGCGCCATACAGAGTAAACCATTCGTCTTTAAAATTATGCTTCATTGCAGCCGGTCAACACGAACAACTGCGTGGCATCTGCAGCCGGCATAACAGCGGCGTTCTCGGGCACAGCCGTGGACAGCATCCGCAAGGTGACAAGGGCGATGATCAGGCCGTTAGGAGGCGGGCGCCATCTTACCCGGATCCCGCCGTCACGTTCGCGGGTCCTCCGAAGGCCGCTGCTCCTCAGATATCAATAGATTTGCTGCCTGGGAGCCGTCATTAGATTCCCTGCGCTTTCCGCTCTCGGATCATGCTTGCCAATAGAGGATTCGGTTGTGGAATAGTAGAGATATAGCGTGATTAGTCGTCCATCCGGCGGAGCTGCCGTTTCTGCCAGCCATCCCGCAGTGCGCCCTCTAGCGCCCCCCCCAACGCAAGGACCCTAGTCTCAAAATTAAGAAGGGAGATAGGTCTATGAGACCCAAACTCAGTTGCTGGTTCGTCCTTTTTTGGGATGAACACCACCTCTGGCGTTCTTTGGTCCTCTGGGAGACACCCTTATTTTCAGGCAGTCTGAAACCTACTCTGGAGGCACTCTCTGATTTTATCCATCATGCTTTTATATAATTCTAAGGAGAGCTCATTAGGCCCTGTTGCTTGCCCTGTTTGCAAGGTTCTTATTGTCTTATTTATTTAGTCTACTGTCAGGTCTTGGGCTAGTGCATCTTGGTCCTCATTCGTTAGCATTGGCAGGGTCAGGTCTTTCAGGAAGTCTCTCCCAGTATTTCCGTCCCCTTGTTGACAGTGTCCTCAAGGATCACTGGCTTGAATTCATCCTATAGCACGCAAGCTGATTCAACAGCCCGCCCGTTCTCCTTAAAGTAGAATTCTGCTCCATCTCTCATACGAGCTTTGAATGTCTTGTCTTTTAAATATCACGGATCAACCCTTGGGGATAGCATGAAGTCCAAAACCGGACCATCGAGTCGCACCTCCACCGGCGAATGGTCTGTGATTCCCACTTATATGTGTGTAGCAGCTCTAAAATCATCTTTATGGAGTGTCTGGGTGAAAAGATAGTGCAGGCATGCCAGACTACCATGTGCTGCAGACAGGTGCATCCGATTCTGATCCCCTCTTCCCCTCTAAGGGCATTTAGGAGTATCATGAATATAGTATAGTGTCAGTTCTGTCACTCCAGTCACCCCCCTTCCTGTATGCTGTGTCATAAGCATCTTACCCTTTCACAGGATGAGTCAGTCTTGTCTGGGTCTCTTTCCTGTTTCCCGGCACTTAAATGGCATGCCCGAACACTCGAGAGAGCAGTGACCCACCAACAGGCTTTTGTGGATCCCTTTTGCCCTGGATGTAGGGCTGCATTCTGTAGGGCACCCACTCTGCCTTTCGTTTGCAGTTGCCTGAAGATCAGCAGTTCCAAGGTAGCAGTCACACCTGGCCTGTCGGTAAGTGCAGCCCCTCTGGAGGCCCGACCATCAGCAATTGAGCCCATACTGTGGCTGGCTGGACCACAGGCGTAAGCTCTGACAGGGTGTTCGACACTCGAGTAGTTGTAGTCCTTCATGGGCCTCTGACACAGAGTAGTCAGAAATTCAGCAGCTAAAAGCCCAACACAGGCTCTACAGGAAGTCAGTAGAATCAGACTCTGTTGTGTTAGGAATTTGGCAAATGCAACCTTGAACGGGACGGTTGGCAGCACACAATCGTCCTACTGGGCCTCAACAATCATGTTGTAGAGTTTTATTTTCTGCCTTCAACTGTTGGGAGAGTCTTGGCGGGATGGGGTCCCTCAGACTAGCTGGTCCTGCTGGATGGCTTTCCGGCCCGCCCTACAGATAACGGGGATGTGTTGGACCTTGCTTCTTCCAGGACAGCGTTGTCCTCCTGCTGGATAGTCAAACTCCCTTCCCTGCAGATTATGTCCCCTCAACTTATATAAACTGTCAGGCTGACACCATCCCTGGTGCCACAGCAGGCACCTGAGTACTTTGTAGAGCACATTATTCCTTGGTAACAGAGGACTTTGAACTAGGGTATAAAAGAGGGATATATGGTCCCACTTGTTTACACGACTGGCAGGCAGGTGATGCAGTTTACTCTGTCGCACCCTCACATTGCATTTATGCTATGCACACCAACACCCTAAACATGCACTTGATGTTATTGCAAAGTCTGGGCACAGGTATAGAAATGGAGCATTACATGGGTGTGTCAGTAGAAAGCCACTCCACTGACAATGATGCAAAGATCTCATCAGGCTATTGATCCTTACAACAGGGTGCATTGCCACCACCGCTCTAGCTGTTAAACCCATGACAGTCCTCTGCTTTAAATGAGGGCACACTTGCTGTGACCCTCCAGGTCACAGGACCGGTCCAAGATCTCTCATAGTCCCTTGTTAGAAGTTGCATAGTACAGGGTTGGCAGAAAAATCGTATGTAATTGTTTTGTGGTAGATTTAACTCAGTAACGTGCAGTTACAAGTTTGATGCCATGGACTGGGGAGTTGCCACGAGGAACAGATTCTTCTCCCTGTCAAACCATATGCCATTCACTATTTCATAGTGTTTTTCTGCTTTTATTTACCACTTGTTTTAAGCAGGTGGTAGATATATGCATGTGGTTGGTTGGGGGGAGATGGGTGAAGCAGGGTAGGAAAGAGGAAAGCATTTTCTAACAGAGGGAAGAATTGTGTGTTTCCCCCAGTTAGTAAAAAAAACAGCATAAGTCTTGGCTGCTTCTGCTCCACCCAGAGTCTTGTGGGTCTTTTCAGTCTAATTTTTCTGTCCGGTAAATTCAGGTGCAGAAAAGCCTAACAACTGATAATCAGGTGGAATAAAATGCACACATGAAAGTATTCCTTAATTTCATTGCCCTTGATTCATACTGTGGACCATAGTTGAGGGATAGGTCTAGGATTAGTCCCCGCAACACACAATAGACTTGCGTGCGGCAGAGGCCAGAGCTCAAAAGTCAGGATACCAGATACAAGTAGGTGGTAACTCAGGGCGGGGGAAACGCCTGTTGTCCGTGGAGGGGAAATTCCCATCCTAGAAATCTACATTAAAATTAATTAATAGTATTCTATTTTAAATATCTTTTTGTTGCCAGTCCATATGACTTTAATGTCTGCTTTTGGGATTCTATGTTACATGTCCATAGGGTACATTTATCCTTTCTGAGCTTAATAAAATGTTGGAAATTCTACAAATCCTCACTCATAGATCCAAGTACTCTCAGGCTACCATTCCACACTCTGCTCTGTCTGAAAAACAGCTCAACACTTTAAAAATTCTGCAATTCTGCATTGATATGGCTTGTAAATTATTTTTGGGGAGATTTACATGTATTAACTATTTAATTTTAATACTATAGGTGATTGAAATTATGGACGAAGAAAGCAAGATTTAGCACCAGCCAACTGAATGTTAGTGCCATAAGAAGGTTTATTTTGAAAAACTGATTGACAACCAGCATTCTAAGTTTAAACAATTTCTAAAATCTTGGTGTGGCGAGGAAGTGGGAGCTGAGGAAGGTACTATACATGTAAGTGAAGTCTCTAATTTTGCATTTCATTAACCCAGAGCAAAGTCATATCTGTCCACACAGCATCAGAAATAATGCCAGAAAGACCAATCACAACATCCTCATCTGAAATAGTATCAGAAAGACAAATTGCCGCAGCATGACAGAATAACGTTCATCTAAAGCACGCATGATCTAAAGCATCATGTAATACCAGAGTGGAAGCACACACTGCATAAAAGAAAGATATAACAAAAGGTTTCTTCTGCAGACCATCAAAGAAACGACACTGAAAGAAGACTCCGAAGCTGACACGCTAACAACCAAAAGATTGGAAAATCACCTTTGTTCAACAACCGTTTTTAACCAGTTACGCAAGTTTGAGACTATCTACCTTGGGATACAACACCACGACCCCCTCTGCTCACTCTGGCGAAAACCTTAAAAATTCACCACTTTATTGTGTTCATGACCATCTCAGATTGTTTCCTTTTTATTGTGTACTGTTCTGTAATTCTATGTAAATCGCCTCAACATTATCTGTTGTGCAGGAGTGATATGTAAAACTGTTAAATATAAAAATGGATTAAATGAGCACCATTGCGCTATAGGTAATGTAAATAAATCCTCGTCTTCAGAACTACAATCCTTAACCTTCCACCAAACATAGAAAGGGTAAAAGGAACTGATGTTCTGCGACTGGTGAGACACAATATTACTGTGCATGTTCTAATGTTCTCAGTTACTGCCATTACGCCAGTGCAAAAAGGTACTTCTCAGTTTAATCATTAAATATCAGACTAACACCTTATCACTGCATTGTTAAGAACCTATACAAATAGATTTGAGAAAAACTTCAGTCACAAAATAAGTTGCTGCCGGAGAGGTTATAACCAAAAGACTGTTATTTGCTAGAAACATTACGACAGGTGTTACAGGGCTGCTTCCAGACATATTTTGCTCAATTTAAGTGTTAAGAAGATTACACACAATTTCTTGTAAAGGTAAATGCTGAACATTATCTAAACAAGCCCGACTCTAAAATCGGGTTCACTCTTACCGTGGCATATAAGCAAGAGGAAACTAAATGTAGAGATATTAACTCTAGGAATAAACCTTATAAAAACACGGGCTGTGAGAACAAATTCAGTGTTAAAACTCGCCTCAATCAAAGCAAAGTAACCCAAGTTGGGGAAAAAAGTTACCTGTGCCAAAAAAGATTCGGCCATAAATCTCATCTCACTGAATTTGAGAGAATGCACACTGGGAAAAACCACTCTCAGTGCTCAGTGTGCCACAAAAGTTACAGCCGTAAATCTCATCTCACTGAGCATATGAGAATCCACCATGGTGAAAAACCTTATCAGTGCTCTGAATGCCAGAAATATTTCAGTGACAAAAGAGACCTTACTGTACATATAAGGACCCACACTGGGGAAAAACCTTATCAGTGCTCTGAATGCCAAAAAAGGTTTCGTAAAAAACAAAGTCTTTTTCAACATGTATTAACCCACACTGGGGAAAAACCTTATCAGTGCACAGATTGCCAGAAATGTTTCAATGCCAAAACCCATCTCACTCGGCATAGAAGAACTCACACTGGAGAGAAACCTTATCAGTGCTCAGAATGCCAGAAATGTTTCATTGCCAAAAACAGTCTCACTCTTCATATAAGAACCCACACTGGGGAGAAACCTTTTCAGTGCTCTGAATGCCAGAAATGTTTCAGGTTAAAAAAAAGACTCAATGAACATAGAAGAATCCACACTGGGGAAAAACCTTATCAGTGCTCTGAATGCCAGAAAAGGTTTTGTAAAAAACAAAGTCTTTCTCTACATGCAATGAACCACACTGGGGAAAAACCTTATACGTGCTCTGAATGCCAGAAATGTTTCAGTTTAAAAAGTAGTCTCACACGGCACATCAGACTCCACACTGGGGCAAACCCTTATCAGTGCTCTGAATGCCCAAAACATTTCATCCGTAAATCACTTCTAACTGCACATGTGAGATTCCACACCGGGGAATAACCTTATCAGTGCTCTGAAAGCCAAGAAAGGTTTTGTAACCAACAGAGTCTTTCTCAACATTCAATAACCCATTCTGTGGAACATCCTTATCAGTGCTCTGAATGCCAGAAATGTTTCAGTATAAAAAGTAGTCTCACACGGCACATAAGAATCCTCACTGGGGAAAAACCTTATCAGTGCATTGAATGCCACAAATGTTTCAGTGAAAAAAATCAATCTCACTCACCATATAAGAACCCACACTGGGGAAAAACCTTATCAGTGCTCCGAATGCCAAAAATGTTTCAGCTGTAAATCTGATCTCACTGCACATGTGAGAATCCACACTGGGGGAAAAACATTATCAGTGCTCTAAATGTCCGAAAAGATTCAGAGGTAGTGATGGTTACATGCACCATAAGAAAACACACCATCAAAAATACTTCAGTGCTCCAAGTGCCAGAAAAGCATCAATTGTAAATGCAATCTCACTCTACATGAGCAGACGCACACAGGGAAAAAACATTACCAATGCTGTGAATGCCAGAAATTCCTATTTTTTGATAGGCACAGCCTCACCAACCATAATCAGCTCCATACTGATGAAAACCTTATGAGTGCTCTGAATGCCAGAAAAGCTGCAGAGAAAAACGCTATCTCACCATGAGAAACTCCAAACTGGAGAAAATCCTTATGCCATAAAAGCTTGAATCTGAAAGACAGAGTTATGCTTCATGAGAGATCCCACTCTGGGGAAAAACCTTATGAGTTCTCAAAATGCAAGCAAAGTTTTGGTCACAAATTACTTCTCACTTGTCAGGAGCAAACTCACAAGGGAGAAAAAAGCCTTATGTGTGTTCGGAATGTCAGATAAGGTTTATTCACAAATACAATGTCATTTCACATGAGAGAATTCACACTGGACTAAAGCCTTATACAGGAGGGGAAAGCCAGAAACGTTATACTCAGAAAGGAGATCTCACTTAACATGAGAAATGCACCCACACCAGGTGAAAAGTAAGGCGTATCTTGAGTTGCAGAAAAGCTTCTAACAACCTGACTTTACATGAGAGAGCACATTTTGTAGTTGCAATAGAATTCATCAAGAAATTCTTGCAGGATAACTTAGGCTGCCCGCATGCAACCTCCAAAGAAATTTCAGGCCTTGAAAATGTTTTAATTGCAACAAAATCCACAATTTGAGTATCTGAAAATTACAAAACTCTCAAGGTCTTTACTTGACACAGAGAAGTGTTCGTACTTGCAAACATCAACTAATTAACACAAAATTCACAATATTAATGTCTTACATTTTCTCCACCCAAAAGGTTTCTACTCACACTTGTTTCTTTACATATGACTGAAATCTAGATTTTTATGATAAGATTAGGCCTTGGTGGTGTTCTGCAATGAAGAACTCCGCAAAATGTCAAAAAAACTCAACCGCTCAACGCAGAGTTCTGCGAGCAGCGGAGTGCGTTAGGGTCAATTTGAAGCGCTTTTTCGGCGAGTAGCACGCTACTCCAGGATCCAAAAATGATTAGTGGTGAATTAGTGTAGGGAAATATAAAACGTATTTGAGAGCTGGACTTGTTGGTCTGTTAGTTGGGTTGAAAAAGAGAGTGGAGGGATAGAAGAGGGAAGGTTTTGCATTTATATAGCGCTTTCTACCCCATATGAAGTGTTGAAGTGCTTTTCAGCGAGTAGCATGCTACTCCAGAACCCAAAAAGATGAATAGATAGATCAATTATGATGGGTAGGTTGTTTTATTATATAAATACAACTGTACGAAAATTCATAAAATCCTGTTGTAAAGTTGTATCCAAGAGGCAAGTATAGTCTCTGATAATAATGTATACACAGTTGGCTTGCCATCAAGACTGATACCCTGTAATGTTGATGCAAAGTCATCTGTGCTGGAGTATCCTAGACTCTTGTTGAATTGTACCATCCAACTTGTAGGCACTGCTATTTGTATCAGGTCCACGTTGTAGGCAGAAACAAACGCCGAAATTGTGCACTATTTATATTAAGCATAATGTAGGTGAACATATGACAGTAACCACTGTACAAGCTGTGTTAGGTGCTTAGAAGTAGAGTGACATAGAGGGCAATAAACACTCCACTAACTCTGTCACTAGCTTAGTACAGACGAACGCCAAAGGTCCTCGTACATAATGAAGCATCAGAGTGCACCCTCTTTCTGCGTCCCATGGGCATTTTGGCTTTTGTTCTACAGAAGAGGCTGCAGACACTTCCATAGCCCTTTATGTAGCGTGGATCACGTAGGAGAGATTCTAAGCGGGCATGTTTTCCTTTGTATTTGGGCATGGCCACGTTCAAATGTGGGAAAACCTTTTGTCTTGCGACTGCACTGTATTACTGACACGGGTGAAAGTAAATGTAAATGTAAATGTATGAAACTTATATAGCGCAGGACTTACCCTGGGGCATCTCCGCGCTTGCTTAGGGAACCCGTCCTGGTATTCCCCTGTGAGAGACCCCGGCAGGGTATCCACAAGGTGAAAGCCAGGCATCCCGCCGCGAGGGGCCGATGTGGAGATTAAGCAAGCTATTGCCCAGAGTCGCAGAGTGTGACCCCGTGAGTCGAGTAGGCACCGGAGCGAGAATTGTCGAGAGCGTGGAATTTATGAGCCCGAGACCCGCCGAGGCGGGGAACCGAACCCTGGTCCACGGTTGATCTCAGATTCCGGGTCTGCCGCCTCTAACCACTGAGCCACACTTCTCCACACAAACAAGCAGGGCAAACAAGCAGTCAGGAGGCTTGTATACCCCCACATGACAGGATGGTGACAGACCCCAACCACCTGCAGGGGAAACGGGCCACCTCGTTTAATAGCTCCCAGACACTTTACTTTGTAAGCAGACTGGTGGTTTACAACTGTACCTACGTTGGGGCACCACATGCTTTTTCCAGCATAATCTGGTGTACTCCCCCTGTGTGGGATGATAGCACCCACTAAAGACTGCATCGTTGTGTAGTCTGGGATGGTGCACCTTCCATGTAATTCTGAACTGGGCCTTTAAATACGGTATTATTTTGTGTTTTAATTCAGGTATACAAAGAATGTGGTACTACTTGTATACTAGGGTAGGACAAGGAAGATTGAATTTCTACGATGGCAGCAATGTTTTTGTCAAAGTGCTTTATGCCCTCAACACCCTCCCGTACCCTGAACATAATGAGATTACGTAGATTACACCTCTACGTGCCTAATGCTGCCATTTGCATTTCAAGACCAGTGATTAATGTGGCTTTATCAAGTTCAAAGCCATTAGGCTTTCCCGACCTGTCTGATACTTGCATATGGAAAAGATGGGTCATTTGGAACCTAAAGATAGATAAACATATTCATTGGTCACAATTTAAGTCTGCATCTAAAATAAAACTGTAAATTAGGAGAGGTGAGAAGTGAGAAGTAAAAAGGCAGCCGTTAATTGAGCTGCATTTGTAGATAGGCCTTCCTATATTATGAGATCTATTCCTGCTTCAGTCTTTAATTGCAATGAATACTTTAATACCCAGGCATGAAGTCATCATCGAGCTGTTTAAATAATCCACCTGTCTCGCCACCTTTTCCATGCTGCATCCTTAACCAGTGGCCTAGCCAGTGTTCCCTGGGCCCCAAGGCAAGAAAGGAAATGTGACCCCTGCCCCCTGTTTGGACTGTGGAAAACAGTAATAATCATTGTTCTCTGGGCACCTCAGGCCTCTGTTTGAACTGTGACAAACAGCAGTTATCAGGGTTCAGTGGGCCTTTAAGGCATCTGGGAGCCGGTGCCACTGTACTTGCTGCACCAATGGGAAGCCCTTAACAGCTTCTATTCTAGCCCCACTGTGGAACCAAAACAGCCAAGTACTGATCTGGCCATATATGCAGTCATGCAGCCGCCTCTTCCACTGAAGGGATTTAAGTCGCATGAAAGCAGCATGCGGGAAACAACCATTTTCTGAGGCAAAGTCAACCAACACCTCGTCTGTTCCAAACTTAATCCATTTAAAACCAGGGACAAAAAAACGGTTCATCGTCATCCCTTGCTTATAAGAAGGGTAAAAGAGATTCATCTAACATTACAGTGTACCACATAAAACATTGTGATTCTGTTTACAAATTAAAACTCGCATGCATATAGAAAGGGGAGCCCTTGGCCAAAATAGTCATTTTCCTACCCATACTTTTAACACATCTTATACAAAAAATGCTAACTACATTGTCATCCGGGAATAGTCATTAGCGCCTACTCATAACCAAATGCCACTTAGAATTGTCTTTTACTTCAAGCTTTTAAAAGTAAATTGATATAAAAGCAGTATTGAATATTTTGACATTGTGTACTCTTACCAAAATTTAGAGCATCATTTTTATGACACACCATAGAAAGAAGGAGTTGTTTAAACCTCCAGAAACGTTTGATTAACCAGTTATAAAGTCACGTCTAGCTTAGTTTATAGTCTTCTTTTTTTTAATAGAAATTATTTCACATTGTTACTTGATCTGCATGGCTAAACACTTAGCCAGTTTTAACTTTCACTCTGCTGCCCCCACTACCCTGAGCTCATTATTGTGGTATTTAGTATACCTTTCTCTATAACAAAATATGCCTGAACTCCTCCCTCTCAGTGAGGGGGTTGTATCACGGTGCAAGGAGATGCCCAATAAGGAAGCATGCCAACTATGGTGGGTGAGGGAAATCGTCCTTTTAAATGGATATTTCATCTTAGCTAGGTCTTCATTTGCAACAGTAATCCTCAGAGACCCAAGGGTTCTTGATTGTGGTAGAAATGCATTTTTACCCCTTCATTGTACGTTCAAGCACAGACCATTGCATGAAATGTTGTGATCTATGTAGGGAAAATACTCTGTGCACTGAGAAAATGTGTTAAAATAACGGAAACTTGATAATCGCATTTAATAACTTCTGATACCTGGATTTATCTAGAAGAGAAGTCTGTTAATTCTAGCAGATTTGTGATACCACAAGGTATAAGAAATTAGGGGATCTTTATCTGATATATTTATCAGTAAATTATCTGAAATTATTGAACGTAAATTTTGCAAGTATTATTTCTAAATATAAAGGAAGTTCTATATTGGTCTTTTCTAAACTAACCCCTGTGCGTATGACTACAATAACCACCGCTCTCAAATCAATATTGTGCTTGTTTAGTGAGATAGCTAAATAATCTAGGAGAAACCAGGAACTGGCGTCAGTATTTTTCTGAGGAAGCTTCAAGTTAGAGAATGAAAACACTTTTTAGAATGCCCCAAAAATTGTGATAAATATATTTCAATATGTTTGACAAAAAGAATAGGTACATTTCATGACAATATTGAAATAACAGAAACACATATTTACACAACATTACAAAAATATTAGAGACTAAATTTCACCAATATAGGAAATACTGAGGTTCAGGTACTAATAATCCATTCAGTAAAACGTGGTTGCTTGTGGAGTCAGCACACTACTGTGTCTGCGATTGCTTTTAAATAATGGAATTTTTTAATGCACCCCATTTTACTTTCAGATTTACAAATGTCCCCTTGGGATACTACCTCCTGTTACGGTTTTTCAGCCCACATATGGTTTCAAAGCTTCATACATACCTTAAGGATGTATTTAATATTAAGAAGGTAAACTATTAACATTCCCCTTCCGAAATCTGAATTGTTAAATGGGCTTAGTACATTTCTAAAAGGGGTTTAGCATTTGCAAACTCTGTGAATTACCGAACCAGTGGATTTTTTTAACAATAAAACCCTTGGTACATGAGGCAAGTTTTCTCAATTTCCTCCAAATTAAGTTTGATAATAATGTTAGTTGAATGATAACCTGTGCACGTACCTATTTAGTATTAGTGTTGCTTCAGATCAAATAAAAACCATCACACGTAACTCTTACACAATACTTAAAGACAGAATTTCTGACATCCAGCTTTAATGTTTTGTTAAATATATTTGCAAATGTTGTTACTTAAACAGGAAAGGATGTAAAGCGGTCTCTGGACATAAAATAGGATGTAATCAGAATCTTTAGATACATTTTCTGAGTTTCAGGAACAATGTGTGTCTTCTGGGTTTACTCTAAACCACTATAATAAACATATTCAATCCCTTTAGATTTGATTTGTTTGTACTGGTGTCTATTGCAGACAAATCAAATCAAATCAAAATACGCTTTATTCGATATTTACATAGAATATCATAAAAGCATTCAACAGAAATTTTTGGTTTAAAAGAAAAGCTTCTCATATTTATAACGTGTATAACAATTAAATACATTTTCCATAAAAAAAGAATCATTCGACAGGGATGATAATTTAAGAACATACTAATATACAGTAAAAGCTTTAGCGAATCAAGTTGTACCTGCTAACGTATTTCTAAATTTAAGTAGTAATTTTAAAAAATGTTCCATTTTACGTATAACATCCTTGTCCTCCAGCTCTTGTAGGCGTTCAAAGGCGTCTCTGCAGGACCTTAGGCCCCATTTTCTCAGCAGGGGTCTCAATAAAGATTCCCTTGGGGTGGTATAATAAGTGCAAAATAATATGGAGTGAATATTTGATTGGGCCGACATGTGATCACAAGGGCATAGGCTCAGATTTCGCGACCAGTCATTACAATTTGGAAAAGTTATTAAGCGAAAAAAGGAGCCCAGCCTGAATCTTGTAAGCAACATTCTTGTATAGCAGGAATTGTCACTGGACAGATATCGTTGTAACCCTTTATTCACTGTGATCCTTTGATAGGCCTGAACAGATTTGTTTGGTTTCTGGGTCGCCCACCTTTTGGCTTCTAAATGATCCAATAGGATCTTTCTAAGTTCTTTTCTTGAGATGTTCTCCAAAGTCGTTGGGTCGATGTAATATTCAGGACGATCTATATCTTGGAACATCTTTTTGACATATATAAGCCATTTCATGTGTTTTGCTCCCTCCAGTTTAAAGATATCCATTATTATGTCGCGATTTAGAGCAGTCTCGGCAGTGGTCCAAATTTTGTGCCATAGAAGCGGTGGCTCGACTTTAATTAGATCTATAATATACGGTAGATCTAATTCTATATGCATCATATAGACTGATGTGGATTTCGATGTCGCCAACAGGTACCTTAGGAAGTTGTTTTCTGCCACTTGGATTGATGAGATGTCATTTTCAATACCCCAGAGGCCGGCCCCATAGATGGCTGTGGACACACACTTGGCTTTGTAGATCTTAATCAGTTGTTTAACTGGCCTCCCTCCTATTTTGCTTGAAAAGTCACGTATGCCTCCAATTGCTCTAACAAAGGCAAGTTTCCTAGCTTTAACAGCGGAGTGCCATAATACCTTCCTGTTTATACTTATACCAAGGTACATGAAATTGTCAACTGTCTCCAGCTTTTGGTCCTTGATAAAAATGGGGCATGGAATTTTCTTTCTGCCTTTACTACAGGCCATGGAAAAAGTCTTCCCAATGTTGACTTTTAAGCCCCTTTCATGCATATAGATGGTAAAAGCAGTAACAGCTCTTTGTAACCCCAATCTTGTTTGTGAGATGATAGCCGCATCATCGGCGTACAACAAGATTGGGATGGATTGGCCTCCCACCTTAGGGTAGTCACATTCGATGTTTTTTAACTGCTCACCAATGGCATTTATATAGAGGGAGAAGAGCAGGGGGGCTAGGATGCAACCCTGCCTCACCCCTCTATTGATGGTAAACCTTGGCGAGCATTCTCCCTTCAGGCCAAACCGGACCCTAGCACCAGTATCCTTATACAATTTCATGATGAAGGCAAGAATTGAAGGGTCCATCCCTAAGCGGTCAAGAGTTTCCCACAATTGGTCATGGACCACACAGTCAAAAGCAGAGCTTAGATCTATGCATGACAATAATCTAGATTTAGACCCAGGATCAATTCCACCCATGGCTTTTAAAATCTATTTATCAATGATCTCTATTAGTGTTATCGCAACTAAAACTGTAATAGAACTGATCTGAGAGATGGACCTTCAAGTATTATGCTCAGTCAATTTATTGAACAAACTATGGAGTTAAAATCTGAATAGATTATATCCACAAGCATTGCCTGAACACTGTATTTTTCATCAATAGATTACTTATCAGCACATTTTCACTCATCTTCTATTTTTCGTGGAGCTCGTGCTGGCTCTGTTTGAACTCTTTTGAAATATGACATTTAAATGTCCAAAAGTTCAGGAATTCTAGTTTCAAGCCTGGTCAAACCTTAATGAATGCTACACCAAAAGATGCCCTTCTGTTCCTACATTTTATTGTGCACCATGATTCAGAAATGGTATGTTTTTGCTTTTCGGAGGTAAAATTCTAAACATATTTATTGTTGTTGCCATCCGAAAAATATCACTAATTAGGAAGATAACAACAAGTGATCCTGTGATGCGAGCTGGAAGTGTTTGATTAGAAGGTGGATTGACTTAAAGTTTAGGTGACAATTTCACTAAAATATCTGGATTTTGTATATATTTAAAATTGTTGATCTCCAAAAAGGCCTAAATCAATAAATTGAATTGAAATTCAAGTTTATCATTTGAATCCTATTGTTGGAAAAGATGTGATTTTGAACCCCATGAGGTGGTTCTTTTCCAGAAAGCAGTCAGGTTGTAATGATGAGTCAAATAAGGCTGAGGAGTGTGGTAAATAAAATATTACCCTGGCATAATTTCTATACATTAACAATCAGCATACATCAAATGAGAGTCTTGTCCGTGGTGTCCGATTCAAAAGGGCTTTATTCCAATAACTCGAGTTAAGGGAGAATCTGTTCCATCACCACTGAGGTTCAGGAAGGGTCTTCTAACAATTATTTACTGAGAGCAGTATATATGCTTTTTACTCCTTGTACATAGGGAGGAGGAGCGCTCGAGGCAGAGCAAGACAGAAAATGAGATAAGAGCATGTGGGCGTGCATGAGGGTGTACACTTGATGAGTCATAGGTGGGTCATAGGTGGGTGGGTACATAGAGGAGGAGTTGGATAGCTAGCTGGAACTTTGCCCTACTTGTGTGCGCAACTTGAGCATGACGTGCAATTGACGTGTAACTGGGAGGAGAGCTAACTTTCAGTCTAGTAGAGAGATCTTTAGTGTCCGGGCGACCAGCACGTCTGGTACTAACTGATATCTTAAGTCAGGGGATGTATTATCTGAAGCAAAGGTTGCTCATCACTAAGAATCAAAAAGGGCATATATGTCTCCGTTCATTACGTGGGGGCTGTGAACTTTCTACTGATGCGAGTACTGTGATTTACTTTAATGGAGACAGAGAGGCTAGGCCCTATCTTCCGCGGACGGGTTCTGTTTACCTTCCTCACTAGACTGGAATGTGATTCTGTATAGCGAGCAGATAACTGTTGGGCAAAACACTGTCTTTGCACCCCTTGCTGGGCCTCTTTCGGCTGAGCCAGAAGTATGCGAGGTCAGGGAGACGTAACTGCAGCTTTCAGTGTGTCAGGAGTCATGAAAACCCTAATTCAGAAACTGGCTCAGGCTGAACCACAAAACGGGTTCATTACGATATTTATTAAAAGTGTACAATGCAAATACATGGGCCTTTATGCTAACTTAATGTTTGGGGGACTTGATGACAGGCATCCTAATGCAGGACATGATTGCAGAGGCCTTGCTATTCAGGCCACTACGGGAAAATGCATGGGTGACATGCACATACATTAAACATAGGGTACACGTAGGGGACATCTTGGTCAGGCAAAATTTCATTTTCCTCATTCCCTCCTTGTCCCCTACTTAACCCTTCAGGATACATCTACATTCATGAGACCGTATAGTTGATCATACAGCATTTGTTCGTCTTTAATCCTTTGTATACGTGGATGTGGAACACAGGCAGTAGCACACAGGCCGCAAATGGCCGGGCCACACTGCAGACAGAGACAGCAACCAAATATCATAAGCAGTATCATTCCTAGGAAGGACAACACTTTCCATCCCCAAGCCGCTATTATACTCCAGAGCCAACTGGACCAAGTCCAAGTGCCTGGGTCTTGATGTATGACATGGGCAATCTTGTGGAGTCTTGTTATTGCTGCGTACACAGATGGCACGTTATTTGGGATGAAAATGCAACAACTAGATCTGATCACTCTACAAGCTCCGCCCCTATCCGCCAGGATGACGTCAAGGACAAGGCCGTTTTGAAGAACAACAAGTCTCATGGCAGACTGCTCCTGGGTCAAGTTCGCCAGGGCAGATGCAGTTACGTTTCCAACTGCTTCCAGAGTTCTTGTTAACTTGCGTATCAGTTTACTGTTTTGGACGGGACCAACGAAGAAAAAGAAACCTTTGTTGAAATCTGTATATTGCTCCCACGCTGTCTCAGTCTGATCTATTCCTGCGGCATCGGTCTCTCTCCTTACTCTAACATGTCCTAGTCGTGAATCTCGATGATAATGGGATGGGGCCAAAAATACGGGTGGCAGTAAGAATGCTATATAACAAGTCCCACCCCAGTCTAAGGGCAGATGTAGATAGGCTGTCTGACCGCAAATGAAATAGGTATGGCGTGACGTTTTGAAAGAAGACTGTCCTTTATCGTTAAACTCTACCACAGCTCTACACTCGCTGTGTCCCATAAGTACTGAACCTTTCTTTCTAACACATAAGTCACCTTTTGCTGGTAGGACTGATATAAACGGTGGACCTATAGTGTGCATGGGCTGAACATTTAGCATTATAAAATTAACAGATGCATTTCCCTGCTCGTACTCTTCATTTTCTAGATCGGTTCCCTTCCTTTGGGGAAATCCGTCTTTGTCTGGAAAACATGCTTCATTCATTACTTTATTCAAGTTTCCGTATATCCAGCCACCTGGATACGCTATGTACTTTCTATCTATTGAGATCATTAAGGCAAACCATGCTCCACACGAACCATTGTGTGAGAACGGTAAAGGGAAGAATGGCAGGACTCCCTTCGTCCTTTGATAAGGTGGCAGCTGGCCACATACCCAGCAATCAGTCGCATTGCTGGTCTGATGAGAATGGTGTAACATTCGAATAAAAGTATTGTTACGTAGTGCTAGTCGATATGACAATTCATGAGGTGGCAGGTCACTAAATGTATGCTCTACGGTGTCGTTAATGGAAGAGTGTATATGTGAGGAAATAGGAGGAAAGAAAACATGGAGTATCAAACTGACACAAATTATAACGATGCATAGAAGAAAAAGAATAATCAAAGAAACTATACATCTACTTCGTAATATCTTGCAGTATTTAGCTTTCATTTCGATCTTTTTACTATTCTCGTATGTGATCTTATACATGTCAGAAATCTAGTCTAACCGATTCACCACCTAGTGGGCTTAAACAATTAAACTACGTCTACGTCTAGATCGTAACTTAGACCTATACTCCTGCTGTGGAGTCTTTTCTAGTAAAGGCGGCGCAAAGTCTGTATTGTCCTTAATGTCTTTAGTGTCGTTGTTCTTTGCAAAAGTTCCAGATTGTCCAAAATATCGCTTACAATGCTGAGCGTGGATCCATCCCTTGCGTCCCTCCACCTTGATCGCAGTCCTCGTGGTGAGTAGCACTAATTTCGGTGTCTTCCAGCGCGGCTCAAGGGGGCTTGAACGATCAAAATTCCTCACCAAAACGAAATCGCCTGGGACTATGGCGTGTTCCTTGACCTGGGTGTTGTCAGGGAAGGCGGCAGCAACCTGTGAACGACAAGAGAGTAGTGCAGACATCAAGGAAGCCAGGTAATCTGTCAGCATGTTACTGTCAACATCAGTTATTTTCTTAGGCATAGGCGTACCCCACATATTTGGCGGTCTACCGAAAACCACTTCATACGGAGATAGACCTGTTCTGGAATGAGTTACCATACGCATGTAAAAGAGGGCAACCGGCAAGGCTACCATCCAATCCACGCCTTTTTCTGCACAGATCTTTGCGAGTTTTGTCTTGATTGTCTGATTATGTCTTTCTACAAGGCCTGCTGCTTCAGGGTGTCGGACACAATGGAACTTCCAATTATATCCTAACAGAAGAGACACTTGTTTCATTAATTCAGAGGAGAATGGCTGACCGTTATCTGAATAGATGACACGAGGCAATCCATATCTGGGAAAGTACTCGCGCACCAATTGCCTGGCTGTTGTCACAGCAGTATAATCTGGAACTGGATATGCTTCTGTCCATCTAGATAGTGCACACACAACTACCAAGACGTACTTGTAACCTCTACATCTGTCCATTTGGATGTAATCCATCTGGAGAACCTCGAAAGGGTGGTCAGGAGGATGAAATCCGCCTTGTTCCACCGGAATGCCTTTACCTGGATTGAACTGGCAACAGATCATACATGTTCGTACTTTCTGTTTCGCTGCTGCACGCAGGTGCTTGTTAAACCAAATATTCTATCATTGCCTTCTCTCCCAAGTGTGCTGGACTATGTGTCGTGTTTATGATTAATTGTACCATGGAATCTGGAAGAAACCATGTGCTTTTTCCCTTAGTCATCCAACCTTGGTCAGTCTGGACCCCTCCTTGTTCAGTCCATTTCTTTATTTCGTCTGTAGTGGCATGTGTCTGTATGTCGAGTACATCTCGGGAAGGATCCCTGACTGTCATGCTTTTTGTCAGTAATGGTACCTCTGTCCTTGTCGTGTCTGTTGGTGTCTGGGCTGTCTGGGCTGTAAGTTTAGCTGTTCGGTCTGCCAGGTCATTACCCTGGGAAATGGTGTCTGTAACTTTGGTGTGTGCTTTGCACTTCAGGATAGCTATGGCTGTAGGTAAATGTATTGCTTCCAACAGGACCTGAATAAGCTGGCCATGCTGGATCTTGGTCCCATGAGAGGTCAAAAAACCTCTCTCCCTCCACAGTACGCCAAAATCATGAACGACGCCAAAGGCATATTGTGAGTCTGTATAAATGTTCACTTTCAAGTGCTTAGCTCTTATGCAGGCTTGTGTCAGAGCGATGAGTTCAGCTGCTTGTGCTGATAGTGTGTCTATTCTCTGTGTCACGATGACTTCAGTAGCAGTGGTCACAGCATATGCTGCCACTAACTCTCCTGCACTCGTTCTCATGCATGATCCATCTACATAGAGTGTCAGGTCAGGGTCTGGAAGTGCAATATCTGTCAGGTCTTGTCTTGGTTTCGTCACTATATTCATTACTTCCACACAGTCATGTGGTGGTGCATTTACTGTACTTGAGGGCAAAAGTGTTGCAGGGTTCAGAATATTACAATGTCTGATCTCTATGTGTGGCTGAAATAATGTCAGTTCATATCCTGTCAGTCTCGCTACAGTCAAGTGTTGTGTCTGTGTCCTGTTTAAGAGAACTTCTACTGCATGTGGTACCTGTACTGTCAGGGGGTGACCCAGCACTATTGAGTCACTTTGTCTTATGGCTAGGGCTGTTGCTGCAACTGATTTCAGGCACGCAGGCAGAGCCTGGGCCACTGGATCTAGCGTACTAGAAAAATAAGCACACGGCTTGTGTTTTTCTGCTTGATCTTGTGTGAGGACTGATAACGCTGTTCCGTCTCGTTCAGTTACGAAAAGCATAAAAGGTTTACTGTAACTAGGAGTCGCTAAAACTGGCGCTTGACATAATGCTCTTTTTAATTCCTCAAATGCCAAGGTGTGTTCTTGTGTCCAGGGGAGGACAGTCAAAGTGGCTGCCTCCTGTGTAGTTAACTGTATGAGTGGTTTGGCTAGATAGGCATACTGGGGAATCCATTGCCTACAGTATGAAGTGAGGCCAATAAATGCACGTACTTCCTTTTGTGTCTTGGGCTGTGAAAGGTTAGCAATGAGCTGTATATGTTCTTGTGTTAGCTGTCTACCCTCCTTGGAAAGCAAGTGTCCAAGGTACACCACTTGCTTTTCACAGAATTGCAACTTTGAAGGGGACACCTTGTGCCCCTTGTCTGCCAGGAAGTGTAATACTGTCAGTGATGCATTTTCGCAGTCTGTTTCTGATCATGCTGTAATCAGGATGTCGTCTACGTACTGTAGTAGCGCAGTGTTGGTAGGCATATGAATACTGTCTAGCTGTCTCTTCAATGCCTGACTGTAAATACTGGGGCTTTCCGTAAAGCCTTGTGGAGCTCTCGTAAATACAAAGCTACGACCTTTTAAACTAAATCCGAAAAGGTACTGGCTGTCCGGGTGAATGGGAACACTAAAGAAAGCGTTCTTCAAGTCGATGACAGTAAAGAAAGTAGCCTCACAATCAATAGCAGTCAGTAACGAAGAAATGTCTGGAACCACTGGATATGGCGGTACTACACATTTGTTCAATTCGCGTAGGTCAACAATTAGTCGGTACACTGGTAGTACACTAGGGTCAGATCGTTTAGGGATAGGAATGACAGGCGAGTTACAAACATTCGAGTCTGTCTCTACCACTACCCCCCGTGCAATGAGTTCGTCAACTATTTTCAGTAAGGCTGTTTCGGCGTCAGGTGGCAACTTGTATTGTCTAATACGTGGAAGTAGTACTCCTGCCTTGAGTGTGACTTGTTGTGGCGTTACGTCCATGTAACCTACGTCAGTCGGTCCTTGTGCCCATAGGATCTGTGGCACGTTCTTGAGTCTGTGGTCAAAATCAGTCAGTACATAATGTCCCTTAAAATCACGTAAGAACAGTTGTACTCCTTCTGGAGAACAGCAGATAACTGCTCCTAGATCTTTTAATGTCTTCATACCAAGTACGTTTTCTGGACATGACTTAGTAAGTAGCAAGTCAGTGGTACGTGACAGTGGAGCAACCCCTAGGGAAACTGGTTTCGATACTTCATTAACAATAGGCTTTCCTGAAAATCCCAGGGAAACATTCTGTGAGCTCGAGAGAGGTGCCCCTGGAACCTCGTCATGACTGATGGTAGTTCTGCTCGCCCCCGTGTCAATCAGGAACTTTCGATCCTGACCTAGAACACGACTATGTACATACGGACCCTCTTGATCTACAGGAACCTCAATAAGGGGCAAGCCAACTTCCCTCTCGAGGCTGTTTCATGAGAACTGTTGATATTCTGGATAGTCAGACTGCGTGTACTGATACATTTGTGGTGTGCCCTGTACAGGCGGTGGTGGAGGAAAATTCGCTACTGTCTGTTGTGTGTTCTGTTGCATGTTATTCTGTCTAGGAGTGTACTGTCGTTCTTTTGTCTTGCCTGTCGCCATATTGTGTTTCAGAACAGTGCAGTCCTTTACATAGTGACCTGGTTGTTTGCAATAATTACAGTTCCCTTTGACAGGTGTCGTGTTATTTCTGATCGTGTTTGCCGGTACCGTCTGGGCAACCAGCACCTTCATTTTTGTCTCTTTCATGCGTCTTTTTTCCTGATCCTGCTCTTCTCTAATCCTGTTCTGGTGATACTGTAACATCTGTAACATTTGTGAAGGGCTGTTTGCTTGCCAAGTACTCTCAACCTTCAGTACTCTATTCTTGATCTGGGGTAAGGAATTTTCTACTAATTTGCTCACGAAAAGATGTGGAAACGATTCGCTACCTGGCTTAAGGCCACTATTAATAGTAAAACATTTCTCAAATCTAGAATAGAAATCACTAGTGTCCTCGTCTTCCTTTTGTTTACAGGCTGAAATAGCATCCCAGTCTTCCTTTTTAGTAATCAATAATCTCGGCAGAACTTGTATCAGGAATTCAGGTAGTTCCTTAGCTCTTTCTCCAAGACCAACTCCCGGGAGCCTGCCTTTTTCTTCTGTTTCCAATGCATCACAACTTAACTTTTTCTCACCCACTTCCCACTCTTTTTCCTTAAGCTTTTCATAAATCCCTGCAGGTAACAGTACTTTCAATAGCTTCAGAATGTCAGCGTACGTATAATCTCCTATGCGGAGGATGTCTTTTAATTCACGGTGAAACCCCCCCCCCCGGGTCTTTATCATGGCAAGGCAGCATCTTTTTCATTTCTAGTATTTCTATTTTCGTTAAGGGGGTGTAAACATACACTCGTTGTAACTCATTGGCCGCGTTCTTGACGGGATGAACCTCTCGTAGGGGGTTCTGTCTGTCTACGTGTACGTTATGTCTACCGTGGTGTAAGACTGGAGGCATGCATGTAGTCTGAGAATCCAGATACTTATGTTGTTGATCCAGGATAACATTAATTAATTCAGTACCTAAACCTGTCCATCTGTCTAGTAAAATGTAGTCTAGTAATTTATGAAAGTGACCAGGATCAGAATATCGACTCTCATACAACGTTATCAAGTGTTGGACCATGTAAATACCAGCCAAACGCTGTTCGTTCGGTGGCAGGCTTAAGAAAGTCTGAGCCACTATATCACTGCTATATATATTGGAATTGGACACCCACTGGGTGGCTGACCGGGCCAACTCTATTTTGTGTTGTGTGGGAGGTCGCTCGCTCCCTATCCATTGTTTCAGTGCTTTTTCAGTAGCTTGGAATAGAGCTTCAAGGGAATACCTTTCTTTTATAGCTGGTCCTTGTTTACGGTAATCGAGGCACTTGGGTCTGTCAAACTGTCGTGCTTTGCCTACATAATTACTCTTGCCTTTTGGATCTTCTACCTCTTCCGTGGATGACTCACCCTTCTCGTCAGACCCTACTCTGTGTCTTTCTATTATTTCCTTTCGTATTTTCTTGTACATGCTATCTATCTGTCCCTGTTTATCATGTCGACCGGCATCTATGTGATCGCTCCATTCTATCAGACCTGGTTTTACATCTCCGTCTCCTTCGTCTTGTTCCCTGATCAGGCAGTTAATAATAAAACGTAGGATATGGTTCTTAACCCCTACCTTTCTTTGTACCATGGCTTGTGCTATACTGTCGGGTCCCTCCCCCGTTCTAATTAAACGATACATTCTATCTAGGTGTTCTTTCATGTCTGGTAATGTCTCTAGATATGCAACGGCTTGTCTTAGTCTACGTGAAATCACGAGCATTGAACCCTTTCCTGGTTCTGGATCATATACACAAAATGAATTTCCTGCATCTACAGTAGGCACCCCTCCCACTGCCCCGGGACCTACGTCATCTTTTACGAGCGGCTGCTGGAGTTGCTGGAGCTGATCTGCTGGTGGGGGTGGAGGGAAACCTGCATTTACGTAGTCCGGAAGGGACTCGTCTAGATACGAGGAAATGAACGCCTCGGATGTTGTCGGCTTTATTCTACGTACTCTATATGGTACAGGTGGTGGCGTTCGCGACCTACTCGGTCTTTCTGAGATGGTCACTTTAGCTAGTTCTTCTGCCAGGACGGGATAAATACCAGTAACAACGGCATTTCTTTTTCTATCAACCTGTTCTGTTTTGACCCGTTCCCCCTCCTCCCGTAGTTCTTTTTCTTTGTCTTTGTCCGCTGCTAGTTTAGTTCTCTCTACTTTGTTCAGTTCTTTCTCTGTTCTCCTATGTGACTCTTTTCGCCATAACTCAATGGCATCTTTCTGAGAGGGTCTTGACTTCCTTTTCCATAGCGCTTCCTCTACTCTCATAATGCATTCAGAATCTCATGTTCCCGAGACAGGCCATCTATACTTTTCCTCCAAGTCCTTCATATAGTCTACCCATAAGTCTAAAAACAAAATGGCGTCTAGCCCGTGCTTATTATACATATAATGACCAGGTGTGTCTCTAGGCGGGATGTTAACTGACTCTTCTAGTATACCTTTTCTGGTCCCTATCTGACGCAACTTCGAAAACAGTGGCATGTTGAAAACAACACAATGAAAATACAATACACAAAAAGAGACTGAAACAATCAACAATCATTCACACTACAACATCATATTAAAATATTCAAATTGAATTCTATTTCCATATGAAATGTTCATTGTTCAGTATATTTCTCTTAGTATTTTAGTGTGCAGACTTTATTGCTTAAGGAAAATAATTAGTATTTCTTGTTCTTTATGAACGTTTCTATTGTTGAACTTTAAAGATTGCCCGAAATTAAGAATTGTGCTCCACATAACTTTGCTGTGTTACAGTATTTTATTTTTATGTACAAATTTTGTCTCATGTGCATAGCAACTGATGTTTTGTTTTGCTTTAATAATCAGCTTATGTTTATTAGCTTTTATTATTCAATAAAATGTTACAAACACAACAAATGGTAGTTGATATGTATTTACAACTGCAGCATTTTTATTGTATGGGAACTTTCAAAGGGGCCAAAAATATGGTCTGCGGGATGACGGAGGACCACATTGGCATCATCAGGGGGAGGTTTGGGCAGGTGATTGGGGGTATGTGTAAGGTTGGAAGTAGGGGGAACAAAGCATGTACATTGTGTGGACTGTGACTCCTGGAGTTATTGTGAGGGATACCATGCTACCCTGTAA
This sequence comes from Lissotriton helveticus, assembly GCF_964261635.1. NCBI lineage: Eukaryota > Metazoa > Chordata > Amphibia > Caudata > Salamandridae > Lissotriton > Lissotriton helveticus. The sequence goes on along the minus strand of NW_027611725.1, from coordinate 1,566,420 downwards.
ATGAATCCCCTAGAGATTATTATCAACCTACCTTATTCGGTTTTATAAAAGAAAATGATAAAAGTCATACATAAAATGATAAAACATCTTCCAAGTTACAGATTGACAAATATAATATGTCTAAGTTCATCAAAACACAAGATAAAAATTCATGAATTACAGTACAGAAGTTAATCGCAGCTTGACCTGAGTCTAACAGCAACCAGTAAAAAGTTGTAAAAAGATAAGAGCTGGTCTCACCCTCCTAAAACCCGCTTTTTTGAGAATGGGAATAATCAATAACTTTCTAGGGACAGCATAAAAACTACAAAACATTACAAAGTGCATCATGTCCTGAGGAGACTCACTGTTGCAGCCACAGGGCATGAGGCACTGGCCTCCGTGGAAGCTGCAAGGGTGTGCCAAGAGGTAATGGAAGAGGTTGAGCTGAAACCGATCATGGATGCTTTTAAACCCTAGAAGATAAGGTTCGCTGGTTGGTGCAGTTTTTGACACGATGTACTTACGCACACTAGGCTAACACAGCTCATTTCCCTCTCTATCACAGCGGCTCATTCTTAAAAAAACACTCTTTGACCAGAGAAAGGTCCCTCTTACATATGCGCTCAGGGTTAGCGAATAGTTCCCACCTACCCTGGAGAGGCCAACTCTTCTATACTGGAGCCATCGGATGCTTGAGACACGGTCAAGTGAAAGGCATTCCCATAGGACATCTTTGCAAATTGTATTTTCTTACCTAGCCCAAATATTAAGCCACAAAGCCAGGGGACGGAAAGTCAGTACATCTGAGAGGAAAGGCATCCCCAACTCTTCATGCACAACATAAAATGGGGTGCTTTGTGGGACTGAAAGGCCCATCGCAGGAAAGAGTTTTCAGCACTTTGCACTGCCCCTACCCCAATGATGCCCAATATCTCCCTCCCATAACTAACCTTTGAGATATATTTAGCTTCATATGTCTTCAAAAGAGGCCCTATTGGCTTCCCTCCCACTCTGCTGGCAAAGTTAAAAACAGTTGCAAAAGCTTTCACTAGATCCCCTTTCCTCCAAGTAAGCAAAGGGCACCAACTCAAGGAATCGTCAAACACAACACCCAAATAGGAGAAAACATTGGTCTTTGGTATTGACAAAAGTCCGAGTTTAAAAGTGAACTGTTTAGCTTTACGAGAAGTTGTAGGCCCTTAGCTATCCTCGCCAAGAGGACTGCGTCATCCGCGTATAGAAGGACTGGTAGGCTACGCTTGCCTACCTGGGGACAATCCGCATTTGTGGCCAAAAGGGCCTTGGCTAAGGAATTAATATATAGGTTAAAAAGAACGGGTGCTAAAATGCACCCATGACACATCCCTCTCTTGACGTCAAGCAGACTGGACACTTTCAGGTCCTTTGAATAGCGGACAACCATGGTTGAATCACGGTGAAGATCCCTCAGAAATAAAATGATGTTACTGTCAATGCCAATGGAGGACATCAACTGCCACAGCGTGGACCTATTAACACAGCCGAATGCTGAGGACTGGTCCATGCAGGCTAGGTATATGGGGCTGGAACGAGCCACAGTGTATTTGTTCAGAACCATGTACAGGTGTAAACACTGTTCCACAGTGGAACGACCTTGGCGAAAGCCGTTTTGGATATCGGATAAAAAGTTGTTTTCATCAACCCAAGATACAAGTGTGTCAAGTACCATGTGGCCCACCACCTTCACCACAGAGAAATGAGCCTAAAACAATAGGTACTGTACCGATCTCCCTTTTTAAATGCCGGGACTATATAAAGCCCAAGAAACTGAGCGGCCAACCTGGACTGCAGCATTGAGAACAGTTGTGAGGACAGGCACCCAGGTTTCCATGTGGGCGATGTAGAGATCTGGCGGGATTCCATCTGGCACGTGGGCCTTGTTTTTAGACAGACCCAGAATACCGCCTCTCACCTCTTTCATGGTGAAAATAAGTTCTGACTTGCCTTCCACCCTTTCCTGCCCCTCAATTGGAGGGGTATCCGACTGGAAGATACCCTCGATATTATGTACCCAGTCATCCTCTGTGACATGGGCATCTAGTAATTCTAGTAATTAGCATTATTTCCAGATAGAAATGGGCTGTTAATAATGCCCCAGAACTTTGAGCTATTACGCAGTGTACTAGCCTCCACTAAATCGATCCAGGCCTCCTCCTTCAGGGCAGGCTTGCGAGTTGCTAGAGCAGCCTTATATGCTCTTCTTAGTCCTTTGACCGCCACCCGGTCTTGGTGCTTAACACCCAAGGCCAGTCTCAGATTCCTGGAAGCGTGGGAGCACGTGAGTCAAACCATCGTGGACCTGGTTGCTTACGGCCCCCACCCGGGGCCTGTAGTAACTTCCTTATGACTGTAGACATGGATCCAAATGCATCCATGATGTCCGGAGCACTTGCATCATCATCAAGACAGGTTGCAAACTCGCTGTGACACTTAGTTAAAAGGGACTCGTGGAGTAGCTCTGGGACAATGCACCCCCACTTTACGCTCCTTCCTGCTTCCACCACTTTAAGGGGGACACCAGCCCCCCAGCTCACTTTGGTGTGTCCGAGTGTTCGGGTCCAGCCTGTTAAGACACAAATGGGGTTGTGGTCACTACATTCACTTGCCTGCACAGAAAAATCGGTAACCAGAAAATAAAAGGGAGTCGATGCAAAGGTGAAATCATTAAAGATCTCACACCCTCTCCCAATAAAGGTGAGAGTAATGTCAGCTTATTCATTACAGATGTTAGATCAAATTCAAGCAAGATGGAGTTAATCTCAATACCCTGGGGAGTATGTTCCATGTGTAAGCCTGCTTGTCATGAACAGCCCATAGCTTCCACTCCTCGCCTGATGTCCACACATAAATGAGTGTTAAAAATCCCCTGTTGAAATTTTTTTATGATAACTCTTACCTTTCAAGATGCTATGCTGAAGTACAGACCCCAGCAGAGTTATATTGCCCTCATCCGGGTGTGTAACTCCCGCGTTGTAAAAGTTTACCAGAAGTAGCTTGCTCTTTCCACTGGACAACAACATCACATGTAAATTGAGAGAGACATAGAGTGAGGTAGCGGAGATGCCAAGGACAGCTGAGAAACAAAGGTGATAAGTCCCCACTTGGCTCTCCCTGACCTGGATGGGGTAGCTGGAACGAAGATGGTTTAATACCCATCCTGGTGATAATTATTGTCTACAGCCCATGTTTCCTGGAGGCATATCACATCAAAACTCTTAACAAGGGCCAACCATTCGGTGTTCTCGATCTTGCTCTCCAGCCCCGCTATATTCCAAGAAAGAAAGTGACACCCTCGGTTCACACTCAATACCTGTTCTGGGGAAATACATTTTCCTGGGATGCGGGTGCCACAGGGTCCGGGAGACCCACACATCGTTAATCACAATCTTCCAATGAGCTAGGAGGAGTAAACCTATTTGCTGTGTTTACCCCTGTCACCCCCTCTGCACAACCCCTATGGTCCACCTCTTGGAGCTGCTCGCGCTGGGTCCGTAATTGGTAATAATTGGGTCTGTAGAAGTATCTCAGCGGGAGTGTCAAGATTGCTGAGTTCCAACACCTGTAGTTAGACTGGGCAACAGAGCTTAAGATTCGGTTTACCATGACTGGATTGTTAAAATTGATGATAATGCAGTCCCCCAGCCAGGATCTTGGCGCTACCAACCCACTGTGTCCGGTGCACCATGAGAGTTTGGTTTTCCAGCCTAAGTCCAGGGGCAATGTTGGAATTGAGCCAGTGCACCACCTTATTGTTCAGCTGGTAAAAGTTTTCCTTGCTCCCGGGGTTGAGGCATGGTACTCTAGCTAACACAACAACAAGCGGAGTGGACTCTGGTAGGAGATGAAGAGAGCCCAAACTAGGAGAATAGTTAATCAAGTCCCCGGGGCATGGCTTCCAGCCCTTCCCACCTATCATCAGAACTGTACAATCGCCCACTTTGAAACCCTGAGATTGCAGAGACTGAAAAGATACTGGGTTCTGGGTGCCCCCCGCCCCCCTCCGGTTGGCTGGACGGTGCTGAGGGTCAGTCTTGGGCAATAGGTGCCGTTGTATCTCCTACCATGTGACTGGGCTGCGTCGTAATAGACACTGCTCTGTCTCCTGCTCCCGTGCCACTACCACTGGGACTGGAAATGGTGGTCGAGATCGTAGGCCTTGTAGGAGGGATACTTGTGGAGAGAAGGGCACGATCCCTTTGCAAGTAGCTATCAGTGAAGACAGGTTGCTTTCCAGTGCAGAAAGTCAGAGTAGGCTGGGGTCCAATTTAGTTCCAAAAGCTGACAGCAAGGCTGCTTTGAGCATGTCTAACGAAATACCATCCAGGTTAGGCACTTCTGGGTGGACTGCTGAAGATGACTGTGATCCAATGTTCTTTTTGCGTTTACAAGGGCCTCCAGCAGAGGGGCGCTTCCTCTTAGCTCCTCCTGGGCCCAACCCATAGCCAGGGATCATGTCAGGGGCTGACCTAAAAATTGGCGACTGGGCACCGACCCGTGTGACAACAACTGGTGTAAGGGGGCGATACCCCCAGCCTCGTCTTGAGGCATATCTTGAGGTATGAATGAAATGAATGAAAATTGCACTTGTATAGCGCTAGACTACCCGGAGGCCTCGCAGCGCTTGTGACTGAATACTCAACGCGAGCTCGGGCAGTTCAGCAGATTTTACAATACAGGTGCGTTTTCAGAGCTTTCCTGAAGGACATGTGGTTACTGTTACCTCGGAGAGATAAAGGGAGAGTGTTCCAGAGCTTGGCCGCAGTATGGGAGAAGGAGCGGCCTCCCCAGCGGGCTTTCCTGACTCTGGTGGGGGTGGCCAGCTGGAGGGTGCAGGAACGAAGGGAGCGGGACGGGACATAGGGTGTAGCCAAAGGATGAAGAATTGCGGGACCTGTACGATGAAAGACTTTGTGTAGAATGCACATGGCTTTGAATTGTACTCTTGCCGCTACAGGGAGCCAATGGAGCTCCTTTAGGGCATTCCTCGCTGACTGCCAGCGGGGGAGGTTATAGAGTAGACGGGCCGCACTGTTTTGTGTGACTTGGAGCTTCTGGGTGACGGAAGTCGGAGCTCCCATATAGAGAGCATTCCCATAGTCCAGGCGGGAGAGTATGAGGGCCTGGACCAGAACCCTCCTTGCCTGGAATGGGAGCAGAGGGAGCACCTTCCGCAACATCCTCATGATCCCAAAGCAGGTGGCGGCGGTCTTAGTCGCTTGGGTCGAGAAGTCTAGAGCTTTGTCGAGCCAGATCCCGAGGCTCTTTATTTGGGACTTAGGGACGGGAGGCAAGCCCAAACATGGTGGCCAGATGGATGCAAGGGCAGAGGGAGAAGGGTTACCCAAGAGAATGATGTTTGTTTTCTCCCCATTAAGTTTCAGACAGGAAGATTGCATCCATCTAGCAACAGCCTCTAGACAGGGACCTAAGGTGTGGGACGATCCCTCAGAGTGGTCTAAGGAGACCACCAGTTGGGTATCGTCCGCGTAGGTGACGATACGCACACCGAAGGGATGGACTATCCTGTCTAGGGGATCCATGTAGGCATTAAAGAGGGTGGGGCTCAGGGAGGAGGTATGTCCACCAAGCCTACTTGAGGGGACTGAGTATGGGAACCACCATATGGAGCAACAGAAGAAACCCCTAGGGAAGGGTGGAAAGGTGAGCAAGATAATTGTCTAATAGCCAGTTCAATCTCCTTGTCCAGAACCCAGCAGCATGCTGCAAAAAAAGCATCATATCTATGACTTTTATGGGTTTTTTCCATTTATAAAACCGAATAAAGTTTGTTGAGTCCCCTAGTGTTTGGAAGAAACATAGATTAGACAGTACTGGACCTTAAAATAAGCCTTTTCTGCCTGCTATTGCTGCATTTGGGGAGCTAAGTCTACACAGGAAGTAACTTGATTGGTATGAAATAAAATCTTAGGCATCGCTATCTCCTTATTATACCTTTAGGGCCCGATGTAGGTAATCTCAATTTACCGATTCTTAAATACCGAATTTTACCGATTCAGTATTTAAGAATCGGTAAATATGATGTAGGTAAAAAATAGCTAAAATTTACAGATTCTGTAATATTCCTTATTACCGAATCAGTAATACCGATTCGGTAATGAGGAATACCTTCCCATTCATTCCTATGGGCCTTGAATGAATAGGAAGCCATTCACTATTACCGATTCGGTAAATACCGAATCAGTAATAGCGGGAGCATATTCAAGGGTGGCTGGGTGTCACATTGACACCCTGTTACACCCCTGAACCGATTCCTTAAAATCACGAATCGCTAAATTACCAAATCCTTATTTACAGCCTCCTACATTGGAAAGGGCTAAATACCAGTCTGTAATGGAAAATTCACAAATTTTTTACCATTACCGACCGGTATTTAGCTACCTACATCTGGCCCTTAGTCTCTTATCGGTAAACACTTTGAGTGCTTGGAAACTGCCTCTGTTATAGTAGCGAGTGCTTTAAAAAAATCCTTGTGAATCTCCCCCCCCCCCCAACAAGGTGTTCACTGATTTGGGCAGCCACAAACCTCACTCATTTATTTGTGGCTTCAGCTCTTTGCCAAAATATTGTGGTTGAGAACTCTCTATTCAAGGTCTGGGCAGCTTGCACTCAGTAGCATTTCCATGATAAGAACAGTCCCGGTCTCACCATCACAGACAGTGACATCCACTAAAAAACAAGATGGCATCTATAAAACCAGGAGATTTGTTGTTTTTCTTAATTCTCAGCCTACCCTTGTGCCAAATTGTGTTCTCAAGATCAATCTCTTCGTTTTGAACAGTTACAGGAATAACTTAAATCAAACAAAATATTTGAAGTAAATTTGTAATAGAAAAACAGGACTGTAACCTTGGATAGTCTTAGATGCATACTTCGTATAATCCCACTTGTACCATACAGCAAGCGGCAGCTAAACCGCCACTCAACTGATCGGCCATCTTACACGAGGCCTTTGAACACTGCATGTACACGCTGCGGCTGCCAGCTACATCCCGTTTATGTTCTCTGCCATGTTTCGTTAACCAGAAGCGCGGAGAGAAGCCACAATAATGTATTCGTTCTTCAGAAATCGAATGTGGAGCATTGAAATTTCAAATGAATATATGAATCTTTTACTTATACTTTAAGTTCTTTGACTCTAAGTTCCCTGACTGATTGTAACAAAATGTACATTTGAGCTAGGACAAGTGGATACTGTCCTTATAGAATCCCTTTGGGATCGTAAAGAAGTGCCACACTCAGCGCAACTTCCTGCAAATTCGTTTTTCTACTGCCTTGCACTGAAAAAATAGGAAAGATTACATCAAAGATGGCATTATGAACTTTGGCACTGTATCTTATACAGGAATCCTAATTTAACTAATTTTCCTAATTATGTTACTTTGCCCTGTGGACAAAACATTGATCCACAGTTTTCATCTCATCCCGGCTGGTAAGTGAGTCTTAACATGCTTTCTAGTGTTGCGAGTGTTGAGATGAATACATCTAAGGTAGTTGGGTTCTTTCCTGGTAGGAGGGTTGGCGGGCCGGATGCTGGTGAAGCTGCAGTTCCGGCAGGAGAAGGGTCCTTGGGTGCGTTTCGGGGCAGCAAGGCAGCAGGTGCATGATCGTCCGGGGTTGAGTGCGTGGAGGGAGCTGAAGTAGTACCGGAGACGGGCGTCGTGGCGTTCGCGGTGGCCAGGTGTTCTGACTCTGGGCGCGGTCCAGGCGCGGACGCCATAAGAAGGGGAGGTAAAAGGGAGGAGCAGCTGGGTGGTGGGGGCAGATGAATGGGCGAGCGGGGTCGCAGCGGCCAGAAAACGGGGGAGAAACGGCAAGGGTACAGAAGGCAGAAAAGGCACAGAAATTGCACAAGAGGAAAAGGAGGAATGGGAAGGAAAACAACTAACAATCCAACAAAATGCAATACAAAATACACTAAGGCGGAGTGTAGCAAGTGGAGGGACGGGGCCGGAGGGGACGCAGCGGCGGAGAAACCATGGGAGGAACGGCAAGAAGGCAGAAGGGCACTGGGCACAGAAGTAGCGCAAGAGGCAACCGTGGTAAGGAAACAAACAAAATAAACAATACAACAAGCAATACAATTACACAAAGCAAACTACCACTGGTCACAAGGGATGGGGCACAGGTGGTAGCCTGTAGATGGAGGAGGGCCCGATCTCGCACCTGATCTCGCGTCCAAGGCAGCGGCAGCGATCTGGGAGACACGGGCAGAGAGGTGGTGCTGTTGCGGCGTGGGGAGCCACCTGCCTGTGCAAGGGTCAAAGGTCGTTCTCCTCACCGTGCAGCAGCCACCATAAGAAGGGAAGATGGGAGGGAGGAGCATCTGGGAGGTGGGGACGCATGAATGGGCGAGCGGAGGGTTTGGGCCGCAGGGGGCACAGCGCTGGAAAAACTAGGAACGGCAAGGGTACAGAAGGCAAAAAGTGCACAGAAATGGCACAAGAGGAAAAGGAGGAATGGAAAGGAAAACAACTAACAATCCAACAAAATGCAATACAAAATACACTAAGGCGATGTGTAGCGAGTGGGGGGCAGGGCAGCAGGGGACGCACCGGCGATGAAACCACAGGAGGAACGGCGAGAAGGCAGAAGGGCTCCGGGCACAGAAGTAGCGCAAGAGACAACAGGGGGAATGAAGCAAACAAAATAAACAATTCAACAAGGAATACAATTACACAAAGCAACCTACCACTGGCCACCAGGGATGAGGCACAGGTGGTAGCCTGCGGGTGGAGGAGGGCCTTGAACGCGTGTCCGAGGCAACAGCAGCGAGCTGGGAGACACGGGCAGACAGGTGGTGCTGTTGTAGTCTGGGGAGCGACCTCCCTGTGACAGGAAACCTATTGTCCTACCTTCCCCTGCTCGGCCATGGCCCAGCAGCAGGAGGGCAGAATTGTGTCTGGCATCGGCAGCAGACCTAGGTTGCTGTTAGGCTCTGTAACGTCGGTCCCGGGAGCAGGGAGGGTTCCCCGGAAGAGCTCTCCTGTGATTGGAATCATACCTTCAACACCGGATATGGTGTTGGGGTATGATTCCAACAGGTTTGATACCAAACATGCCCAGGTTCGTTCCAGTCAGTTTCGAGATGCTCATCGTGTGATGACTCCAGGCCTCTCTATTTCAGGATGGCTGTTCCACTTACAAAGCCTGGAGAATGGACTCCAGGGTTTGTAGGGGTGTCCCGCTCATGCAGGGGCACCCTCACACTTAAAATCGAGCACCCTGCCTATGAAAAGACCTGCCAGAGTGGTGACCTCTAGGGTCTAAGTGCAGTGGAGAGAGATATAAGTAACTTATAGCTCTGGTGAGAGGTGAAGGCACCAACTCACACAGTCTGCAATGGCAGGCCTGTAGGCAGGATTTGGAGGGACACTCATGCTTCAGCCCAGGGAGGAACCCTGGTGCACCTATGCCCCAGGTACTTCAGTACCATATAATAGGGACTTACAAGGGTGCACCAGTAGCCAAACAGGAATGTACCAAGGTACTTGCCATAGCCAATTTAGGGAAGAAAGAACAGAGGCTAGGGTACTGGTTAGCAGGATCCCAGCCAGACTAATCAGAAACATTATAACACCGGGCAAAAAGGGAAGGGAGCCACAGAAGCAGATCCTACTTTGCTACACCGCTGCAGACAGCCTTTTTTCAAGTGTCACCATCCACAATTTATGGTGTTTGTTGGAGCAGAGGCTGTGCCTCTCACTCTCTGAGGAGGACTCCCATGAACTTTGGAAAGACCATGGCAGTTCCCTTCAAGAGGCCAGGTTGAATGAATGAATGAATGAATACGCACTTGTATTGCGCATGGCTACCCAAGGGCATCCCAGCACTTCTTGTGACACCTTATCATTCACCACTGCTCAAGGAAAGAGAAACGTCTTCAACTGCTTCCTGAACCTAAGATAGTTATGTTCAAGACGAATATGGTCCGGACGCTGGTTCCAAAACTTGGCCGCGTTGTAGGGGAACCGTCGACCTCCCGCCCGTGACTGTTTAATCCTAGGGACTGCAAGAAGTTGTTTATTGTTAGATCCAAGAGTCAGATTGGTGCGATATAATTACACCAAGGACTTAATCAAAAAGGTTGAAATTCAGTTATTTCAAGGTCCTACAACACTGGCACTGGGCGCCGGAGTGGGTCTATAAAGCACATATGGCAGAGGATTCCAACTCCTGGAGGTGCTGAAGGTGTGGTTCACTGGCCTGTGACATTTTGCATTTCTGTAGGACTGTATAGTACTTTTGTGCTACTAGGGCTCAGTTTGGGATACCTTGATGACCAACCTAGGGGTGACACCACAATTAACGACCCGCTGACCTTGCTTCACAAAATGTCAATATTCCCAGATTTAACCCACCATGGTAAGAGTTGGCTGGCTACGGCCTTCGTAGAGGCAAAGGTGGAATTTTATGCCATTGGTCATCCACCACGCTACCGTCTCATAGTACATGGCTCTCTGACATGCACAACATGGCGACAATACCTATTTGTAAGCTGAAAGACCAACTGCAGAAGTGTGGGGACCCTTCCTACATCGGTAGCAGTATACGCTGACACCAATCGGCCTGGTTCCGTCCTCTGTGCCTGCCCCTTGATTACTTTGGGGGTGGGAGTTGGCTTCTTGAGGGGCTGCCAGGTGGCCTGGCTCCCTGACTTTTCACTCCTGTTCCCATGTCCCTTCCCCTCGTGTTCCCCCTCGTCCTCCTTCCCTAATCATCTGCGGGATCTTCCTGGCCGTAACACCTCTATCTCGAAGGGTTATGCTATTTGTTTTTCCTGTTCTCAATGCATTCTCATAAGTTCCAATTTAAACAGTATCTTGGACTCTGCTTAATAGATGATCTTTCATACCTGTTGATTGTATATGGAAAATCGATAAACAATTGAGATATTTAAAAAAGGCCCTCAAGTTTTTGAAAACTAATTGGCATACTGATGACCTTACAGGGAGTGATGTCACTTAACATTTGACTTTGACTATGTAAAAGGAAGAGACATTACTGAATTTATAGATATGATGAGAACACGTGTAACGTGATACAAGTAACAACCAAGTCTCACTAAAATAAACATTCACATCAGCATTCTATTGAACTGTAACATGTGCAGTGCTCAAGGTGAAATATGAGAAAGCTTTTGCCACCAAAATGTGGACGGGGAGTCTGCTCTGTACAGAAAGTTAGGGCGATGCTACTCAGCACACAGCAGATGTCATGTGTGACGTTCTAGGTCATCTCCATAGTTTTGAAGAATGAGCCAGGTTTGAGTCAGACTTCAGCACAACCTCTAAATGTGTGAGTGTCACTCGTGATGAGTGAGACTTGAGGGCTCTGATGTATGCACGTCTGAACTAATGTCATTGTTGTGTCACCCAAGGCAGCTTGCATGACAATGCTGCAAAGAGTTGATGCACTCACTAATAAACGGTGTATTGATGATGAGTGTACTGTGATATAGGGGCCTATGTGAAGGAGAACAATATTTTCGAGTAGTGAAATGCCCCTCCCCTGTTCTTCAGAGCAGAAACACCCACACATTTTTATGATTCAATGCACGCTGTGAGAAATCTTTGGATCATTATTGATTGCTCTATGATCTTAGGAGTTAATTGTTTCAAAGACATATTGCTTTATTTTTTTGTGACTGAATCTCTGTTGAAAGATGGAGGTGGTTACTCTAAAGATAACAAAGCATGGAAGAGGCTGCTTTCTTAATATTTTAGGAGACAGTTGACCTCTTAAATCAGAAAGTCAAAACCTAATTGGGGCCTACCTTTCAGTCTTTTCTACTGCCCTGCACTGAAAAACTAGGAAAGATGACATCAAAGATGGCATTAAGAACGTTGGCACTGTATCTTATATAGCAATCCTTTTTTAACAAATTTTCCTAATTATGTTACTTTTCCCCCGTGGACAAAACATTGATCCACAGTTTTCATCTCATCCCGGCTGGTAAGTGAGTCTTTACATGCTTTCTAGTGTTGCGAGTGTTGAGATGATTGCATCTAAGGTAGTTGGGTTCTTTCCTGGTAGGAGGGTTGGCGGGCCGGATGCTGGTGAAGCTGCAGTTCTGGCAGGAGAAGGGTCCTTGGGTGCGTTTCGGGGCAGCCAGGCAGCAGGTGCATGATCGTCCGGCGTTGAGTGCGTGGAGGGAGCTGAAGTAGTAGCGGAGACGGGCGTCGAGGCGTTCGCGGGGGTCAGGTGTTTTGGCTCTCGGCACGGTCCAGGCGCGGACGCCATAAGAAGGGGAGGTGGAAGGGAGGAGCAGCTGGGTGGTGGGGGCAGACGAATGGGCCAGCGGGGGGGTGGGGGCGCAGTGGCGCGAAAAAGGGAGGATACAGACGGCAGAAAGGGCACAGAAATGGCACAAGAGGAAAAGGAGAAATGAGAAGGAAAACAACTAACAATCCAACAAAATGCAATACAAAATACACTAAGGAGAAGTGTAGCAAGTGGAGGGTCGGGCCGGAGGGGACGCAGCGGCGGAGAAACCATGGGAGGAACGGTGAAAAGACAGAAGGACACTGGGCACAGAAGTAGCGCAAGAGGCAACAGGGGTAATGAAACAAACAAAATAATCAATACAACAAGCAATACAATTACACAAAGCAACCTACCACTGGTGCTGTTGTAGTCTGGGGAGGGACCTCCCTGTGACAGGGAACCTATTGTCCTACCTTCCCCTGCTCGGCCATGGCCCAGCAGCAGGAGGGCAGGATTGTGTCTGGCATCGGCAGCAGACCTAGGTTGCTGTTAGGCTCTTTAACGTCGGTCCCGGGAGCAGGGAGGGTTCCCCGGAAGAGTTCTCCTAAGACCAATTTCACGGACCAACTGATAGATCGAATTGCTATACATGTGCTCTCCTCAAATATATTTCTTTTGTTGGGGGATTTTAATTTTCATGGTGAAAATCATACGAACCCTGAGGTTAATAAACTCCTCTCTACTCTTGACATGATTGAACTCACACAAAGAGTTACAGGCCCAACTCATCCAGCTGGCCTCTCTCTAGACCTAATCTTTTCTAATATTGATCATCTAACCTGTAACCTCCCAGACTCTCTCACTTGGACCGACCATTCAATGATTAAGTTCTCTATCCAACAGCCATGCCCTAAGAGCTCAGACTTAAGTGCAGGGAAAAAACAAGTGGCGCAAGACCTTGGCGAAATCTTTCTGTAGAAGCCTTTAATGAGGATTTTTACCTGGAATCACCAAAGAAGGATAAGGATGCTCCTACGACGTTGGAAGAATTTAATACCGCCTTTGTGACAGTTTTGGATTCTCCCCAATGTCCACCATCAGCCCCCTGGTGCACTTCGGAGCTAAAGATTGAAAAATCCAAATGCAAGAGATAGGAGAGACTTTGGCGAGTTAGTAAAGACCCACAAAATGAACTACGGTTTAAACAATTCTTGTCTAGCTGTAATCGGAATTTAAAATCAGCCAGACGTCTATTTATTATTAACCAAATTGAACGTGCCAGTAACGTCCCAAAGGCCCTTTTTAATTTTGTATCTCTCCATGTCTGTAGACAATTGCCTATGGAAACACAAGATTTTTGTAATTCGTTAGCAATCTATTTTCAAGAAAAGATAATTGATATTTATGCTAACTTTTCATCGATCACCTCTCAAACCTTGAAGGCTCTATTAGAACAGAGCAGTACAAAAGGGGGTGGTGATGGACGGAGCATCTGAACCAATCAAACAATCACACCCAGTCAAAAGATCTGGGTTTGATCCATCACCGTTCTTTAGCCCACTCTGCCACCCCAGTTCAGACATAGCTATATGCAAATCAGTCTGACCCTGTGCCTCATGGGAACAGTCCAGCCCGAACTGCCAAGCCATGCCTTCCCTGGACCGGAAACAAGCTTCCGAAGACCGGTTTCTGGCATTCCAGCCGTCTTCAGCCCGGCTTGCTTGAATCCAGTGGCAAAGTGAGCAAGGGACTCACGTCTGAGCATACCCTGCCACACTTATGGCAGCCAAAGCGGTACAAAAGGGGGTGGTGATGGACGGAGCACCTGAACCAATCAAACACTCACACCCAGTCAAAAGATCTGGGTTTGATCCATCACCGTTCTTTAGCTCCTCGCCTGCTGATGAAACCCACTGAGCTGCACATTGGCTGAAAGGGAGAAGGGTTTCCTCTTCCGGGTCAGCGGCGACAGAGACAGCACCAGCAGCGTTGGTGACATCACTTCCTGTCTCTCCTCGCGTTCAGCCTGCTGCAGAGGAGGAAGGAGCCCTGTCTGTCTGTGCAGATCCCTTCATCTTCAGCCCCTCACAGACCCCAGATCTGCCCCCCTCAGGTTCCAAGGCGGAGGAGAGTGCCCGGACAAGTTTTTGCTCAGGTAGGAGCTCTCTTCCTGCTGCTGAGACTGATTAGGGAACGGAGGAGGAGGGGCCTGTCCAGGGGTGCAGAGGAGGAGAGGCCTGTCCAGGGGTGCAGAGGAGGAGAGGCCTGTCCAGGGGTGCAGAGGAGGTGAGCCCTGTCCAGGGGTGCGGAGGAGAGGCCTGTCCAGGGGTGCAGAGGAGGTGAGGCCTGTCCAGGGGTGCAGAGGAGGTGAGGCCTGTCCAAGGATGCAGAGGAGGAGAGACCTGTCCAGGGGTGCAGAGGAGGAGAGGCCTGTCCAGGGGTGCAGAGGAGGTGAGCCCTGTCCAGGGGTGCAGAGGAGGTGAGGCCTGTCCAGGGGTGCAGAGGAGGTGAGGCCTGTCCAGGGATGCAGAGGAGGTGAGCCCTGTCCAGGGGTGCAGAGGAGGTGAGGCCTGTCCAGGGATGCAGAGGAGGGGAGGCCTGTCCAGGGGTACACAGGAAGTGAGGCCTGTCCAGGGGTGCGGAGGAGGTGAGGCCTGTCCAGGGGTGCAGAGGAGGTGAGGCCTGTCCAGGGGTGCAGAGGAGGTGTGGCCTTTCCAGGGCTACAGAGGAGGTGAGGCCTGTCCAGGGGTGCAGAGGAGGAGAGGCCTGTCCAGGGGTGCAGAGGCGGTGAGGCCTGTCCAGGGGTGCAGAGGAGGGGGTGCAGAGGAGGTGAGGCCTGTCCAGCGGTAGAGGGAAGGCGAGACCTGTCCAGGGAGGGCAGAGGAGGAGAGGTGTGCAGAGGAGTAGAGGCCTGTCCAGGGGTACACAGGAGGTGAGGCCTGTCCAGGGGTGCAGAGGAGGAGAGGCCTGTCCAGGGGTGCAGAGGAGGTGAGGCCTGTCCAGGGGTGCAGAGGAGGTGAGGCCTGTCCAGGGGTGCAGAGGAGGTGAGGCCTGTCCAGGGGTGCAGAGGAGGAGAGGCCTGTCCAGGGGTACAGAGGAGGTGAGGCCTGTCCAGCTGTAGAGGGAAGGCGAGACCTGTCCAGGGGATGCAGAGGAGGTGAGGCCTGTCCAGGGGTGCAGAGGAGGTGAGGCCTGTCCAGGGGTGCAGAGGAGGTGATACATGTCCGGAGGGGTGCAGAGGGGGTGTGTCGTGTCCAGGGGTACAGAGGAGGTGAGACCTGTTCAGGGGGTAGAGGAGGTGAGGCCTGTCCAGGAAGAGCAGAGGAACAGAGGCCTGTCCAAGGGTGCAGAGGAGATGAGGCCTGACCAGTGTTGCAGAGGAGGTGAGGCATGTCCGAGGGTGCTGACGTGGTGAGGCCTGTCCAGGGGGAGTGGAGGAACTGAGGCCTTTCAAGGGGTGCGGAAGAGGCAAGGACTATCCAGGGGTGCAGAGGAAGCGAGGCCTGTCCAGGGGTGCAGAGGGGGTGAGGCCCGTCCAGGGCTGCAGCGGAGGTGTGGCGTGTCCTGAGCTGGGGGTGCAGAGGAGGTGAGGCTTGTCCAGGAGGGCTGAGGAGGTGAGGCTTGTCCAGATGGGGGGCTGAGGAGGTGAGGCCTTTCCAGGTGGGGTGCAGAGGATGTGAGGCCTGCCAAGAGCAGGTGAGGCCTATCCAGGGGAGCAGTGTCTCTCTTTGGGGCCTGTGTATAGCGCCCGAGACTCAGGGCGAAGTCAGAGGCTCTGCATGGGGTGGAATGAACTCTTGGGTCCTCTGTCCTTAATGAAAATCCTTCACCAGAGCTCCTGTGAGAAGCACCTGAGAGGCCTGTCCAGAGGAGGAGAGGCCTGTCCAGGGGTGCATAGAAGGGGAGGGGTGTCCTGGGGGTGCAAAGGAGATGAGGCCTGTCCAGGGCATGCAGAGGAGGTGAGGCCTGTCCTGGGGGGTTGGGTGCAGAGGAGGTTAGGCCTGTCCAGGGGTGCAGAGGAGGTGAAGCCTGTCCAGGGGTGTAGAGGAGGTGAGGCCCGTACAGAGGAGTGCAGAGGAGGTTAGGCCTGTCCAGGGGTGCAGAGGAGGTTAGGCCTGTCCAGGGGGTGCAAAGGAGGTGAGGCCTGTCCAGGGGTGCAGGGCTGCAGAGGAGGTGATGCCTGTTCAGGGGGTGCAGAGGAGGTGAGGCCTGTCCAGAGGGTGCAGAGGAGGTGAGGCCTGTCCTGTGCTTGGGGTTGCAGCCTGGGTTAAGCCTGCCCAGCTAGGAATGAAGAGAAGGTGAGGCATGTCTGGATAAATGTGCAGAGGATAGATAGATTTATGGTTTGATTAATAAAAATCATTACAGTATTGACGTACAGATACTAAAGCATATATCAATTGACTGTTAAGATGTTCACACACAATGAAAAGAATAAAAAGGAGGTTCACTCATTTCTGAATTCATGCTACATAGTTTCCTCACAATCTATAAAATCCAAATGCGGCCCTTGGGCCAATAAAGGTGTCATGTGTGATAGCAGTTGGAAGAAACTTATGATATTCAACAATAATAATTGCATAAAACCTAGTCAGCACCTGTTCGAATCTTTTTGGCTCTTAAGGTCATTCTACTTCAAGTGGGACTGCGTCACCAGGTGAGTTCTGAACTAAAGACCACTTCAATTACGTTACAGTCAAAAGTCACTAATAATTTGTTACATTTTAACTTCGTATTAAAAGAAGGGAGCTAGGGTCTCGCCTTTACTAAAAACCGACTAACAATCCCACTTATTTAGTACAGATCAACTTTAAAGGGATTGGGAAATTGTGCAAATTAGCATTTTTATGGAGTTGGAGCAGCCCAGTGCTGGTTGATTATTGTTGGCTCATCGGCTCTCACATTGAGTAAGCCTTTGTGCCGCTCTTGGAACAAACCTGGTGAACCGATGTTAAGCATCTGGTTCTCTGGGTTCATGGATGTAAGGCTGGCTTGATGGCAGGAGCAAACACCAAGCTTGTTCCATTCGCCCCGTAACAACATTTTTCGGTCATTAAGAAATACAGGGCAAAGACATACCACGTGCTCAATGGGTTCCTTACAACTCCCGCTCTCCTACACATGGTGTTATCGTTTGTATGGTGCCAAACATATTTTTTTCCAGTACTCTGAATAGGTATATGACAGATATGGGGCCTCAACCCCTGCCTTAAACCCTGATCCAAGTATGTGTACGATATGCCAGTTTCACTCTGTCCGACTGAAAAGACCTGGAACGAATGGTGGTTTTAATCAACATTTTGATGCTTGTTGAGAAGGATTAGTGTCCCAGATTTCTTTTGCCTCCAGAAGTTGTAAAGAATCATCTAAGTAGTATTGATATGATGGTCCCTGTTGACCAAGTGATATTTCCTGCCACATCATAGCCTCCAGGCTCAATTCTCTGGCCGAGCGTAGCTTGTTGCACAGCTTGATAAATGCTCCAGCTCCAACTGCTCAAGGATTTGGAGGCCAAACTCAAGTTGAATCAATGCCGGGGATCAGGATTTTGGTAGGCTCAACACTTGCTTAAAGAGCCTTGTTGTTATTTTATTCACCAGACTGTTGTCCTTCCCTAACATAATCTCCTGACTGTAAGTAAGATAATTGGAGATTCTGGCCTTCAAAACAGGTATTAGAGGGTTTTGAGAAAGTGAAGTGCACCTCCTATCCATGTGGACCCCTAAATATTTGTCTGCGGCGGCCTTTTCGCCCTCCTTGCTATTTCCTTCACCCGTAGGTAATCACCCTTGTCTTTGATATAGATTTAATTCCAGGTCATTTGAGGTGGTGTCGGAGAACAACTGAGCAGGCAGCCTCTGCAGCCCGAACCTGGTGTGACTAATCAGGATAAAGTCATCTGCGTACAAAAGGTTGCTGACCCTGGTTCCCCCGAGTTTTGGAGGGAGGGAGTTCACATCTTCATGTGACTGTGATAGATCCGAGATGAAGAGGTTGAAAAGGAGAGACGACAACACACAACAATGCTGAGTTACGTAGGTGCTTTAATTTCCTAATTTCAGCAGATGCTGTGGTTGAGTTCCCTCTTTTGGTTTTTTGTGAGCAGTTGGCTAGAAAAGATCTCCCATGATGTAGAGAGCGGGGTATCATCAAGGCTCCTTGTCGCTAACTGGGCTCGGCATGCTGTCATTAATGTTGCTATCAAAGGATTTGACCATTTTAACTTTTTAAGGTTCTCTGTAAAAATTCCTTTTGATGTCAGACGTGTCGTGGCGTGCCGAACTACACTAAGTTACAAGATGATTACTTGGGGTCGATGGTCACTATCACCTCGTGCAGCGATGGTGTAATTTATTTCTGATCAGAGGGAGCATCTCCTTATTGCATATAGTGTAGTTTAAAAAAGAATAAGTGCGGCCATTTGTTCTTGTCCAGTTTGGAGGATTGTCCATGGAGAAAAGACCATTCAAAGTTATATAGCCCAGATGTTGAACTGTGGTAACACCTATTCACTAAGTTTACTGTATTTGTTGCTGGTAGGCTTTGTTTGTTCCATGATGGGAGGGCTTCTTGCGTTGTGCTCGTCTGGAGAGTCTTGAAAGAGGTTTGTGTTGTAATCTCCAGTTGTCAGACATTCATACTCACTTAATAGGTTACACATGATTCGGAGCAGGTGATCAAACTTGAGCCTCTTCTCCCTGGCGCTTGGTGAAATATCTACGTTGATCAAGAGCATTTGTTTGGTAGATTTGGAGCTTCTGATTCTAATACCGATAATCCAATCTTTTTCGAATTGTAGCTGCCCTATGTTCACGTTTAACTTGCCATTGCCAGGTGCTGAGGAGGCGAGGCCTGTCCAAGGGATGCAGAGGAGGTGAGGCCTGTCTAGGAAAGGTGAAGGGGAGGTGAGACCTGTCCAGAAGGGCAGAGTAGCTACGGCCTGTCCTGTGCTGGGGATAAAGAGGAGGTGAAGTCTGTCCTGGGCTTGAGGGGTGCAGAGGAGATTAGGTCTGTCCAGGAGGGGTGCAGAAGAGATGAGGCTTGTCCGGAAGTGGTACGGAAAAGGTGAGGCCTGTCCAACGGGGTGCAGAGGAGGAGAGTCCTGTCTTGTGTTGGGGGAGGTGTGTAGAGGAGGTGAGGCCTCTCTAGGGGGTGCTGAAGCGGTGAAGCCTGTCCAGTGGGGTTAGGAGTCGGTGAAGCCTGTCCAGGGAATGCAGACGAGGTGAGGACTGTCCAGAGGGGATGCCCAGGAGGCGAGACCAATACAGAGGTGGTGCAGAGGAAGGGAGTTCTGTCCACGGTGTACAGAGGAGGTGAGGCCTGTCCAGCTGGTACAGAGCAGAGGTGCGGCCTGTCCTCTGGTGGGGTGAGGCCTGTCCTGACTCTGCATGATTTACTAATACTGTAATACTTCTTAGAAATGTTGCTCATTTTGCCCCCCTTTCAGTCCATATTAAACCAGTGTACGCCCCCCCACCCCACCCTCTTGATCCCTCCAGATAATGCAGGCTCACCTGTCGAAAGAACTACAGACAGAATAGAACCTTTCCACCTGGTGGACACTAAACACTTCCTGTTAGTCTCTCATTCGAGTGCACTCCTATTGGTGCTGCGGCTGCCCAGAAGCAAAGCCCTCAGGTACATTCCCTGACCTCACCTGTCAGAATGTCAGGAGCGCCCCAAGATCTTATCCCACATGACTGCCCTCGAGTGTGCTAATCAGCCCCAAATCAGTGAGATCGCCCTCCAAACAAACTTCTCTCCTTCAAAAATATGTTTCACTCAATCAATCAATCAAGATATTTGTATAGCGCGCTACTCACCCGGAGGGTCTCAAGGCGCTTGGGGGAGGGGGGTCCGCTACTGCTCGAACAGCCAGGTCTTGAGTTGCTTCCTGAAGGAGAGGTGGTCTTGGGTCAGACGGAGGTGGATGGGGAGGGAGTTCCAGGTCTTGGCTGCCAGGTAGGAGAAGGATCTTCCTCCCATGGTGACTCTTCGGATGTGTGGAACGGTGGGGAGGGCGTGGCTGGTCGATCGTAGCTGGCGGGTGGGAGTGTAGAAGGTCAAGCGGTTGTTGAGGTACATGGGGCCCAGGTCGTGGAGGGCCTTGTGTGCGTGGGTGAGGAGTCAGAATGTGATTCTCTTGCTGACGGGGAGCCAGTGCAGGTCTCTCAGGTGTCCGGAGATGTGGCTGTGTCGGGGGATGTCCAGGATGAGTCGTGCGGGGGCGTTCTGGATGCGTTGGAGTCTTTTCTGTAGTTTGGCTGTGGTTCCGGTGTAGAGGGTGTTTCCATAGTCCAGTCGGCTGGTGACGACTGCCTGGGTGACTCGTCATCTCAAAAGATTTCACCAGGTTCATCTAAAGGATGAGAGGTGAGCAGTGCACATTCGAACAGCCTCCTCGTATCCGTCAGGACACACCAAAGCTGCTCTAATGTATGTAAAAGTTGAAGATGCATCTCGTTAAAGAACCCTACATCACAAGTGCATTAACCGTCAACAAACTGCCTCCTCTTCTATCACTTTATGTCATGTTATACGCACTTGTAGAGCGCATGGCTGCCCAGCAACAGGGCGTCCCAGTGCTAAATCTGACAGATCAGACGGTGAGGAAGCTAGTGGTTGGAGAAAAGCTACCTCTTGATCATTTTCCTGAAAGCCCAGTGGTCTTGCGTGCTACGGGCAGCAAGGAGAATGGAATTCCAAAGGGCTGGTGCCAGTGCTCTGAACAAGCGCCCCCTTGCTCTTGTCCTGTGCACTCATGGGACACGGGCCAAATGCAGGTCCGCAGAGTGCAAGGCTCGAGCCGGGACATACAGAGAGCACAGCTCGCTCAAAATTTGTGGACCCAGGCCATACAGGATCTTGTGTGTCATACACAGATTCTTACAGTAGACTCTCTGTTCTTTAGATAGCCAGTGGAGCTAGCGGAGAAGGTCTGAAACATGGCAGTACTGAGGTAGTACAAAGAGCGCGTGGGCAGCCACGTTCCGGGCCCATTAAAGTGTTGGTCACAGCTTCATTAACACCAAGTAGCAACCCATTACAGTAGTCTAGTCGTGACAGCGCGGATGATTGGACAATCACCTTTCGAGCAGGTGCGTCAAAAAGTCCCAAAATGGGTTTCAGGCCATGTAAGACACAAAAGCAAGTGCCAGCCACTGTCTTAGCGTGCCCCTCAAATGAGAGAGCACATCCACCGAAACTCCCAGGTTCTTGACCATGGATTTCGGTTGAGGTGGGGTTCCAAGGGCCACAGGCCACCATTGATTGCCCCATCGATGGGCATCACGGCCCACCAGGAGCACTTCTGACTTGGTGGACTTCAGTTGAAAGTAGTTAACTACCATCCATTCAGAGATGGCCGTGAGGTTGTCTTTGATTTTCGCCTGACTTTATGCTTATCTTTGACCATCTACAGCACTCCATTGCCTTTTCCACTGGGTTCATGCAATAGTAATACCACAAAGCAAACACAAGAAGATGATGGACGGAGCGCTGGGACTTTTCAGACACTCACCCCAAGTCACAGATCTGGGTTGAATCCATCATCGTTCTTTAGCTCACTTCGCCACCCCAGTTCAGACACAGCTATATGCAAATCAGTCTTGACCCTGTGCCTCATGGGAACAGTCCAGTCCGAACTGCCAAGCCATGTCTTCCCTGGACCGGAAACAAGCATCCTGGGACCGGTTTCTGGCTAATCAGCCGTCATCAGCCAGGCTTGCTTGAATCCAGTGGCAAAGTGAGCAAGGGACCCACGTCTGGGCATACCCTGCCAACTTAGGGCAAACAAAGCAAACACAAGGAATGATGGACGGAGCGCTGAAACTTTTCAGACACTCACCCCCAGTCACAGATCTGGGTTGAATCCATCATCGTTCTTTAGCTGACTTCGCTACCCCAGTTCAGACACAGCTATCTGCAAATCAGTCTTGACCCTGTGCCTCATAGGAAGAGTCCAGCCCAAACTGCCAAGCCATGTCTTCCCTGGATTGGAAACAAGCATCCTGGGACCGGTTTTGGGCTAACAGCCCTCATCAGCCAGGATTTTGGTTCGGGCTGGACTGTTCCCATGAGGCACAGCGTCAAGACTGGTTCAAGACTGATTTGCATATGGCCAGGTCTAAACTGGGGTGGCATGGTGAGCAAAAGAATGATGGATTTAACCCAGATCTCTTGACTGGGGGTGAATATTTTAATGTGTTCTACATTTTGTCCATCAATTATGTGTCTTTGCTTCCTCGCCCTAAGTGTACCGGGTATACCCAGACGTGGGTCCCGGGCTCACTGTGCCACTGGATACAAGCCATCCTTGCTGAAGAGGTGTGAAACCCTGAAACCGGTCCTAGGATACTTGTTTCCAGTCAAGGGAGGACCTGGCTTAGCAGTTCGGGCTGGACTGTTCCCATGAGGCACAGGGTCAAGACTGATTTGCATATGGCCAGGTCTAAACTTGGGGTGGCATGGTGAGCAAAGGAATGATGGATTTAACCCAGATCTCTTGACTGGGGGTGAATGTTTTAATTTGTTCTACATTTTGTTCATCAATTATGTGTCTTTGCTTCCTCACCCTAAGTGTACTGGGTATACCCAGACGTGGGTCCCGCTCTCACTGTGCCACTGGATTCAAGCCATCCTGGCTGAAGAGGTGTGAAACCCTTAAACCGGTCCTAGGATACTTGTTTTCAGTCAAGGGAGGACCTGGCTTAGCAGTTTGGGCTGGACTGTTCCCATGAGGCACAGGGTCAAGACTGAGTTGCATACAGCCAGGTCTAAACTTGGGGTGGCATGGTGAGCAAAATAATGATGGATTTAACCCAGATTTCTTGACTGGGGGTGAATGTTTTGATTTGTTCTGTGTTCCGCCCTTCAATTGTGTGTCTTTGCTTCCTCGCCCCAAGTGCGCCAGGTATACCCAGACATGGGTCTGGGCTCCCTGTGCCACTGGATTCAAGCTATCCTGGCTAAAGGGGGGTGAAACCCCGAAACCGGTCCTAGGATGCTTGTTTCCAGTCCAGGGAAGACATGGCTTTGCAGTTCGGGCTGGACTGTTCCCATGAGGCACAGGGTCAAGACTGATTTGCATATTGCCAGGTCTAAACTTGGGGTGGCATGGTGAGCAATAGAATGATGGATTTAACCCAGATCTCTTGAATGGGGGGGAATGTTTTGATTTGTTCTGCATTGCGTCCATCAATTGTGTGTCTTTTGATAGTAATACCACATACATATATACATTCATCCATATTGGCATGCCCAGTTGGCCCTTGTATAGCTTCCCTGTTCGCTCATATACTTGCCTCACCCTATGCTGGGAAGCCGTGCTGCCCTCCATTCACTATTGCCAGCCATGGAAGGGGTGACCATCCATCGTTCAAGGCATTGCTTCACCCCTTGCCTTTCCAGGGCAGAGGTCACTAATTGCACATCATCATCCAATCTGCATCTTTTTCACGTGATCATGGGCTGTCTGGTTCCCATCACAACGGAGGGCCTTCAGGTCCTGCCATCTCGAATGTTCCTCATTTGACTCCAACATCGCCCACCAGCCATTTGGCTCACACGTTGTTCCTTCAGGTGGGTCTTCTCGCTTCCACTCCTGGTTCACCTTAAGAGCAGGGATTGGATGCATTGATGCCTTGTTGCTGCCATTTCTCAGCATTCGGTCGGACACTGCATCAGCTTAAAGTTGCTCAGAGAGCATGGTGTCTGTAAATCTGAGTGTGGTTGACTGATTTATGGAGGATGGGCAGAAATATGTACAAAGACTTAAACATGCTGTTTTGTTTTAATTTGTATATTTCATGGGCTCTAAATAGAAAAATTGTGTAATGAAGAAGTGGGCTTAGCTGTTTGGATATGCTCTCTGAGACTGTGAATACACTGTATGTTGTCTCAGACCTTGTTCAGCCTGTGGGTGTGCTGTATGTTGACTCAAACCTTGTTCAGCCTGTGGGTGTGCTGTATGTTGACTCAGACCTTGTTCAACCTGTTGGTGTGCGGTATGTTGACTCGGACTTTGGTCAGCCTGCGGGTGTGCTGTAAGTTCACTCAGACCTTGTTCAGCCTGTGGGTGTGCTGTAAGTTCATTCAGACCTTGTTCAGCCTGTGGGTGCGCTGTATGTTGACTCAGACCTTGTTCATTATGTGGGTGCGCTGCATTTTGACTCAGATCTTGTTCCGGCTGTGGGTGCGCTGTATTTTGACTCAGACCTTGTTCAGCCTGTGTGTGGGCTGTAGTTTGACTCAGACCTTGTTCAGCCTGTGGGTGCGCTATAAGTTCACTCAGACCTTGTTCAGCCTGCGGGTGTGCTGTAAGTTCACTCAGACCTTGTTCAGCCTGTGGGTGCGGTGTATGTTGACTCAGACCTTGTTCATTATGTGGGTGCGCTGCATTTTGACTCAGACCTTGTTCCGCCTGTGGGTGCGCTGTATTTTGACTCAGACCTTGTTCAGCCTGTGTGTGGGCTGTAGTTTGACTCAGACCTTGTTCAGCCTGTGGGTGCGCTGTATTTTGACTCAGTGCTTGTTCAGCCTGTGGGTGGGCTGTCTGTTCACTCAGAATCTCCTATACCTGTGGGTGCGCTGAATGTGCACTTAGACTTTGTTAAGCCTGTTGGCGCGTTGTCTCGTCACTCAACATTGTCCAGCCTGTGGGTGCGCTGTATGAGCACTCAGACCTTGTTTAGCTTGTTGGTGGGCTGTGTCTTCCCTCGGACCTTGTTCAGCAAGTGATCATGGTTCCTTATGTGTCCTTTGTAGTGCAAGGTTTGGATTTGGAGGATGTTGTGTGTTGTGGGTTTGGTCGTAGATACCAGAAGAATAAAAAGGTTAAAACAAATATTCTATTATTCATAGACCAACGGTGCTTCACAATGGTTTTGTAGAGAACAAGAGTTTGTTTTCCTTTGTAAGTTAAGGACAGTTGTTTTGGAAGATGAGATGAAGTGTGATTCACGTTTGATACAGATAAGCTCTTGGTTGACGCGTCTCTTCACTTACTTTCAAGGTATTCTGGGACGGGCCAGGTGGTGCGCTGCCTCCCTCGGAGGAATAAACAAGATAACTGTCAGGTAACGTTTCCTAGTGCATCCTGTTTCCTTTTCTTCTATTTCTTCTCAAGTCTCTCTCTGTGTCTGTTTTTTATCTCTCTTCAGCTTCAAGAATTTGACTCCCTCTCCAGACCATTCTCTAGCTAGATAGCATATGATTTAAAAAAAATAAAAAAAATAAAACAAATACGTGGCTTTAACGTAGTCCTCTTCCTTATTTGTTTTTATGCTAGCTGTTTTAAGCGTGTTTCGTGACAAATGTTGGTATACTCCAGGGTCAGGCTATTTATCTTCGGGTTCCTAAATTGTGTGATGTTTTTTGTTATAATTAACCTACATGGTACAACCCTCCTTTCCCCCTTTGTCCTGCCACATTTGGAATGCTCTATCATCTGTTGGCCTGAAGGTATGGAAGCTAATAAGGCACTGTTGAACTCTTTCAGTGTATTCTCTTCATACCAGTTTTATTCTTTCTGCCTCTTACTTTAGGGCTCTTATAAATGCTAAGGTTTATCTGGCAAAGCGTGCCGCCACACATGGTTGTTGTAGCAGTGGGCAGCCTCCCCATGTTCCCGCAAACCTCCCCCATCAATTTTTGAGTTTCCACTAACCCTGGCACCCACCTGATGCAGTCACATTCTCAAGGAATATGAATGTGGTGGGGCCCTAGCGCAGGTCTGGGCCCTTCTCGGGTCGGGAGGCACTGGGCCATCAACACGATTGCCTCCCATGTTCCCAAGCAGTCCCTTGACTGTCGACACATTTGTCTCCTCAACACCCCGTGATTCTATCCTCTCCTTGGTCTATACCTGCCCCATCCTTTCTCTCTTGATCTGACTTCCAGCTCTTTGCGTCCTCCCAGCCTGCCCTTTCCTGTCCTGTTTTTCACCCCCAGGGCCACACTGGGTCTCTTTGAAGAAGAGTGGAAGAGAGCCTCTTTTTTATTATTCTTCTGTCTCTGTAGTATTTGTCTTTTCTTATCCCATTTTAGTTTCCTTTCCCGTTATGCTGTTTTTTTCCTCTTTTTTTAGGTGTTGGAGTGTCTGGGTCCTGTCAAAGGAATGTGACAAGTTCCAGTCCACCAGGTAAGTCCTTATCCTCAACATAATTTGAAATGGTGAATTCCACTGAGCTTACTGGACACAGCCTCAGTCTACGGTGGTGATCCAGGGGAAGAGGTGTAAAATTTGTGAGCTCAGATATATGATACCCACCACATCGTAAACTCAGTCCTCAGCAACACAATTCACAATAACACAGAGTTTGGCCCATAGAAACTCTACAATTTAATCACAATCATATGGTCCTCCTTATGAGCTAATAGGGACTCAGATAACTAGAGATGGAAAGCCACTCCTTCATGAGGACCTGTAATAAAGAAGTGCCTAGCTAATAATATTCACACACTATTAATAAAATCAGCAATAAGTAAGGACAAACACATGGAATAGTTATCAAGTTATCTTTATCTAAACTTCAAGATTGAATGGTCAAAGCACAAACATGCACTAGAATGATTTAATAACGGTTATTCTTTTGTATACAGGTAAATCACAGCACATCACAGCTCAGACCAAATACATCGTCAAATAACACCTACTGTGGAAGGAAGAAAGAAAAAGAGAGAAAACATATTGCAAAATAGAACACGCAATTTGGAATCATACAAACTAAGAATTGGTTGTAGACTTATCAGGACACAAGGTGGACCCAGTAGAACGCTAGAGCACAGCGTGCAATAGCGGGAGTCATAAATTCTAAGGGTAGGTGAAGTTGGCGGAGTACCACTACGCAGAATTCTGCGGAGTTGAACAAAAACTCGGTGAAACTCCACTCCGTAACTCCGTCTCGTCTCATCCCAATTAATGAAACAGAAACCTCACATACTTTTGGTAAAACAACAAGTAACTCTATCATTACATGCTAAAATGCATATAGTCATCTCACAAAAGTGAAAATGAAAATTGAGCAAGCATGGGAGAGTTGATGATTTTGGGGTCCTCCCTAACCTAAGGAGAGAACTAAGCAGAAGCCTTGGACACAAAGAGCATATCAGGCTGAACGATTCAATGGTGGTCCCATCCTCCTAGGACCACCCCAAGCACAGTCAGTTATGGTCAAAATTACAATCCCAACCAAAGGCCCTGCAAAGCATTATAGGACGAGATTCTAGAGTGCAGTGAATATTATAGTATGCAATATCAAAACATTCCTCAAGCTGCATCTCTCCCGGCTCAGCTGAGAGCTAATACTATAATATTCACTGCACTCTAGAATCTCACCCCATAATGCTTTGCTGGGCCTTTGGTTAGCATTGTATTTTTGCCCATAACTTTGCTTGGGGTGGTCCTAGGAGGATGGGACCACCACTGAATGATATGCTTTTTTTTGTTCTGGGCATCTGCTTGTCCCTTCCCCTAGGTTAGGGGTGACCCCAAAATCATCACCTCTCTCATTGTCTGATATTTTAAGAAGCTCACTTTTGTGAATTGGTTATATGCTTTTTAGCATGTAAAAGTAAAGTTATTTTATCAAAGGTTTGTGGGTGTAGTCAGAGTTTTTGCATGAACTCCGTGTTTCAATGTAATGCGTAGTTAGCAAATCTCCGCAACCTCCACTAGCGGACCTGAGTTCATTGCCCACGGTTAATATATTCTTCAGCTGAAAGATTTGACCTGCTCAACTTCACCATCTGGTAAAGTGCGGAGGTAATCAGGAGATTTCAGTTCAGACCGACAGCAGGTCAGGCCAAGGATTTGCAAGGGAAAATAGCAGCGTGCCGTCCTTTTCCCAAGGGGCAATTATGCCTCTAAATGATTTCAGTTCCTGCCCACAAAATAACTTTTAGGTAGTTTGCATGATTTCCATTGGTCGAAATCCATAATGTAACCGAGGTGTGATCGTTCTCTAACCCAAATCGTCTGGAACCCAGACGTAATACCTTTGTTCAGTGGTCATTGTTCTTTAAGAATGTGCAATATCACTTCCCTTCGGAAATAGTAAATACATTTGCAACTCAACGTGTCCACTCCACTCGCTCTCTTCTGACTTTGCAACAAAGTCAATACAGCTTAATTCTAACAGAAAAGATGTCCATTTTTCAAACTGTAGGACAGAAACTTCAGGGATAATACTCATTGCTACTGTGCAATCAGGTCAACATTTTTAGTCCATTCGAAGGAAATAATGAAAGACTAAATACATTTTAGAGGCCTACATGGAAAACCACTAAATCACTATTTTCTAAAGAAAAAACATGCTAATGTTGAAAACATTAAAGAACTAGAGATGCACAAGAAATAATATAAAAACACCATTTCATTATACTTGTAAGCATTGCCTAGTTACGTTTCAATAAGAAATATGCAAGCACATTCTCTCAGAATTACATCTCAAAGAAAACATAAGCAGGACTCATTTTACTTGTGCATTTTCATAATCATATTTTGTTTTAAAACTACAGACTGCATTACTACCTTTCATATTATTTTCATAGCACATTAGTAGGTTTCTCTCTCTGCACACTGTTAGTCATGTTTCTTAAGTATGTATTATGTATTAGTATCACACCCAAGGGTAAGGAATTGATCAACCAAAACACTCTTAATAAAATTATCACACCAGTGGCGTTTAAAGCAGTGATTACAACAAGGCAGATTCCTTTGTTGGAAGAAGTGGAGTGGAGTGGAGAAGTGTGGCTGAATGGTTAGAGCAGGCAGACCTTGATGCAGAGCTCTGGCCAGGGACCAGGGTTCGACTCCCGCCTCGGCGGGTCTCCGGCTCATTAATTTCCCTGACTGGATATTCTCGCCTCAGTGCCTGTTCTGATCATGGGTCCCACGCTGCAACTCTGGGCAATAGCTTGCTTAGTCTCCACAACGGCCCCAAAAGTGCTGGGATGCCTGGCTGCACCTGGGGGGTGCCCAGGAGTGGACATTTCCCAGTAAAGCCAGGAAGGGTTCCTAAGCGGTATACGGACAGCGCCGGGAGACCTCCGGTGGAGGTAGCTGTGCGCTTTACAAATTCCGACATTTACATTTTTAAATTTTTTGTTCAATGAAATGTCCCTTCAAGGATGCCTGAAATAAGGAAGAGCAGAGTCCTTTAAATGGGCAGGGGAGTACACAACATCTGATAATTCATTAAAGGAGGTACAAATACCCTACTGTGATGCCAGTCGTCATCACAGAAAGAGTAAATTGTTGGTGTTGGATGCTTCTGAGAATCTGTGTCATGATGCATGTGTAACTTGTGTTTCTTTCTACAGTATTCACTACTTTTGCTCTCACGACATTGAGTTTCAGTGGTCCCAAGTTCCCTGTCTATGCAGTATCCATGAACTGTTTAACCCCCTTGGAGTGCAACTCATTTATAATTTCTAACTCTATTTTTACAGGTCACTGAAGAAACAAAAAGAAAAAGAAATGTTGTAATGCTGGAAACATTTCTAAAAAGGGTTATTATGAGGAAAGTAGAAACATTCTAGATCTCTAAAGAAGAAACCAGTTCTATGCACCAGGAATGGTGAGGAATTTGATGCGGAAGAAACTGCTAAATGTGAAAGTGATTTATCGACTTTCTTGCAATCATTATTTGTGGTCAAACCTTGAA
This sequence comes from Lissotriton helveticus, assembly GCF_964261635.1. NCBI lineage: Eukaryota > Metazoa > Chordata > Amphibia > Caudata > Salamandridae > Lissotriton > Lissotriton helveticus. The sequence goes on along the minus strand of NW_027611725.1, from coordinate 1,536,508 downwards.
GTGCAATGACCAGGAACATTTACCAAGTGTCAGTTATTGGGATTGAATAACCTTTGAAATAATAACTGTACCCGCAAGTAAATTGAAAATCTACTGCAACTACTAATTATAAGAATATTTTAACTTAAAGGAAACATTTCACGATTGGTCAAGCAAAGAACATCGGCAACAACTGATCCTCACACAGAGCACTTTGGAATAATCAGTGTTGCAAATTCTGTCTGATGGTTTATGAGAAATGCCATGGAGACCTAACCCTCTCTCAGCAAATCAGTATCCGTAGACGTGATGTGATGTGACAGAACTGTCAGGAAGGCTAATAACCTCAGTTTACACGAGCAAGTTTATGTCTCCGTCTCCTGTGAATCGGAGGAGAGAAAACCTTGTACTTCAAAAGTAACTGAAAATGTTCTTCTCAGATGTCATTACAGCAAAGACACTGGATTAACATCGACAATATGGAAAGATTTTTCCCACCAACTCTGTCTCTTGGGTTGATCTATGTTGTTTCCAAGTGTGCTAGACCTCCAAAGTTAATGGTGTACCTTTATGGGCCTCACCGGAATAGGAAGCTTAAAAAGGGCCAGTGTTACACTATTGATAATTCATAAACGACCCTAGCATGTTCTAATCCCTGTTCATTGGTTGTATAAAAAATTTACTTCACTTGTAAGTACTAATCCCCAAAGATCCAATCACTGCTTTTCAAACTCCTAAATGAAATGCGATAAACTGCAGTCAGAATGAGCTTAATTCCACTTGAGGGAATCCTTGTGGGCATTACTTGGAAAAAATGAATCCATGAGGGGCATCTTAATAAAAATAAGGGCCCCCTCAGTGAAAGTTTATAAGACAAGTTAGATAGGCTGGCTTCAAAGGTAAGAACATTGATCTCCAAATAAAAGCTATAATTAGTTAAATGCAAATGCAAAGAAGAGCTTCAGCAGCGTAGTTTAGAAGTTAATGTTGAGTTTTAACATAAACAAGTACAGACTCCGGAATTAGATTCAGACTTAAGATGGCATGTATCCAGGAACAAACCCAACTTGGAGATACAAACAACTTGAATAAGAGCAATGAATGTGAGAACAGCTTTGGTTATCAATCCCACCTCACTAAACACAAGAGAACTCACACTGGACAAAAACCGTATCAGTGTCCTGAGTGCCAGAAAGGCTTCAGTCGGAAAAGCGATTTCATTCAACATGTGAGAATACACACTGGGCACAAACTTTATCAGTGCACTAAGTCCCTGAAGTGCTTTAGTCAGAAAGACCATCTCATTCAACAAGAGAGAACTCATACTGGGCTCAAACCGTATCAGTGTTCTGAATGCTGGAAAAGCTTCAGTCAGAAATCTACTCTCTCACAACGTGCGGTAACTCACACTAAGCAAACACATTATCAGTGCTCTGAATGCTGTAAAAGCTTCAGTCGGAAATTCAGCCTTACTTTACATGAAAGGACCCACACAGGGCAAAAACCTTTTCAGTGCTCTGATTGCAGGGAAAGCTTCAGTCATAAATTTGGTCTCACTCATCATGAAAGAACTCACACTGGACCAAAACCGTACCAGTGCTCTAAATGCTTGAAAAGCTTCAGTCAGAAATCTGGTCTCACTCAACATGAGAAAACTCACACTGGACTAAAACCATATAAGTGCTCAGAGTGCCAACAAAGCTTCAGTTGTAAGGCCAATCTCATTCAACATGAGCGCATACACACTGGGCAAAAACCTTATCAGTGCTCTGAACGCTGGAAAAGCTTCAGGCACAAATATGGTCTCACTCAACATGAAAGAACTCACACTGGACTAAAACCGTATCAGTGCTCTGAATGCCAGAAAAGCTTCAGACAGAAAATAGCTCTCACTCTCCATGAGAGAACCCACACGGGGTACACACCTTATCAGTGCTCTGAATGCTTGAAAAGTTACAGTCAGAAATCCGGTCTCACTCAACATGAGCAAACTCACACTGGACTAAAACCGTATAAGTGCTCAGAATGCCAACAAAGCTTCAGTTGTAAGGCCAATCTCATTCAACATGAGCACATACACACTGGGCAAAAACCTTATCAGTGCTCTGAATTCTGGAAAAGCTTCAGGCACAAATCTGGTCTCACTCCTCATGAGAAAACTCACACTGGACTAAAACCGTATCAATGCTCTAAATACCAGAAAAGGTTCACATTGAAAAAAATCTCACTAGACATGAAAGAACTCGCTCTAGGCAAAGATCTTATCTCAGCAACATACCACCACATCATTCTCCAGTCTCTGTGTCTCTGTGCCACGAAAGACAAGACCAACCATATGCTAACCATTCCTGTCACCACCCGAAATAGTCCTAATGGCTTCTGTTCCAATGGGACACAGCTTCGTATTACAAAGATCAACTTTAGTGACCTCTTTCCAGCTCCTTTTTTGTTACAAATGGAACCTACTTCCCATCTGCTGAGGACAGTTTCAGTTTCACGAGCTTTAAAATCACATCAGACATACCCAAGAGAGTCTCACAGCTAATCTGAGTTGTACATTTTTAGTACTACAAAAGAACTACAAAATGCTTTTCACAAATTACGTGCGGTTGTTCTGCCTCTCCTATCTTTTTCTGTGTGTAGTTGTCTGCCCCGACTACACAGTTTCCGCACACGTTAGTATAGTTTTTAGTAGTAAATGTGGGAGGGACAGAGGGAGTGGCTGAAAAATGGAAATGCTTATTATTAAAGGGGAGGGATGAAGGCAGAACTAAGGAGGAGTATAGGGAGGGGTTTAGGGAAAAGACAGGCACTCACCCACTAAAGAGTAAGCCGATTGCTGTTTATAAACTACAACTCTAAAGTCACTAAGACATAATGTACCTAAAACAATCGTAAATGTACTTGTGCTCAGAGCGGGATTAAGTCCAACATCACACATGGCCATCCACTGGAACTGCAGAAAACTCCCATAAATAATAATGGTGGTAGGGACATAAAATAAAACCCCATAGGAAATAATGCTGAATTAAATATTTAAAACTAGTTAAAAAAATCTATATAAATGTAATTTAATGGCAAACAATAATTAAAGAAAACATTTCAATATTGTTTAATGTTTTAATACATTTTAAAAATGTAAACACTAGTACAACATTCATTATTAGTAAAGTCAAGTTACATGTGTTCAGCACATTTAATAATTATTAATACATAAACAAAATGTTACTTCAGATGGGAAACCTTTAATTTAATCTTAAGAAAAATTATAATCTTTAATATGTTCAACTAGGGTGGAGATCTCCCTGTGCAAAAATATATGGGATATTTTGAATGTTTTTTAAATTAAAAAAAGAAATCTTTTTAAGTTAAATATTATTGTAAATTAATTTTATATACTTTAAATGTAGAACAAAATGCTTGAATACTATTAACTTTTATTTTAATTAAATATGTATTTGATTTTAAATGTGTTAAAAATGTTTTTTTAAAGATTTGTTGAAAAATCCCACTGAAAGTATAATCCCTGTATTTTCTTATTATGTACTCTAAATTACTAAATTGCCTCTGTTCAGATGGGACGGAGCCTTTAAAAAAGTTTTGTGTAGAATTAATTGAAATTACTTTTTGTGAAAAGACAAAATACATTATTTTAATGTACCTTTATTTCTTAGGAGGTTCTATTTCTAGGTCTCGGCTAGACACTTGCTTGTGCTGTCTCAAAGAGACATGTTTATCTCCTTTATGGGCTTCAGCCCACCCACAGACTTACCATTTGCTGGCTCCACCATCGATCTAATATGATTTATCCCCATTTGTCCATGGCATACATTTGTCATGTCTCTACCTACTAGAGCATAGACCAATTACTACTATCCATCCCCAGCTGCCATTTTAGCATTTGTTTTCAGTGCTACTTTTTTCTTTAATTCAGAGCACTTGAGACGAACGCTCATGGTTTATGGAGCACCGCTGTAAACCGGAATTAAATTCTTGTTCTTATCTCATAATATTTGCTGTCCATTCAAACACCAAGATCAAATGTCAGATGCTGTCTCATCTGCTGCCTGTTATCATACTCAATGGTTCCGCCGTGTGTTTCGCCCCATTCAGGTTACCTGCACCCCCCCACTGCCACCACCATCCAGCGTGTTTGTGCCTCACAATGTGCATGAAAACTGAAGTCCGAAATCAAATGTCAGATGCTGTCTCATCAGCTGACTGCTCTCTGCACAATGGCTCCGCCCTGTGTTCTGCATCTGTCTCTCTTATCCCTTACACCGTTCTTCACCCCCCCACTGCCACGCCTTACAGTGCATTAGCGCCTCTCAATGCGCATGAAAACTGAAGACTGAGATCAATTGGCAGATGCTGTCTCATCTGCTGACTTCTTTACCCTAAACGAAGCGCAACACGAGGCTGCTTAAATAACAAAGGAAAACAAAGGAACAAAACTTGCGCAGGTCTCCCCAGCACAGCGAGAGTGCCCCTGCTACCGTATTTACTGCTTTCTCAGAAAATAGATCCATAATGCCTTCGGAGCCTTGCTGTTTGAACACCTTTTGGCCCATATATCTGTTTGTGGTGGTACCAGGATGACTGGACCACTACCAAAAAGTCAACACAATGCAGTCTTTCTTTTAAAGGTACTGTCAGAGTCCACACCCTTTGTTGGGGGGACTGCAAAATGATCACTTCCTCTGGATTTCCGTGTCTTTTTGAGATCTCTCACTGCTGTAGCTTTTACTCGCAGCCAGTAGTGTTTCAACTTATAGGGGCCACATGCATGGTAATTTAATGGCATTTATTCAGACCTGGAAATCCACAAATGTGATGTTGCTCTTATGCCCTCTAGAGGCTGACTATATAGTTGCAGTGCAATGCTTTTTCAGTGTGATGGCCTCTACGGGTTGTTTTTACCATTGCAGCTTACATATCAAACCCATGAAAGAATACACAGACACAAGGTTAATTACTGAAAAAATCTTAATGGGGTTACCATAATGATTTCAAATGTTTTATTGATTATCACAGTAATGTGAATGATTTTTGCAAATGGTATGCCTTTATTACAAAACAAATGATTGGACTAACTTGAGATGTTTGGGTGACTCCTCTAAGGGCTCCCCAGTGATTCATCAATGGCATCTATGTATGTTCCATCTGACAATGTACATATTTGTAAACTATTTTGTAGTTTTTTTAGAAGTGTGTTTTAAATAAATTTACTTCTGCTTTTTCTAAAGAGAAGGTACTGACTGGACAATCAGTTATTGGGTAGAATTTGAGGTTAAAGCAATGTCCCAATGGACATAAAGTTCAGAGTTCAAGGGCTCTGTGCTGTGCTTTACCTTCGCTCCTACAGCCCTGAGGAGTCGCGGAAACATGTTGGTTTCTTGCGACGAAACACGTGTCGGCTGGCTTTTGATAAATTAAAGTAAAAGAAGAATCGAGACTATTGTGGACCACTTCTTCGCCCTTGAACTCTGAACTTTATGTCCATTGGGACATCGCTTTAACCTCAAATTCTTTCCTATAAGTGTGCTGCAGCATTTGTGTTTCGTTTACCTGGTGTGTCCCTTAAACACACCTTGAGGGGTTTCAGGGCCTTGCCTCTCATCTGCATGCACCTTCTGTTTTAAAGCATCTAATAGTGCGCTAACCTAGCAGTGCGCCCAGAATTTCCCTCATATCTAAAACCCTGTTCCTTACAGTTAATCAGTTATTGGGTGTTATCAGTTCGTGCCAGTGATTGATGATTACTAGCCCACACCACCTCCCTTGAGTAGACCGGGGACTGCTCCGCCAGCTAACCTGTGAGAGTCGAGCGCTACAATGGGGTGTTTGGTTCCCAGTGAAGACAATTGTGGACAAATCTTTAGATATGCCTGACTGCTCTGTCCCAAGCTACCAGAGGTTGAACACAGGTTATCTTTTAGTGTGTATCTAGCTTACCCTGTAGAGAGCAGTGGTTCCTGCCTGGCTTGGTTGCATACCTCAGCCAACCAGGAATCCCATTGCTAACAGTCTATCAACCATCTTAAATCAGCTATTTAGGGTCAACAAGCCTCCTACAGATCATTTCATATAACCTGAATATCAACATTTCAGAGCAGCTTGAACGATGGAACCCACACCTGCAGATCTTTGAGCAAAGCAACATCATAGGAAGTGAACATTACATGGTCTTTGAGTCAGTGACCTCACATAACCTTTGACCAAGTGACATCGCAGAAAGTGACATCACATGGTGTTTCTTATACATTTCAGTCCCTTATTGCATGTGGTGTGTAATTGGTGATATATTTATTGCACCAAATAAAATACAACTCTACTGAGTCAGAATGTGTCAAGTGTGATAAATACCACCCAGTGTAAAGATACCATGTTTGTAACACACATCTTCAAAACAGGACCCAGTGAAAAATCCTTAGCTAAAAGACATTCACATCAACAACATCTATAGCTCTCAAATTGCTGAGACCTATTGGATTTGTCAATGCTTGTTAGGTCTCTGTCTCCCTTATTTTCTAAGGGAGGGTGTTGTATTACCAGTGGTTAGCCATGCGTGGTGCTGCACTCTCTATTGCTCCACTTTGGCCCTAGTAAATTACATTTGTACATTTTACTCCACCTCTGTTTAAGCGTGTACAGACGTGCAAGTCTACATTTTTGAGTAACTTTATACTCGTAATGGTGAATAGCTAAAACTAGCAACGTTACTCTATGAGCATTCTTGCATGTATAGATTACTCACAGGTGTAAGGTACCTTTGTGAATAGCCTTCGAGGTGTCCAACTCAACCTGGGTGTTTCATTGTTGTGGTAACGCTAAAGTGGACACAGCACTTGGGCTGTTATTAGAGCGAATGGGATGATCCTGCGCGAACACCAGAACATTCGTCCGATGTGTTTGTTTGGCTGGTTCTTTGAGTTGGTTTGGATCATCAACCTTGGACCATATCCATAACCTGGAAGGTCTGAAGACTTCACACCTGTTATAACTGCCTGACGTTTCACACATTTTGATGGCCGTAGATTTTGGTTTGACTTGATGATCCAACTCTTCTCTGAGAATTTTGTACTTCAAGCCACTTCTGTGCGGCTCGTCACCTTCTGTGATTGGTTCAGTCCAAACCCTTGCATCAAATTCCAGTGTTAATCATTACCGGAGACTAGACTTACCTTTCTCCCTTGAGCATTGACTATTTCATGTGTGGCTTCAACATTGCATCAGTGGATCGGCATTTTAATTTTATTTTTTTTAGCATTTGTTTTTGGTTTAGAATACATGACTAACTGTATCCTTTATTTCCATTGGGACAGTTGTTTTTGCTAATTAATAATCCCTAAATCACAATTATTCTTTTGATTTTGCTTCTGAATAATTATTAAATATTCTTCTTTATCTAAACTTGGTTAGAATCTTGAAGTCCTTGTCTCTTTTTTCTTTGAGATTTGTGACTTCCACTGTTTTGCTTTACCATCAAACGAGGCCGTACTGCACAAGTCATGTTACCAAAAGTGAGCTAAGGACACTTTGGTAGAAGACTCTTTTACCTTTTCTGAAAGAAGTATGAGAAGAACAAGGCAGGCTGACTCCACCGAGCTGAAAAGCTTACTGTCTTAGGTGGAATCAGCACTGAGTGTGGATGCAAAAAGTAAAGACTATGAGGGGAGCTGATGGTAGCTGTGTCTCCAGAATTTGAGACTGCCACCCTCTCTCAAAAGTTGAAGTATTTAAAGATGCATCCGTCAGACATTCAGGTCTCAACAACTAAGACTGCCCGCTCCTGTCATACAACACTTGCACTGGTACCTGAGTCACTTTACCCTGTGCTGTGTATAGGCATTTAACATAAACAAGTTTTGTTGTGCTTTGTAAACAGACAGCACCCCTCTTTGTAAGTAAATGAGCTTCTATGAGCTGACACCCCAGGCTCCCATCTCTTCTAGGGCGGATGATAATGTGAGCACTGTAAGGTAATCACAAACAAGGGCTGAATTGAGAAATAATTGAGAAAAATTGGGAAATAATCGGCTTCCAAGTCACACAGCTGTGGATATGTGGTTCTTTATGAGTTTTGATTTATGTTAATTTGCAGCAGTTCTCCAAGTTACTTTATTCTCAGTTCATCACTTTATATCGCTCTTTGCTCCATCAGTTAAACGTGAGGTTTGATGTAGGAGATGTTGTTAGTGTTCCTCAACCTTGTCACAATCCCTTTGTCCTCGATTTGACGGCATGTGTTTTGTCTTCACATTGGTCCAGGATGAGCCTTCTCAAGGCAGAAGGCGCTGTAATACGGATAATATTTCAGAAATATATGAAATTATCAGAGCTGCAAATTGTGACAGAAAAGAGCTGAAAACGCACCTCTTTAAAGATTATCACATCATGACACATCAACAGTCCTCTCACTCTTAGAAACCATCTCGCCCGCCAATCACATGTTGACTGTCTTTGTCTTGGACCATGTGCAGAGCTCTGATGCCTTCGAGTGATAGTCATTTGTATTTGTGGGTATTTATAGAGCGCAACCTATCGCTCCGGAGGGAGCATCTTGGCGCTAAGCGTGTGTATGAAATTTGGTGGAACATCTAGATGGCTGCCATCACAAAACTGTCAGATTGCTGATAGATCCATGTTTTCAGGTGTTTCCTGAATATACTTTCAGAGTCAATAAGTCTTAGGTTTAGTGGCAAGCTGTTCCATGCCCTTGCTGCCAAGACTGTGAAAGTTTTACCTCCCCTAGTTTTATATTTATACCTCGGGATTTTGGTGAGGTTGCCACTAGAAGATCTAAGGCAGCGCACTGGGTCGTAATGCACAAAACGCTTTGAGAGATACTTTGGCCCTGTGTTTTTCAAAGCTTTAAAAACTGTTAATAGAAGTTTATAGAGAATCCTCTTATGCAGTGGCAACCAATGAAGAATATTTAATGCTGCGGAGGCTGAGGATTTCCTGGGTAGTTTTAGAACTAGTCTTGCCGCAGCATGTTGTACACTCTGCAATTTCATCAGAGTGGCCCTTTTTACTCCCGCCATCAACCCATTGCAATAGTCGAGTCGTGAGAGTATTAAAGCGACCGTGACAGATTTCCTAGCTGCAATGGGGAGAAAAACGAAGAATTTCTTAAGGGATTTGATGAGGCCGAAGCAACGACCAGCTGTGATTCTAACATGCTCATCGAAAGAGAGGGCCGCATCAAATTGAACTACCAGATTTCGCGCCGCAGAGACCACTGAGCTAGGTGGGGCCACTGAATCCTTTGGCCACCAATCCTTAGGGCAGAAGAGATGGTCTTTGCCTAGTGGGAGGATTTCCGTTTTTCCGCTATTGCATTTCAGATGGTTCTTCCTTAACCACTGAAACACCTCCTTGAGGCAATTCTGGAACCTCTGTTCTGTGTCCGTACAATTTTTGTCGATCGAGACGACAAGTTGGGTGTCGTCCGCGTATGACGTGACTAGGATCCCATGCGACTCTATCACAGCTAGGAGGGGTGCCATATAGATGTTAAAAAGTAATAGGCTTAAAATGGACCCCTGCGGCACGCCGGATGAGATGGTTTTCTCGCTGGATAGATGGGGACCCAAAGATACAGATTGGGACCTATTAGTCAGGAAGGATATTATCCAAGCCAACGCTGTATCTGTCACGCCAATCTCTCTCATCCTATCAATCACGATGACATGAGAGATGGTGTCGAGCGCTGCCGTTAGATCAAGCAGGATGAGGACAGCTTTCCTGCCCTCATCCTGTAGGAACTTGATGGAGTCAGTGAGTTCAATCAGGGCAGTTTCGGTGAAATGTCTGGGACGAAAACCTGACTGTTGTGGGTGGAGGATGTTGTGTTCGTCCACAAAAGCTTTTAACTCATGATACACCATCTGCTCCGTGATCTTTCCCAACACTGGCAGGAGTGATATTGGGCGCATGTTCGACAAGTCCGTTGTTGCTTTGTTGGGTTTCTTCATCAGGGGCTTCACGATGGCTTTTTTCCATTCATTTGGAACTTCCCCTGTGTTTAGAGACGCGTTTACGATCGCATTGATGTTGGGGTTGACTGCGTCAATTAAATGATGCAGTATGCGGAGAGGACATGAGTCCATAGGAGCCCCGGATTTACAGGCCAGGATGGCTTTACGGGTCTGTTGGAGAGAGACAGGTTGAAAACAGACCAGAATGTGTTGAGTGTTAACGTCCTGATTAAGTGGTTCTAAGATCAAAGTGGCTGAGGGCGGAAGGAAATGGTTTTGGATGATTGTGATCTTTTCCTCGAAAAAATCTGCAATTTGATTGCATAGAGTTTCCGACGGAGGAATTTCGGGTTGAAGGGCCTTGGGGTGGGTGAATGATTTTACGATAGAGAAGACCATACTTGGCTTCTGGTGGGCGTCATTAATGAATTTGATATAGTAGTCTTTCTTGGCAGCTTTTATACTTGAGAGATATAATTTTCTCTGGTGGATATAGATGATTTTAGATGCCTCATCGTATGTTTTCCTCCATTTCCTTTCTTTTATTCTGCAAAGCAGGTGGCTCTCTGTTAAAGCCTGTGTATACCACAGAGCACTCAGTTTCCTTCTAGAGGACTGAGCGTGGCCACTTTTGGGATTTGAATTTTCTAGGATGATTTGATCCATCCAGTCATGGAAATTGCGTGAGTCTACAGACGCATTCCCCACCGGCTTTGGTGCCTGCGTCAATAGCTGAGAGTCCAACTTAATGCAATCAGTAACCTTTTTCCAGTTTACCGCGAAGGTTGGTGAAGATCGCTTTTTTGTTGGAGGTGTTTGCTCTCGTTGGTGGATTTCAAAGGGGATAAAACTATGATCTGTCCAAATTTGGGGAATGGGTGCGGACGTGGTCATAGTGCCTAAATTGGAGCAAATGCCATCAAGTGTGTGGCCGGCTTGATGGGTAGGGGCAGTCACCAATTGTTTCAGGCCGAAGATGTTCAGGGTGTGTTGAAAGCAGATGGCATGTGAGTCATCGGGCGACTCCAATTGCAGGTTCATGTCTCCCATCAAAGTAAAGTGGGGATAACGTAATATGAGTGTCCGTAGGATGTCACCCAGGGAGTCTAGAAAGGGGGTGGCGTTGCCTGGTGGGCGGTATATTAAGCCCCCTGAGAAAGAGGTAGAGGCATTAAGCTTGATCGAGAATCCGATACTCTCTCCTCCCTTGTGTATGCCCAGGTCAAACGTGTGGCATGGGAGGGACTTTTTTATGATAAGTGCAACTCCTCCTCCACGTCCGATTGGTCTGTCCTGTCTGAAGATGGTAAAATCAGGTGGGAGCGCAGTGACAAAATCAGGATTGGAGGAGTCGTTAAGCCACGTCTCTGTTATAAAGAGAAAGTCAAGGTAATGATCCATAATTAGATCATGAATGTCTTGACTGTGACAACACAGTGAGCGAGCATTTATTAAGCCTCCCTTACGACAGGGGCTACTGGAATTTTTCTGAATGACATTTTTGGGCGTCTATGGATATATCCAAGGGGCCGTCCATCGACAGCTAGAACATGAAAAGGGTCCCCAGAGGTGGTCCATGGGGAGATCACCCTTACACGTTTCGCCTGATCTAGGCCTTAAAGCCAGTAATTCCCTTCTATCATACCTAACGGGCAGTGATAGTTGCCCAGAGTGCCCAACGCCCGGCGCGGTCTTGGCGCGGACGGGCGCAGATGGGCTTGCCTTTGGTGCGCCTTTGGCGCGCCCGCCCCCTGCGCCGTCGGGGCCAGGTACTCATTATATAGGCGTAGAGGAGGGTGGGAGTAAGCGCCAGGCTAGTGCGCTGTCCCGGAATCCTCCTAAGATGGCGGTCCCTATAGTGTGAGAGCGCAAATTCCCCTGCAACACTGCTTCCCAATGCTGTGATGAGCAAGCTAAGAAATGCTGCAAATAGTCAGCTAAATGTAAGTGAGCCCTAGTACGGATTTTACACAAATTCGAGTGTCACAGAATAAAAACAATTTTTTTTTTTTTAAAAAGAAGGCAGTTTGTCAATGTGGAGATAGGCTGCTAAAACCCCCGGCAAAGCCTGCGGGGCAGAAAATATCAATGAGCACGCTAACTGGGCGCGCAAAAGGACTGTTGTTTAAATACCCTGGAGGGCGGGAGTAAGCGCGAGGCTAGTGCGCTGTCCCGGAATCCTCCTGAGATGGCGGTCCCTATAGTGTGAGAGCGCGAATTCCCCTGCACCCACTGCTTCCCAATGCTGTGATGAGCAAGCTAAGAAATGCTGCAAATAGTCAGCTAAATGTAAGTGAGCCCTAGTACGGATTTTACACAAATACGAGTGTCACAGAATAAAAACAATTTTATTTTTTTTAAAAAGAAGGCAGTTTGTCAATGTGGAGATAGGCTGCTAAAACCCCCGGCAAAGCCTGCGGGGCAGAAAATATCAATGAGCACGCAGTCATGGTATATTAATCGGATATACATAAGGTGAAATGTGTCCACACTTCATTAGCACTCATCCCTCTTACAGTGTGATGTGAGGAGCTACGCTCTGTATACTGGTTTCCATTTGTGATTCAATGTTGTGACCTGATATGTCAGACACATGATCTCTTATAAGGTCTTCCTGTTACTCGGTGTGGAGCTTGTAACCAGCTGGAGCTACCAGGTACCTATGGTATTTACGGATCGGTATATAGAGCGTTGAAAGAGGACAGAGATGACACCAGACTCCACATGACCTGGTTCGGATGTCAGCAGGATTATGGTTGGCAACGGGCGCCAAGAACAGTCTGTGAAACATAATGTTTCATGGAGGTTGGACTGAATATCCATCACGCTGCAGATTGTCAGACCCTGGCTTTCTTTCATCACCTAGCTCCTCTCCCTGTGCATCGTCTGTAACCAGGCGCCACCAAGCTCACATCTCCCACATATGTAAAGGAACACTAGGCTCCTATCCTCTTCCCTGTGTAAGCACGCTAGTGTACCATCTCTAACCAGGAGCCACCATGTATGTAAATGAGCCTGTGTGCCACCTGTAACCCGGCTCGCTTGTGCATATGTACACAAGCACCAGGCTAATGTGACTCCTCGCCGTGTAAACAAGATTGTGTGCCGTCTGCAACCTGAATCATTATACTTTTAGTAACCAAGCCGAGGTGTGGGGCCCTTTATAATCGAGAACAGCCTCTCCCATTTCTCATCTCTATGTAAAGAACATGGTGGCACTCTGTGAGCAGGAATAACCAGGCTCCTATCCTCATTCTGTAAATCGCCCTATTACGTCAGAGGATAAATCTGTGATACATAAATGCTATGGTGTTAGTGCACCGCCAGTGTTGATGGTCTCCGATAGCACCCAGTGATGAACATCTAAAGCAGACAGGCTAAACAAGGGGTAAAGTACCTTCTGTCATACATTATACGGATATTGCAAGTCACTAAGGAGTTCTGTGCCCATACAGAAGAACGAGACTGACGATAAAGCTCCTTGTTAGGGTCATGGAATTAGGAGATGGTTTAAAATATCCTTTCAATTAAGTCTGGGCAGTGAGCTCCGCTCAGTTCGCGAAGTATGCAGAGTTTTCCACACTCTGCGGAGCAAGCGGAATTTCACAGAGCAGAGTTTTTTTCCTCGCTCGTTCTCATTCCTCCACTCCAGGAGTCACAGTCCACACATTGAACATGATTTGTTCCCCCTACTTCCAACCTTACATGTATCCCCAACCACCTGCCCAAACCTCTCCCTGCTGATGCCAATGTGGTCCTCCGTCATCCCGCAGACCATATTTTTGGCACCTTTGAAAGCGCCCATACAATAAAAATGCTGCAGTTGTAAATACATATCAACTACCATTTGTTGTGTTTGAAACATTTTATTGAATAATAACACCTAATAAACATAAGCTGATGATTAAAGCAAAACAGAACATCAGTTGCCATACACAAAAGAGACGAAAGTAGTACATAAAAATCAACATACTGTAACACAGCAAAGTTATGAGAGTACAATTTCTAATTTCGGGCAAACTTTAAAGTTCAACAACAGAAACGTTCATAAAGAACAGAAAAGGAAAGAAGGAAGGTGGGATACAGTGATTTCATTGATGTAATGCTTCCTACATATAGAAAAACAAATACTATTATTTTCCTTAAGCAATAAAGTCCGCACATTACAATACTAAGAGAAAAATATTGAACAATGAACATTTCATGTGTAATTTGAATTCAATTTGAATATTTTAACCTCCTCAGCATTATTTGAGTCATGATTACAATCTGAATGCTTTCTGGAAAGGAACCGCCTCATGGGGTTCAAAATCACATCTTTTCCAAATAGGATTCAAATGATAAACATGAATTTCAATTCAATTTATTGATTTAGGCCATTTTGGAGATCAACAATTTTAAAATTCACACGTGTTTGCAAAATTGTCACCTACATTTTAATTCAATCCACTTTCTGATTAAACACTGCCCATTCCAGCAAGCATCACAGGACCACTTGTCGTTATCTTCCTAATTAGTGATAATGTTTCGGATGATTTTGAGGGAGGAGATTATCCCGGTCTGGCTAAAACTGTTTAATGGGATCTTAGAAGGTACATCTCCCCTGCCTGACTCTTGGAGTGATGCAGTTATTGCACTGATTTTAAAGCCAGGGAAGAACCCAACTCAATGTCAGTCATACCGCCCAATTTCTTTGCTAAATATTGACTATAAAGTCTTTGCTGGAATTCTGAATGCCCGGCTTAGCAAAGTTGTTGGGCCAATAATTCACACGGATCAAAAGGGTTTCTTGCCAGGCCGGCAGAACATACATACCTTAATTGGGTCGATTGACTTGGCTTTGTCGCAGGGTCTCCCTCTAGCAATCATTACTGTTGATGCAGCCAAGGCCTTTGACCGGGTGAACTGGCACCTTCTGGATAGGGTTCTTAAGGTCTTTGGTTTTGCCGATAGTTTTTGGGAAGTGTTAAAAGAAATATATAAATCCCCTCGGGCCCAGATTGTGGTTAATGGCAATCTCTCCCCGGTAGTTAAGATAGGGCATGGAACTAGGCAGGCCTGCCCGCTTTCCCCCATCTTATTTGATTTATATATAGAGCCGCTAGCTCAGAGCATAAGGCTGAATCAGAAGATTGTACCTTTTTAAATAAATGGGTTTGTACGAAAGTTAGCACTGTATGCTAACAACCAGATTCTTCTATCATCCAATGTCAGCACTACACTTTCAGAGCTTGAAGCTGAAACCCAAACTTTTGGAAGCCTGTCAGGTTATGAGATAAACAATGAGAAAACCGAGGTTATGGCCTGGAACATAACCGATCAGGAGGGGAATTTTGCTAAAGAACTTAGATACTTAGGAGTTATAATATCTCAGGACCCCGCATAATCCCCAAGATTAATCTAGATAGAGTTTCAAAAGAGGTCAATGTCCTACTAAAACGATGGCAGAGCATCCCACTATCATTGTATGGGTGAGTTAATCTCATCAAGATGTGTGTCCTCCCAAAATACGCTTACCTTTTTAACAACATTCCTTTAGAATTTGGAAAATCTGATATTCTTAAAATCCAGGGCAAGATATCTTCCTTTATCTGGGCAAGTAAAGCGATCTGGTTATCCTGGAATAAATTAAGGCGCAAACTCCAGCGAGGGGGGGTGGCCCTACCAGACTTCCAACTGTACTGTTGGGCTTATCAACTAAAGAACTGTAAATGCTATTGCTCTCTCCGGAAAGTTCGCTGATAGGCTGCATGCTTAAAGCCATGTTAGTAGGGGAAGAGGAGCTAGGTTTTATGTACAAGTTTGGCTCTCCTAAATTCTTTAAAAAAATGTGTTTAAAGACTCTGCGTTCGGCGGCTAGGTTGTGGTCGGACAGCCAAAATTGTTTAGGACTATCCTATTATAGTTATTGGGCGCCAGTTTGGGATCCTCCTGGTACAGCGGAGTGTCTTTTGGACTCTCTTGCTTACCCACTAAAAGAGGCAGGAGTTGTATATTAGAGAGACATTGTACTGGGTGACAAATGCCATTCCTGGGAATACTGGAACCATATTACTAACTGTACTTTGTCCAGGTTCAAGTTTTATCAGCTCTCGTCCTGCTGTAAGAAGGAAAGCTGGCCACTTATAGAGGATAGCAGTATGGAAAGCGAACTACAGGATCTAGCTCCTAGGAAAAAAGAAGTGGCGCAATGGTATAACCATCTTTTGGCAGCTACAGACAGAAAGATGGATCAACCATATAGAATCTGGGAGAACTACTTGCCGAGCGAGGAGTTGGAAACTTTATGGAAAGTATCTCTAGATACTCTTTACCCCCTGATTAAATCTGCTGCACTGAGATAAAACACTTTTTTACACTCCATAGAATCTATTGGTCTCCCCTTAAGTTATCCAAGATAAAGGGAGGTGGAGAAGCCAGCTGTATGAGATGCGGCCTTCAGAATTAGATGATGTCCATGTATTCGCGTCCTGTTTCAAGATACAAGAATTTTGGACAAATGTGGGTAAGACTATCTCTAGATCCCTGGGTCGCATCGTGGAGGTAAGCCCAACTCTTATACTATTTGGTTTTACTCCTGCACTGGGGGGAGCTTCAGACCCGATAGGGCCCCAACAAAAACTGGTGTTTTACTTAATTTTGCTGGCTAGGAGGGAGATTTGTAAAGCATGGCGCCAGACGACATTTCCGACTTGGACTGCTTGGTGGAGTTCTGTTAGAACCAATAGGATCAAGGCCACATTAATCTCCTCTATCCACAATGGATCTGATCTCTTCAGTTACTGCCGATAAGGTCGACTCTATACAGTAGTAGGGTCTGAACTCATGTTGAGCAGGATATTTTCAAAGAAGGTGGTGATTACCTGATTCATGTCCTTTTCTAAAATGTTAGCAGGAAGTGGAAGGACCAATCTGAGGGATCGAGGGAAAGAGTCTTTAGAAGGGGCAAAATCAATGCCTTTTTCCAAGCATCTGGAAACAAGCCAGACTTGAGCACCATTGTAATAACAAAGTGAGATGAGCAGAAAAGGTAGCTGAAACTAAATGGAGGGCAAGAATCTGCAGGGCTCCAAATTTCATGGTGTTGATAAAATTAGAGACTTTCTCTTCAGGAAGTGGGGTGAATGTACTCATTACCTGGAAATGGAAAGTTAGTTTATTCACCGTACGTTACCCCACTGTATCTGTCCCTGAAGATTATCTGGTTTTATCTTAAAATTCAGGAATATTTTTTTTACTTTGGAAAATAGAATTCGGTTAGTTCATCACAGCTTTTCGGCTGGGAGTTGCTAAGTTTTTATAACCAAAGGATGAAAGTGATTTAACTGTGTTGAACAGTAGGCTGTAACTCTTCCTCCAACATTGCTGTTGGTGCCTACATTTTCTTTGGCATTTCTTGAGATCATAGAAGTACCATGGCATGGAAGGCGCAGACAGATGGTTAGTCTTCAATCTAAAAGGCCCTACTTGACAAACTGTCTGGTAATGTGCAAGATGATTAGCCTTAAGTGGCTCAAGACTTTCACTGATCAGAAGTAGCTCTCACTTCAGAAAAGGTTGAAGACCCCTGTTGTAAACACTTAATATCCCCAAAATCAAATAATTGATGAATGCAAAACAGCAGGCAGGCCTTTTATTGGCCCATTGGCGAGCGCTGGCTCAATGCAAGGACGAGGTAGCATTCACTGGCATTTTTATGAAAAGTGCAGGCTTGTTACAAAACTGGCGATTTTTTTTTGCACATCGCTATATCCAGGAGGGTCTGAATGACAATGCTCCCAAATATAATCATGCCGTGTGGGAAACAGTGGCCTAAACTCTGCCGACGAACACAAGCTATTCAGGATAGATGTGTTGCAGCTGAGTTTGTACTATGTTGTGACTTGGACACAGCCAATTGCTTTGGTCAGGCGATTGACAGGAGTGTGGAACTTCAGGGCATTGCCTGGATTAGATCTATATGCTTCTCTAAAGATACCCAAGCATCGTTAATGGACAAGCTATTCGATGGCTCTCACCTTTTAAGCAAGAAAGCGGACTAGGCTCCATACAGATTCCTTGGGTCTGTCTGCCTCCGCCACGCAATTTCATCACAAATCTCGTCCCCTTTTGGCTACAGTAGGGTTTTTCAACACTGCCAGCGCCAGACCCTGCTGCAAACCCAACAGGTCTCCCAGTTCTTTCATGGCCATTGCACACAAAGGCAATGTCCAGGACATCATGCCACTGCATGACCTGCCTCTACAACTGGTGCAGCTGCAAAACCTCTTAGTGTCCTGCCAGACACTGACTCACCCTATTATAGGCAGTATCCAACATATTCTCCAGTGAATTAGATTATGCCAGTGGCAGACCCATCTCCCTATTCCACCCAGACATAACAGTGGCGACGGATGTATCACTTCTGGGATGGGAAGGCCATTTGGCAGACATAGATTAAGGAACCCTCGTCAGCGGCAGAGATCCAACTCCACATCAAGCTGTTGGAGTGGCGAGCATTTCACTTGGCGGTGAAGGTCTTCCGGCCCACCATCACAGGAGGGCTGGTGCAGCTTCTCACAGACAAGACAGTCAATGACGATATCTCATTAGGAAGTGTCACACTTGAACTTGTTTGACAGCGAGCCGAGGATTCACTGGCTGCAGTTGTTTGGTCCGAAGAACGGGCACTGGAACTGCTTAGTTGAATTTGACTTCCTCCCAGGTACGCTGCCCCGAGTTACAGAAGAATCCTTACTGGGGTGTATTGAATATAGTTGAGAAGCATTTTGGAGAGGCGGCGATCTACCGGCCTGATGAGACCATGGTAATTAACTGGAACGGTGAAAATATTGACTATACAGGGGCTATTTCATATAAATTATGTCTTCTAAGAATCGCCTTTGCTTAACTTGTATTGTACAAAAGTATTTACAGCCCTATTTCTGTGTGCAAAATGTGGATCAGATTGTTTCATCATCATATCACTTTCATCTTGAGCACTGCGCAGTCATCACTCAACGCTTTGTATATACCCTTGCTGCTGAGAACACAATTAGAATTTTTGGAAATGAAAAGGCCTCATCTGAATTCTAATCATGATAAAAATGGTGAATTAATATATGCCCAGGGCCTGCATATGTGATACAGACCTGTGAGTTAATGAACTCACAGACCCCTGTATTTGTTCACAGTGCGCATGGGAAGTGCTTCTATGCGTCTACGCTTGTCACTTCTGGAGCCGAATGACGTCGACACTGAGCTGCACAATGTCTCCTACTGCGTGTAGCAGGACTGCTTTAAAGTTTGCAGATCTAGTCTGGCATGTGGGGAATATTCACAAGGTAAGGAATCTGCAGGTAAAGGAGTATCCATCAGAAAGAGCGTTACCAAAGGCAAGTAACTGGTTTGTTATGTGTTCCTGCTGTTGTATATTATCTAATTCTGGGTGGTGAACTCCGCGGAGCTTGCAGAGTTCCTAAAAACTCCGCTCCGTGAAGCGTAGCAAGGTTTTTTTTTCAATGCTCATGCTCTTCAACGTCATGTGCTGGAGCGAGGAAAATCCAACACCTGATGAGATTTTTCCTTGCTCGAGCTCGCCAAGGTCTAGTTGGCGAGCAAAATAAACCTCCTGGCGAGATTTCTCAAAGTTGGTAGTCGGATTTCTCAATGCAAGTGGTCGCGGCAGTTCACAACCACTCGCATTGAGAAACCTTCCTTCGCATTGACAAAGCTGCCACTCGAGTAGAAGCAACTGCACCCTCTTGTGCTGCACATGGTGCCTTTGGCGATTATTTTTACAGGGCGGGACAAACACCCCTGGATCAAAATCACCAAGAAGGGCATGACCCTAACGCACTCCGCTGCTCGTGGAACTCCGAGTAGAGCGCCAGAGTTTTTTCGTCACTTCGCTGAGTTCTTCATTGAGGAACTCCACCTAAGCTTAATCTTATCATGAAAATATAGATATCAGTCATATGTTAAGAAACAAGGGTGTGTAGAAACATTTTGGGTGGAGTAAAATTTAAGATATTAATATTGTGATTTTTTGGGCAATTAGTTGATTTTTGCAAGCAATAACACTTCTCTGTGTAAAGTAAAGACCTTGAGAGTTATGTAACTTTCAGATACTCAAATTGTGGATTTTGTTGCAATTAAAAATGTTCAAGGCCTGAAATTTCTTTGGAGGTTGCATGTGGGCAGCCTAAATTATCCTGCAAGAGTTTCTTTATGAATCCTATTGCAACTACAATATGTGCTCTCTCATCTAAAGTCAGGTTGTTAGAAGCTTTTCTGCAACTCAAGATACGCCTTACTATTCACCTGGTGTGGATGCATTTGTCATGTTTAGTGAGATCTCCTTTCTGAGTAAAACGTTTCTGGCTTTCCCCTCCTGTATAAGGCTTTAGTCCAGTGTGAATTCTCTCATGTGAAGTGACATTGTATTCGTAATTAAACCTTATCTGACACTCAGAACACACATAAGGCTTTTTTCCCCTGAGTGAGTTCACTCATGTCAAGTGAGAAGTAATGTGTAACCAAACCTATGCTTGCATTTCGAGTACTCATAAGGTTTTTCCCCAGAGTGGGATCTCTCATGAAGCATAACACTGTCTTTCAGATTCAAGCTTTTAAGGCATTAGGATTTTCTCCAGTGTGGAGCTTCTCCTGGTGAGATAGCGCTTTTCTCTGCAGCTTTTCTGGCATTCAATGCACTCATAAGGTATTCATCAGTATGGAGTCACTTATAGTTAGTGAGGCTGTGCCTATCAAATAGGAATTTCTGGCTTTCACAGCATTGGTAATGTTTTTGCCCTGTGTGCGTCTGCTCATTGTAGAGTGGGATTGAGTTTAAAATTGATGCTTTTCTGGCATTCGGAGCACTAAATTATTCTGATAGTGTGGTTTCTTATGGCGCTTGTAACCATCTCTACCTCTGAATCTTTTCTGACATTTAGAGCACTGATAATTTTATTCACCAGTGTGGATTTTCACATGTACAGTGAGATTAGATTTTTGTCTGAAAGACTTTTGGCATTCAGAGCACTGATAAGGTTTTTCCCCAGTGTGGATTCTTATATGCTGAGCGAGAGTCTTTCTTTCACTGAAACATTTCTGGCATTCAGAGCACTCATAAGGTTTTTCCCCAGTGTGGATTCTTATATGGTTAGTGAGACTGCTTTTTTCACTGAAACATTTGTGGCATTCAGAGCACTGGTAAGGTATTTCCCCAGTGTGGGTTCTTATATGCTGAGTGAGATGTCTTTTTTCACTGAAACATTTTTGGCATTCGGAGCACTGATAAGGTTTTTCCCCAGTGTGGGCTCTTATATGGTGAGTGAGATTGATTTTTTTAATGAAACATTTGTGGCATTCAGAGCACTGATAAGGTTTTTCCCCAGTGTGGGTTCTTATATGCTGAGTGAGTTTTGTTTTTTCCCTGAAACATTTCTGGCATTCAGAGCACTGATAAGGTTTTTCCCCAGTGTGGGTCCTTGTATGTTTAGTGAGATTTGTTTTTTCACTGAAACATTTCTGGCATTCAGAGCACTGATAAGGTTTTTCCCCAGTGTGGAATCGCACATGTGCAGCTAGAAGTGATTTAACGTTGTAATCTTTTGGGCATTCAGAGCACTGATAAGGGTTTTTCCCTGTGTGGGTTCTTCTATGCCGAGTGAGACTGGTTTTGTCAATGAAACATTTCTGGCAATCCGTGCACTGATAAGGTTTTTCCCCAGTGTGGGTTCTTGTATGTATAGTAAGTCGTCTTTTATCAGTGAAATATTTCTGGCATTCAGAGCACTGGTAAGGTTTTTCCACAGAGTGGTTTAATACATGTCGAAAAAGACTTTGTTTGTTACAAAACCTTTTCTGGCAATCCGTGCACTGATAAGGTTTTTCCCCAGTGTGGGTTCTTGTATGTATAGTAAGTTGTCTTTTATCAGTGAAATATTTCTGGCATTCAGAGCACTGGTAAGGTTTTTCCACAGAGTGGTTTAATACATGTCGAAAAAGACTTTGTTTGTTACAAAACCTTTTCTGGCATTCAGAGCACAGATAAGGTTTTTCCCCAGTGTGGGTTCTTGTATGTATAGTAAGTCGTCTTTTATCAGTGAAATATTTCTGGCATTCAGAGCACTGGTAAGGTTTTTCCACAGAGTGGTTTAATACATGTCGAAAAAGACTTTGTTTGTTACAAAACCTTTTCTGGCATTCAGAGCACAGATAAGGTTTTTCCCCAGTGTGGGTCCTTGTATGTTTAGTAAGTCCTCTTTTGTCACTGAAATATTTCTGGCATTCAGAGCACTGGTAAGGTTTTTCCACAGAGTGGGTTAATACATGTCGAGAAAGACTTTGTTTGTTACAAAACCTTTTCTGGCATTCAGAGCACTGATAAGGTTTTTCCCCAGTGTGGATTCTCATATGCTCAGTGAGATAATATTTACTGCTGAAACTTTTCTGGCACACTGAGCACTGAGAGAGGTTTTTCCCAGGGTGCATTCTCTCAAATTCAGTGAGACGATATTTATGGCTGAATCTTTTTTGGCACAAGTAATTTTTTTCCGCAACTTGGGTTATTTTGCTTTGATTGAGGCAGGTTTGAACACTGAATTTGTTCTCACAGCCAGTGTTTTTATAAGGTGTATTCCTAGAGTTACATTTAGTTTTCTCTTGCTTAAATGCCACGGTAAGAGTGAACCCGATTTTAGAGTCGGGCTTGTTTAGATAATGTTCAGCATTTATCTCTAAAATAAATTGTGTGTAATCTTCTTAACACTTGAATTGAGCAAAATATGTCTGGATGCAGCCCTGTAACACCTGTTGAAATTGTTGTAGCAGACAATAGTCTTTAGGTAATAGCCTCTCTGGCAGCAACCTATTTTGTGACTGAAGTTTTTCTCACATCTATTTGTATAGGTTCTAAGCAATGCAGTGATAAGGTGTTAATCTGATATTTAATTATTAAACTGAGAAGTACCTTTTTGCACTGACGTAATGGCAGTAACTGAGGGAGTAAGAACGTGCACAGTACTATTGTGGCTCACCAGTCGCAGAACATCAGTTCCTTTTACCCTTTCTATGTCTGGTGTAAGGTTAAGGCTTGTAGTTCTGAAGACGAGGATTTATTTACATTACAGATAATGTTGAGGCGATTTACATAGAATTACAGAACAGTACACAATAAAAAGGAAACAATCTGAGATGGTCATGAACACAATAAAGTGGTGAATTTTTAAGGTTTTCGCCAGAATGAGCAGAGTGGGTCAAGGTGTTATATCCCGAGGCAGATAGTCTCAAACTTGTGTAACTGGTTAAAAACAGTTGTTGAACAAAGGTGATTTTCCAATCTTTTGGTTGTTAGCGTGTCAGGTTCTGAGTCTTCTTTCAGCGTCTTTTCTTCTATGGTTTGCAGAAGAAACCTTTTGTTTTATCTTTCTTTTATGCAGTGTGTGCTTCCACTCTGGAATTACATGATGCCTTAGATCACGCGTGATTTAGATGAACGTTATTCTGTCATGCTGAGGCAATTCGTCTTTCTGATAATATTCCAGATGAGGATGTTGTGATTGGTCTTTATGGCATTATGTCTTATGCTGTGTGGACAGATATGACTTTGCTCTGGGTTAATGAAATGCAAAATTAGAGACTTCAATTACAGGTATAGTACTTTCCTCGCCACACCTAGATTTTGGAAATTGTTTAAACTTGGAATGCTGGATGTCCTTCAGTTTTTCAAAATAATCCTTCTTATGGCACTGACTTCAGTTGCCTGGTGCTAAATCTTGCTTTCTTCGTCCGTAATTGCAATCACCTATAGTATTAAAATTAAATAGTTAATATATGTAAATTTCCCCAAAAATAATTTACAAGCCAAATCAATGCAGAATTGCAGAATTTTGAAAATGTTGAGCTGTTTTTCAGACAGAGCAGAGTGTAGAATGGTAGCCTGAGAGTACTTGGATGTAGGAGTGAGGATTTGTAGAATTTTCAACATTTCATTAAGCTCACAAAGGATACATGTACCCTATGGAGTTGCAACATAGAATCCCAATGACAGAAATTAAAGTCATATGGACTGGCACCAAACAGATATTTAAAAAAGAATACTATTAATTAATTTTTAATGTAGATTTCTAGGATGGGAAGTTCCCCTCCACAGACAACAGGCGTTTTCCCTGCCCTGAGTTTGCACCTACTTGTATCTGGTATCCTGACTTTTGGCCTCTGCCTCAAGCAAATTTATTGTGTGCTGCGAGGACTATGCCTAGACCTATCCCTCAACTATGTCCAGAGTATGAATCAAGGACAATGAAATTAAGGCGTACTTTCATGTGTTCATTTTATTCCACCTGATTATCAGTTGTTAGGCTTTTCTGCACCTGGATTTACCGGGTGCAGAAAAACAAGACACCATTTTTTCCAGACTGAAAAGACGCACAAGACTCTGGGTGCAGCAGAAGCAGCCAAGACTCATGCTGTTTTTTTACTAACTGGAAGAAACACACAATTCTTCCCTCTGTTAGAAAATGCTTTCCTCTTCCCACCGGCTTCACCCATCTCCCCCCAACCAACCACATGCATATATCTACCACCTGCTTAAAACAAGTGGTAAATAGAAGCAGAAAAACACTATGAAATAGTGAATGGCATGTGGTTTGACAGGCAGAAGAATCTGTTCCTCGTGGCAACTCCCCAGTCCATGGCGTCAAACTTGTAACTGCACTTTACTGGGGTAAATCTACCACAAAACAATTACATGAGATTTTTCTGCCACCCCAGTACTGTGCAACTTCTAACAAGGGACTATGAGAGATCTTGGACCGGTCCTGTGACCTGGAGGGTCACACCAAGTGTGCCCTTATTTAAGGCAGAGAACTGTCATGGGTTTAACAGCTAGAGCGGTGGTGGCAATGCACCCTGTTGTAAGGATCAATAGCCTGATGAGATCTTTGCATCATGGTCAGTGGAGGGGCATTCTACTGACACACCCATGTAATGCTCCATTTCTATACCTGTGCCCAGACTTTGCGCTAACATCAAGTGCATGTTTAGGGTGTTGGTGTGCCTAGCATAAATGCAATGTGAGAGTGCAACAGAGTAAACTGCATCTCCTGCCTGCCAGTTGTGTATACAAGTGGGACCACCTATCCCTCTTTTATACCCTAGTTCAAAGTCCTCTGGTACCAAGGAATAATGTGCTCTACATAGTACTCAGGTGCCTGCTGTGCCACCAGGGATGGTGGCACAGCAGGCACCTGACAGGCGCCTGACAGTTTATCTAAGTTGAAGGGACATCACCTGAAGGCTGAATTACTTAATGGAGAAGCTGTGTACCTGTCCTGAAGAGCCTAGAAGTCTGCCTATCCAGCAGGTGGACAAGGCTATCCTGGAAGAAGCAAGGTCCGAAACATCCCCGTTATCTGTAGGGCGGGCCGGAAACCCATCCAGCAGGACCAGCTAGTCTGAGGGACACCCCCCCCGCCCCGCCAAGACTCTCCCAACAGTTCAAGGCTGAGAATAAAACTCTACGACAACATGATTGTTGAGGCCCAGTCGGACGAGTGTGTGCTGCCAACAGGCCCGTTCAAGGTTGCATTTGCCAAAATCCTAACACAACAGGGTCTGAATCTATTGACTTCCTGGAGAGCCTGTGTTGGGCCTTTAGCTGCTGAATTTCTGTCTAATCTGAGGCCCATGAGGGACTACAACTACTCCAGTGTTGAACACCCTGTCTGAGCTTATGCCTGTGGTCCAGCCGGCCAGAGTGTGGGCTCAATTGCTGATGGTCGGGCCTCCAGAGGGGGCTACACTTCAGACAGGCTAGGTGTGACTGCTACCTTGGGACGGCTGATCTTCAGGCAACTGCAAAGAAAAGACAGATTGGGTGCCCTACTGAATGCAGCCCTACATCCAGGACAAAAGCGCTCCACAAAAGCCTGCTGGTGGTTCACTGCTCTCTCGAGTCTTCGGGCGTGCCATTCAAGTGTCGGGAAACAGGAAAAGACCCATACAAGACTGACTCATCCTGTGAAAGGGTAAGACGCTTACGACAGAGCATATACGCATTGGGATGACTGGATTGACAGAACTGACCCTATATTATATTCATGATACTCCTAAATGTCCCTAGAGGGGAAGAGGGGATCAGAACCGGACGCACCTGTCTGCAGCACATGGTAGTCTGGCATGCCTGCACTATCTTTTCACCCAAACTGTCCATAAAGATGATTTTAGAGCCGCTACGCACATAACAGGGGGAATCTCAGACCATTCGCTAGTGGAGGTGCAACTCGATGGTCTTGGTGTGGACTTCATGCTACCCCCAAGGGTTGATCCATAATATTTAAAAGACAAAACGTTCAAAGCTCGTAAGTGAGATGGAGCAGACTTCTATTTTAAGGTGAACGGGCGGCCTGTTGAATCAGCTTGCGTGCTATAGGATGAATTCAAGCCAGTGATCCTTGAGGACACTGACAACAAGGGGACGGAAATACTGGGAGAGACTTCATGAAAGACCTGACCCTGACAATGCTAACGAATGAGGACCGAGACGCACTAGACCACGAACTGACAGTAGACTAAATATATAAGACAATAAGAACCTTGCCAATAGGGCAAGCGATGGGGCCTAATGAGCTCCCCATAGAATTATATAAAAGCATGATGGATAAAATCAGGGAGTGCCTCCATAGGAGGTTTCAGACTGCCTGAAAATCAGAGGACCAAAGAACGTCTGAGGTGGTGATCATCCCAAAAAAGGACGAACCAGCAACTGAGTGTGGGTCTTATAGACCTATCTCCCTGCTTAATTTTGAGACTAAGGTCCTTGCGTAGGCCCTGGCGATCTGCCTGCAGACAATAATTGCAACAGTGGTTCATCCTGATCAATCGGGATTTATGCCACACCAGGGAACGCGCTTATATCTCCGACACCTTGAAGGTATACCACATGCAACAGGGGATTCCTTTGCTGAACCAGTGGCGCTGCTGTCAAGCTCTTGTATGTGGCCCCTCTAGCGCGCATGCGTGCCAATAAAACAGTCTCCCGAGTCTTTGCCGTCCGACAGGGATGTTCTTTGTCTCCTATGCTCTTCACGCGTGCGTGGGTTCGCCAGGACCTCTCATATGGGGTATTCCAGTTGATCAGGAGTGGGATGAGAGAATCTCCCTCTACGCTGACGTTTTGCTGTAGGACACGTAATCAGCCTTCTCGGTGAACGAATCCTACACATTTTTCACATATTTAGAGATTATTCAGGATATAAGATCAACTGGAAGAAGTCCTTAACATTCCTGCTGGTGGCAGGGACCCTGCGGCTGCACTCTAGGTGCACAGTTCGGGTGACACTACATGGCTTTAAATATTTGGGCGTGTTTATTACAAGAGAGCCACAGGCAGAAACATACTTCCGAAATTAGACCAGCTTTGCTGGGATGCTCCACACTTGCGGGCACTCCCGCTTTCCTTACTGGGCCGGGTGGTCCTATTTAAAGTGATGACCCTCGAGGGTCTCCTGTACATTGTGAAAAAAACGTCCTTTAAGATCCCACCAAACATTTTCTTTCAAAGGGTAGACTGAGAACTTTGGCTCCTGTTGTGGGATGGTGGCACTTCGCGCTGAGTAAGGTGCAGAGGGGAGTTTATTAATGTGGACCGGCGGTCCGGAGCATTCGCAGGTATTACTGGGCCACGCAGCTGGTGGCAGTCAACAACTGGGTTTTTGCAGACCGTGAGGATCCTGCTTAGCTTAGAGCAGCCGGGCGATGTGTGGAGGGGATAGGCGTATGTGTCCTTCACAATCCTACAACAAAGGTATATTAGGTGACTAAAGACGGTTCTGACATTTGCAGGTGGCCACGCTCTGCAAGGTCACATATGGGAAGGGGGGAATTTGCCTGATGCACCCCTACTGGAGGACCAGCTGCTAACTAATCCACTGACCGAAAAAGCAATCTCAACCATCTATAGCAGTGTTTCCCAAACTGTGGTCCGCGGACCCCTAGGGGTCCGTGACACATTCCCAGGGGGTCCGCAGACAGCCGTTTTAAAAGCACTGCAAATGTTCCAAGCATAATTAAGTTTTCGAGCAACAATAAAAGTGTCAAGACCAAGATAACACCAGTGATTAATGTTCCTGCTGGAGAGAGATGAGTTTTGTCCAGTGGCAGCTTGACTTATTTAATGTAGCACAGAGGGTTAATATGCCTCTTGCAAAGAAAGTGTGCCTATATTTATTTTTTTAACTGTGTTTGATCAGCATTGGTCAATGGGTTACTGCTTTTGTCACAGAGATTCTTTAGTTACTGTGCAGTTTATAAGTGACAATTGTGATCTAGCACAGAGACGTATAAAGCGGCATCAAAAAGATGTTTGCAAACTGCATGGTACAAGATAGTAACTTAAGTTTCTTCCCAGTCTTTCATTATCCTGATGCTGCTAAAAAGGTTTATTTGAATGAAAATAAAGTTTCATTGTTAAAGTCAATGCTAAGCACTGTGTTATGCCTACCAGTATGAATGATGTGAATCCTACAACTAGTGGTCACCTTTGCCTTATGTTATTACATGTATGATTCATTGTCTCTATGGGGCAGATTTACAAGGAAAGTGACTCAGTGAGTGCTGCAAGCCATTTGGCTGTGCTGCACTTAGTCACTTTCAAAGCACAGGATACGACACATTTACCATAGTATGTTGCATCTCAGTGCTCTCCCTGCGCTGGTGCACAAACTGCTGCCATGCGCCGGCACAGGCACCCTTGTACCATGGTGCAAGGATGCCTGCGTTGTGGGGAGATTGTTTATGTTCAGGTAGGATTCCCTTTCTGCACATAAACAATCACTAGAGGGGATTTCATAGTCCTAAACAAAGAGGAGAAATTAATACATTTCTTCTTGTTGCACCTCCCTACGCCTCCCTTGGGGAGGTGTAGCATTCGGACGCATTTCAAGATTCATGATTTCTCGTAAATCTGGAAATGTGTCTGGCTTCATGGGTGTTGTTTGGCCACTACAGGTGTGGCAGGGTATGCTCAGACATGAGTCCCTTGCTCACTGCATCACTAGGATTCAAGCAAGCCAGGCCGACGACGGCTGAAATGCCAGAAACCGGTCCCCGGAAGCTTGTCTCCTTACCAGTGGAAGAATTGGCTTGGTAGTTTGGTCTGCCCTGTTCCCATGAGGCATGGGGTCAGACTAATTTGCATATAGCCAGGTTCTGAACTGGGGTGATGCAGTGAGCTAAAAAACGGTGATGGATCAAGCCCTGATCTATTGACTGGGTATGAGTGTCTAGATTAATTCAGACATTCTATCCATCACCACCCCCTTTTCTGAATGGGAACACTCACAGCAAAACCCATGAAACGCACCTTTCACGCAAAGTCCTGTGTGCAAAGGCGCCATATTTATAAGAACAGGAATAGTCACACAGGGTGGCTTTTCCTGTTCTTATAAATATGGGGTACTAAAATGCGCAGCCGGAGCGTCACTTTTTGTGACGCACAGGTTGCGTAAGGGTCTTGTAAATCTGCCCTATATGTGTGTGTGTTGTAAAGTGCTCTGACATCCTACAATGGTATGAGAGATGCTATAAAACAAATGAAATACATGTGACAGAGGGACTATGGAGAGACAAGAGGCACTGTTGGAGTGTGATAAAAAGGGAATCACTGAAGAACCCAAACAAAGATTATCGTATCCTAGTGCATAGTAAAGTCATCATTTACAATTCTTTTCAAGCTAATACAATTCAATATATAATGATAAATGTGTTGTAGAATGCACTATTGTTTCCTAAGTTGTCTTGGTGGGAGAACCTCCCAAAGTCCCCTTTGTAGTGGTTTGACTCACTCACTGCACTTGGTGTGCACCCTGTGGGGACTGGTCTGAAAACATTTGCCAGGGCTGCTTTGAGTTTCCAGACTGGCCCTGGCAGGATCAGGAGCCTCGTACTGTGAAATAAAACCAACCATTTAAAAGTTAGTCATGGAGATGCAGCACCAACCTTCCCAATAAAGGTTTTTGTTTTTTGCAGATTCTTGATTCTTTCAATATAAAATACTAAAATTCAGGTAATTCGACTATTTGTTTTGTGTTCACACCTGTACTTATTTTTTTCGGATTGCTGTTTAAAATTTAAATTATACAGATTGCTTGGGGGTCCCCGGCTTCCAGTGCTGACTCAATGGGGGTCCTCAGGAGCCAAAACTTTGGGAACCACTGATCTATAGGAAGTTGATCTACAATTCTCTGGTGGCCATTCACCAACTTTTGTGTTTTTCAAAAACAAGCTTCCAAAGCTGAAGTTGGTTTTTAAAAACCAATAACTTATCACCCTCACACCCTTGGAACTTTCTTCCTGATTAATTTTCTCCCAGGAAGTGGGATTCATTTAAAAACAAATTCTCATCACGACTGCCAGGTATTCCCTGGTGGTCCTGAATAAGAGAAAAATACATCAGACTGCTTGATCTAGAGAGGAAGGGCCGTCCAATGTATTTACATCAATGCCACTCAAGTAAGGCTGGACACATGACAATCCAGCTGACTTGCATTAGGTCAAGCAGACCATCCGTTTGTTGGACAGGGTACTCCACCACGCTTGTGAAGGCGTAACCTGCTCACCAAACTCTAAATCAAGACCTTCATCTTGTCTGTGCTATTCATGTATCTCTAGGTCTGCTTCATTATGTCCATCAGTCTTTGTATTATTTACCTGTTATTGAGGCTTGTGTGTTTAGTACAGTGTAATCTTACGGTGTGTGTGGGTTTATTTGAACCCTGCGGTTTCATCTGCACTTGTTGTTTATGCGGTGTAATCACACCCTTGTAATTATAAAAAGTATGTTACAGGCGGCCAGGTGTCTCTTGCCCGTGACTTCTGAGGAAGTAATGGTGCACAGTTAACAGCAGCATCTTTGCAAAGTGTCAAGAGCCTGATTTAGAGTTCGCTGGCCGGGTTACTCAGACACAAACTTGACGGATATCCTGGCCGCCGTATTACAAGCGGCACTAAATATAATATATGGGAGCCTCATTTCTTTCTTTCGCACTTTCTATTTCCCTTGTTTTTATTATCTTTACTAGCTGAACCCGGCCACGCATTGCTGTGGCTCAGTCTGGTTAAATGGAAAAGAAAGAAAAGAGCAAGCGCACGTTTCTAATATGTTTAATTTCACAATGCTTGTGGGTATACAATATTTTTTGTTGTTCCATTGTCTGTGCAGATGTAGAGATTGTCTGGTTTGCCGACTCTAGAACACGCAATAATTGTCCCTGTGAGAAGCAATCCGTGTCCAGATCTAAACCGCACAATTCTAAAGGCCCTGAGTTTTTTTTTTTTTTTTTAAACAAAATTGTATTGAAAACCACAGTTTGTAGTACATGTATCATAGCAAGTACTCATGTTTTTTTTGTTTTTGCTGCTTGTTATCCTGTTTTTACCGATATCAATTTGATACATATTTAAATCACATCACATCAGTTAATAGGACAGAAACAATCAGTACAGATGGTAGCTTTTGGACGCATCCTTAAAATATAACATGTAACAGAACCGCAGGTCGCGGTTGCATCGTGTTCTTTTAAATTATGTTGCAAACTGAACCATCTCCTCCCCCCTTCCTCCACCCACCAACTGTCCATCCTAATACATGTAGACTATTGTGTCTATGCGTCCCTTGTAGTTGTTGCGCATCAACCAAATCGATAGGGTCTGTTCTGGCTTTCGATTAAAAACACGTGTGTATGCGACATGCGCGTTTCCGAATCCAACGTTGTGTATATAACAACACGCGCGTATTCGAATCCAACGTCGTGTAAAAATTTTAAAGCAATCAGTGAAGAACTTTTGGAGATTTAAGATTTTGAACAAACAAACACTCTACATTTTTATTTGTCTGTTCGGGTTTTCGATTAAAAACACGCATGTATTCGACATGAGCGTTTTCGAATCCAACGTTTTGTCAAAATTTCAAAGCAATCAGTGGAGTACTTTCGGAGATTAGAGATTTTGAACAAAAAACAGTTACATTTTTATTCATATAGATAGATTTTGCTTTTTTTGTCCTCTCATTTCTTTTTCTGTTTCTCTCTATTCCTGGCATACCTTTCATTCATTTCTTAATTTAAGAATGATTAGCCTCCTAAAGCATTTTATTCATTCATTTGCATTTATTCTTTCCTGTCATGGGGATGACTGCATAGATATCCTTACAAGTAGGATCTTTTGAATTCTGCATGAACCTGTTTACTAATGGTCCTAGTTGAAGTTGTCATTTAGAAGTTAAATATATGTTTCTTATGTGAAGTAGGGAGGGTATGTGTGAGAATGTGTGTGTGAGAGAGCGAGTGTGTGTGTGTGTGTGTGTGTGTGTCTATGTTATGTTATGTTATGTTATGTTATTTGTACTTGTAAAGCGCACTGCTACCCTAGGGTGTCCTGGCGCCGAGTACTGGTGACCTGGGGAGCATCAGCTGTTTAGTGGGAGAAGAATCATGTTTTCAAACCCTTGCGAAAAGAAAAATGCTTTGGCGCATTTCTGAGATGAAACGGAAGTTCATTCAATGCTTTGGAGGCGCAGTGGGGAAAACCTCTGCCTCTCCAGTTAGTTTTCTTAAAGGTGGAGGTTTGGACTAATTTGAATCCAGAGGAACGCAGGAACATACCATGTAAGTCTGGTTTTAAGAAACTCCGGACCAATCTCATTAACCGCCTTAAAGAAGACACAAAATTCCTTGAAGCGTGATCTAAGTGGAACTGGGAGCCAATGCAGTTTCTTAAGTTCTCCTTTGACCGAAGCAAACCTACGGGTTCCCGTCAGCATTCTCGCTGCCGCGTTCTGGACCAGTCCAGACGGGACATAATGAGTGCAGTGACAACCGTCCTTAGGTTGTCTGCCGATAGGAAGAAATTGATTTTTTTGCTGAAGTTACCCGATTAACTTGGTCCCCCATGGTGAGTTTGTTATCCACCATGACTCCCAAATTTTTAGCTTTCCTAGAGAGTGTAGGGCACGATCCCAGATCCTCCGTCCACCAGTCCGGGATCCAGACCCAGGGATTATTGCCAAATTTTAACACCTCAATTTTAGCTGAGTTGAGTTTTAAACAGTTGGACGACATCCAGGTGGAAATAGAGCTCATGCAATTATAGAACCTCTCCCCCGCCTCCCTCTCCGCTCCCTCCGTCACCGATACCACAATTTGTGTGCCATCAGCGTAGGAGGTGAGCAGGAAACCAAACGACTGGATGACACTGGCCAGGGGTACCACATAGATGTTTAAAAGCGTAGGGCTCAACGCCGAGCCCTGTGGCACTCTGCCGAGCCCTGTAGCCATCTAAATCTACCGTCTGAGCTCTGTCAGACAGGAAGGAATGTAGCAGTTTCCATGCTGAGCCCTTCACACCAATATCAGAGAGCCTGTTCAGCAGGACCTTATGGTGGACCCTATCAAAGGCCGCGGATAGGCCCAGGAGGATTAAGATGGCATTACCTCCCCTATCCACGGCTTCTCTGATTTCCTCGGTTGATTTTATTAAAGCCAGTTCCGTACTGTGAAAAGCTCTAAACCCATATTGCGATGGGTCCAAGGAGTTATTGGCAGAGATAAAGTTGCTGATTTGGCTATTTATTTCTTTTTCCAGTAATTTGGCAGGTAGTAAAAGCATAGAGATAGGACGATAATTAGTCAGGTCCTTGGGGTCAAGAGATTACTTCTTTAGAAGAGGAAGCACAGAGCCTTTTTCCAATTGTTGGGAAAATTCCGGACCGGAAAACTGGATTAAGCAGGGGTGTGAGAGCCGTTCCAATAGTTTCCGGAATTTGCTTAGCAATTCCAGCAGGACACGGATCACTAGGGGCACCCGATTTTATCGTAGACAACAATTTGACCAAATCTGCTTTCTCAATCGGGGTGAAATGCTCCAGTAGTTCTGCCGGGGCACCTAAGCTTCATGATTCTGTTAGAATGAAATCAGTCTGAGTATCATTGATTAGACCATCGAGTGAGGTAATAATTGTTTCTACTTTAGTTTTAAAAAAGCCAGCTATTTTATTACAAAATTCTGCATCCCCCTGTTTCTTTGGAGTGGCAGGGTTCGCTAGTTTAGAAATCCCATTCCACTTTTAAAAAAGCCTTCCTTGGAGTCATCGGACCCGAGTAACTTTCGTCTAATTTCCCAGCTTCCTTTTCTGGCTAAGGTTACTGAGGCATATGTGAACTCAGTCCTGGCAGAATCTGTCGAGCATTTCAAGTGGTGGCACCACCGTTTCATTATCACACACATGCTATTAAACATGGGGTTCCTCAGGGCTCTATATTGAGCCCTGCACTTTTTAACATCTTTGTACAGCCCCTAGCCCTGCTGGCAAAAAGCAGAGGTTGTCATTTGTTTCATACGCCGATGACACCCAGCTAGTCATCACTTTTTAGAGGAACTGCCAAGACAATCTCATCACATTGAAAGAGGATTTGGTAGCTATCCCTGACTGGATGGCAGCTAATTGTTTACAGCTGAATGCTGCCAAGTTAGAAATTCTAGTGCTGGGGAGAGACAGCTCCCTCTGGTCAGAACAGTGGTGGCCTGTCAAACTTAAACCCGCACCCCAGCAAAGAAGGCTGTAAAAAATGTGGGCTTTTGGATCGATAGCGAACTTTCATTTGATGTGCAATCCAAGGCCCTGGCTGGATCCTGCTTTGGTCTCCTAAGAGGGTTGAGGCCCCTACTTGACTATTTTGCACCAAAAGTTCACCAAACCATCCTTCAGGCTACAATTTTGTCAAGGCTGGACTATGGGAACTCCTAATATTTAGGCGTCAACAAGTCCTGTATTGTCCGCCTGCAGAGAATCCAGAACCCAGCAGCTCGCGCCCTGCTAGCTTTGCCCAGATCTTGCTCAGTCTCGCACCTTCTGCCTAAATTGCACTGGCTACCGATAGCGAAAAGAATCCAGTTTAAGTCTTTGTGTGGCCCATAAAATATTGAGCTACCAAGAACCGCAGATTATGGCGGATCTGCTGGCCCATTATGTGCCGAATCGCCTTTTGCGTTCGGCTAATGCGGGCTTGGCTTGCACTTCCCGTTTTCTCAGAGCTAGAGCGGGCGGTCGATCATTTAAAGTTCAGGCGGCACGCCTCTGGAACTTCTCTTCCTACATCTATCAGAGGACTCCAGAACCATCTGGCCTTTCGTAAAGCGTTAAAGACCTGGCTCTTTCCAGCTTAGGCTCTTCTTTTTCCTTTGAAGTGTTTCAGCCATGGCTTAGTTAGCGCTGGGACACCCCGTCACTGGGGCAGCTATGCGCTTTATAAAACTTAAAAAATTAAAAATAGTTCTAAACAATTCTTTGGAGTTGGATTTGGCCATGGTACTTTGTAACGAGAAGTACTCTTTTAACTGGAAATACAAGTTTTGTAATTCTCCTTCTCTGCTTTGTCATAAAATTTCTGCCAATTCATCTCTGCATGTTTACAAACTAATTTCTTGGCCCTGAGCTTATCCGAATACCAGGGAGCGGTTGGAGAGGCCCGTTTGGGAGTCCATTTTTTGTGAGAAACAAGCTGATCACAGGCATCCAAAAGCCAATTATTATAAATGGTCGCGGCCTCCTCCACATCCAGCGGGAGCTGGTACATTGAGTTTTCCAAGACATTTCCCAGTCCCTCCACATCCAGCTTGTCTGAGTGTGAGTCTCAATATAGTATACCATAGTGTGCAGGGAGTCCAGTGGATCCCCAGAGATTTTCCAGAGGCTAAAGTAGATAATACTAATGCTCTTTTGTGGTAGTGTGGGGGAGCAGTTAGATGTATCCGAGGGTAGTGTTAAGCATTTGTTGTACACACAGTGGCAATAAATGACACACATTGTTATACACACAGTGGCAATAAATGACACACTGTTGTACACACAGTGGTAATAAATGACACACACTCAATGAATAAATCTGAGACCAATTTATAAAATGATACTTGGTTAGATTTATTTTGCAGAACCACAGAATTTCATCTTGAATAAATATGTTTTGCAATAGAAATACTGTTCAATATAAAAAAGTGGATAATTAGTGCAATTTTCAGACTTTGCAATGGTAACCTATGGGGTGAAGAAAACATTCAACATACGTATAGGCAATACTTACAAGACCATTCTTCGGAAGTTAAGGTTAGTATTGGACAAGGTTCAGTTCAGAACCAACAGTGCACCACCAGCGGCACGTGGGCGCCCGGGTGCAGTTGCAAGTTCAAGGTTGGAAACCCAATACAAATTAAAGGGGACTAGAGCAATCGGACAGAGGCTGCTTACAGGTAAGTAACTAGGTGGTCAGGAACTGAAGTTCATGGAC
The DNA here is from genome assembly GCF_964261635.1 of Lissotriton helveticus. Classification (NCBI taxonomy): domain Eukaryota; kingdom Metazoa; phylum Chordata; class Amphibia; order Caudata; family Salamandridae; genus Lissotriton; species Lissotriton helveticus. The sequence continues at coordinate 1,500,219 of NW_027611725.1, read as the reverse complement.
TGGGGATGCCACCTAAAAACTAGATTTAAGGGCGTTACCATGGAGTGACAGGTAGTGTCCAATGGGCCCTTTGCCTGGGGAGTCTACGCCCTCTAACATGCCCACCTTCCACGAGAGGACACAGTCCTAGCCCTAACTGAATAAGTCCCATCATCTTCAAGATGGTGGGCACTGAAAAGTGTACTTGACCTAGCCTCCAGCACCCGAGAGGTGGAGTTGGTAGAGGGGGGCACATCTCCTCTTCCATCAAGGGTTTCCCACCTGTCCTGCCGCCAAAAAGGGGGTGAGGACAGGATGGAGGCCAGCTCCTTCGAACAGGAGAGGCTAAGGTCGCATTACAAAGGAGTCAAGACCTCTGACGCTCCCCACCACGAATGGCTCTTCCTGTCCAGGGGGGGGTCTGAACACCTCCACCCAGGAAAGGCATTGTTCTCAGCCTCAGAGTGCGCAGGCACCCTCCCCTGAGGTCAGAACACACTCTGGTGGTAGCAGGCTGGCTCAGGCCAGTCAATGACCACACTAAGGATTGGTAGGTTTCAGGGGACCCTGTGTGCAATTTTTTAATAAAATCGACACTGGAATCAGTGCAAGTTTATTATGTTGAGATGCTTGGTGCCAAACATCACATATATCAGTGAAGCCATCATGGAGCTGGCAAACTCATAATGACGAGTGTCCAGCCTATGTAGGTACTATGACTTCCCTGGTCACTTACAATATACAGGAATCAACTAGGATATTGCAGGGGCATTTCATGCAGATATGCCCTCACAGGGGGGAGAGGATGTGGTGCAGCAGCCAGAGCTGCCGACTCGGGAACTGGGGATTCGGGTTCAAGTCTCTGCTTCAGTGCAAAATCCTGTGATTCTGGGCAAATCACTGAATCTCCCGGTGCCCATAGACAGCGTCTGTAAACCCTCACATGTGATGAGCTGGAATGTATAAATCTGTTAACTTTAACTCACTGCCTGCGATATGTGTAAGTCATCCCTCTAGCAGTGTTCATGGGAATGGCACACAGGGATGTGTGCCAGGTCGGCTCTTCAGTTTTGTCAGTAAGTGACAGTCTGAATTTAATAATTGTCCCACTCAGTAAGGAGGGATCAATCACCCACTCGCCTTCTTCTCTGTTGTCGTCAGTTGTGTGTGCGTCCTCCTGGTGATGAGACATCGATGCCATCGGAGGGGGCGGCCCGATGATCGATGAAGGCAGAGGAAGAGGCGTCTGTGGGACAGATGAGGCAGACTCCGAGGGAGGAAATCGGCGGTAGTAGTCATCAAGCACATGTTGCAAATTAGAGATGAGAGACATGGGTATCTGCACAGTTGGATTCTCAAGTGGTGGTTGAGTATTAGGCTATGGGTAATAATCATATCCTTGGTCATCATCAATATCTTGCCATTTGATGAGAAGCTCAGAAAGAGTACGAGCAGCACGGAACCGGTCATCCTCTTCCGAATCCTCCTCATTAGCCCCATAGTCAAAAAGCTCCACAGAAAGATTTGGAGATGGTTGAATTGGCAATAGATCCAAAGAAGAGTTCCTACGTTGAAGTAGGGAAACATCCGTCGTTCCTGAAGGCAGCAAAAGTGTTGCTGAAGATTTCAAGGGGACAAGAGACATCAAAGCTGAAGGTGGAACCAAGGATGCGGCAGCCGACTCAGCGGTCGACGATGAAGAGCATGGTTGAAGTTCCGTAAGGAAAGTCTTCTGTGCTGTCAACGAGGCAACTGTTGACGAGGCAACTGCCGATGAAGCAAACGTCGACGAGGCACCCATCAACGACGAGGCAGCCTTCGATGACGAGGCATCTGTCGACGAAGTAGGTAGAGCCTTGAGAGCCATCGACCGTTTCGTCGGCGAGGAGGCATCCATCAACGACCGACCGGAGACAGTTCTCTTTTTCCTCGATGTGTGGGAGGTGGCAGACAAGCGAGGCTTCACCGACACCATGACAAACATCGACGGAGAGGGCGCCGATGACATATAGAGGAATCACTCTCAACATCTGATAAGGGATTATCCTCGGTCTTGAGTTTCTGTAACCACAGAAGTAGACGTCCCTCTCTGTCTCTTAAAGTCTTTTAAGGAAAAGTCCTGCAGATTTTGCAATCTCTCACCTGATGTTCAGGGTGGAGGCAGTAGATACACTTTTTGTGGTGGTCTTCGGAATGAAGCTGGAGTTTTCCACAAGACTCACAGTGTCTGATGAGTGACCTCTTTGTAGTAGACAAAGCAGTGAAGATATTCTGAAGAGTTTCTGAAGAGAAAAGGTAGAGGTACTGAGCAGAGCTCAGAGAGACTCCCTTCACACGACGTGCGGTAGAAAATCTGAGAGCCTGAGCCTCTCAGAAGAAGGTTCCAGAGGGTGCTGTTTCCTGATTGGCTACAGTTTGTACCATATCTAATGACTTGGATAAGTTATTAAAGTGACAAGTTTTTTCCTATTAACGTCCATGTTACAATACTTCTGTTGCTCTTTTAGCTATGCTTTCGCTATGCTATTGCTATATTGCTATTCTATGTTCCGTGGGAATCCCACTTCGACGACGGGAAATAATTCAAGCATGTGAATCTATGAAAGATACCCCATTACTGGAGAACAGCAGATTTCTCACTACTGAAGCTCTTACCCAAGTTGCTTTAGCTGTAGTCATCTCTCACATTGACTACACTAACTCTTTACTTGTCCATTCCGGCATATCAATCTAAAAGTCTGCAACTAGTGCCAAACCAGGCTGCTAGATTAATCTATCGCCAGTCAAGAATGCAGTATATCAACCCTCTTATGAAAAAGTTACATTGGCTTCTGGTAGTCGAACGCAGTGCATTCAAGTTGGGATGCCTTCTCCTTAAAGCGCTCCATGCCAACTGCCCAGTGTCTGTAACTACTCGGGTCCAGAGATATATCCACACTTGGGATCTTAGGTCTTCCCATTTAAATCCCCTAGCTACTCCATCCTTTAAATGCTAGAAATTGGGGGGACTAAGATTTGCGGTCCTGGCTCCTAAATTTTAGAATTCTCTCCCTCAGGACACTAGATAGATGATATCATATCCTCAATTTTGAAAACTCTTAAAGACTTGGCTATTTCGTCAGGCTTATGAATGAATCACTTAGCGGCAGGACTCCCTTGTCCGCAGCGCCATGAAACCTTGTGGTGTGAGCGCGCTTTATAAGTATTTTTAACATAACATAACATGTAACGCCGAACAGGAGGTAAAGCAGCCCACCACGCAGCCATCCTCAGGAAAGTAAGAGTAGCATTGTAAGGAGCTGTCATTTGAGTAGTTGCACCCTCCCGCAGCAGGCAATCGAATTATGATCAACCACCCAAAACCCACCATCATAGGTCCATAAAACAGTTATGCCTGCCAACTTATGCACTAGGACATTGTTAGAAATGGGATCCCTGGCTGGCCAGGGCTTGCGCCAAAGTCAGTCAGAGACCACCACTCCCAAGTCAGGGCAAGGGAGTTACACGCCAAGATAACCCCTGCTCACCCTCTAGGTAACGTGGCGCGAGCAGCAAGGCTAAACTTGGAGGCGATGCGAGTTAAGTATTTGCGCATGCACCCCAGCAACAACACCCAGGACCCACCACAAAGGAAACTCCACACAAGGTTATATAAAAATAGCCTTTGTATTACACCAAAACACATTAGATAAAAACACACACTTTACAATGTGCCAGAGGCACGGGCAGAATTTACAGGGGATATGTACAAGACAGGGCCACCTGGACCACTGTCAGGAATCAGCACTTTTAGAAGAAACACTTTTAGAAATAGCACTTAGAAAATAGAACATAGAATGTAAAATCACTGTAGTACACAATAGCACACAACCAGTAATCACTGGTAACCAGGACCTCACTAGCACCACCTGCACTAGGAGAAAAACAACCACCTAAGTATCACAATACCTGTAGGGGTGTAAGCACATAACACATGATGCATATAATACATTCAGCGGTGTAAGAACATGGCACATGACGCATTAAAATACATTCAGAGGTGCAGGACAACCCAATAGCGCCAAAATCACATTAGCCACCACCTGTGGCAGTCCCTAGGCCAACTGGCCTCTCTAGGGCTGGGACGCCCTGTGTCCCAAAGTCAGGGGGCCTAAACGTGGCAGTTGCCCACAAAGTGCTGGGCAACTGGGAAGCGATGCTGGTGGGGACAACGTTGGAGCCTCTCAGGCTCTGCACAAAGCACTTGTTTCCCCTTGGAGCCTCGCTGGGCCTTTCACGCAACCAAATGCCTCCTCTGAGCCTCTCAGGGCTCTAAATAACAGTGTGGGCACTCACGAGCCCCTCTCAGGGCTCTACACAAATGACTGGCCCTCCTGAGCCTCTCAGGGCTCGTAAAACCACTGTGCCCACTTGGAATCCCCCTCCTGGGGACTCAAAGCAAAATGGGGGCACCTAGAGCCTCTCTGGGGCTCTTAAATAATAGTGGGCACTTTGGAGCCTCTCGGGCTCAACTAACAAATTATGCCCCCGGAGCCTCGGGGCTCGAACACACGATATGCCCCCTGAGCCTCTCGGGCTCTCAACAGACAAAGGTGCGGCTTTCTGGGGCGGTGGGGCCCCTCACGGGGGACCCGCGAATACGTGGGGCGCCTCTGTTGGGAGTCCCCCCCCTCTGGGGGACTCTAGATGCCGGTAATGCCCCTTGAAGCCCTCATGGCTTCACTTTAGCAATGAGCGCAAGATCGCGCTACCGGGGGGGGGGGCGGACACCGACAATGTGTCCCGGTGCCCCTCCCTTCCCTTCTGCCCCACTCACCGGCTCTCTGCTTCCCGGGCGGCTCTGCTACGGGCTCCCTTCGACGGGCCTCTTCACCGGCTGCTGGCAGAGGTCCGGGGCTCTCCTCTCCCTCGGGAGCCTCGGCAGGACGTGCAGGCTGCTTCCTGCTTCTCCGGCCTGGCCCCGTCACGCTGCAATCCGCCTGACTTCCTCTGGGGCCGCCAATGGCAGCGCGGCCCTGGGGGTATTTGAGGCGGGACTTCCGGGTCGCACTAGGCAGCGGCCCGGCCACGGTTTCGATGTCCCTGGGCTGCGGCGGTGATTGTCGAGGGGTGGGCTCCCTCGGCCATTAAATCAAAGAGCGAGGTGGGCACTCGATATGGGCCATACACAGCGCAAGGTCCCTGGCAGGGTGGGCACCTGCCAGGGGACTTTAAAAATCGGCAATAAGCGGCAAATAAGCGGGGTGAGCTACCGCGCCGCAAAATGGGCAAAAAGGGGGATCCCCACGCCGGGGAATCCCTCGAGGGCAGCACTTAAGCAGCTAAATGCCTGGTGGGCACCGGCAGAGAAGATACAGCGCTCCCAAGCGCTATAATAGCAAATGAAGCGCTTCCAGGCGCTTAGAGGCCTCCCCTCCTCCCGGTCAGCTCCACTCACCGGTGTGCAGCACAGGGACTCCGGAGGGGTCAGCGGCGGTGAACTCAGATTGGTGCGGGCGGACTTCCTCAATCTCCGCTCCGCTCACCAGACGCCTAGGCAGGGCTCTCCCCCTTCTCAGGTGAGCCCTGCTGGAACCGACGCTGGCGTCTGGACACTTCTTCTCCCTTCTTGCACCGGAGCACAGGGTGGACTCCCGCCAGCTTTCGGTTTGTCTCTATGTCCTGTCCCCGGCCTGCCTGACTTCCGGGTCGCGGGGGCGGGACTTCTGTCGGGCCGTGCTCGGATTGGCCGGCCGGCCAGCCACTTCCAGGTCGTCGCTGGCAGCGCGGTGGCCCGTTCCAGGCACTCGTAGGCGGGGGATAAGCAGCAAAGGCCGGGTGGGCACCGGCTCCTTCAAAAGGACAATAAATCGAGGTGGGCACTTGATCTTAGGGCGGCAATGTCCCTGACAGGGTGGGCACCTGCCAGGGGACCTCACAATCGGCAACAAGCGGCAAATAAGCGGGGTGAGCTCCCGCGCCGCAAATGTGCAAAAAGGGGGATCCCCACGCCGGGGAATCCCTCGAGGGCAGCAATTAGGCGGCCAAATGCCAGGTGGGCACCAGCAGAGAGATACAACGCTCCCAAGCACTATAATAGCAAATGAAGCGCTTCCAGGCGCTTAGAGGCCCACAAGTACAACAAAAGTCCTCCAGGAGTGCAGGAAGGCAGGGGGGGGCAAGACTGGGCCAGGGGCCAGCTCACTGGCCCTCCAGGCAGGGAGGCAGTCCAAGTGGCGGTTCCTCCTGGCCCCAGCAGCAGCAGCAGCCCCCCTCAAGTAGGATCAGGAGAGAACAACTTCTGTGGGGACACAGCCCCATTTTTATACAGTAAATCCTTTGTCTGTAGGTGCAGGGTGGGGGCAGAACCAGTCGCAGCTGGTCTGTGAGCACTGCTGATGGGCTCAAGCACCGTCTCTACTCACTGGCAGGGCTAGGGTCGTTAGACGCACCACAGGGGGGCAGAGCCAGCATTGTCAGGGGAAAACCCAGCCTCATTCAGGACACAGGTACACTCCTCCCCGGCCATCGGCATGCTAATCTCCACACTCACCACCGGGCAGACCCACCCAGACTTCCTGGAGCCTGGCATCCCAGCCAGCTCCAGCCAATCACACGCCAGCACCCTCACAGCACACGTACAGCCATGTCTAGGAATGGCACTTCCCTACTAGACACATACATGCCGCATACACCATCTCGCAGCATTCAATCACACAGGTTCACACATACCAAACTCGAGCCTGTACACCCCACGCATCAGGAACTACCAGGGACACATACATTCCCCATGCATTCCTATGGGAGGGCAGGCCTATCTTACTCCACGCACTCAAAGTGGCACGCACTTTCCACTGGGACACAGTAAAAGTGCGCAGAACCCAAAAATCACCATCACCAGGTCACCATTAAAAACAAAAAGTCTAGGGGTGAACCTGCCCTAAGGGCCAAGTCCAACAGACATAGACCATCTGAATAAAGGAAAGAAACATTTAACAGTGTGCACAATGGAAATGTTGCCCCACCAAGCCAGTGGAGCCACCGATTTGTAGTACACAACAACACAGGGCCCATGTACTTCTCACAGTTCACTCATCAACGTCAGACGTGGGAGATGGCCCTTTGCGGTGCTTCTGTAGGGATCTTGCATGTTCCATCGCCATGTTCCAGTGCCTGCTTCCCCAATGCGCAGCCTCCCTGGGTAAAGCATGGCATATGGTATCTGTTCTTTGAGTAGCACCTTCTTGACATTCTGAAAGTCCTTCCGGGCCGCCTGCACCTGTGCCGTAAAATCTGGATAGAACAAGAGGGTATTGTTTTGGTACGTGATTGTTCCCTTCTGGCGAGTGATCCGTAAGACAGTGTCCCGGTCTCTAAAATTGAGTAATCGAGCGATTACGGGGCACGGTGTAGCACCTGGAGGAGGGTGCGCCGCCAAGGAGCGATGAGTCTGCTCCACCGCAAACATAGGCGACAAGTCATCCGCACCCCATATCTCCCGCAGCATCGCCTCCATGTAATCTTCAAGGCAGCCCACATTTGTTGATTCCAGCAGACCCGAAACTCGAATATTATTGCGCCTCGATCTCGCATCAATGTCCTCATTCTTCACTTGTATGACAACGAGAATTTTTGTGATATCTGTAGTCTTCGCAGCTACCTGTTGCAGCCCATCCTCTGCATCTGATATTCTCTGTTCCGCTTCCCCAATGCGTTCCGCATGTTTGTTGAGTTTGGCCGAAAAGTGATCCATTCTCCCATTGAGGACCTCGATCTTACCGTCATTAGATTGAAGACTGACCTGAATGGCAGCTAGCGATTTTTCCAGTGTCGAGGGTCCCTGGGAGGCCGATTCCAGCTCTGAGTCAGAGGCCGCGTTTTGAGTATGTTTGCCCCCCTTACGCAACTCACGGGTGACGCGTGGTTGATTCTTCTCTGGTTTTCCCATTAAGGCCTCACCCTTCAACAGTCCGCACTATGCAGACCACAAGTACTGCCCCTCGTTGTATGTAAACGATTCACTCCTAGAGGCCGGTCAGAGGGAGTAGTGATGCAACCCAGTTGGTCCCAACCACTAACTGCTTCACAATAAGTCCACAACAGCAGGGAATGTTCAGCAGGAGACCGTGAGTGAGACACTTGAATGCTGCGCACCATACAAACAGGTCAGAAGGGTGTAAGGAATCCAACAGTCAAAGGTGCCTCGCAGCCCAGTACGGTGCGCTCGCCCGCAGTGCAAAGCCACAACAACAATCCAGCTGTCTGAAGAAATGTCCGTTATTCAAAACCGTGAGGAATACCGCAAGAGGGGACCCGCTCCCAGGGGGCCAGCGCAGTCGCACCACATCCGCGTGCAAGTTCCAGCCCCGCTAGCCACTCAGCATCCCCCAAGAGGTCCGGATCATGAAGGCGCCACCTCCCGCTGCACCGAATTCGGTCTCTGAGGGCGCCAACTGGGCAAAGGTGAGCGCGTGCAGCGTTGCTTGTATATACCACCGGGGAGAGATGTAGATGTGGGCGGGGGGGCTAATCTTCTGAGCGCCTCAGCAACGAACGGCCGCTCTGACACCACCGCCCCTCACGAGGCCTAGGCGCGGCCTAGTCCGCCAGCTCACGCCAGCCGCAAGCGTGTCTCCAGAACCCAGCACGGCCGGCCGAATCCCGGTACGGCACAAACTAGTGTCCGCAGCCCCCCGACAGGTCACTTATCTGTGGTCACGGCACAGCTGCAGTCTGCAGATACTCCATTGTGTCTCAAATTAATCTCCGCCTTCCCAGATTGCTGCCACAGGCAGTAAGGGACCACAGCGCACTGAGCCATGAGAGTCATGCCGCCATTACACCTGTGCAGACGGCTCGCCCCTCTCACGGCTTAACAATCCTCCGGGCATTCGCGGCAATCGAAAACCACCTCAGCCGATCAGTCGCTACATTAGCTACACAGCTCCAGCGGCAAAAGCCATGGATAGCGTGGTGAAGGCAGGATAAGTGAAGGATATTTATCGGCGGCCGGCAGAGCAACACTATAGTGCCCCCATCTTGCCGATCGCCAGGCAACGCCCCACCTCCTGGGGATTAGCCTTCTACTGATGAAAGCCAGTAGCTGATATTGACCTTGGGCATGTTTTTGTGATAGCACTGCTCCTATACCACGATCCGAGGCATCAGTCTGTACAATGAATTACTTGACATAATCTGCAGATTTCAGAACAGCTGTAGAGCACATTGCTTCCTTCAGCGTGTCACAAGCCTTTAGACAGCTCAAAGTCCAGTTCACTATTTGTGGGGATTCTTTTGGAAGTCAGCTCTGTGAGGGGTGCCACAATGGTGCCATAATCCCTCACAAACCTCCTATAGTACCAGGGAAGCCAAGGAAGGCCCTCACTTGAGTCGGGGTAGTTGGAGCCACCCAGTCCAGAATGGTCTAGATCTTGGGATATAAGGGTTGAACCTGGCCTCCACTCACAAGGTGACCCAAGTATGCAACCTTTCCCAGTCCTGTATGGCACTTGCATGCCTTGATAATGAGGCCGGCACTTCTCAGAGCCTCCAATACTTTCCTATGGTGGATCAGGAGAGCAATATTGTGTAGATATGCTGCACTCAAGGATTCCAATACAGCAAGGGCTTAGTTCACCAACCTTTGAAAAGTGGCAGATGCATTTTTCAAACCAAAGGGAATTACAGTGAACTGATAATACCCATTTGAGATTGAAAATGCAGATATTTCTTTTGCTCCTGGAGTCAGACCTATCTGCCAGTACTCTGATGTGAGATCAAACATACTCAGATACTTGACTGCTCCCAACCTGTCAATAAGTTCATCTGCCCATGGAGTTTGGTATGCATCGCTTTTGGTCACAGCATTCACGCCCCAATAGTCCACACAAAAACTAATTTCTTTCTTACCATCCTGGCTATGAGGTTTGGGGATTAAGACAACTTGGCAGGTCCAGGGGCTCTCGGAAGGCTTTAGAACTCCCAATTCCAGCATCATGCTTACTTCAGCTTTGATGCTCTCTTTCACATGTTCAGTCTGCCTGTATATTTTATTCTCGACAGGTAGTCTTTCTTCAGCATCTACATCATGGATACACAGCCAGTCTGTCGAGAGGTCAAAAAGAAGAGCTCAGCAAACTGATTCAGGACTTTCCTGTAATCTAAAGCTAAAATAAGGAGGACCCCACTCCCTTCTGTGACCCTTCCCAATAGGCAAAAAGCAGGCAAGGAAGTAAGACATCCAATCTTCTTTTGAGTTTTTCAGGAAGTCTAATGATCATGCCCTTCATGGTCTTGTTAAATCTTTCAACAAGGCCATTACATAGAAGAGTGGCTTTGGCCACACTGACCAGGACTTATGCAGCGGGGGATTGGAGGTCCCACATTTGGACCCCTAATATTATGCCGTTCAATTGCAACACGCAGCTCGATGGCTCAACACAGTCCCTAGTTGGGAAATGTGGCTCTTGGTGGGAATGGTGGACGCGGCGGGTTGTCTTCCAGAGCTGTTAATGGAGGAATCAGGTACACCAAGAGATACTCCATATATTGTGCGACAGATGGCCAGAGTATGGCAATGGATTGTAGTGAGAGTACTTAAGCGCGCACCATAACATAGGGAGCTACCAATTTGGATATTAAAACCAATCAGGCAGATAGCACTCAGTATGTCCTTCCAGGCATGGAGGGAAGGGGATGCAAGCAATAGGGTGAATTGAACCCAGATGAGTTTGGTCTAAGCCAGGGGCAATTTTTACAACATGCGGGCTTGGCAGACAACACTAAGCACACCTGGCCATGCTATCCGACAGGTCCTCCGCATACTGAAACCCTTGAGATACTGCTAACATATGGAGCGTGTGGACACCTAATTATGCATCTTTACAGAACAATGCGATCAGATACAGTAGGCACTACACACGGGCCCGACATTCCAATGGAAGATCAAGACTGGCAGCGGGCTACGAACTAATATGCATGGTTTCTACTAATGCCCATTTTCGACTGATACATTATAATTTTCTTCAAAGAACCTACTTAACGCCACAACACCTTCATCGAATGGTCAGGTCTTGCCCAGATATATGCTTGCGCTGCAACACTGTGGGGTCTGATTTCTTACATTAACCATGGTCCTGCGATGAAATACACTCCTTCTGGCAACTAGCTGTCGAAGAAATGGTGCATGCCACACAACTAAGTATTGAGCTGACACCCAAATGCTGTTTATTAGGCCTCTTTAGATGCCAGAAGGGCGCTAGATAACCTATACATTTGGTCAGTCGCCTATGGAACTGGCATGACGTAGAATTGCAATCACATGGCTGCCCCAGCATGCCTTAACGATTGAGCTCTGGCATAGAGATGGGCCTCTTCTTCTATGGCGGACGCTTCTTCCCAGAAGATATCCAGAGTGTGTTGAATGCTTTGACGCTTCCTCTCTCGTCATCGAGCCTGATGATCGGGTAGAGTCCTCTTGGACCGAAACGACTTACAAGCGCCGCAGTCTTCCTCCTTACAAACTTGATGTAGGTCGGTGCGAGGGTACTTGGTGTGGCACCCAGGACAGAAATGGAATGAAGTCCATTCCATTTGCAGATGGCTGGCCCTACGCAGCAAGGCCCGACGGTTGCCCACGAGGTTTTCTATCGAAAATGGAGAGTTTGTCGACCTGTTTGAAATGCGTAGAACAGGGAAACGGTTACTGACACAATACCGTTGAGGGTATAGTGGACTGCGGGGAACCCAAAGAGCAGTTTCGGAGCCCAGCAATACACATTCGAACCCATTTGGGGTAAAAAACAATCTAACAATGGAGTCGATGGCCATGCGCACTATCACCGAAAGGTGGAGTTACCTTACCTCGTGATTGTAAAGCCTTCTTCAAAGAAAAACAACTTGCAAACATCCGGACCGAACACAAGATGGCAGGAGTATGCAAAGCATGTGCATCTACAGCACACAAGCCTCGAACAGAGGATTAATGGCCCCAAATCCCTGCCGTGGTATCTTGTCATGTTGTGGCTGAGTGTGCCATGTGATGTGGCAGGCTATAGTGCTTGGTGTGATTTGGTCATTTTTTAACAGTGCTGAACAGTTAGGCAAATTTTGATTTTCTTTGTTTTTGGGATCGTGTGATATAGTGCGGTAACTACCGTATTATGTAAATAAATTACATTGCTAATATACCATAAGGATGTGGGGTGAGTATTATTATGGCCGAAGCCTTGCTGATTATATGCAGAATAACAGGTCTGGGAGGTCACTACTGACTAGAGCAGGTTAGCAGCTGCACAGGCCTTGGCCATTGATCCTACTCAGGATAATATGTGACGGGCACTAGTGACTGGAGCTGGCTAGCAACAACGCTGACCTCTGTTATTCATTACAAGCCGGGTAACAATACATGTCAATATTGACTGGAACTGGTTGGCAGTAGAATTGACCTCTGGTTTTGAATATTTGCAGGATTTAAGGTACAGGGGTCACTACTGACTGGAGTTACTTAGCAGGATAATAGGTCTCAGGGAGCCAATACTGACTGAAGCTGGTTAGTATGATCACTAGTCCCAAGGTGCTACGAATGACTCAAGTTGGCTAGAATGATAACAGGTCCCAGGGGCCAGTACTAACAGGAGCTGGCTAGTAGGCGTACATACAGGCCCAAGGGGCTACTACTGACTGTAGCTGGCTAAAAGAATAATAGGCCCAAGGGTGGTGGGGGTGCGAGTGGCACCAGTGACTGGAGTTGGCTAGAAGCATTGACAACCTTTGGTATTGATTAAATGCAGGATTCCAGGTCACAGGAGGCACTGCTGAATACAGCTGGATAGCAGCAGTGGTGGCCTCTAGGAAGAAGGAATTGAGAAAGCATAACTGGATAGACTGGTTTCTTTAATACCGATAATTGTTTACACATCATACACATCACTGTCACAACGTGCATTGATATATTACATTACCAAATTACAATATTCTTATATTAATTTGGCGTGTCTGTTCGCCTTAATATGCCTGCAAAGTTACATGATTCTATTAGGGCCCAGAACCCTTTCATTTTGTGAAGTCCATCTGCACACTTTCCTGCATCTATTGCTATTGGGAGCGTGTGAAATAGTGCGGTACCTACCGTATCTATTGCTATTTACTTTCCCCTGAGGCGGAAGCCGGGGGCATTCTTCCTATCCGTCCTCACTCGCTGACATTGCAGGAAATACCGCGATTGTTTATTTTAAGAAATGTAAATATTTTAATTGACGCTGTTTTAATTTCCTGTTACTCACCCACCCGGCCGACTCCTTGGACGAGAGTTACATCGTTCTAGGGCTTGGGCAGCGGGGGTCTCATTTTCGGTGCAGCCATTTCAGTGCAGGGCTGACACCAGTCGCTGAGGGCGAGGTCGCCATTTTGGGGGGAGGCAGGGTAGCGTTACAGCTCTTGGACGCCTCCCGCCCTCCCAGGCTACTTAAGGTGCCTCTATCCGATATTCTGGCAGATTACTTGCTATTTACTTTTCCCTGAGGCGGAAGCCGGGGGCATTCTTCCTATCCCTCCTCACTCGCTGACATTGCAGGAAATAGCGCGATTGTTTATTTTAAGAAATGTAAATATTTTAATTGACGCTGTTTTAATTTCCTGTTACTCACCCACCCGGCCGACTCCTTGGACGAGAGTTACATCGTTCTAGGGCTTGGGCAGCGGGGGTCTCATTTTCGGTGCAGCCATTTCAGTGCAGGGCTGACACCGGTCGCTGAGGGCAAGGTCGCCATCTTGGGGGGAGGCAGGGTAGCGTTACAGCTCTTGGACGCCTCCCTCCCTCCTCCAGACTGGATATTAGAAGACGGACATCCCGTCCGCGCAGCGGGCGCGCCGATGGCGCGCCTAAGGCAAGCCCGGCTGCGCCCGTCCGCGCCGGACCCGCGCCCAGCGCCAGACCCCCTGCCACTCTGACTTCAAATATCCACTGGTCGCGCAATCAGCTCCTCAATTTAAGACAAGGTACCTGTTCCCCTCCCGACCTATGCTGTCTTTTCAACCCGGTTGACCTGCCTTTTAAATGTAGTCACTGTGATTTCATGATTACTTCCCCTTCCAAATGTCGTGCCTCCCCTATAGAGTCCTCTTTTCCTCGCCGCTCCCCCAGCTCGATAAAAGCAGCGTTAGTCAATTGTCGCTCCCTCCCTCGGCACGCCACTGATATTTGGTTATCCATTGTCACCTTGACTTGGGATATTCTATTCCTTACCGAAACGTGGATCAAAGACTCGTCTCAACCTGATATTCACCTGGCTACCCCCCCCCCCGGGCTACCGTCTGGTGGGTATCAACCGTGAGAACAACAAAACAGGTGGCGGCCTTGCCATAATCTTGAAATCTCATTTCCAGGTTACTGTTAAAAAAACTTCCGAATCTTGGGCTTATAGAAGCCATGTACTTCACGATCCTGGACTCTTCCATTATTACTATGGCGGGTATCTTGGTCTACAATCCCCCTAATGCCTCTGCTACCTCACTTACTTTCCTCTTGCACACGATCGCTGATCTTTCCCTCAGACATGCGTATTTTACGATACTAGGAGATTTCAATTTACATGGTGATAATCCCGCTTGCGCTCAAGCATCTCACCTTACGGAGACTCTACTTGGACTAACTCTGCCCCAATTAGTTAAAGGCCCTACCCATACTGCCGGTCACACTCTCGATCTTATATTCTCTAATCACCCAGGCATCTCATCCCTTCCCTCCCTGCCCCTTACCTGGTCGGACCATTTCCTTCTTCCGTTTGGCCTGTCTGTCCCCATCCCGCCCCCTCATTCTACTTTGAATTGAGAGACGGGGAGAAAATGGCACAAAATCACCTGCGATGCCATCGATCCCTGCTTTTCCTATCAATTCGATTCAACTAGGGACCCTAACGAAGAAGTTGTTAAATATAACGCTGCCGTGTTGGCCGCTATTGATACTATCTCCCCTGCTAACGTCATTACTTCTTCACGAACTAGACCCTCGGCCCCTTGGTTTTCCCCTGCGTTACGTGAGGAAAACACCCGGTGTAAACAATTGGAGCGTAAATGGCGTCAGACTTACGATGCCGACTCCAAAGCTATTTACAAGCTGGCGCTGAATAAATTCCAAAAACTAAAATGCACCACGATGAGAGGTTACTTCTCACAGTCAATTAAAAACGCTGAGAACTCTTCCAAAACCCTCTTTAAAATTGTGAAGGATTTTGTCAGCCCTCCTGCCTTGACTACTTTGTGCACCCCTAGTCAGGCGCTTTGTGATGACCTCTCTGATTTTTTTCAGGAAAAAATCACTAAATTAATCACACCTTTCGAACCTGTTCTACCCTCCCCTCCACTGAGGGATATTGTGCCTCAGACAGGCTTATTTTCCTTTGAAGAGCTAACTCTTGAGCTGGCCACCAAATTATTTATCCAAGGCAAATCCGGGTCTCCCCTAGATCCAGTCCCTGCTAAGGTAATGGGCAATCTTACCCCTATCCTGATTAACCCTCTTCTTTCCATTTGGAATTCTTCATTAAATTCGGGTCTTTTCCCTCTGGTATGGAAACAGGCTATGCTGGTTCCCATCCTGAAAAAAACAGATGCTGATCCATCACAACTTTGTAATTATCGTCCGATTTCCCTCTTGCCTAAGCCAGCTAAGATCTTGGAAAAGACGGCTCAGTACCAACTGGCTAAATACTTGGAAACCGAGCAGTTGCTCCACGACTCGCAGTCGGGCTTTAGGACCGGCTACAGTACTGAGACCGCTCTTCTTGAGGTGTCAGAGACCATCCGGGAGTGTGCGGACAGGGGTGAGGAGGCCATGTTGGTTCTCCTCGACCTGTCCGCCGCTTTCGACACTATATCCCATGAAATTCTTCTTAACCGCCTAAGGCAGTTGGGAATAGGCGGTAAGGTTTTAACTTGGATTAGATCATTCATCACTGACCGGACTCAGAAGGTCTTTCTCCGTCCCTTTGAATCTGAGGGCAAACCTCTCCTGTGTGGAGTACCTCAGGGCTCTGCCCTAAGCCCCTTATTCTTTAATGTTTATTTAGGCCCTCTGGCACGGGAGGTCGAATCCTGGGGGGTCAGAGTGATCTCCTACACTGACGATACTCAGCTAGTATTTTCATTCCAAGAGCACTCTGATGCTAATTTCTCCAATTTTCGGAACTGTCTCAGTAACATCTGCTCCTGGATGGCCACTAATCACCTTGTTCTGAATACTGACAAAACTGAGGTCTTGTTTTTTAATCAAAAAACAACACTCTCCAGCTCCTTGTGGTGGCCACCTGTCTTGAATCCCCCCCCTACTTCTGCCCTGACAGTACGCAATCTTGGTTTTCAGTTTGACACTGATCTATCCTGCAAAGCCCAGATCAATAAAGTCTCTTCGGCTTGTTTTGTCAAACTCCGCATGATTAGGAAAATTTTTCCTTACTTGCCAATAGACTGTCGTAAAACCGTTGTTCACGCTCTGATCACGTCGCATTTAGACTATGCGAATAGTCTCTATGCCAGCGCTCCCCGGTACCTTACAGATCGTCTACAAATGGTACAAAACGCTGCTGCAAGGCTGATTGGAAATATTCCGTTTCGTCACTCAATAACTTCATACCGGAATAAACTCCACTGGCTTCCTATTTCCCACCGCATCCAGTTCAAGGTTCTTGTTTTTGCCTTCCGCGCGCTCAACAGCTCTGGTCCGGTCTACTTGCAAAAAAGACTCAAACTCTCTCAATCTATCAGAACGTTGAGATCCAATAGCCTCCGCCTCTTGGTAGTTCCTCGATTTTGCCGTTCCAGGTGCGGAGGCAGAGCCTTTGGTGTAATTACGGCCAAACTGTGGAACAGTCTTCCTCTTGACCTGCGGTTTACTGAGACCGAACCTCTGTTCCGACGTAAACTTAAAACCTGGTTGTTTACCTCTCTTTAACTCACTACTCACTCTTTTAGCTGTTAATCTACCAGCGCCGGGACACCCCCGTCTTAGGGGTAGCTGCGCGCTTTATAAGCTTCTTAAATAAATAAATAAATAAAATCTTGTAGTAAATCGAATATTGACAAACAGAAGTGTTATTTCCAGAAACAGTGAATTCTGCAGCTTGTCTGTGTATCTTTTATCTGCACCTCACGGACTCCTCACATTCCTCTCGAGAGAAGATCCTGCCTCCTACTCATTAGTGTTGTTTCAGTAACTGTTTCTATCACGTGTTCATGTTTCATTGACTTGTATTAGGAGAAATGTGGTTCCGTGAATTCTGGACCCATGTTATAAACATCATCGTAGCATGACGATTTTGGTATCAGCAGACCGAAAATGACGAGTATGATATATACGAGTATTTTCGGCGTATTCGAGTGACAAGATCACCATAAAATCAGAGATTCCGTTCTGAACCCTCAGGTTCCATTTTGAGTACGGCAGCCATTTTGTGGTTGCCCTCACATAGGCCGATGACTAAGGCCAAAACGAGTCTTAGGGACACGTACACTTTTGCTGACTTCTGTGTGACCTGGGCAAGCTGACTCCATTGCCCGAAGCCAAACCTGTTTGGCCAGTTCCTTTCCCAGTGGCCGATCGAGATTAGGAACCAAGGCGCAGCATGCCATAAACCCTTCATTGCACACAACTATGTCTAATCTTACTCACACCTGTCTCTGTTCTTTTCTTTATGACCTGTTTTACGAGGAGGAGGTGCCCGTTTTTGTTAGGGGTCCAGCCGATTATCTGATGAAAAGTGTTGGGCCTTGCCGGGTAATTGATTGTGGGTTGAACAAACTGAAAATGAGCTTGCCATCATGATTCTGCTTTTCTTTGTCGAAGAAATATGTGAATGGTCAACTGTAAAATAAGGAATGTTTGCCTGAAGCATAATATTTTGTATAAAAGGGGAAGGCTGGTTTTGTAAGGTTGAGCAGTCTCCTGAGAATATACACCGTGTTGTACTTCTAGGATACCTGTTACTGGCTGCAGCCAATAAATTTGATCTTTGAAGTCACCAAGAAGTCTCTGCGTTTCTGTAGTCTGAGACAGGAGAACTCGAACTCTTTGGGTGTGTCCCCTGGCACCGCTGGGTTCTTAAAAACCCAGTACTTCAGAAACGTGTATAAAAATACATTGTGTAGCATTAGCATTATATACTTCAACTTGCTTTAGGGTGGATGCTCTCGTCCATTGCAAAGACAATTGTCATTTGGTAGTTTGCTTGGCCTTTTGCTATTTTTGCATTAAATGTATGATAGATGTGTTGGCCTCCCGGTGTGTTGTGTTTTATTTTAAATAGCACAAGAGATTTATTTATTTATTTAGTGTATTTTGGTATCGCGCACAGCTACCCCAACGGGGTGTCCCAGCGCTTCTGTGTAACTTCATACTGCATAGAAGGATGTTAAAAAATAACAATCAACAGAACAGGTGGGTTTTTATGGCTCTCCGGAAGGGTTGTTCCTCCTCGATCAACCGGATGGCATTGGGTAATTTATTCCAGAGAGCTGCCGTCAGTACGGGGAAAGATTTTCCACCGGAACGAGATTTCCTAAATCTAGGAACAGTGAGGAAGTTTTTTGAAGAGGAGCGTAGGGTCCTGGAGTTGTTATAGGGAATCAGGCACGTGGCAAGATAGGCAGAGCCCTTGCCTCGCAAGGCACGATGAGCTAGGATCAGAGCTTTGAATTCTGCCCTTTTTTGGACCGGTAGCCAATGGAGTTCATGACGGTGAGGCGCTATATGCTCACGTAGGGGGATACCGCTGACCAGTCGCACCGCAGCATTCTGAACCGTCTGGAGGCGATGACAGAGCCCTACAGACAAGCTAGTGTACAGGCCATTGGCGTAGTCAAGGTGTGAGGTGACTAGTGCCTGATGAGGAATGTTGAGGAAAATGACAGTCCAGGATATGCATTCTTCATATAAATCAACTCACAGTATACTGTTCTGGAGGTTCAGTCCCACAGACATTATCTCTAACTGAACACCCTCGGAAGCATGTGCTTTTCAAACCAGTTGCCCTCTGATGCGGCGTCCTCGCTATTGGATAAGTCAATATGTCCTGAATTTTAGGAGGGTTACCGTATCTAGTGCACTCTGTTAGACAGTGCTCACCTGTGGTAATAAGATGTTAATATGCACCTTATCACCTATGCACGGTGCAGGGCTTTGAGTTACAGAGCTCCTCATACTGTGGAGAAGATTAGGTCACATTTACCCATTTTCTCATATTTGGTTCTGATTAAATGGCAACAGATGGCTCCATGACTACAGAAGGCATTAAAAACGTTGACCTGAAGTATAGACCCCAGCTTACCAGCAGGTTCATAGGTGATCGACACTTTCACACCGTGATAGGGGCCATTAGTTCCTCAGTTTCTCTGCCACTGTTTTTAATCTCAACATGGACCAGGATGATCACATTAACTATATTGCGGCAACTGGTCAATAGTTGATCTTTTATTCAGACTTCACCAATCTCACATCTTATGACACAACATCCTCTGTCCTACTATGCTCATCCGGCATACTTAATAAAAGATCTCCAACAAAGTGCCCTCTGGTGGTGCCCGCCAGGCATTGTAGCGCCGGCCTGGTGAGGAGTATAGCCCAATAATGAAGCATGTCACCTTCAGGTGAGTGAATGCAACTGGTCTTAAAAGCACATGCTTCCTAGGGTGTCTGCGTTCAGTTACAGATAATGTCGCTGGGACAGAACCTCCGGAACAGTATACTGTGATTTGATTGTGTTTTATTTTAACAAATGTACATAGCAGATATTGGCGCTTGCTTGTTTCACAAAAATGATCGGATACCTGCCTCAGAGCGCACTTCTTACAGACGAGTATGGGGTTATCATGTTGCTGTTACAAGCTCCTTACCTGAGCGAGTTATCGGGAACGATGCAGGGGGCAGAACCAAACCAGCCACACGTGGAGATCAATGACAAATACTGAAGAATGAACAGAGCTTCCAAGCTGGTGACCATTACTTAATTGACCCTGAAAATAAAAGAAGTTTTTAGTATTCTGGTGACTCAAGATCATTAAAACAAAGGTTATAAATTCAATATTATGTCAAATACTTAAAAAATTGGAACTGGATGTGCTGAATCGATATTGCCCCAGGTCATGCGTGACACCTTCCACCACTATTGCTTATGGGACTTGTAGTTTTGTTTTTCTCATTAAACGGATGGGTTCTAAAGTCCCAGTGTTCTAAGCGATGTTAGTTAAAATCAGAGGCCTGAGTGAGGGTGAAGCATGACACTGCTCTGCTTAGCAGTGAGATGAATGACAGTTCCTCAGCCCTTCCATTCTTTGACAGACAGAGGCTCGTCAGCCGTTCATATTTTCTTGCAATGAGAAAGAAACTTTTATTGCAGCTTGTGTCAACTGAAGAGATAAAACCCCTGGGCGTGTTTCATTAACTACTGACAAACATGAACAATCAAGAACTTGAGTTTCTGGAAAACTATCAAGCACCCAATCAGAATCAGCCGCCCTTCACACCCAGGAATTCTTGAGGCTTTGGAGAGAAGTAATTGCACGTGGTATAAGAGGAACACTACATCGAATCAAAGCTCACTTCTCAGGGATGTACTGAAATGCAAGCCTCATGGCACACTTAGCCAGCTCTTCACCTCCTCCTCCTCAAACTGTTGACCAGCTATCAGGGCAAATGAGCCTGCAGCAAAGCATCGCTGGCTTGGTTCCACACCGGACCAGGCAATGTGGTCAACTCCATACTCCTCCAAGTCAGCATGCTCTCTGGTCGAGCCAGTCCTAACCCCACATGAATGTTCCCCATCACAACTATTTTAATGGTGCTAAGTTATGTTTCTGCTAAATGTAGGAGTCAAAAAGTGAAAGATTTTACTAGGAAGTACTGAAAGAGAAATAATGAAGTTTTTCAATATTTCTGAGTCTGCCACAGTACACAGGAGCATTATTTCTCTACAGCAGCAAATCATGTATGTGCCCTGTAGAAAGCTTGTTTGAATGAAACATGGAATTTATTGCAGCCTACAATTCATGCAACAACATAGAGTGCAAGATAACTTGTGTTATTATTCCAGCAGAACGAAATGCCATTCCTAATGTGTACGTCATTTTAAAGACAAACCCAGAAAAATGTACGGTCAGTGTTGTTCTTCTGCCTGTTAAAAGACAATCTCCATTAATGTGTCAGTAATTAAAACACTATGAGAAATCCTACTCTATGGCAGGGTGCTGCCTGCCACTATATTGCAGGTTACTTCCAACATAATCTGATTTATTCATACATACTCCAGGGTACTGCCAGCTATCGGGTCTGCACACAGCAGTCTGGAGCCACTCAGGAAGGAGGTAAGCTCTTCATTTCATCTTAAGCCCTTAGGGTACATTCACAGCCTGATGGGTCCGGAGAACTTTATCCTCGCTCTAACTGCGCCGACATAGCCCAACATAGTCTGTGTTGTGTGCTGGGTGATGCCTGGCATCTTATTATCGTTGGCGGATGGATGAAGCTCTGATAAGAGCTACTACAAGAAGAGCAGAGAAACAGGACCACAGATCGCCACAGAGTGATAACTGCCCAGAAGCTGAAGAAAGAACTCTGGAACAGCAAACCTCCTACACCCTGGAGATTCTCCAGAGTAAGCAAATGATGGTAATGAAATGCAAATTGCAGCATTAAGGTCACTGTAACACTGGGCAGGGGACGGGAGGAAAAGAACCGGATAATGTTGAGTGGTGGCGTAGTGAACTGACGTCCTCCCCCTCTCTGCCTCATTATCAGCATGACTGGAACAGGGGAGAAGCCTGTTCCTGGGATCTAGCCGACGAATTGGATGTCGGCCCCTTTAACTGGAGGACACACGAGTACGCAGCTCCACCCCCTGATGACGATGCAGGATTCCTAGTGGGTAAAAACGCGGAAGAAGATGTCCTGGTGTGTGACGTCACCGACCAAGGATCGAGAGTGGGAGAGCGGCCCGGAGGAGCATAGAACGGAGCTTTTGGAGGCGAACCCGAGGACGACAGGAGTAAGCCAGGAGGCCACCGGATCCGTGAATCGCCGTGCCACACTCCCGAGGGAGGAGTGTGGCTACAACAGGTACAGCAGCGTTTGGCGGGCTGGGTAGGAAGACGGGGTTCTTCTAAACCGTAGCCGCATGTGTGCCAGAATATCTGCCCAACCTTTCTTTGTCCTCACCGAGTAAATATACCCCTCCTCACCAGTAATCACGCTTCTGCACCCTCGCACGTTTAATAAAGTGTTTAGCATCTTAGCACGGGTGTCCCCTGCACTTGCCCGGTTCCCTGTGGGAGAGTCCAGATAGGGTACATATCCTGATGATCTGTACCTGTTTCTTTTCCCTGGCGGAGTCCAACGAGGAGTTAGGAAGAACGGAACATCCCCTGAAGTCTGCTTCCTAACCATCTGGAAACAAGACCATAACCAGACGCCATCACGGACCCCAGAACTTTTCAGAGAGACACCTTGACAACCCGCCATAAAAATATGTTTTCCAAAATAAAACCTTACCTACCCCGAACTGGTCTTAGATCCCACGCCACAGTCACACACTACAACATATTTCCCTTTAAACCGAAGATAACAGCCTACAATAAAAAACTAACCAAAAAGCAAAAAAACTAGAAAATGCATTTCCAAAAGCTGCAAAAGAGAAACTGTTAATACAAATGAACAATATTAAACTTTGTTGGTACCTTAGTAATGTGCTTACTTCTTGGCTTCACTCCATCTGCAGCAATAACGCTCTGAAAGGAGAAATTACTGCTGTGAGTCTCAGAGTCTTCAGTATTACTGGTCTCAGTCACGAAGACTGTGGTGTCGGAAGATAATTTTCTCTTATTTGGCTTCATAGATCCACCAGTCACGCCATCGCTATTAGCAGACAGGCCACTGTCAGCAGCATCATACCTTCAGGCAGACCAGCAAAGCGGATCTCACCACTCACATTGGGTGAACAGACTCGCCTCTGCTATATACATCCACTCTGTTCTCAAATTTGCTTGGGGCTGCCAAAATGCAAAGAGCTGCAATATATTCGCCACACTTTCCTGACTACCTTGTTTTAAAAAGTTGTGACATTCAAGCGTGATTCTTGGTTCATCACCAAGCTGAATTTTTTTAGAGGTTCTATTGCCACACAATACTATTCCCATATTCCAGTTTGTCCACAGGGTGCTTCAAGCCTGGTAGGTTGTCTCCTGCCTGTTTTGCAGATAATTTCAGATAGTTTCTGTAAGAAACTGAATTAATATTTACGGTAGATGAGGAACAATCACAACCGTTGTCAGAATGAACTTTCAAAGCCATTCAATTAACCTAGGATCAACCCCCTGGTACCTAAGCACGGAACAGGCAGGCTTAACTTAAGGTAATATGTCAAATATTTATGCAGAAACCAAAAAAGTAAAAGTCAAAATGCAAAACAATAAAAAACCCGAACCAAAATAGAAAAAAAAAGGTAAAATGTATTGAATAAAATGACACTAAAATGACAAAATCCAATAAGGGGAATGAGATATAAACTGTAACGCTGTAAGAATCACAAGGTGCCAATGGATGAGGGGCCCGAGCATGGATTAGTCTCTCTGGGGCTGACTGCCAAGTCTGAGTGAACTTGTTCTCCCAGCTCAGCAGGAAATCACTATACCGGAGGAAGGGCTTTAAGTGGAATGAAAAACCTTGTGATGGCTCCCAGAGGGAAGTGGTCGAAGTAATGAAGGGCGTGGCTTAAAAACCCAAACTGAAGTCCATGCTCGGCATAGTGTGTCGCCCCACTGGTATTTTGCTGCTTCGCCATTCCATCCATATACAACAAGTAACATTACATCTACTACAAGCCAGGACTATTGGCTTTGTCAATGGTTGTTAGTTGCATAAGATAAATATGCAACAGCGATGGCTTCAAAGCTAGAGGGGGGCTGCTAAGGGTGAGAGAGGGCTGCGAGAGGTGAGAGAACTAGCTGGTGTGAGAGCGGCGCTGCAAGGGTGTAATGGGTGCTGTGAGGGTGTGATGGGTGCTGCGAGGGTGTGATGGGCGCTGCGAGGGTGTGATGGGCGCTGCGAGGGTGTGATGGGCGCTGCGAGGATGTGATGGGTGCTGCGAGGATGTGAGAGGCGCTGTGGGGTGGTGAGAGCACGCTGTGAGGGGTGCTGCTGGGGATGAGAGTGGCGCTACTAAGGGTGAGAGCGGCTCTGCTAGAGGTGAGAAAGAACTCCAGGTGGTGTGAAAGCTGCACTGCTTGAGCGGGAGAGGGCCTGGTGGGGGTAACAGATGTGCTAAAGAGGGAGCAAAAGGGCACTGTAGTAGACAAGCAGTAATTCGGGGGTTAGAAAGGTAACACAGGGTTCAGGGACGGGGGCTGCAGGGGGCAAGGGATGCCCTGCAAGGGGGGAGAGGGGACATTGCTGATGGGAGAAGGGCACTTACGTGTACCTGGGAGCTGTGCACGAGAGGGGATCGCTGCAGACTTCATCGAGGGCATTGAAGAGGGGAGGCTGGGGGCACTACCACAGTGAGGAGTGCCATGGCAGTGGCTAACAACAACAAAAGGATGGAGCAGATAGTGTGATACGTGTGTAAACGGGCGCCCCTCTGGTGTGAGATTGGATGCCCCACGGAGGGAGGCCGATCAGCGCGTCACTGGTTGAAGGTGTAACTCGGGGAGTGATCAGAGGTGCGCGTCTGGTAGTGAGCCGTCACAGTGAGATCTTGAAAGGAGTGAGTTTGTATGGGAGGGGAAGTCCCTGTCTACCGGGACTGTGTGTGCACGAGTCTGGTTGAGGTGTGAATAGGGCGCACACTGCAAGAAGTCACTGTGGGGAGAGTGGATGTGTGCACGGGTGATAGTGAGTGTATGGAATCACCGAGTGAAGGTTGCATCCGTGCAGGTGGTGAGGAAGCAAGGAGAGGGTGAACCAGTGTGTTTAATGACTGTCTGCTGGAGGGCTGTGTGCAGCGATGAAGGGCTGCTCGTTGACGGTGTGTCCAGCGTGATTGTGAGGGGACTGTGAGTGCAGGTAGTGTCTGAGAACAACTGTCTGCCAGCAGTGCGTGATACGGCACTGATGCCCTGAAAACGCGCTGGCGGTATATATATATCGCTGTGACACCCCTCATGGAAAGGGCGTGCAAGGCGCGTGTCTTCAGAGAAATGTGTGCACCGGGAACCATTGTGCAGACGTTATATCAGAGGGAGTGTGACAGTGAGATTGTGCATAGAGAGGCTTCTTGCAGAAAGTCACTACAACAAAGTGTGTGCAGGGGGAGTGCGTGTATGAGGGTCACCAGCTAGGAAGTCACCACAGCCGATTAGGAAGTCACTGCAAGAAAAGTGTGTGCAAAGGGGGTCACCAGCTAGGTAGCCACTAGCCACTGCAGGGAGAGTGCGTGCAGGGTGAGTGCGTGCATGGTGAATACCAGCTAGGAAGTCACCGCAAGGAAAGTGTGTGCAAGGTAAGTGCGTGCATGGGGGGTCACTGGCTAGGAAGTTATTGCAAGAAAAGTGTGTGCAGGGTGAAGGTATGCATGGGGGTCACCAGCTAGGAAGTCGCTTTAAGGAAAGTGTTTGCAGGGTGAGTGCATGCATGGGGGTCACCAGCTAGGAAGTCCCCATTCAGTTGAGAGTAGAGCCAGATCATATGAAATTCCGAAAACAACTAAAAACCTGGCTCTTTTAGTCAGCTGAGCTCTCCTACTTCCTGGATCAGTTGGTCATAAGTATCCTTGCTATCTGCCAGCGCTCTGAGACCTTCGGGTGATTTATGCGCGATACAAATGAAATAAAATGGAGAAAAAAAATGGAAATTAAGGAAAGTGTGTGCAGGATGAGTGCATGCATGGGGGGGTTACTGGCTTGAAAGTTATGTGGCCTACACGGTCATCCACTCGAAAGGGTGCTCTGTTCTGTATTTTTATATGTGTGGTATACGAGTCTCCTTGTCCACCACCACCACCATGTCCACCACCACCACATCCACCACCACTACATCCACCACCACAATGTCCACCACATCCACCAATACCACCATGTCCACCACGGCCACCACGAGGCCACCACCACATCCACCACCACCACATCTACGTCCACCACCACGTCCACCCACACATCCAACACCGCATCCACCACCATCGCGTTCAACACCACTGCGTCCATCGCCACCACGTCCACCACCACCACATCCACCACCACCAACTCCACCCCAAACACCACGTCCATAACCATTACCATGTCCATCACCACCACATCCATCACCACCACGTCCACATCGTCCACCCCCACGATGTCCACCACCACCACATACACCACCACTACCTCCACCACCACCATGTCCACCACCACCACACCCACCTCCACGTCCACCACCACCATGTCCACCACGTCCACCACCACCATCACGTCCACCACTAACACGTCCACCACCACCATGTCCACCACGTCTACCACCATCACCATGTCCACCACCACCACGTCCACCACCATCACCACGTCCACCACCATGTCCACCACCACCACATCCACCAACACCCCATCCACCACCACCATGTCCACAACCACCGCATCCACCACCACGTCCATCACCACCACCACATCCACCACCACCATTTCCACCACCACCTCGTGCACCACCACCACATCCACCACGTTCACCACCACCATGTCCACCACCACCACCACGACACCCACCTCCACCACCACGTCAACCAGCACCACACCCACCACCACCACGTCCACCACCACTACCACCACCACCACATCCACCACCACCACATCCTTCATCACATCCACTACCACCACCACGTCCACCACCACATCCACCACTACCACGTCCACCACTACCACGTCCACCACCATGTCCACCACCATCACGTCCACCTCCACCACCACCACGTCCATCACCACTACGTCCACCACCACTACGTCCACCACCACCGCGTCCACCACCACCACCACATCTACCACCACCACGTCCACCACCGCCATGTACACCACCACCATGTCCACCACATCCACCACCACGTCCACCACAACCACTAACAACACCATGTCCACCACCACATCCACCACTACATCCACCCCCATCACGTCCACCACCATAACATCCACCACCACCACATCCACCACCACGTCCACAACAACCACATCCACCACCACCACCACCACCACGTCCACCACCACCATGTCCACCACCACGTTCACCACGAGGCCACCACCATGTCTACCACCACCACGTCCATCACCACCACATCCACAATGTCCACCACCACGTCCACCCCCACATCCACCACCATGCCACCACCACTACGTCCACCACCGCGTCCACCACCACTGTGTCCAACACCACCGCGTCCATCACCACCTCGTCAATCACCACCACGTCCACCACCACCATGTCCACCACAATGTCCACCACCACCCCCACCACCAGCATATCCACCACCACCACGTCCACCACCACCAAGTCTACCACCACCATGTCCACCACCACATCCACCATCACCACCATGTCCACCACCACCGCATCCACCACCACCATGTCCACCACCTTAATTTCCTATGCAATGAATAACGTTAAAAGATTTTTCAGTGGCGCATCTGCAGAAAAGTCCTCTTCCTGTTGGAAATTAAGAGGAACTTAACCCCTCACCCAAACAATACATTTACGAAAAAAATTAACTGAATGAGAGCCGTGGCCTGCGGCCTTGGTGCTACAGTAGTATTACACCTGGAGGCCAAGAAACCAAGCGCGTAGAAGCCCTGAGAGCACGGCCGCCACGCCGCAGATGCACGCACCGCGGCGGCCATCTGTGGGTTCTGCCCCGGTAGCTCGCGTGGTTTAATGTTACAGGCCATTGGCTTTGAATAGATCCCACGGGCTTCCCAGGGGCGGGATACACTTACAGGGGCAGATTTAATCTTCCATGAAAAATCAGTGGGATGCCAGTGGAGCATGGGACAAAGAGGCGCGAGTGGTTTATAGCCGCTGCCAAAAGGACCACTGGACATAACTTCTTCAAACAGTATATGTCCATCTTCACCATTGACCCAGTAATGCACACCAGAACCGGAGTCCTCAAGGACAACTGTGGCAATCAAACCACACACACAGGTATCTAGGTAATCCATAGGATTGCTTCTGTTGTGGGGTGGGAAGGGGGAATTCCATAAATCTAATGCCATTTGAATATAATTAAATTGGGGACTTTACTGTAAGGAAAATAGTACTTCAAGGTAGAATTTATGCCACACACATGTTTATTTGTTGACAGGAAAATACACTATGCAAAATGTTTCAGTAACTGACAGCTTTTGGTTAAACCTGGGCAGAATCATTCAAATTCAAACTTTGTTGACAACGAATTAGAAATGTATGGTTGTGTGTACAGCGCCCTAGGCCATTAGGGGCCCACACAAAAGCTTCAAATTTAAGTTTTCTAATGTTACTAAAAAGACCATGAGACTGAAGAACACAAGCATTTGCAATGCAACAGGTAGCGCATTTACACGAGTTTAAGCTATTGGGATTGTAAATGACAAAGCATTTTATTTATGTTTTGAAACCCAAAACATAAATAAAAGGCATTGTCATTTACAATGCCAATAGCTCAAACTTGCGTAAATGTGAGACCAATTGCATTGCAAATGCTTGTTCCAGTTTGTTGTGTGTCCAAACACCCATTTGGTAGCAAGTAGCAGGTTTACCCCAACTGCCTGGTATTTAGTAAACATCAAATGAATCGCTAGTGGGCTGCCAACTATCAGGGTCGCACTGAGATAGAGAATATTTACGGGCACCAAAATAAAAATGCTCACCATTAGTGAATAGCTGAAGAAGTGGCATCTATAAGCTAACTGTAATGCACAGCTATCATGCAAAAGGAAAATAATATAAGACTACTGCATAGAATATCTGTGCAATGCAGTAAAAAAAAGTACATAGATATGCAAGTCAGATTCAGAGAGCACTATATTCATTCTATATCATGCATTACAATATTTTAGCTTTCTCCCACTGGAAACTTGCTCAGCCCAATGAAAGTCAATGTTAACATGTTCCCCCATGTTTCATTAAAACTCTCCCACATTGTTGTACCAAAATACATTTAAGACTTCTTTATTCATGTACATGAGGGTATACGCTGCTCATGTGCGTGCTTATATTACGTGAATGACGGTTCATTACCATTAAAGAGAGGCATAATAGATGTGCAATGTCCCTCTCTGTGACATTACTGCACACTGCCTATGCTAATTAACAAACCCTGCCCCTCTGAAACCTATTTTTTGTTTTGTTTAGGGCTCGTGCCCCCTGTACTTTTCATTTTTGTACTTGCGGTTTGCTGTTTTGAGTATCTGTATGGACTTAATATACAAAAGTGATGTTATTACAATCCTTAAAATAGCAAATGTGTCACAAATTGTGGATTACGTGAGGACGGAGGGACAGGAGACTGATTAGTTAAGTGGTGAATAAATACACCAGCCTCGTCACACTCACACTTCCTTGAAGACTTGACAAGCCTGTCTGCTCAACTGCGACCTCTTTTTGAAGAACATGGAAATACACATGTAGCTGGGGTGGTCGCCGGGAGGATCTAGATCAGTGATACTCAAAGTACGGCCCGGGGGCCGCATAAGGCACTTCATGGTCTTTACATGCGGACTCCTGGGCAGCAGCAGCACTGGGCTGCTGTTTACTCGAGTCAGAACTAACATGAACAAGAAACGTACATATACAGCAAACACTTACTTACAGGTTAATTGCAGTTAGGAAAAGGAGGTAACTAGGCCTTTAACTTTAGGAACACCTTCATTCTTAAAGGCAGCCACTATATATCCATGCTTTGTTTCCCTACCCCGACTTTACACCCCACTGGCATCAGTGCGGGCCTCGGTCACAGCACAGACGAAACTTTGCGGCCCCCGGGAAAATGTTTGTGAGTACCCATGACCTAGATCAACAAAAGGCGATAGTAGTTAGGCACGAGGACGAAACAGAAGCATGCATCTCTAAAAGGCTCAAACAGGAACCAATGAAAACAAGCATTGGCACAGCCAATAGGTCTCGCCTTTGGGACCTTATAAGTGTTTAGCCATGCAACAGTTGTCGTTGCACCAAGGATATTGTGCTGGATAACTAAACACTTATAAGGTCCCAGAGGCGAGACCTACTGGCGATGCCAATGCTTGTTTACCTGATGGGCATTGGCTGACCGCTGCCTGGTCACTGAGGCCCTAGTGAGGTTGAGACATATTTGGGGGAGTTTTAGCCTCATCAGATGATGCTGTGCAGGCCCAGGCCCAGGTACAATGAGGCGCAGACGGTGCTGCCTGGTTACTGAGGCCCTAGTGAGGTGGAGACATATTTGGGGGAGTTTTATCCTCATCAGATGATGCTGTGCAGGCCCAGGTACAATGAGGCGCAGTCGGTGCTGCCTGGTTACTGAGGCCCTAGTGAGGTGGAGACATATTTGGGGGAGTTTTATCCTCATCAGATGATGCTGTGCAGGCCCAGGTACAATGAGGCGCAGTCGGTGCTGCCTGGGAGTGCGTTGCCAATGCTTGTTTACCTGATGGGCATTGGCTGACCGCTGCCTGGTTACTGAGGTCCTGGTGAGGTTGAGTCATATTTGGGGGAGTTTTATCCTCATCAGATGATGCTGTGCAGGCCCAGGTGCAATGAGGCGCAGTCGGTGCTGCTGGGAGTGTCTTTCACTTTCGATTGGCGGGGCGGCCCCCCTTCACTCTGGGGAAAGCCACAAACGGGATTCAAGTCGATCTTCTTATCACACAGACTTTTCAGGTGAAACAAATGTCCCCGTTTGCTGAGGCCTTGAAAAGAGACCCAACTCCAGCAGAGAGGGACAATGAGCATTGTGGAGACAAAATAATCATGTCTGAGGATCGATGCAACAACAACAAACAACAGATGTACCCCGGAGCAGGGCTTTAAGTGGGATGAAAAAACTGAGGGGTCTCTCAAAGGGGCGTGGCGAGTGTACTTAGGGGCATGACTTTAAAACAGTTATGCAAAAAATCTGTGCTTATCATAGTGTGCCGCCCAACTTGTATTTTGCGGTTTCTGTCATTGCATCCAAATATGTGATACAACAAGTAACATCATACCTACAATAAGTCAGGACTATTGGCTTTCTCAATGGTTATTAGTGGCATAGGATAAACAAGCTGCAACTATGGCTTGTTACATATAATATTGAAAAAGTTTCCAATTAAAGCCTTGGTGACCCTACCACAATGTTGCTGCTCTTTCGTTTCAGAAAGAGAAGGGAAATCCAGAAAGCAAATAACTCTTTAAAGGATTTCACTTCCCCCACAATGCTCACCTGGCATGACGTCATGCCATCACTTCTCCACTAGTGAGAAGTGAGCAGTGTGGGCAGCACACATCCATCTGCTTACTGTCTCCAAACGGGTCTCTATTCGGCTGTTTTGCGCCCTGGCACTTTTTTTCAGACTGCAGTGACAGCAAACTGCTGTCACTGCAGTCCGGAAAAAAACGGACCGCCTGAACCAGGGCTCAAAACAGAGCCCGATAGGGACCCGTTTCGAGGACCCCTGAAAAAAACTGCCGGTGCTCAGACCCCTTGAGACCTGGCCCACTTAAAGCCCTGCCCCGGAGAGCAGGCTCGAGACCCTCCAGCAGCAGACAGGCTTTGTATCTCTTGGCCTCACCTGGTCGGGCCTCACCTGGGGTTTATTTCGGGGCCTGGGCTCCCTGCTGAGCCCGAGTGCAGGACTGAACCATGAGCGCGGGGTAAAGAGGCCTTGGATTAACTGCGCATGCGCGGAGGACAGACACCTCTCCCCCCAAGGACCACAAGGCGCCTCGCGACACAGCAAACGCTGAGATTTCAGTGCAAAGCGTCTCGGGTTGGCTCCTCTATATTGGGGGAAGTGTCTTTCCTCTGCGCAGGCGCAGTGAGGCTGGGCGTCCTCTCTCCAGGGTTGTTCACAGGCTGTACTCCGTGCAAGGTTCTAACTCGGCGATAGGAAGTAGTATCTTCGGTCCGCACATGCGCAGCAGTGACGAGTGGTCCTGCGCGTGCGCAGCTGTGAGACGCCATGTTTTGTTCGCGCGCCTGTGGATCGGCGTGAGCGTGCGCGTCACTCCGGGGGCAATAACACACCGGGACACACTCCTCACAGGCAGCCGGGCCCCCAGCGTGCCCCCACCTCTCCCCCAGGCCCTGCAGCCCCCACTGAGCGGTGCACAAGGAGAGGTGAGCCACTCTAATGACAGTTTCCAAGCTCCATTGGTACTGGACTCTTTGCGCGTGCTGGAGACGGTGTCTGTTTTCTACGCATGCGCAGTTGCACGGCGCGTGAGACTGCGTGGCTGCAGCAATCCCCGTTTCTAAGGTGCATTGGCACTGTCATCTTTGCGCGTGCAGGAGACAGTGTCTGTTCTCCGCGCATGCGCAGTTGCACGGCGCGTGAGACTCTTTTATAGACCTGTCTGCAGCATCCCGGCTTCTAGGGTGCGTTGTTTGTATCTGGGACATTTCAACGGCCGCTGGGGCTGGGAGGAGGTTGGAGCCCCCAGTGTGGTCATGGGACGGGCGGGGGGAGCATTGAAGTGTTGAAGAAGCCGAGTCAGTCACCGGTCACTCCTTGTACAGACCCTCCCAGGGATCATAAGAGGGTCAGTCACCGGTCACTCCTTGCACACACCCTCCGAGGGATCATAAGAGGGTCAGTCACCGGTCACTCCTTGTAAAGACCCTCCGAGGGATCATAAGAGGGTCAGTCACCGGTCACTCCTTGCACAGACCCTCCGAGGGATCATAAGAGGGTCAGTCACCGGTCACTCCTTGTACACACCCTGCGAGGGATCATAAGAGGGTCAGTCACCGGTCACTCCTTGTACAGACCCTCCGAGGGATCATAAGAGGGTCAGTCACCGGTCACTCCTTGTACAGACCCTCCCAGGGATCATAAGAGGGTCAGTCACCGGTCACTCCTTGTACAGACCCTCCGAGGGATCATAAGAGGGTCAGTCACCGGTCACTCCTTGTACAGACCCTCCGAGGGATCATAAGAGGGTCAGTCACCGGTCACTCCTTGTACAGACCCTCCGAGGGATCATAAGAGGGTCAGTCACCGGTCACCCCTTGTACAGACCCTCCGAGGGATCATAAGAGGGTCAGTCACCGGTCACTCCTTGTACAGACCCTCCGAGGGATCATAAGAGGGTCAGTCACCGGTCACTCCTTGTACAGACCCTCCCAGGGATCATAAGAGGGTCAGTCACCGGTCACTCCTTGTACAGACCCTCCGAGGGATCATAAGAGGGTCAGTCACCGGTCACTCCTTGCACACACCCTCCGAGGGATCATAAGAGGGTCAGTCACCGGTCACTCCTTGTACAGACCCTCCGAGGTATCATAAGAGGGTCAGTCACCGGTCACTCCTTGTAAAGACCCTCCGAGGGATCATAAGAAGGTCAGTCACCGGTCACTCCTTGCACACACCCTCCGAGGGATCATAAGAGGGTCAGTCACCGGTCACTCCTTGTACAGACCCTCCGAGGGATCATAAGAGGGTCAGTCACCGGTCACTCCTTGTACAGACCCTCCCAGGGATCATAAGAGGGTCAGTCACCGGTCACTCCTTGCACACACCCTCCGAGGGATCATAAGAGGGTCAGTCACCGGTCACTCCTTGTACAGACCCTCCGAGTGATCATAAGAGGGTCAGTCACCGGTCACTCCTTGCACAGACCCTCCGAGGGATCATAAGAGGGTCAGTCACCGGTCACTCCTTGTACAGACCCTCCGAGGGATCATAAGAGGGTCAGTCACCGGTCACTCCTTGTACAGACCCTCCGAGGGATCATAAGAGGGTCAGTCACCGGTCACTCCTTGTACAGACCCTCCGAGGGATCATAAGAGGGTCAGTCACCGGTCACTCCTTGTACAGACCCTCCGAGGGATCATAAGAGGGTCAGTCATTTCATGGTTTTGCAGATTTTGTTTTCTGAGGAAACCAAAGCCCCCTCAAGACGCCGCATTTGTCATACACCAGATACTCCTGCAGTGCAGTTAGGATGATGATACTAAGATATGGGCTGGATCTGAGCCTATACCTGCGTAAAATTAGTGTCATTTAAGCAATACATATTCGGAGGGCACGAATGTGTGTTTGTCGACATGGCCGAACATACTATTCAGTGGACTAATAATTACTGTATCGAGTTACTCTTTCTCTTAACTATAATACACTTGCACCGATTATATGGGCCCGGACTGAAAGCTGGGTGTTTCCGGTTATCATACCAGGTTTGGGCACACATACTCATCCAATATGGCTGAGTTTACTAAACCGTCGAATCGGAGAGGGGGAGAGGTGTCATATCTCCCATTAAAAAAAAAAATAATAATAATTAATGCACCTTGTTTTTAAACTGCATAGCTAGAATTTGACATTTTACTGAAGGTTTTATGTTGAACTGACTGGAGTAAAAAAAAAATTAGGGAATATAACTTATGTCGTTTGTTAGATAACTGTTTTTATATTGTCAGCATATTGTAATGATTTTAAATAATCGAACAATAAAAGCTTTTTCACCCGTCGAATCAAGCGAAACGGTCTAGCTATTGCACGGTTGGCACTCTTTTACAGTGCTTCTGGCATCCGGCTCTGAACTCTCGACCATACTGAGTTGCCGGGTGACGAGTGAGGATCACAGAGGATGCCGCATACAGGTTAGAAGTGACGCCGGTTAGAGTTAACTCGCACCACGCGCCCTTTTTCTTCCTAGATATGGATGTTTGCTCGGATACTAATGGTAGTCCCCGTTTGTCCTTTGTATTTGCCTTGTAGCATCCAAGCACGGACTATAATACCAAACCGTGCTTTTTGAAAATAGAAGGATCTTTACAGCGCGCACACATATTGTGCACTGATTTTGGAATAAGCCTCATTTCTGCTTCTAATCAATACACAGGGTATAAATAAAAACCCTCTGTAGACTAATGATTCCCGAGCACGTAATTAAAGCCACAAACCCCAACACTAGAAGTTGATGTATGTCACCGGATATGAGCACTTACCATATACTCACATAATAGATGCTATATAAGTATGATGCAAGGGCTAAATTTACACTTGTATGATAATCATAGTACCCATCATCTTTGTACAGATAATTTAACAAGATTGACGTTCAAGATTACGTTTATTACCCAGCCGATCTTAGGCTGGGTCGGAACTATAACCAGCCAGAAGGTATGTTTCTTACCTCCTGGTACTAAATAAATTCACAATCTTGGGATAATGAGCAGTTACTAAATATGGTCACATCTGGCTACCCTCTTTAGGCATACAAAGAGAAGTTGTACTTTACAAGGTAGGCCTGAGCTTTTCTGCTCAGTGTGTGTTTGGGAGAGGACACAGATGAGTGTATTCTCACTGACGTATATTATTAAGTATAGTAATGCGCTTGACCCTTCCTACACTTTCCACCACGAGCACCATGGTTTTTCTTTGTGATGTTCTTGATCTGTTGCTTATACTTCAACCTTTAACCCTTTAACCCAGGATATTGGGGGCTTTTGTCTCTTCCTGTCCCTCACCCTTTTTTTCCCCATCTACTACCTCCAAGTGCTGGTGGGATTTGTGATGTTGTATCACAACTTTGGAAATGTCATAGCATGGATTCTGCTAAAGTGATTTTAATGTTACAATGCCCGAGGAATTGCTGGATTACATGAGGTTTTCTGTTTTTCTTTCTCAGCCCTGAGGAAGTCGTGGGCCCTTCCCCATACGACGAAACACGTGTTGGCTGGATTCTGAGCAAGATACTAATATTAAAAGCATCTTGTCTAACTATTGTGCTCATTCTGTAACTTGAAAGTAATTTAACTTGAAAAAATCTGTACTTTGGTGTGATAGGGCTTTACATGTACGTTTGAGATCTGCGGATCTATTTTAGGGGATTTTGGATGATTGCCCCTCCCTAAGCACCCACTAAAACAAATAATCTCCAGTAACCCAATATTGCCGAAAGACCTGAGAGTGCCATAATCCATCCAGGATAAAATCATCCCAGCTTTTCTCATAGAAAGTAGTAGTCTACTTTTGTGTGTGGAAGTGGTAAGTCATTCACCAAAGATTAAAGCCACAGGTTTGGATTCGGGCAGCGCTCTTTCAATGACGAGGCTTCTAATTTGTTACTGTGTCAAATCCATTGGGTCTGGGAACGAAACTAGAATATCTGCAAGAAATGTGAAATACATTGATTGCAACTGTTGTATGTATTCAGGAATTGCTGCTCCCCATCGGAATTGATACACACATGTACATTAAATAATGCGGCTGGTGATACTAATGTTTCTGCGGAGAGATTGGATTTTTGTTGAGTAGTAGCTCTGATTGTAAATTATCCAGCTCCAAAGAATGCGTACCACACTTTTATCACAGAAATGACTGTATTTTATGAGGATTATAGCAATGAGTTACTGGTTTTGTCATAGAGATCCTTTTGCTATTCGTGCAATGTCTGGTGCACTACAGCACCTAGCACTGAGCTGGGAGAGTGGAGGGTCAGGTGCTGTATATTCAGAAATAACATGGGTTTAAAACCACCTGCTGACGAATTCCTTGTGTGTCCAAGAGTTCTCAGGCAACAATAAAAATGTAAAGATGCCTCCTGTGAATAATGTTCCTGCTGGAGAGAGAGAGGCATTTTGTCTAGTGCCTGTTTTTCCTCATCATGAAGTAGCGGAAAGGGTTAATGTGACTACTGCAAAGAACGTGTACTATGCAGACCACTTAAGAGCATTTTATGTGGCTAGCTCAATGAGTTACAGCTTGTCGCAGAGGTCCTTTTGTTACTTGCATTTCATTAGTTACAATCCTAAAATGGCACAGTTAGGTATGAACTGTCTTCAAGAACTGCATTCAAACTGTGTGTATAGGTTAGAACATTCTTTTCTCCCCCAGTTTTTCATTATCCTAATGCTGCTAAAAAGGGTTAGTTCTCGTAGATGAGCATTCTTTTTACTTACGCCAATTACTGTGGTATGTTTTAAATCCTGAGTTTACGCTTCTCCAGACCATATACTCTTAAAATATACTGCACACTTATATCTATGACGTGATTCCTACAACTTGCAATCCTCACCGTCATATGTAACATTTCCTATAGACTACATTTACACAGATATGATTAATTGTCTCTGTATAATGTGTGTGTGATGTATCGATCTCTGACACTCCATATTGTTATGAGCAGCTCTATAAAACAAATAAAACTTATATGAGAAGGTAAGTACCCTTCCATTTTCATAACTTAATTTTGATAGCAAGAAAGTGTCACTCTAAGTGTCACACATTTGGTCGTTGGAAGACATTCATAAGTACACTGAAACTATGAAAATGTCACACATAAGCAATCTGAAACCTTGGCAGCTATGGAGATTTAGTGTGCCTCACTCACATAACCGTCCTGACCCAGTCAGCCACGGTCGCTCCACTCGCTCCCTGAACCCTTTTGCGCCTGATTGTGCTCCGATCTCGCCTGGAGACGGATATTGCCCTCAGCCCTGCTGCTTGCTTGCTGATTGTGCCCCCGAGATCGCCTGTGGTCATATTGTTGTGCCTGGTATCGTATTTGTATAGATATTGGTATCGTATTTTGTAGCTATTTATTTGTTCTGCCTTGCATTGTGCCTGGTTGTGCCCCCGATCCCCTCACTACATTTTGGACATTTTGGACCGTGCCATTTGGTCCTAGCACCCTACCGCTGCTCCCCCGCGGCCCCACCCACGTTCCCTCAAGCTTTCCCTGGACATCGCCTCCCCGCTCCCGCCTCCCAGCTGCTCCTCCCTCCCACTACCAACAAATAGATAGTCCCGCGAGCGGAAGCGCTGTGACCGTCCTGACCCAGTCTGCCACGGTCGATCCACTCGCTCCCTGAACCTTTTTGCGCCTGATTGCGCCCCGATCTCGCCTGGAGACGGATATTGCCCTCAGCCCTGCTGCTTGCTTGCTGATTGTGCCCCTGAGATCGCCTGTGGTCATATTGTTGTGCCTGGTATCGTATTTGTATAGATATTGGTATCGTATTTTGTAGCTATTTATTTGTTCTGCCTTGCATTGTGCCTGGTTGTGCCCCCGATCCCCCCCACTACATTTCGGACATTTTGGACCGTGCCATTTGGTCCTAGCACCCTGCCGCTGCTCCCCCGCGGCCCCACCCCCGTTCCCTCAAGCTTTCCCTGGACATCGCCTCCCCGCTCCCGCCTCCCAGCTGCTCCTCCCACGCTCCGCCCCCTCCGCTCTCCACTTATGACAGATACATTCGCGCGCAGCGGTCATGCGCAGCGGACGCGCCCCATGCGCGCCGAAGTCCCGCCAAAATTAAGCCCGTCTACACCCGTCCGCGCCTGGACCGCGCTCAGCGCCAGATCCCCTGGCCCCCGCTAAAACCTCTCCACCCGCCTAACGTACGATGCCGCAACCCTCTCTGCACTCAACACCGGCCGACTCCCCGACTGCCACCAAGCCGCCCCAGGACGTACCCATGGACCCTTCACCTGCCAATCCGGCAAGCTCTGCTGCATCAGGACCAACACTACAACCACTAACGCCAAACTAAGCTCAAACAACAACCACCTGAAGTGCATCCTGCTCAACACCCGGTCGGTCCACAGACCGGGTGTTCCATTGAATTATGGAACCTACTCGACACCATAACACCGAACGTCGCCTTTCTTACAGAAACCTGGATGAACGCCTCATCTGCGCCCGACATCGCCATAGCCATCCTGGACGGTTACAAGATCGTCCGAAAAGACCGCATCAACCAAACAGGAGGAGGCATCGCCATCGTCCACAAGACACCATCCGCATCTCGACCAGCTCCGACGACACCCTCAAAGCAGCCGAACACCTTCACTTCCAGATACACACCGACCCCAAGGCCACACTTAGAGGCACCCTCATTTACAAACCCCCAGGACCCCGCACACAATTCAGCAAAGACATCGCTGACTTTATCAGCCCACACGCCCTCCCCTCCGAGGACTACATTCTCCTAGGAGACCTCAACTTCCACCTGGAAATGGACAACGATAGCAACACCACCTCCCTTCTGGACAACCTCGCCAATCTGGGACTCAAACAACTGGTAAACACCCCCACCCACTACGCAGGACACACGCTCGACGCAATCTTCTCCTCCAGTAAGCACGTCTCCTTCAATCACGCCACAGAACTCCACTGGACGGACCGCAGCTGCGTCCACTTTCAACTTCAGAAAGACCACGACCCACCACCACCCACAACAAGTCTCCCGCAGAAACTGGAACAAAATCACCACCAACCAGCGCACCACATTGCTAAACCAAAATCCTCCCGCCAGATCATCGGACCCAAATCAAGCAGCCATCAATCTCGCACAATGGATCACCCACTGCGCTGACGAATTAGCACCCTTGAAAAACCATCACAACAAGCCAGGAAGAAAAAAAGCCCCCTGGTTCAACGATTGTTATTGTTATTGTTATTATTAATTCCGGCTTTTATAGCGCCAACTCACCGGCAGGTCTCAGGGCGCTTATGACCGAAGGGCAACAACTACATAGTTATCAGAAGGAGGGGAGCAAACATGAAGTTTAAGCTGAGCTCAGTGCATCCCTAAACAAGAAGGTTTTTAGACTTTTTCTGAAGCAAAGGAGATTACCTTCTTTACGGAGGGTCTCAGGTAGTTTATTCCAAATTTTTGGGATCAGAGCAGAAAAGGATCTCCCCCCTTTTGTGGCCAGCCTAAACCGGGGGCACACCAACAACTGTGCGTCTGAGGATCTTAGTATTCGTTCCGGTTTATATACCTCCAGCCTTTCCTTTATGTAAGCGGGTGCTTGCCCGTAGATTGCCTTATGGGCTATACATAAACTTTTGAAGACAGACCTTTGCCCAATAGGTAACCAATGGAGGTTCTGCAACAGTGGAGAAGCATGAGATCTTCTTGGAAGCTTGAAAATAAGACGTGCGGCGTCGTTTAGGACCACCTGCAATCTGCTAATCAGGGTTTTTGGAAGGCCCAGGTAAAGGGCATTTCCGTAGTCCAGCCTTGAGATTATCGTGGCAGAGACTACAGTGCGAAGCATGGACTGGGATAGGAGAGGGACTAATTTTCGCAGTTGTCTAATTAGACCATTGCAGGTGCCAACTATAGAGGAAATCTGGCTACACATTGACAGTTCGCTGTCAATCTTGATGCCCAGGCTTTTCACCTTATCCACTGGTGTAGGCGTTGGACCCAATTCCTGGGGCCAGTACAAGTCACTCCATGGGGAACCTATAGATGATACAACTAGAACCTCTGTTTTTTCAGGGTTGATTTTCAGAAGGTTCATAGTCATCCAACTCACTGTAAATCTTAGAACATCTTGCGCGTAGGTCTGCGCCAGCGCTGTGTTCTCTATGCTCAACAATAGTTGGGTGTCGTAAGCGTAATTGAATACGCGACATCCCATCTTTGCCAGGGAGCTTATCAGTGGTTGCAGATATAGGTTGAAGAGGAGTGGAGACAATGCGGAGCCTTGGGGGACCCCGCATGTCAGGTTTCCCACCTCCGATACCTTATCCCCCAGCTGAATCCTCTGTGTTCTCCCTACTAAGAAAGATTCCAACCACCTATAGGCCGTATCTCGAATCCCGAAATTAGCCAGTCTATCCAAGAGCAGGGTATGGCTGACAGTATCGAACGCCGCCGACAGATCTAAAAGTATTAGGGCGCTCGGTTTCTTACTGTCAGCCATCCCTCTGAGCTCGTCCAGCACCGAGAGCATCACCAACTCGGTGCTGTGATGTGCACGAAACCCCGCCTGGAGATCATGGAGAGAATGATGTAACTCCAGAAACGCGGACAGGGACTTCAGCACATGTTGCTCCAGGATTTTTGACAGGAACGGGAGTTGAGAGATAGGCCTATAATTTTTCAGAATCTTAGGGTTTGCTCCTGATTTCTTCATTAGCGGCTTCACTCGAGCTTCTTTGAAGCTAGCTGGTAGCCGTCCTGTGTCTAATGAGTTGTTCAGGAGGGAGAGGATGTGGTCTTCCAAGGTAGGGCGTGCTAAACGAAAAACACTAGGGGGGCAGGGGTCCGCCGGGGAGCCGGATTTAACTTTGTTCATGAGTTGCTCAAGACTCATCGCATCCATCATTGGAAAATTTGAAATATGGGTTTGGGTTTCCATAGGAATCTAGGCATCCTGCAACTTGATGGATTTAGTCACAGTACCATTCCCAATGTCCTGTAAGATGGTCTCTACCTTCTCTAGAAAGTAGCTTTGGAA
The DNA here is from genome assembly GCF_964261635.1 of Lissotriton helveticus. NCBI lineage: Eukaryota > Metazoa > Chordata > Amphibia > Caudata > Salamandridae > Lissotriton > Lissotriton helveticus. Next base: position 1,458,912 of record NW_027611725.1, on the reverse strand, counting down.
AGTGTCGCAGCTGATTGCTACTTCCATATTTTCGGATTTTTTGCTCAGTTCAGTTAATATTTTGAAGGTTTCCTTCTGGACATTTTCAGCTTGTTTTATACGCTTTTCATAGTATTTAGCTTTAGTGTCCAGGATGAGCTTTTTATGGATATTGAGCAAGGATTTATATTGCTCTCGACTTTCCTCATTTTTTTTCCTCCGCCAATTGATGACCTCAAGAACTCCAAAAAGAACTGCCGATCCCTCGAGAAAGCCTGGCGAAGAAACCCAACCACAGACAACATGACCGCCCTCAAGGACGCCACCCGCAAACACCACCAGCTGATCCGATCCACCAAGAAATCAGCATTCAAGGATCGACTCGACAACAACGCCCACAGCAGCAAGGAACTCTTCAACATCGTCAAACAGCTTACCAATCCCAGCGCCGGCACCAACGACATCACTCCCTCTCAAGACCTCTGCGACTCTCTAGCATCGTTCTTCCACAGCAAAATCACTGACATAAATAACAGCTTCGGCGACCAGCCCACTCCCCTTACCTCCGAACTGAAGCCCCCCACCACCACCCTCAGCGCCTGGAACCCGATCAACACCGAGGACACCATCCGCTTGATGAACTCCATCCACTCCGGATCGCCAACCGACCCATGCCCCTACCACATCTTCAACAAGGCCGACTCCATCATCGTACCCCAACTCCGAGATATCATCAACTGCTCCCTAAACACCGCTACCTTCCCGGAAAGCTGGAACCATGCCGAACTCAGCGCCCTCCTGAAAAAACCTACAGCAGACCCCACTGAACTTAAGAACTACCGCCCCATCTCGCTCCTCCCATTCCCTGCCAAAGTCATAGAGAAAACCGTCAACAGTCAGCTCGCCGCCTTCCTCGAATCAAACGGCTCCCTCGACCCCTCACAGTCCGGCTTCCGAGCCAAACACAGCACGGAGTCCGCCCTCATCGCAGCAAAAGACGACATCCGAACACTACTCGACAACGGGGAAACAGTTGCCCTCATCCTCCTGGACCTCTCCGCAGCGTTTGACACGGTCTGTCATAGCACCCTTGTACAACGCCTCAGCAACGTCGGGATACAAGGAAAAGCATTGGATTGGATCATCTCGTTCCTCGCCGGAAGAACCCAGAGAGTACGCCTCCCCCCTTTCAGATCAGAGGCCACCGAAGTCATCTGCGGCGTACCACAAGGATCATCACTCAGCCCCACCCTCTTCAACGTCTACATGAGCCCCCTCGCGACCTTCGCACGCCAACACAACCTCAACATCATCTCATACGCTGATGACACACAGCTGATCATCTCCCTCACCAAAGACCCAAACACCGCCAAAACCAACTTACACGAAGGGATGAAAGACGTAGCCGAGTGGATGAAGAACAGCCGTTTAAAACTGAATTCAGACAAGACGGAAGTCCTCATCCTAGGATCATCCCCCTCTGCATGGGACGACTCATGGTGGCCGCCGGCCCTGGGCAGTGCACCCAAACCAACGGACCATGCTCGCAACCTGGGATTCATCCTAGACTCCTCCCTCTCGATGACCAGACAAGTCAACGCCATCTCATCATCATGCTTTAACATCTTACGCATGCTCCGAAAGATCTTCCGATGGATCCCCGCCGAAACAAGAAAGACGGTCACCCAAGCACTCGTCACAAGCCGACTGGACTACGGAAACACCCTCTACGCCGGAATCACAGCCAAATTACAGAAAAAACTCCAACGCATTCAAAACGCCTCCGCCCGAATCATCCTAGACATACCCCGCCACAATCACTTATCCGGTCACCTGAGAGACCTTCACTGGCTCCCCGTCAACAAGAGAATAACGTTCCGTCTCCTCACCCACGCACACAAGGCCCTCTATGACCTAGGACCCAGATACCTCAACACGCGCCTGACCTTTTACAACCCCACCCGCCAACTACGATCGTCCAATCAAGCCCTCGCCGCGATTCCACGCATCCGAAAAGCCACCATGGGAGGAAGATCATTCTCCTACTTAGCGGCCAAGACCTGGAATTCGCTCCCCACCCACCTCTGCCTCACACAGAACCACCTCTCCTTCAGAAACCAGCTCAAAACATGGCTATTTGATAAGTAGCGAACCCCCCTCCCTCAAGCGCCTTGAGACCCTCTGGGTGAGTAGTCGCTATATAAATTTTCGACTTGACTTGACATAAATGCACGTTTTGCATCAGAGAGTGATTGACACTGCCAGGATTCTGTTCCAGTGTTAGCCAGCTAGGTGTTCGCTTGGGAACATTTAGGGGATGCTACTACTATTATAATAGTAGTATACCAGGGGTGTTAGCGTCTTCCTTGTGGCTTTATGTAGCTCATACAGTCCTAATCTCCCTGATGTACGTACTGTACTATGCAAAGGGAGACCAACTTGGCCCATCAAAAGAGGTTGGAGTACCAAAGATCATTCATGGAAATGAATTAATAGTTCAAAATGTAATTTTAGATTAGGAATCTAGGAATAGGTTATCTGATTTAAAATAATCAATACTGTGTCTGTCAAACTGTTTTTTGTAAAGAGAGTACCACCAATCATTGTTCTTTTCATCTTTATTCCTTTCATAAGCACCCAAGGGCAAGAGGGCACCTTCATAAGCAGCTGCCACCACCACCAGCGCCGCGGAACGTTTGAAGACAACCACAACCAGGTTGACTCCCACCACCAGCTCTGCAGCCTTGGCAGATGGTTCTGCCGACCCCAGTAAATCATGTTTATTATTATTTCTAACGTGTAACTATTCCCACTAGTAAAAGTATGGCCTTGTAAATTTATACTATTTACTTTTCTTCAACTTTACTATCAAAGGTTTTTTATCCCTTCATTTTCCAGTGTTTTTCTATCTTGTGCGGCTGACTTTCTCCTGGCTGTAACTTTTTTTCTGGTCCCCTGTTAGGTTTTGCAAGGACATTGATTCACCAAAATGCCAGGGGTATCAGAAGTGACATCACACAGCCTTTGACCTTAATGAATCATAGCATTTGTAAAGCGCACTACTTACTCTGGTTTATAGACGAGGGTTCCTCTGAGAGTGGTATTGGGGTCGGTGTGGATCTGGAAGTGGAGATGTTCGGTGGTGCTGAGGGCTTCGTCGGTGCTGGGCGATTCCTCCTCCTACTCTTTTGGTGCGGATCCTGCTGGTGATCTTGTAGCCTTCCGGGATGGCTATGGCGATGTCGGGTGCCGAGGAGGGGTTCAGCTAGGTCTCCGTCAGGAAGGTGACGTCTGGGGTGGTTGAGTCGAGTAGGTCTCAGAGTTTAACGACGTGTTTGCGGGCAGAGTAGGTGTTGAGAATCAGAGGAAGTTATATCACATGACCTTTAATCCTGAGTCTTTCTAGGAGGTGAAGTCATATAACCTTAATACTTAGGACATCGCAATAATTGACATCACTAACATTCTATAATAACTGCATCATTATTATGAAAATACAAGTTAAACAAATGTCTGTTTAATTTCCACCTGTATTATGGTGCTGATATGATCTTCGAAAGGGGTGGGAAATAATACTAGCTCTGAATTGTAGAAAGTGAAGCAAATGAGCCAAACCTCCTCTACGGAGTGCGCAGAGAGGTTCAGAAACTGAGGAAATGTTTTTAAGTATTGGGTCAAATAGTGCATTGTAAAGCACATTTTTCAAATAGATTAGCTAAAAAGGTCTCTCATTAAATATTCATGTCTTTTGCTATTATGCCAAGCCAATCGACCCCATTGTTTCAAAATGTGATCTAGGGCCCCTATATGTTAAAAAATATCTCTAGCATGTCAGGACCAGCATTTGATCATGGCTGCCCTGCTCCAATATCCCACTGTTGTGCTCCCATATGCAAAGACTTACCGCCAATGTGCAGTAATCATATCTACAAAAACATCAGCGAACACATACAGAGGAAAAACCCTTTAAGTGCAGCTAGTCAATCATCAGTCTTACACAGGCATCAGCAAACACACACTGGGGAAAAACCATACCATTGTAATGAATGTGGAAGTAGTTTTCATGACTCTTCCGCATTAAGGATTCATCAGCAAAATCGCACAGGGGAAAAGCCTTTCCAGTGCAGTGAATGTGTGAAAAGCTTTAGTCAGCTATCAATCCTGCAGAGTCATCAGAGAACACACACGGGCAAAACCATACCATTGCAGTGAATGCGGAAGTAGTTTTAGTAACTGCTAAAACCTAAGGATGCATCAGAGGACACACACGGAGGAAAGCCATAAGTGCACTGAATGCAGGAAAGGCTTTAGTCGCTCATCAGTTCTACACAGCCATAAGCAAAAACACACCTTCATTGAACACACATGGAAATAATCCAAGAGATGCAGAGAATCTGGCAAGACCCTAAACGCATCAACAATAATACTGACCCATTTGTGGACACACACAGGAACATAAAAGTGCAGTTAGTGTGATGGAAGACTTGACTAGAAGGAAAGAAATAAAACAGAAATATTTGTGGTATTATGAAAGTGTCTATTCTCAGCAAATGTTCATTTCTCTACATGTAGGAAAAACCAAGAAGTACCAGGAAGCTTATTGGGAGACTAGCATAATGTGGAATAAAAGAAAAGAAACATATCTTTTCGAGTGAACCAGACATAAAGGAAAGCATCCAAGCACAATGGATCACGCTACTGGTTAAAGCAACACTATGAACAATACTTGGACTCATGGGTATTTTCAGCTAAATTTAGAGATTACTGAGAAAACCCGTTAAGCCATGAACCCAAAACAAATGTACTCCCATGGAATGCTCATCCAAAAGTCAAAGGCAGTTCCTAATAGTGAACAGTGCAGTATACACGTCATCCACTCAGCAGGATGGTAAAGAGGCTTTACTCCAGGGGAGTGACAAGCACAAGAAGAGCCAACACAGGCTGACGCACAACATGCAAAATAGGCAAGCTACTGACAACATTTATCAAATAATATCCTAGGATAAAAGCTAGATATGAGCATAGTTTTTGTCTCTCCACTAAATAATACAAACAACCACTTACTAAGTACATGCCGTTCACTCATGTCTCTCTTCAATGAAGAGTGCTGTTACCACCAAATTTCCTGATACTCATTATACGAAACATAGATGGAAGAAAGGCTGAGTCAGTCATACCGAGCTGACTGGTGTTCTGCCAGTTTATATTTCTATAAACCCTACCATGGGAAGGCAAGAATAACACTATAACGCTATAAACTCTAAAGTAGAAAATCACTTGTGGGAGGGAGGCAGCAACTCGAGTCAGTCACACGTAATAAAAGAGGCACATATTTCCCCTATTGGAATTTATATCATAAGACAAACATATATGTTCAAAATCTGACTCAATGCCGATGAATATAAAAGATATTTGAAAACTGAAGACTGTATGAAATGCTTTTTTAGTGTCATCACTGCCAGACGTTCATGGGCATGTGGCATTATTAAGAAATCGTTTTGGTGTAATAGTGGAGGAAGAAGGTGTTAGACAGATGCTGATAACATAACATATAACAAATCGAAATTGATCAGCGTGTGGGGGCCATCGGTATATGTATTACACTGAAAGCGGGACTACCTGATCAGGATTTTTTTTTTTGTCCTCATCTTGCCAACTCTCTTGCTAGGGTTGATCTTACCCCACAAATGTCCGGGAGGGGACGGAGTACATCTCTGCAGAAGAATACTGCTGGTTCCACTTCCAACTCCTTTACGAAAAGGGGACCACAACACAGGAGAGGCCAGGACCCACATCATGTTTGGCTTAATCATTGGACCCACTGATGTTTTCTCTCCAATTTACCAACATTGTCCAGATCTTATCCTGACTCCTTGGGTCACAGGCCATATCAGACTGGCTCGTATAGATGAGAATTTTGAGGCACTCAGAAAAAGATGGGGGACTTTCAGACTTCCAAAGCCTCCTTATCTCCCGCCTCGCCACCAAAACCACATAGAAAATAAACTTGGGAACAGCAGAATTTATTCGTACATCTTCCTCTTGGTTGAGTCCAAAGAAAACAAGACGAGGGCTTACCTTAATCTGTTTACCTATTACTTCCCCAAGAAAATCACACACAGGACGGTAGAGTGGTAGAGTGAGGGCAGTAGCATGAGGGCGGTAGAGATGTAGAGTGAGGGCAGTAGAGTGAGGGCGAGATGGTGGGAGAGTGAGGGCGGTAGAGTGAGGGCGGTAGCGGGTAGAGTGGTGAGGGTGTGTGTGTGAGGGTGAAGGAGTGTGTGAGGGTGAGGGAGTGTGTGAGGGTGAGGATGTGTGTGAGGGTGAGGGGGTGTGTGAGGGTGTGTGTGAGGGTGAGTGGGTGTGGTGGTGTGAGGGGGTGGGGGTGTGAGGGTGAGGGTGTGGGTGAACGGGCACTATCAGCGGAGCAGAAGGCAAGAAAAATTAGTGCAATCAGGGGAGCAGAAGGCAAGAGAACAGGCACAATCAGGGGAGCAGAAGGCAAGAAAAACGAGTACAATCAGTGGAGCAGAAGGCAAGAGAACGGGCACAATCAGGGGAGCAGAAGGCAAGAAAAACGAGTGCAATCAGGGGAGCAGAAGACAAGAGAACGGGCACAATCAGGGGAGCAGAAGACAAGCAAACGAGTGCAATCAGGGGAGCAGAAGGCAAGAGAACGAGTACAATCAGGGGAGCAGAAGGCAAGAAGAAGGAGTGCAATCAGGGGAGCAGAGGCAAGAAGAACGAGTGCAATCAGGGGAGCAGAAGGTAAGAACGAGTGCAATCAGGGGAGCAGAAGGCAAGAGAACGGGCACAATCAGGGGAGCAGAAGGCAAGAAAAACGAGTGCAATCAGGGGAGCTGAAGGCAAGAGAACGAGTACAATCTGGGGAGCAGAGGCAAAAAGAACGAATGCAATCAGGGGAGCAGAAGGCAAAAGAACGAGTACAATTAGGGGAGCAGAAGGCAAGAGAACGGGCACAATCAGGAGAGCAGAAGGCAAGAAAAATGAGTGCAATCAGGGGAGCAGAAGGCAAGAGAACGACACAATCAGGGGGGCAGAGGCAAGAAAAATGAGTACAATCAGGGGAGCAGAAGGCAAGAAAAAGAAACTGTCTCACACCACTGCGGTTTTGTGTTTTAAACACAACTAGGACATAGATTGCATGACCAGAGTTTTCCTAATGCAGACTGCATAAATGAAACCAGCGGCACCGTTCACTTTTCTAAAACAAGCTCTTGGCATTGCTGTGGGGGGGGCGGGGCGGGAGCGGATTGCTTTGAAGTCTGATGGCGGGGGAGCAGCTTGGGAGGCAACATTCCATTGCGGTGCGAGGCTGATGGGCTTGACGTGCACGCGCGTCTCACACGACTGGTCCACATGATCTGGACGTAATCCGCGCTTGGTCAAGAGTTTGTTTCGCCTACTATATACTCTCGCTATTAATCCCTGCAGGATATAATAGCGAGACCTAACAATGTACATATGCAAGCATATAAAAACTGTATATAGCGTTTACTTACTATGCTTTCCCGTATGTGTCTGTCTCTGTGTGTCTGTTGGTCTCTGTGTTTCTGTCTTCCATTCCCTGTAGGGAAAGTACGTAGCTCCTCGTGTAAAAGAGTCGGTCAAGAAGGAGCTGTCTGCATTGAATAATTTCTTGGTATGCACTTTTTATTAGTATTACAGGAAATCACAATGATTGATTGTCACTATTCTTCAGTCCCTTAGGTGTGCCTTGGCCGCCACCGTCCCTCGGACAGAAGGAAAAGACTCAGGTAAGTGTTTTTGCTTTATGGTTTAGTTAAGGGTCTGTGACAAAGAGGAAAAAATGTTGCTTTCATTCTTAAATCTTTTTTATATTTTCCTGTATTGGTGGTGCCCAGGTGCGCAGCGCCCCTACCCACTCCCTCCCCCGCACTCCTCCATGCCCAAGGCTCACACGGGCATTCTCCATTGAACTGAATTGTTTATGTTTTTGTTTTCGTAAGGTCACAAGCCGCAGCGTGCAGAATGATGTAAATGTGAAAGCTTCTATAGGGCTTCTTGGCAGCTTTTCTTCCCAATGCACCGCGATCCCGGGGCTGCCCCAAACCCCAGGCCAGCCCCCTGGACCCAATAACCCACCGTATTCACTCATTGAAGGGCCCTTTGCCAAATGGACTATCCACAAATGAAGACCATTTAACGTGCTAATAAGGCTTTGTTGTTATTCATATAAGAGCCCCTGCAGCGTTGCTGAAAGGCCCGCGGGGGTGATCTAAACAGCATACTAAAACCGGGACATTTGGATGTTTTACCCGGACGCTGTTGTAAAACCCGGACATTTCTCTACTTTGGAGAAAAGTGTCGGGACACTGGGACACTCCGCCAAAAACGGTGGTCACCCTACTTCAGTACCCCCTCCCCCCGCCCCGTCGTGTGTGACAGCCCGGGACCGCTCACAGCCGCACCCGAGCACTTCACAGGTCTTTAAGACCTTGTGCATGTTAATAGGGCTTTGTTGTTGCTTCGCCCCTTCTAAGAGCCCCTGCAGCTCGACTCTGCCGATGCGACACACCTACATATGGGTCGCGCAACATAGTTTGGAAAGCTGTGGTGTAGAGGTTGGAGCAACCAAAAGAAAAATAGTATCCGATGATTTCTGCTCTTGTCTTTGTTTCCGTCTTACTTATTTTTTTTTCCCTGGGTCCCTTTCACCCCTCAGCCTCCCCTCCCGTCCCTCTCTTACTCAGCCCCTTTCCAAAAACCCCATAGACGCCCACGCACCTGGAAGAGCCACATCCCTCTGGGGCCATGGCGTGGTGACTCCGCGTCCTTCAGTGAGGTCTGGTCATCTGCTTCAGCTTTCCCTCCTCCGCCAGGTTCGGGTGTTCTGCTCGCCGACAAGCTGTGACCTCCCCTGGGCTCCGGTTCTCTCTCTCATAAGGCTGTTAGTCCTTGTCTGTCTTTCCAGCCTTCCCCCGCTGGTTTCTCCGCCTTGCCTTCCCATGCCGCGTGTAGCTGGACCAACTACTGACCAACCTGACGCGCTCTCCACCCGCCTTCTTCAAGCGTTTATTCTCAAATGTCCGTCCTCAGCTCCGGCTTAAAGGGGCCGCCTGCCGATTCCCCTCTCTCCACTTCTTGATGACAGCAAAGTGGACAACTTTTAAAAGGGGACTGTGAATATAGGAGGGGAGAAATATATGAAGGGATGGCATGGCGCTCCTTATCCTCTATCCCATCGTCTACCTCAGGGGCTACCTGACACACCCCACCGCCAGACGCACCCAAAAATAGCTTATTCTAAAAACCCACCTCCCAAAAACAAGATACCAAACAAAAGGAAAATCTTAGGAGCTTCAGGTGATGTCCCTCGTGTCTGATTACTGGTGTTTGTTTAGGTTTACAGGAGTCCAGATGTTACATAGCAGACCTTGTCTATGCATGCCGTGTATTTTTCATTCATTATTGTCGTGTTTATGTAATCCACTCATCGCATGCCAGAAGGGAGATGTATTTGGCTACAGTTGTTTATATAGCGCCAGACTAGATCTGATCTGTGTCTCCTGCTCCACAGCTTGTACCCGTAAAAGTGCATCAATGTCTCCTTCCCTTGGAAGAAAATCCACTTGTATTCCAGTTTAAGCATATTTATTCTCATAGAATCACTTTTAAAGTTCACTGTTCCGCAAGTAAATTCAAATTCAGTCTGCCCCGATTCATTTTGGGGGTTCCCCCTTCATCAGGGGCGCACATGAGGAATCTATGTTGTATGTTGTGTGCGGAAAATAGTGACATAAGAATTAACTTGCAATGCAATCTAATCCTACAGATACATAAATGAATAGTTTACTACATGTCGTGGTAGAGCCTAACCGCATGTCTGTGTTTGTGTTATACCAGGGTCTTCACCTTTTCAATAGTGAGAGCTACTTCTGATCGAGGAGAATCATCCTGATCTACTGCCTTTAACACGTGGCTTAGCTAAGGGTAGATAAAAGCCAAGCAGCTTAATTGCTGCCCTAGAGCGCCCAGTCCTGCTGCAGTGAGCACATAGCATTCGTAGCACTGGGTTAGGAAAGGTTTACCTGTAGGGCCACAAATTATGCCACCCTAAGGGACCCCCTCACCAAGCACATACATACATACATACATTCATACACACTGCCACTGCAGCTGTGTGTCTTGGTGCAGACAAAACTGAAGAGTCGACATCCCTGTATGCGATACCCATAGGGACTGTCTGAGATATCGGTAAGACACCCCTCTAGCAGGCCTCATAGTGCACGCTGCTTTAGGGATATCTCCTGTGAGGGCATATCTGCTTGAGCAGCTATGCCCCTGCAATATCCTTGTCGATTCCTGGATATTGTAAGTGACCAGGGAAGCTCTATAGCAAGTACGTTGGCTGCACACTTGTCATTACGAGTTCCACAGCTCCATGAAGGTTTCACTGAAATATGGGATATTTGATACCAAACATCTCAGCATAATAAACCTGTGCCGATTGCAGTGTCCGATTTATTAAAAATTGCAGTGTGGTCATCGACTGGCCTGAGCCAGCCTGCTACCACCAGACAGTATCCTGTCCTCTTGGGGAGAGTGCCTGTGCACTTTGAGGTCGATAACAATGCCTTTCCTGGGTGGAGGTGTTCACTCCTCCCTTGGTCAGGCAGAGCCATATGTGGCAACGATTTTCAAAGGACTTGCCGCCTTAGTAATGCGACCCCAGCCTCTCCTGTTAGAGGGAGCAAGCGATCTTCCTTTCCTCACCCCCTTTTAGGTGCAAGGACAGGTGGGAAACCTTAGATAGAACAGGAGGTGCGCCCCGCGCCCCCTCTGTCAACTCCACCCCTCAGGTGCCTAGAGGCGAGGTGGAGTACACTTTGTAGTGCCCACCATCTTAAAGATGGTGGGACTTATCCAATCAGGGCTAGGACTGTGTCCCCTTCGCACAGGAGGTGGGCATGATAGAGGGTATAGACACCCCAGGAAAGGGGCCCATTAGCCTCTACCTGTCACTGCCTTGTAACACCCATAAATCAAGATTTTAGGTGGCATCCCCAGACCCTGAATTTCAGTTCTTGGCGACCTAAGAAGAGCCGGGCACTGCAGCCTTCTCTGCTGGTGAAGATCTGTGGAGAACTATGGACTTGCAGCCCAGCGACCTCCAGAACCTTGGGAGCACTACCTGCCTTCAATAAAGGGCAATCTAGTTTTGTGTAGTGGGATTTGGCCAGGGAGTGTCAGGACAAGCCAAGCTATGTTACTCACTCTATATTTGCAGACTTTGTGTTTTTGGTCTAATCACTCTCACTAATGTGCCCCGTATTTTCGGTGTCAACACTATCGATTGAGCACTAGTTCAATAAAAAGAGTTTTACAAAGTACTTGTGTCTTGGCAAGGTAAGCAGTGTGCAGGTCATTTATTCAATCGAGTCTGTTGTTGAGCTCTGAGTTCAAGCTGCCCTTTAATGTAAACAGGGTAATTGATTTGGCAGTATCAGTATCTGCAGTTTAATTAGACAAAAATGAGTTCTAAATGCCACCTCCCTGGCATCCTGAATGGCCTCCACCAAATCGCCATCGCGAAGCTTGCCTAGATCCCTCTACCGCACAGCTCTCTGCGTCCCCAAGGGATCCAGAGAATTGTAGATCAACTTCCTATACATGGTTGAGATTGCTTTTTCGGTCCGGGATTAGTTAGCAGCAGGTCCTCCAGTAGGGATGCATCAGGCAACTGCCCCCCTTCCCGGATGTGACTTTGCAGAGCGTGGCCACCTGCAAATGTCAGAACTGTTTTTAGTCACCTAATTTATACTTTTGTTGTAGGATCGTGAAGGACACAAGTGCCTGTCCCCTCCACACATCCCCGGGCTGTTCTAAGCTAATCAATCCCCATTTTATGAAGCCCTGCAATCCTCCCACTGCACTTAAGAGATCACCATCTTACACTGGAGTAATTTCAGTCAGCTTACCTTCCCAGCCTAAATACTTGGTAGCCTCTTTCCACACCCTTACCAATGTTTGGGTATGAGTAGGTAGGGTGCACTCATGCTTTCTTCGATACAGCACCGGGGAGGGGTAACCTCTCTTGCCCATGGCCAATCTATCTACCCGGTAAGCAGGATCCTCACAGTCCGCAATAAACCCAGTTGTTGACTGTCACCAGCTGCGTGGCCCAGTAATACTTGTGAATAGTCCGGACCGCCAGTCCACCTTAATAAACTCCCCTCTGCAACTTACTCAGCGTGACGTGCCGCCATCCCACAACAGAAGCTGAAGTTCGGAGACTACCTTTTGAAAAAAAATGTCTGGTGGGATCTTAAAGGACATTTTTTGCACAATGTACAGGAGACCCTGGAGCGTCATCACTTCAAATAGGGCCACCTGGCCCAGTAAGGAGATCGTCCGCAAGTGTGGGGCATCCCAGCGAAGACTGTCTAATTTCGGAAGTATGTTCCTGCCTGTGCTCTCTTGTAATGAACACAACCAAATATGTAAATCCATGTAGTGCCACCCTAACTGGGCACCTAGACTGCAGCCGCAGGGTCCCTGCCACCAGCAGGAATATTAAGGACTTCTTCCAGTTGATATTATATCCTGATCAACTGGAATACCCCATATGAGAGGTTGTGGTGAACCCAAACAAGTGTGAAGAGCATAGGAGACAAGGAACATCCCTGTCGGACGGCAAAGACTCGGTAGACTGCATTATTGACACTCATGCATGCTAGAGGGGCCACATACAAGAGCTTAATAGCAGCGCCACTGGTTCATCAAAGGAATCCCCTTTTGCATATGGTATAAGGTGTCGGAGATTTAAGCGCGTTCCCTGGTGTGGAATAAAGCCCGGTTGATCAGGATGACCACTGTTGCAATTACTGTCCGCAGGCAGATCGCCAGGGCGTTCGCAAGGACCTTAATCACAATATTAAGCGGGGAGATAAGTCTGTAAGACCCACACTCAGTTGCCGGTTTGTCCTTTTTGGGATGACCGCCACCTCAGACGTTCTTTGGTCCTCCGGGAGACACCCTTATTTTCATATACTCTGGAGGTACTCCCTGATTTTATCTATCATGCTTTTATATCATTCTAACGGGAGCTCATCAGGTCCAGTTGCTTGCCCTGTTTCCAAGGTTCCTATTGTCTAATTTATTTAGTCTACTGTCAGGCCTTGGTCTAGTGCGTCTAGGTCCTCATTCGTTAGCATTGACAGGGTCAGGTCTTTCCGGAAGTCTCTCCCAGTATTTCCGTCCCCTTGTTGTCTGTGTCCTCAAGGATCCAGTTCCTTCCTTTGTCTTGTCTCTATAACCATGTAAGCAACTCATTGGCTTTATTTTTTTCAACAGGCCGCCCATTCTCCTTAAAATAGAATTCTGCTCTATCTCTCATACGAGCTTTGAACGTCTTGTCTTTAAATTTTATCACGGATCAACCCTTGGGGGTAGCATGAAGTCCACAACTGGACCATCGAATTGCACCTCCACCAGCGAATGTTCTGAGATTTCCCCTGCTATATGTGTAGCGGCTCTAAAAATCAACTTTATGGACAGTCTGGGTGAAAAGATAGTGCAGGCATGCCAGACTACCATGTGCTGCAGACAGGTGCGTCCGGTTCTGATCCCCTCTTCCCCTCTAGGGACATTTAGGAGTATCATGAATATAGTATAGGTGCAGTTCTGTCACTCCAGTCACCCCAATGCGTGTATGCTCTGTCATAAATGTCTTACCCTTTCACTGAATGAGTCAGCCTTGTCTGGGTCTCTTTCCTGTTTCCCGACATTTGAATGGTACGCCCGAACACTCGAGAGAGCAGTGACACCCCCAGCAGGCTTTTGTGGAGTGCTTTGGTCCTGGATGTAGTGCTGCATTCAGTAGGGCACCCACTCTGTCTTTTCTTTGCAGTTGCCTGAAGATCAGCAGTCACAAGGTAGCAGTCGCACCTGGCCTGTCGGTAAGTGCAGCCCCTCTGGAGGCCCGACCGTCAGCAATTGAGCCCACACTGTGGCCGGCTGGAACACAGGCGTAAGCTCAGACAGGGTGTTCAACACTGGAGTAGTTGCAGTCCCTCATGAGCCTCTGACACAGAGTAGTCAGAAATTCAGCAGCTAAAAGCCCGACACAGGCTCGCCAGGAAGCCAGTAGATTCAGACCCTGTTGTGTTAGGAATTTGGCAAATGCAACCTGGAATGGGCCGGTTGGCAGCACACAATCGTCCAACTGGACCTCAACAATCATGTTGTTATAGAGTTATTTTTTCTGCCTTGAACTGTTGGGAGAGTCTTGGCGGGGATTGGGGGGTCCCTCAGACTAGCTGGTCCTGCAGGATGGCTTTCCGGTCCGCCCTACAGATAACGGAGATGTGTCGGACCTTGCTTCTTCCAGGACAGTCTTGTCCTCCTGCTGTATAGTCAAACTCCCTTCCCTTTCTTACCAGACAGGCAGGCTTCTAGGCAGACTTCTAGGCTCTTCAGGACAGGTACACAGCTTCTCAACTAAGTAATTCAGCCTGCAGGTGATGTCCCTTCAACTTAGATAGACTGTCAGGCTGACACCATCCCTGGTGTCACAGCAGGCACCTGGGTACTTTGTAGAGCACTTTATTCCTTGGTAACAGAGGACTTTGAACGGGGTATAAAAGAGGGATAGATGGTCCCACTTGTATACACAACTGGCAGGCAGGAAATGTGGTTTACTCTGTCGCACTCTCACATTGCTTTTCTGCCACGCACACCAACACCCTAAACACGCACTTGATGTTAGCGCAAAGTCTGGGCACAGGCATAGAAATGGAGCATTACATGGGTGTGTCAGCAGGACACCACTCCACTGACAATGATGCAAAGATCTCATCAGGCGATTGAGCCTTAAAACAGGGTGCATTGCCACCACTGCTCTAGCTGTTAAATCAATGACAGTCCTCTGTCTTAAATAAGGGCACACTTGGTGTGACCCACCAGGTCACAGGACCGGTCCAAGACCTTTCATAGTCCCTTGTTAGAAGTAGCAAACTACTGGGGTGGCAGAAAAATCTCATGTAATTGTTTTGTGGTATATTTACCCCAGTAATGTGCAGTTACAAGTTTGGCGCTATGGACTGGGGAGTTGCCACGAGGAACGGATTCTTCTACCTGTCATACCACATGCCATTCCCTATTTCATAGTGTTTTTCTGCTTTTATTTACCACTTGTTTTAAGCAGGTGGTAGATATATGCATGTGGTTGGTTGGGAGGAGATGGGTGAAGCAGGGGAGGGAAGAGGAAAGCATTTTCTAACTGAGGGAAGAATTGTGTGTTTCCCCCAGTTGGTAAAAAACATAGCATAGGTCTTGGCTGCTTCTGCTGCACCCATAGTCTTGTGGGTCTTTTTAGTCTAATTTTTCTGTCTGGAAAAAAAATGGTGTCCTGTTTTTCGGCACCCGGTAAATCTAGGTGCAGAAAAACCTAACTGATAATCAGGTGGAAGAAAATGAACACATGAAAGTACCCCCTAATTTCATTGCCCTTGATTCACACTCTGGACATAGTTGAGGGATAGGCCTAGGCATAGCCCTCACAACACACAATAGATTTGCGTGCGGCAGAGGCCAACTCAAAAGTCAGGATACCAGATACAAGTAGGTGGTAACTCAGGGCAGGGGAATACGCCTGTTGTCCGTGGAGGGGAAATTTCCGTCCCAGAAATCTACATTAAAAATTAATTAATAGGGGGGGCGGAGCTTGCCGTCAGCTACGATGGCCGCCTAATCCCGCTCCTCCGTCAGGCACTGCCAAACATCCTTAAATATCCTCGCACAGAGCTGCCGTTTTGACCCCCCAGCCCCCTCCCCAGACGTCGGAAGCGACCGAGACTCCGGGGAACCCAGTGCGGAGTAGATCCGACGCGGAGGGACGAGTGCACGGAGCAGCGGAGAGCCGTGCGCTAGTAGGCCGCAAGCCGCGACCCCCAGCAGTACATCGATCCGAGTGACGTGCCCGTACGTGCGGCTGCAGGATACGCGACTGCCCCGGGGACCTGCGGACGGACCCCACGCTGTATGGTTCTCAACAGCCCAGCAGGGACGCGCTGTGAGAGGCTAACGGCGCAGTCCTGAAAGGGACGATACTTCCTCTGTAGGCACCATAGAAGCCCCGGGTGGCAGAGAAGGTAAAACGCCGTGGGGAAGCACCGTTACCGGAGGCAGCCCTAGCAAGGAGAGAGACTTTGAATCGGCGGGGCCGGGGGCTGAGGGGCCGGACCGGGGACACATCTGGAAGCCCCTGGTTGACACAGTGTGCCCTACTATACAAAAACTTGACACGGTGGGACATTTATTAAGCGGGGAGCCGCACACTAAGCACGGATATCCTAAGGGTGGTTCCCCCAGCCGTGGCCCAATTCGCGACACCCATAGAGTGACTGTGGCGACGACTCCTAGATGCCGACACGCAAATAGTGCTAACCCAGAAGTGTGGAGGCGACGTTGGCCAGCACGCACAAGCTGCAGCGCTGAGTGCTTGGGAACGTGCTGGAAGGGCTGCTGATTGTATTCACGGCGCCTAGCCCTGTGTGAAGGTCGGACCTTGCCTATCCTAAAGGGACACGCAGAGACGAACCGGTGCCGAACTTTGGCACGTTGCTGAAAACGCCAAAACAAGTGGATTGCGCCAGACACCAGTCTGAACTCGGTAGTGACCTGCTCCGGGGGGTGTCGACTGGACAAGGCGTGGGTGTTTCCGGTGAAGCCGGCTCCAAGGTACTGGTCTTTGGGAAACGACCGGCCCATCACGATGGGAAAAGGGGACAAGACGCAAAGCAGACTCCCCTTTGCGCAGAGACGAGTGCAGATACAGAGTCCTGCTACGCAGCGTGGGGAGGTCACACACCCGGAAGAGGAGCAAGCGGAGGACTCCGACATCAAGTCCATGCTTCACTCCATGGAACAGAGCCTGCAATCCAGCATCTTTGCGCTGGGCACCAAAATGGACGCCATGACATACAGGATGGACCACATGGCCGAACGCCTAGACAAACACGCAGAGAAACATGACATGGCGAAAAGGAGAATAACGGAAGTCGAGGAGGCGCAGACAGAGCTGGATACGGCCCATAAGCGAGTGGAGAACCTGATGAGATCCCTCCAAGACAAGACGGTAGACCTGGAGGAACGTTCGCGACGCTGTAACCTCCGCATAACGGGCCTGCCGGAGTCCACTCAGACTGGCAAGATGGAACTATTCATTGAGAAGCTTCTCACTACTCTCCTGGGCGAGGGGGTGTTCTCGACACTGTTCGTGGTGGAACGAGCGCACCGGTCTCTGGGCCCCCAGCCGCGCCCGGGGATGCCCCCCCCACCCAATCATAGCAAAATTGCTCAACTACAGAGACAGGGACACGGCACTCCGGCTGGCCAGAACCAAAGCGGATCTACAATATGAAGGGTCAGCGATATCAATATTCCCAGACTTCACGGCCAGAGTGCAGGAAGCACATAAACACTTCGCCCCGCACAAGAAACGCCTCAGGGAACTGGGACTGGACTACGCGATGCTGTACTCTGCCAAACTCCGTGTCAACAAACAGGGCCACTCGCACATATTTACAAACCCTTACAAACTGCAGCAAGCACTGAAGAAATGGTCAAGAGAGAAGAGACATGGTAATGCGGATGTGCAGGAGGAAGGGGACAATAGCCATCTAGATGACAAGGAGTGACCAAGATCTTGGACTTCTGCGGCAGACTGGACTAAATGCGGACCATCGCCGTCTGCTGACATTTCCCGTCTGGCTGAAGAGATGGAGATAACTGAGCGACCCACTCCACGGACGGACAGACGCCTTGCAGATAAGTAAAGATAAGGAATAAGGGAATTGTAAAGGACCTATATGTAGATGACCGAAAGTGGAAAGACTGAGGCGGACTTGTATGCATAATGTCTCATGGAGACGTAAAAGGGAGGAGTACGCAGCCGATTTGGGGGGGGAAGGGGTATCCCTGTATGACAATTGGTGGTAATATACAGCAGCTCTGATTATAATGCAGGGAGTGCATGGCGGAGGGAGGAGGGGGCCTGACTTAACACTCTGAGAATATTGAGGGACATGAGCTGTTAGGCGACCTTGGTCCCCGAGCGCAATGCTTTGTTGAAGTTCGAGTCACCATGTTTGGTGGTATGACAATGGGTTGGGATGGGCGGGTCGGGGATCGGCGAGGCCAAGTTGGGGAGGGTGTGCTGTGGGAGGGGGAGGAGGGCCGGGGAATGTTTTTGGTACAATGTTGTGTTTTTTGTCTGCTCACACTGCCTGCGCTAGTCTTGTGCTTCCTGTTGACATATATAGACCAGTCACACTGCTAAGATGTCTACAGCAAACAAAGTGACTATGGAGAGAGAGGTGGGGACATTCAGAGCTTTGACGTGGAATGTGAGGGGTCTGAATGACCACCGCAAACTTAGGAAGGTAGTGAACTATTTACAGCGTCAGGACGTGGACCTGGCACTCATCCAGGAAACACACCTCCAGATCACAAGTAAAATGCTTTGTAGTAGGGGGCTTGTGGGCAACATCACGGTGGCAGGATTCACGACACATTCCAGAGGAGTATTGACATGGGTAAACCCTAAATCTAAATTGTCATTGTCATTGCTGAGAGCAGACCCGGATGGCAGATATCTAATATCCAGATGCACAGGGAAGGGATACGATCTCATTGTGGTAAATGTTTATGGTCCTAATTATGACTCCCCAGACTTTTACGATACTTTGGCTCAACACTGCCGGGCTTACACTAACGCACTAATGCTCTGGGGGGGGGAGACCTTAACCTAGTGTTAGACCCAGAGCTAGACAGGTCATCGGGCCCGCCGCGCAAGATTTCGGCCGCTGCACTGACAGTTCAATCGGAACTCATTACACTAGACCTAGTGGACGTGTGGAGGAGTAGACACACTGGGAGGAGGGGTTCACCCACTATTCCGCCTACCACAACATCCACACCAGAATTGATTACTGGCTGACTTCTTCCCCAGTAGCAAGACGCGCCAGCTCCTGCACGGTACTGGCGCGAACTCTTTCGGATCACTCGCCCCTTCTCTTGACACTGGAGACCCCTGCGACAAGAATCCCACCCTTCACATGGCGCTTTCCCCCGTTCTTCTTACTAGATGATCAATTTAGGGGGGAGCTAGCGGAAGAAATAGAGAGGTACTTCGACACTAACATAGGGTCGGTTGATAGCTTCCACACAGTCTGAGAGGCATTCAAGGTGTACATCTGGGGCATTGCAATGTCAAAACATTCGAGTGTCCTCAAGTCCATTCGCCAGAGACTACAACACTTAGAGAAGCAACTAACAGAATTGGAAAAGCGACAGCTGAGCAATGTTACTGCCAACGTGGCGGAGGACATCAAGTCCCTTATAGCGGAATACAACGAAGAAGCAGATAGGGAGGTGCGGCACATGGGAAAGTATGCCACCGCCCGGTCCTACGGTGAGGGGGACCGCCCTAGTTCCCTCCTGGCCCGGATCTTGAAAAACTCCAGACGCACACAGGTCATATCCGAGCTGGAAACGGCCGACAGTTTACTCCTCACGGAGGAAGCTGAGATAGTGGACGAGTTCAAAAAATACTACTCGGGGCTTTACACTTCCAAAACTGGGAACATGGAGGACGATATAGATGACTACCTGGGCCATATACAGCTGCCTTTTCTGAAGGATTCCGACCGGGAATTCTTGATGAAACCAATACACAGGGATGAAATTGCGGAGGCGCTGGCGAGCATGCGTTTGGGCAGCGCCCCAGGGGCTGACGGGCTCACTGTGAGTTTTTATAAGGCATTTCAGGATATTCTACTCCCGCACTTATCCACATTGTTTGGCGACGTGTGTGTCGAAGGCAGTATGCCGCGATCAATGAGGGAAGCACTGATTGTAACCATCCTCAAACCTGGCAAACCCTCGACCTCATGTAGCTCTTACAGGCCATTGTCCTTATTAAACGTCGATGCCAAGCTTTATGCTAAGGTGCTGGTGACGCGACTGGCACTACTGGCCCCGGAGTTGGTAGCTCCGGAACAAGCAGGGTTTGTACCTGGCAGGAATCTCACCTATAACATCAGGACGGTACTGGGCACTATACAGCATGTCAGGCAGGACACAAAAGCAATAGCCATCTTCCTAGATATGGAAAAAGCATTTGACTCGGTGGAATGTCCCTTCATGGTACCAGTCTTGCGGAGGATGGGACTGGGCGAGCCATTCTTACAAATGATAGGGGCGTTGTACCACCACCCCACGGCTAGACTCCGCATAGGCGATCGAGTGTCAGACTCCTTTTCGATTAGCAGAGGCACCAGACAGGGCTGCCCGCTATCGCCGCTATTATATGCGCTGGTGGCTGAACCACTTGCTTGCGCCCTCAGGGAGTATCATAGTCATGAAGGGATTAGCTTCCCTACGTACAAAATTGTCATATCAACATACGCGGATGACACATTGCTATACGTTCGCGACCCGGACATGAACCTCCCATTGGTGCTGAGGGAGGTGGTGCGCTACGGGGCTCTCTCCGGTCTCAAGATAAATTGGGCAAAGTCTGTGGCGTTCCCACTGACTCCGAAAACGACACAGTTCGACATGGAATACCCGTTGCAATGAACGACAGAACCGGTCAGATATCTCTGAGTTATGCTGCATACTGACTCGGAAACTCTCGTACGCGAAAATTATGGTGCCTTGTACAGCAAGCTGGAAGATGAAGTGGAAGTGTGGTGTAAACTGCCGTTATCCTTGATGGGTCGAGTGGCCATCATGAAAATGGTAGTACTCCCTAGATTTTTATTCCTATTTAACAATCTGCCCATAGTGCTCTCGAGGACTTTTTTCAAAAATCTGACGCAACTTCTGATCAAACTGGCCGGGGTGGCAAACAGCCCAGGGTGAAATGGACGACTCTCATGCTTCCGTACGAACTTGGGGGGCTTGGCGACCCGGACATGGAACGATACTTTAGAGTGGCTCAAGCTGCCCACATGCATACGTGGATACATGGGCAAGAGATGATACCACATGTCCGATTGGAGCTCCTGTTCGCGGTCCCCATTCCGCTCCCTGCCATGGTCTTCCAACCGGTGGACCGCAGAATCGGCATAGTAGACTTGATCACGACCACCAATCATGCATGGCATGCGCTGCTGCGGGCTCGCGACGGAGCGTTACTGTATTCACCTCTAATGCCTATTGAATGGACATTGTGGTTGTCTCCCATAGAGGAGAGGGGAGTAGTACAGGCACTCCGAACGATGGGCATTCACACTGCAGGTGACTTGTTTCTTGGGGGCGCAGTGAAAACCTGGGACCAAGCCGTGCCCAGCCCAGAGGGGGCCTCACTTCTACTCCGATTTCAATATCACAGAGTCCGCAGTGCCATGTTGGACCTCTTGGGCCTGTAATTGGCGGAGCCTTAGGAGATCCCGGAGCTCACATATGTCATTAAAACGTCTCCCCCCAGGAGACTGGTGGCAAAACTATATAGCATGAACAGAGAGCAAGGGGTGCACTCGCTCTCGAAAGCGAGGATGGACTGGCAGAGAGATCTTCAGATCACAATAAATGATGGTATGTGGGCATATTGCTGTTCAAGTACCAGAAAACTATCACTAAACGGCAGACATAGGCTGATTCACTTTAAATATCTCCAACGAGTGTATTATACCCCGGAGAGGCTCCATAGGTACGGCCTTAGACAGTCGGCTGCTTGCGATAGGTGCCGCAAACCGATTGCGGATTTTATGCATCTTGCTTGGTGGTGCCCCGGGATACGCAAGTTTTGGGACAGTGTGTTTGCAGAAATGAGCTTGGTCTTAGCCACTGACCTGGCGTCCGATCCGCCTTTGGCACTTCTAGGCCACTCCAGGGGCCTCCCGAAAGCCCTGCGACGGTTGACGGATATGGGCATGCCGATGGCCAGATGGGTGATTGCAATGTGTTGGATGAGAGGGCCACTTCCTACCATGAAAAGGTGGGCACATGACATGCTATACTGCTGTACACAAACAGAGTGCTATAGCGAACTTCTCCCACCTGTGAGCCGCCCTAAGAATTTTTGGGGTCTATATCAGGAATATTTGAGAGTGAGGGATGTGGAAGGACACGCTCGGACGGAGGAGGTCGAGGCCCAGGCACACCTAAACGTAGCTGACGTGGTAACTGAGACTTAAGCCACTACGACAGAGCAGAGGACCTCTCTGGGGTCACAGGGACACACGGGTAGATGTAGAGTAGAGCAGATGTTTACTAAGTGGGGAGTGGGTTTGACATGGGGGGGTGCGGGACTGTTGGGGGTTTAGTCTGCGGGAAAGTTAGCTTGGGACACACAGGGTAGACCTTCCATGCTGTATAGATCTGGTACTCAGAGCAGCCAGGACATGAAGCGTAACGTTCATTAAGTCTCAACATATGCCCTGAGGATGGGGTACAAGACAATCCTGTTTCTTATGCATTTTTTTTTGATCATGCGCCGCCAAACCTCCGGGTTGTCGGCTAAATGGCTGTGTCAACCAGACCCATGGGGGTATACAACTGAGATGTCCGCTGCCGGCCCCTGGGTTGTGGCAACAAGCTGTGTAAAATACTATATGGATGAATAAAGCTCTGTTTAAAACCCAAAAAAATTAATTAATAGTATTCTTTTTTAAATGTCTGTTTGGTGCCAGTCCATATGACTTTAATTTCTGCCTTTGAGATTCTATTTTACAAGTCCATAGGGTACATATATCCTTTATGAGCTTAATAAAATGTTGAAAATTCTACAAATCCTCACTCCTACATTCAAGTACTCTCAGGCTACCATTCTACACTCTTCTCTGTCTGTAGAACAGCTCAACATTTTCAAAATTCTGCAACTCTGCATTGATATGGCTTGGAAATTATTTTTGGGGAAATTTACATGTATTGACTATTTAATTTTAATACTATAGGTGATTGAAATTACGGATGAAGAAAGCAAGATTTAGCACCAGGCAACTGAATGTTAGTGCCATAAGAAGGATTATTTTGAAAAACTGATGGACATCCAGCATTCTAAGTTTAAACACAATTTCCAAAATCTCGGTGTGGCGAGGAAGTGGGAGCTGAGGAAAGTACTATACCTGTAAGTGAAGTCTCTAATTTTGCATTTCATTAACCCAGAGCAAAGTCATATCTGTGCACACAGCATCAGAAATAATCCCAGAACGACCTCATCCTCATCTGAAATATTATCAGAAAGACAAATTGCCTCAGCATGACGGAATAACGTTCAGCTAAAGCATCATGTAATTCCAGAGAGGAAGCACACACTGCATAAAAGAAAGTTATAACAAAAGGTTTCTTCTGCAGACCATCAAAGAAAAGACGCTGAAAGAAGACTCCGAAGCTGACATGCTACCAACCAAAAGATTGGAAAGTCACCTTTGTTCAACAACCATTTTTAACCAGTTACACAAGTTTGAGACTATCTGCCTCGGGATATTACACCTCGACCCACTCTGCTTACTCTCACGAAAACCTTAAAAATTCACCACTGTATTGTGTTCATGACCATCTCCGATTGTTTCCTTTTTTATTGTGTACTGTAATTCTATGTAAATCAACATTATCTGTTGTGCAGGAGTGATTTGTAAAAACTGATTAAATGAGCACCGTTGTGCTATAGCTAATGTAAATAAATCCTCGTCTACAGCACTAGAAACCTTAACCTTACACCAAACATAGAGAGGGTAGAAGGAACTGATGTTCTGCGACTGATGATCTACAATAGTACTGTGCATGTTCTAATGTTCTCAGTTACTGCCATTACGTTAGTGCAAACAGGTACTTCTCAGTTTAATCATTAAATATCAGACTAACACCATATCACTGCATTGCTAAGAACCTATACAAATAGATGTGAGAAAAACTTCAGGCACAAAATAAGTTGCTGCCGGAGAGGCTATAACCAAAAGACTATCTGCTAGAAACATTTCGACAGGTGTTACAGGGCTGCTTCCAGACATATTTTGCTCAATTCAAGTGCTAAGAAGATTACACACAATTTCTTTTAGCGATAAATGCTGAACATTATCTAAACAAGCCCGAATCTAACATCGGGTTCACTCTTACCATGGCATATAAGCAAGAGAAAACTAAATGTAGAGATATTAACTTTATGAATACACCTTATAAAAACACGGGCTGTGAGAACAAATTCAGTGTTCAAACCCGCCTCAATCAAAGCAAAATAACCCAAGTTGAGGAAAAAAGTTACCTGTGCCAAAAAAGATTCAGCCATAAATCTCATCTCATTGAATTTGAGAGAATGCACACTGTGAAAAACCTCTCTCAGTGCTCTGAATGCCAAAAAAGTTTCAGCCGTAAATCTTATCTCACTGAGCATATGAGAATCCACACTGGGGAAAAACCTTATCAGTGCTCTGAATGCCAGAAAAGGTTTAGTATCAAACCGAGTCTACTTCGACATGCATTAACCCACTCTGTGGAAAAACCTTATCAGTGCTCTGAATGCCAAAAAAGTTTCAGCCGTAAATCTTATTTCACTGAACATATGAGAATCCACTCTGGGGAAAACCCATATCAGTGTTCTGAATGCCAGAAAAGGTTTTGTAACAAACAAAGTCTTTCTCAACATGTATTAACCCACTCTGTGGAAAAACCTTACCAGTGCTCTGAATGCCAGAAATGTTTCAGTGACAAAAGAGGACTCACTCATCATACAAAGACCCACTCTGGGGAAAAACCTTATCAGTGCACGGATTGCCAGAAATGTTTCATTGACAAATACATTCTCACTCGGCATAGAAGAATCCACAGTGGGGATAAACCTTATCAGTGCACCGATTGCCAGAAATGTTTCATTTACAAAAACAGTCTCACTCATCATAGAAGAAGCCACACTGGAGAGAAACCTTTTCAGTGCTCTGAATGCCAGAAATGTTTCAGTTACAAAACCAGACTCACTGAACATACAAGAATCCACTGTGGGAAAAACCCTTATCAGTGCTCTGAATGCCCAAAACATTTCAAACTTAAATCACTTCTAACTGCACATGTGAGAATCCACACTGGGGAAAAACCTTATCAGTGCTCTGAATGCCAAGAAAGGTTTTGTAACAAACAAAGTCTTTCTCGACATACAATAACCCATTCTGTGGAGCAACCTTATCAGTGCTCTGAATGCCAGAAATGTTTCATTTTAAAAAGTAGTCTCACACGGCATACCAAGATCCACGCTAGGGAAAAACGTTATCAATGCTCTGAATGCCACAAATGTTTCGGTGAAAAAAGCTGGCTCACTCGGCATACAAGAACCCACACTGGGGAAAAACCTTATCAGTGCTCTGAATGCCAGAAATGTTTCAGTGAAAAATGCCATCTCACGCTGCATATAAAAACCCACACTGGGGACAAACCTTATCAGTGCTCTGAATGCCAGAAATGTTTCAGTGACAAAGGAAGTCTTTCTCGACATACAATAACCCACACTGGGGAAAAACCGTATCCATGCTCTGAATGTCAGAAATGTTTCAGAAACAAACTCAGTCTCACTCAGCATATAAGAATCCACACTGGGGAAAAACCTTATCAGTGCTCTGAATGCCCAAAAGATTTCAAACTTAAATCACATCTAACTGCACATGTGAGATTCCACACTGGGGAAAAACCTTATCAGTGCTCTGAATGCCCAAAAGATTTCAAACTTAAATCACTTCTAACTGCACATATGCAATTCCACACTGGGGAAAAACCTTATCAGTGCTTTGAATGCCAGAAATGTTTCAGTGAAAAAAGCAAACTCACTAAACATACAAGGACCCACACTGGGGAAAAACCTTATCAGTGCATTGAATGCGACAAATGTTTCAGTGAAAAAAGCAGTCTCACTCAGCATATAAGAACCCACACTGGGGAAAAACCTTATCAGTGCTCTGAATGCCACAAATGTTTCAGTGAAAAAATCAGTCTCATTCACCATATAAGAACCCACACTGGGGAAAAACCTTATAGGTGCTCTGAATGCCCGAAATGTTTCATTGAAAAAAGAAGTCTCACTCTGCATATAAGAACCCACACTGGGGAAAAACCTTATCAGTGCTCCGAATGCCAAAAATGTTTCAGCTGTAAATCTACTCTCACTAAACATATGAGAATCCACACTGGGGAAAATAATTATCAGTGCTCTAAATGTCAGAAAAGATTCAGCGGTAGAGATGGTTTCAAGCGCCATAAGAAAACACAGCATCAAAATAATTCAGTGCTCCGAATTTCTAGCAGAAGAATATAAGCTGGAATGCTGACTAATCCTGGAGCCCTACCTCTGGTTATTGCATCCAGAGCTGAGGATGTCGGCCAGGTCAAGGAAAGAGCCAGGTATAGCTATAGAGTTGTCTGTTTACACAGTCCCCAGCACAGTGTCCGGCTCATTAAATGGAGTTACTGAATAAAGATTGTAGAAATGATCAACCAAGGTCTGGGGATACATGTTATTTTGCAGAGGTGAAGCAGAGACCTCTCTCCCCTCCACTTTACAAGTGCCCAAAACCTGGTGGAGTTCTTAAGAGAGCAAGCCAATTTGAGTTCCTGCCATCTTTCTTCCTTCCATTCTTTCTTAGCCCGAGCGTGGGCCCTTTTGTACCTCTCTCCATCCAGACTGATTTCTGAGATGTCCTTTGTGCAAAGTGCCTTACCAAGATATCTACATATTAGTCTGAATTCCTTATTAAACCAATTGTTTACTTTAGGAAAATTCTGTTTGTGCCAGTTAATAGGAACTATAAGATAGGACAATATTTTCTTGAAGTTGTTGTGGAAGCAGTCATTGGCATGCCACACTCTTAGTTCTTGCAAATCAATTTCCCGAAGGTAGTGATAGATTGATCTTCACCTTGCCAGATGACCAAAATATCGTTGATACACACATATAACTGAAATCCCAATTGGCACAGACAAACCATGGAAACAAAAGCAGTGATTGGGATAGGACCGGGCCTGAACACCATTTTCCCTTGTCCATGTAGGATAGTACCAAATTTCCATTGGTTGCAATAGGAACAAGGGAGTTGTCCCTTCTCTGACGGAGGGGGCCCCATTAGACTTGACCTTTTCCACATTTTTCAGGGTGTGTGGTGAAGTGCCACAGGTCACCTAACATGCAAGAGAATACGTAGGGCTAACCATATAGAACTATGGCTCCTGATAACCAGGGGCCTTAAAATATGTGCGAGGGACACTGCCTGTTCTTTTCTATATTTTCATATATATTTATTTTTTTATTGTCCTCTCATAAGCTCAGAAGAAGATTACCACCACCAGATACCTGTAGCAGACTGTCTCTTGGACATGGTCCAAACATCCTACACTCATCCATACAAGATTGGGCACTCTGATTCGGGTGCACTGACATCTCAATACCCTTAGACATATGGGGCTGACATGCGTAGTACAAGGGACATGGTTTACACACCCATCACTCATTTCTACTATGAGCAATCTGGTTTTCGGGTGTGCTGATTTTCCTAATGGGTCTTCGCCCTTGGGTATACAGTGCTGACCCTTTAAAAACACATGCCAGTACATCGTGGTATTTGCATTTAATTTCGATGGAGGTCCGTCT
Source organism: Lissotriton helveticus (assembly GCF_964261635.1). Lineage (NCBI taxonomy): Eukaryota > Metazoa > Chordata > Amphibia > Caudata > Salamandridae > Lissotriton > Lissotriton helveticus. The sequence continues at coordinate 1,431,314 of NW_027611725.1, read as the reverse complement.
TTAGTGATTCTATTCCACGTGAAGAAGCGGCTGTGTGTGACAGACGCACGAAAGCCTTCAGCATTTAGTGCGCGTTCATTCAGCTTCATGCTGCCAGCATGGGACTACATTTCCCAAGTACTCGTGGTCACGTGACTGCATCAGAGTGGTGCGATTATACAACCTGAGTGAGTAGACACACACCAAATTCGGCATTAGCTAGCCCCGGGTCCTCTATTCAAGCAAAAGCAATTACTCTGGACATCTGCTGTGGTATAACGGATTGCTGGCTCCCCGTATATAGGTATGGGTCTCTGACCCTACGTTTGTTATATCTGTAATTTGTTCTGTACCGAAGCAGCGTGTTCCTTGTATACAGGAATGGGTCCCGGAACCTACCTTTTTGTTTAACTTGAATCTTTTGTGCCTTGAGACGTCTTTTCTTTTTTTTCTTGGTATGAAAACGTAAAGAATGTTGCATTCGTGTTAAAGATATGGAAGTTTCAAAGATCACTCTCTCATGTCGTAGGAAAGTTCTCAGTGCACATGTGGCAGGTGTTGTGTCTTGAAAACAAAGCACGCTGCACCCATGCAGAGGTCAACAATTTTAAGTGCTTTTTCTCCATTGCATCGCAGCTTTGTTATTGCAGTGCACATCAAACACGTCCGCTGATTTCAACTTGAAGAATGTTGCATGTATGTTTAAACTAGGCAGTGTTATCATGTGCCTTACCGCTGCATATTTTGATGGGGCAGTTGCTTCTGAAATCAAAGCACACTGTACTTGTGTGTTAGGCCAACTAGCTCTAAGTGTCTTTTTTTCCCCATGAAGTTACTGCACTAGGTTAAACTTTGTTCACCCTGTGCTGCCTTAACACACACCTGTTATGAGGCTCGAGCCATCAAATGCATTAATACACAAATTTCAAGGCTGACACACAACTGCCTCCACGGTCTTGGCATGTCTCCCCCTAGTGTTAAACATCATAACGCTGCCCGCTTGTCTCGATAGACCTTAGTGACATCTGAATACATGCTTGGGGAACCTATTAGGGACTTCACAGCCATATGAAAATACCCTAATCACTATTGCAGACACCGCCTTTGAGTATTTGGACGGTTTTTAATCTACATGGGCACACTTTATCTTTACACTTGTTTGTAAAATGCCTAGAACACTTACAGCCTTCCAAAATACTTATTTTCTTACCATGCTCCCCTTCCTATAATTATTTGATAGGGCGGAGAGTCACCCTGAGCCGCATGCCACGGTGAGTTGAGGCACATTTCCCAACGTCAGATGATTAACCCTTCTACAGTATATTGTTATTGTAGTGAATCTTGTTGTCTAAAAATTATTTTATTTTTCACCTATACTAAGAATAACAGACATTGACTATACAGTTTATGGTAGTCCCGTTCAGATGGTTTTTTATGTCCTGGACTGAATAGCTTTGAAATGTAACGCTTGCACAGTTGTTCAAATGTCTGACCTAGATTTTTTCTTATATTTCCTATGTATGTATTCTTTTAGGTACCAGCAGTAAATTCACCACTCTATGTAGATTATTATGATCACTGGATGGTTTTGTACATTAAAACCCTTCTGTATACTTATATTGGTTCGTACACCATTTTCCGGTCTCGCCTGAGCCAGCGTGCATGCGCTGCTCTGCAAGGCTTTTAGTAAGGGCTTTAAATTCTGAACACACGCCTGTGCGTGTACTTTTTGTTTTTTTCATCACTAGCTATCAGCCTTTACATTTGTCTTTCTAAGAAAGACAGCATGCGATTGGCCAAAGGGGGGTGCATGTACCGCCTTCCGCAGCAGCGCCATGTTTTTCCAGTTATAATGCCCGCGTCTCGCTGTCACGTTAATTGGAAACAGATGGCGGTCGCACTGGCCCTGGTGCACTTTTGCTCCAAATGTGGCGCTTTCACTTTCGCCGCCAACTCGCTTGTTCATCCTTGCTGTCTCTTGTCACCTTCCTCTTTTCTGCCTTTCCCTCTCTTGCTTTGGGACCTTTTCAATGTTTAACAAAAAGCTGTAAAATCTGCTGACCGATCGTTGTTCTTTTTTTTATCACCCTTTGCCTGGAAGCTATGGCAGATTGGGGTACGACGAACCCATGAAAAATGGACCTCGTCTGCCGGTTTCTGAGCATTAACTAAGGAGAAATGAATTGCGTAATAGCTTGGACAGATGAACTGACCCATCAGAGATCCCGCAGCAGCTCTGTGGAGACTCAAATTCTCAAGCTCCTTGCAAGGAGTTCTGGGAACCAAATCATGCACACTCCGGAGCATGTCGTGCCCTCTGACCTTTTGCAGGCGATGTAGTTAATTTTAAATCCCTACTTGCACAAAAATTTTTAGAATGCCTAAGAATCCATTCTTTTGAGGTCCAAAGCGTGGGGTCTGTCTTCTATATCTATGTGTTTTAATAACAAATAATGAAAGCGCCTAGGTTTTTACACCATATAGGTCAAGGTAGTTTACGAGAACGCTGCGTGCCCCTTGTATCTGTTCCCTGCGGCGCGTGCATCATTACAGGAATCCGACCCAGAGCTGGAGACCGCATTCCTGTGCTGTGGTAGCCTGGTTCATCGAATTGTTGCCTTCTGAAACATTTAGCCCCTGTTTGTGCAAAATGCCTTCAGTATTGATACCGTGCCTATTTATTCTTTTACATTTACTTTCCAGTTGGCCGAGTAACATTTTCTTTTTGGGAGGAGGTATGTTTTTGATAATTCAAATGTAAGTCCTGTAAAGGCGCACATTTCCACAGAGGATATTGCATTCACAGTGTATCCTTCCTGCTATATGGGAGATGGGTGTGGGCTGGAACGTTTTTCAAACTCATAAAATTTTCTTTTGTGTATTTAGAAAACTTTTTTCCTATCCTTGTGCTTGCAAACATGAATTGTATTAAAAATAGAAGCCTTGACTGAGCCAAAAGACTCTAAGAAAAATATTGTATGCTGTTTTTTATCTGCCTGGCGCACAACATATAGACTGTTCACAGACTTTCTGTAGTATGCTTCGTTCTGGGCAGATAAACTCTAAGCCCCACTCTACTTCTATCCTCGTGTTAGTGCAGCCCGATGTAAACAGTAATTGTAATGTATTTGCATTTATATAACGCTTACTACCCCTGACGAACTTTGAAGCGCTCTTTCGGCGAATAGCACGCTACTCTGGGATCCAAAAATGATTAGTGGTGAATTAGTATAGGGAAATATAGAAAATATTTTGGGAGCTGGACATGTTGGTCTGTTAGTTGGGTTGAAAAAGATAGTGGAGGGATAGAAGAGTGAAGGTTTTGCATTTATATAGTGCTTGCTACCCCTGATGAAGTGTTTGAAGCGCTTTTCGGCAAGTAGCATGCTACTCCAGAACCCAAAAAGATGAATAGATAGATCGATTATGGTAGGTAGGTTGTTTTATTATACACAACTGAATGAAAATTTTAAAAAAATCTGTTGTAAAGTTGTATCCAAGAGGCAAGTATAGTCTCTGATAATAATATATACAATACTGATAAGTTTTAAGTTGGCTTGCCATCAAGACTGATGCCCCGTAATGTTGATGCAAAGTCAGTTGCGCTAGACTATCTTAGACTCTTGTTGAATTGTAACATCCACCTTGTAGGTACTGCTGTTTGTATCAGGTCCACGTTGTAGGCAGACACAAACGCCGAAATTGTGCACTATTTATATTAAGCATAATGTAGGTGAGCAGATGACAATAACCACTGTACAAGCTTGCTGGAATGGGAAGTGTTTAATCAAAAGGTAGATTGAATTCAAGTTTAGGTGACAATTTTAAAAATGTGTATGGAGTTTGTATATATTTAAAATTGTTGATCTTCAAAAAGGCCTGAATCAATAAATTGAATTGAAATTCAAGTTTATCATTTTAATCATATTGTTGGAAAAGATGGGATTTTGAACCCCATGTGGCGGTTCCTTTCCAGAAAACATTCAGGTTGTAATCATGAGTCAAATAATGCTGAGGAGGTTAAAATATTCAAATGGAATTCAAATTACACATGAAATGTTCATTGTTCAATATATTTCTCTTAGTTTTTTAATGTAAGGACTTTATTGCTTAAGGAAAATAATTAGTATTTGTTTTTCTATATGTAGGAAGCATTCCATTAATGAAACCACTGTATCCCACCTTCTTTCTTTACTTTCCTGTTCTTTATGAACGTTTCTATTGTTGAACTTTAAAGATTGCCCAAAATTAAGAATTGTGCTCTACATAACTTTGCTGTGTTACAGTATGTTGAGTTCTATGTACAACGTTTGTCTCTTATGTGTATGGCAACTGATGTTTTGTTTTGCTTTAATAATCAGCTTATGTTTATTAGGTTTTATTATTCAATAAAATGTTTCAAACACAACAAATGGTAGTTGATATGTATTTACAACTGCAGCATTTTTATTGTATGGGCACTTTCAAAGGGGCCAAAAATATGGTCTGCGGGTTGACGGAGGACCACATTGGCATCAGCAGAAAGAGCTTTGGGCAGGTGATTGGGGGTATAGGTAAGGTTGGAAGTAGGGGGAACAACGCATGTACATTGTGTGGACTGTGACTCCTGGAGTTATTGTGAGGGATACTATGCTATCCTGTAAATGATTTCCCTAGTGATTATTATCACGGTGAAGATCCCTCAGAAATAAAATGATGTTACTGTCAATCCCAATGGAGGATATCAACTGCCACAGCTTGGATCTATTGACCCAGTCGAATGCTGAGAACTGGTCCATGAAGGCTAGGTATATGGGGCTGGAACGAGCCACAATGTATTTGTTCAGAACCATGTACAGATTTAAACACTGTTCCACAGTGGAACGACCTGGGCAAATGCCGTTTTGGATATCGGATAAAAAGTTGTTTTCCTCAACCCATGATGCAAGTGTGTCATGTACCATGCGGCCCACCATCTTCACCACAGAGTCCAGCAGAGAAATGGGCCTATAACAATAGGTACTGTCCCGTTATCCTTTTTTAAATGCCGGGACTAGAATCGATAAATCCCAAGAATTTGTGCGGCCAATCTGGACTGCAGTATTGATGACAGCTGTCTGGACGGGCAGCCAGGTTTTTAAGTGGGCGATGTAGAGATCTGTTGGGATCCCATCTGGCGTGGGGGCCTTGTTTTTAGATAGACCCAGAATACCGGCACTCATCTCTTGCATGGTGAAAATAAGTTCCGACTTGCCTTCCACCCTTTCCTGCCCCTCAATTGGAGGGGTATCCGACTGGAATATACCCTCGAAATTATGTACCCAATCGTCCTCTGTGATTTGGGCATCCAGTAAATTAGCATTATTTCCAGATAGAAGTGGGCTGTTAATAATGCCCCAGAACTTTGAGCTATTATGCAGTGTACTAGCCTCCACCAAATTGATCCAGGCCTCCTCCTTCAGGACAGACTCGCGAGTTGCTAGAGCAGCCTTATATGCTCTTCGTAGTCCGTTGACCGCCACCCGGTCTTGGGGCGTAACACCCAAGGCCTGTCTCAGGTCCTGGAAGCCTGGGAGCACCCCGAGTCAAACCATTGTGGACCTGGTTGCTAACAGGCCCTGTAGAAAGTTCCTTATGACAGTAGACATGGATCCAAATGCACCCATGATGTCCGGAGCACTTGCCTCATCGTCGAGACAGGTGGCAAACTCGCTGTGACACCGAGTTAAAACGGACTCGTGGAGTAGCTCTGGGACAATACACCCCCACTTTATGCTCCTTCCCGCTTCCACCTCTGTAAAGGGAACACTAGCCCCCCGCCCACCTTGGTGTGTCCGAGTGTCCGGGTCCAGCCAGTTGAGACACAAATGGGGTTGTGGTCCCTGCATTCACTCGCCTGCACAGAAAAATCGGTAACCAGAGAGTGAAACGGGGTAGATACAAAGGTGAAATCAATAACGGTCTCACACCCTCTCCCAATAAAGGTGGGAGTAATGTCTGTTTTCCCCAGAGGCAGCTTATTTATTACAGATGTTAGATCAAATTCAAGCAAAATGGAGTTAAGCTCAACACCCTTGGGAGTATGTTCCATGTGTAAGCCTGCTTGTCGTGCACAGCCCATAGCTTCCACTCCTCCTAGCATGATGTCCCTACACATGAGTGTTAAAATCCCCTGTTAAAAAAATGTAGTGATAACTCTGACCTTTCAAGATGCTATGCTGAAGTACAGACCCCAACAGAGTTATATTTCCCTCATCCGGGTGTGTAACTCCAGCGTTGAAAAAGTTACCAGAGCAGCTTGCTCCTTCCACTGGGCAACAACATCACATGTAAATTGAGAGAGACATACAGTGAGGTATTGTAAGAAACTGGCTCTGTATACTGCACCAAAGTGAGGTATAGTATGTATAGAGTCCAAGGGTCTCCAGAGGTAGGCAGAGGTTAAAGTTAGATAGAACCTTACTCTCTAAAGTGGTAGCTTGGTCGAGCAGTAAGGCAGTATCAGAGGACAGTGTTAAGCATTTGATGTACACACTCAGTCAGAAAATGAATTCACACACTCAAGAACTGAACTCGAGGCCAATTGTTTTTGTATAAAAAAATATACTGTTGTTTTATTTCTAGAACCAAGCAAGCCTGGCACAGGTAAGCATAAAAATACTTTGCAGTAATAATTTACTTGTATGAACACAGTTCAAGTATGCAGTAGAAATTGTACTTTGTTTGATTTACAGGGGAGCAGTAGTATCTAACACTTAGCGAATACAGTACATTGAAATGAATAGGCTTTTTCAGTAAATTGCAGGTAAGTTACTTTTTACGTTACTTTTCTAACTCAGTGCTGGATACCTAGATTCAGAACTGGGACATTTCTTAGAAACAGGTAAGTAATTACGTAAGGTAACCGGGGCTGCTGCTGACTTAACTGCCCTCTGTTTTTAAAGCATAATTTGTTATTCTTTCGTTGCGCCTACCGTTTTAGCAGACTGCTGCATTTTAAGGCTCCCCACTCATTCCTATACCAGGCTCGAACCGGACTGGAATCGCTAACGCGGGGCTCGGCTTCTTTCACCGACCCGCCTGAAGAGTAGCGTTCCAGTTCCTGGGTTGGCCTGGCAGCTCCTCCCCCAGCCTGTACATAAGCAGATCACCTGCCCAGCGCGGCCGTAAGGTAACCGGGGCTGCTGCTGACGTAACTGCCCTCTGTTTTTAAAGCATAATTTGTTTTTCTTTCGTTGCGCCTACCGTTTTAGCAGACTGCTGCATTTTAAGGCTCCCCACTCATTCATATACCAGGCTCGAACCGGACTGGAATCGCTAACGCGGGGCTCGGCTTCTTTCACCGACCCGCCTGAAGAGTAGCGTTCCAGTTCCTGGGCTCGCCTTGCAGCTCCTCCCCCAGCCTGTACATAAGCAGTGATGCACCGACCGCGCAGTGGGCGAGCACAGCGGGCGCGCCGGTGGCGCGCCAAAGGCAAGCCCGTCTGTGCCCGTCAGCGCCCGGATTGCGTCTTGCTCCTTATCCCCTGGTCCCCCCTCTACAACAACTTACACCAAAGACTGCCTCATAAAAATTAACACAGGGATGTGTAACTGTCAGGTAAGCGACAAGCTGACAGGGTCTGGTAGCGATATTGCTCGGAATGGAGAACCTTGGCAGAGGCCAAACACCATGCTGCGAAACTGCGGGGATTCTCCCTTTCCGAACAATCCAAAGGGCTACACTAAGTCAGTGAGGGAGAATAACAGGGCAATCAGCTGCCTGCTACTCAATATAAGATCGATGGTCAAACACAAATACCAACTTGAGTGTCTAATACAGACAGAAAACCCGGATGTATTATTTCTCACAGAGACTTGGGCTAATGACAGCAGCGCCCCAGAGTGGAATATCGCCGTGCCCTCAGGCTACACAGTTGCAAACATCAACCGAGCCGATGGCAGAGGAGGTGGCCTAGCCATAATCTATAGATCTGCCCACACACTGCAGGCTTCTCCCCATATCCTTGAGGGTGCAGAGGCAATGAGCTTTACTCTTAAGTTAGCTAATACCTCCTCATTCTCTGACCTACTAATTTATAGGCCCCCTGGCCCGAGAGCCTCCTTTTTAGCGGCAATCCACACCTACCTTGAAAATTCTCTTGACCACGACTATCACACCATTCTGGGAGATTTTTACTTTCATTTGGAGGACACAAACAATGCAGAGACGGTCAATCTCCTTGACATTCTCTCTTGTCATGTTCTCAAACTAATAGTCAACGAACCCACCCACCAGGCTGGCCACACTCTGGACGGCATTTGCACCAACATGCCCTATGCCGCAATAAACAAGGTAACACCAGTGCCATGGTCTGATCACTTTGTTGTGTTTTTTACCATTTCGCTCATCACTTCCCCTCATAGAAGGCAACTTAGGTCCCCCCTAGGAAATATCGGGCCTGGATATTAGTCACCAGGTTGGACCTATTGGGTGCTCTTGAGGATAGAGTAGTGACCTGCCCAGATGCAAACCAGGCGGCTATGGCTCTCCAAGCCAGCCTTCTAAATACCGCCAACCTGGTAGCACCGGAGAAGGTTTTTAGAGTAAGGCAAAAACGGGTGTCTGCCCCGTGGTATTCACCCGATTTAAAAAACGCTAAAATTAAATGCAGACAGCAAGAGCGGGTATGGAGAGTAAACTATGATCCTGCCCAGAAGAAAATGTACTGTGCGGCACTAGAGGACTACAAGAAGCTAATCATTCAGGCCAAAACCTTTTATTATTCTAGGAAGATTCAAGATGCCACCTACTCTAGCAGAGAACTATTCTCCACCGTCAACTCTCTACTGAGCTGCCCCCGCGGGGTGAGCTTTACACCAGATCAATTATTTACGGACAAGATGGCGTCCTATTTCCAGAACAAGGTCCAATCCGTCTATAATGATCTGGCTAGAGCAGCGGAAATTTCACAGGACGAGCTGAGCAGGCACAATGGTACCTGTAAAGTACAAAATGTCCTGTCAATGTTCTCCCCTCTGGATGTGAACGCGCTGACTGATCTACTGCTGGCTACTATGTCAGGCTCTACTTTGGACCCTTGTCCACCTTTTGTACTCCACATGGCACCGGCAGAGATAAGCGGTTTACTACTGCCGGTATTGAATCAGGCTTTGAACTCTGGAATCTTTCCACTAGCCTGGAAAAAGGCTTGTATACGGCCACTGCTTAAGAAGCCAAAGTTAGACCCCTCTGATGAGAAAAGCTATCTTCCAATCTCCTGCCTGCTGCTGCCTGCTAAGCTAGTGGAGACAGCCATGAACAGAGAGTTATCTTTCTATCTGGAGACATGGCATATTCTCGACAGCACCCAGCATGGCTTCCGTGCGAATTATTCCACAGAAACCGCTCTACTGATGGCAGCTGAAGAAATACGGAAGGGGATGGATGAGGGAGACAGGGTCACTTTGGTTCTGCTGGATCTCACGGCGGCCTTTGACACCGTAAATCACGAGGTACTCATCAAACGGCTGCAGGATATCGGTGTCAAGGGCCTAGCGTTAGATCTCCTCTCTTCCTTCTTGTCTGATAGGGAACAAACCGTCTTCTGGAACGGACTTCAGTCAGACAAATTTTTCCTCCCAGGTGGTGTCCCCCAGGGTTCAGCGTTATCGCTCACCCTGTTTAACATCTATGTATCCCCCCTGGCCAAGCTAATAAAGAATCTGGGCTTTAAGCTGGTGTCATACGCTGATGACACTCAGCTGATCGTCTCCGTGTCCCATTCTGTGGAATCCATGGCTGTTGACTTCGCTGGCTGTATGTCCCAAGTCATGCAATTGATGAACTCAAATTTCTTAAAATTAAACACTGAAAAGACGGAAGTCCTAGAGTTTGGACAGAAAGAGTCTATCTGGAATCGAAATTGGTGGCCCATATCGGCAGGAATCTGTCCGGTCCCAGTGACTAAAGCAAGAAACCTGGGGTTTATCTTTGATAAAGATCTGTCATGGAAGCCCCAGGTGAATCAGGTGGTTTATGCCTGTTTTTTCATGCTTAAGGGGCTGAGAAAGATCCTGCCGTTTATTCCTTACCATCTCAGGAAAACGGTTATCATCGCCACCATTCTTTCCAGACAAGACTATGAAAATGCACTCTATTTAGGAGCAGGGTGTGCTCAACTGGCCAAGATGCAATCAATCCAGAATGCAGCAGCCTGGATGCTCCTTCACCTACCTAAATACCATTCCACCTCACAGGCAATCAGGCAGCTACATTGGCTCCCCGTCCAGAGGCGGATAGACTTCAAAGCACTTTGTCTGGTGCATAAAGCCCTGGCTGGTGTAGGAGCCTCAGATCTTCAACATCTAGTCATGAGGTACCTGCCAACCCGACCCCTGAGATCTGCCTCAGAAGAGCTGGCTATGGTCTCTAAGATCAAAAAACAATGATGGGGCGGGAAGGGCTTCTCCCATCTAGCCTCGAGGCTCTGGAATACATTACCTCAGCAGCTAAGACAAATTGTTAAACACAGGAGGTTCAGGAAGGTGGTCAAGACTTGGCTTTTTACACAATAGGACACTGGACAGCGCAATCTCAGTTACCCTGCACAGCGCCAAGCACCTCGGCATAAGTGCGCTTTAGAAATACCATCACTCACTCACTCACTCACGTTTTGGTTATTCACATGATCTTTAAAGAATATTTTTAGTTTTCAAAACTCCACTCTTGGAAACTTTGTGGAGCAGCACATTGAAATGAATGGTCTTCTACAATAAATTGCAGGTAAGTTACTTGTCACATTACTTTTCTAACTCAATGCTGGATACCTAGATTCAGCACTGGGACATTCCCTAGAAACAGGTAAGTAAACACGTTTTGCTTATTAGTGCAATTAAGACTATTTTGAGGTTTCAAAACTCCACACTTAAAACATTTTGGAGAAAAAGTGTCTTCCAGCTTCCCGCCTATCATCGGAACTGTATAATCCACCCACTTTGAAACCCTGAGATTGCAGAGACTGAGAAGATACTGGGTTCAGGGTGCCCCCTGCCCCCCTCCGGTTGGCTCCACACTTAAAACATTTTGGAGAAAAAGTATCCATGTTATCCTTTGGAGGGAAAACAGGTTAACGGTTCTCAGGTAAGTAATTGACTGTGGACGTTAAGGTTCTGGGGTTAGACTCTGGGGTCCCCCAGGGTCAGTGATGCACTGTTGTTACACCCTCAGCGGCACTAGGACAGCTGGGTGCACACTGTTGAGGCCCAATGTTATCCTATGGAGGATAGGGGGATCCGGTTATTGGCGGATGGCAAGCGGCCCATAGGATTGTGGGAGCAAACTCTTAGGGTTTAGCTCAGGGCAAGTTGGGGACCAAAGGTGCACCCTAAGCGGCACTAGGGCGGCCGGGCGCAGGGGGCTGTTTTGAGGTCGGGTGCCCTGTTGATTTCAATGGAGATTCTCCAGGACAAACAAAACACTGAAGGCTTGGGGACGAGGATCTTCGAGGAGCGACCACCACTTCGCGGGGTAAGTTGGGATGTTGAGGGATGGTTAGGCACCGCTGGGTTGGGCACACTAGGCAGTGGGGCGTCCAGTGCAGGGGACCTTTGGAGGTCAGTTTTTCTTACCAGCTCTGGTCCCTGTAGGGGGGTCCTCTGGATTGAGGCTGCAGGCGTCATCTGGAGGCTTGAGGCAGGTCAGGGGTAGCTGGATCTCGGGTCAGGATTGCCGAGGGGACCTCCTCGTGGTGTTTTTCCACTCAAGCTCGTGCCAGGTCCGGCGGGTGCACAGTGGGCTGGATTCGCCGGTTCTGGCTGGCACCAGAAGCTGCAGTTTAAACACGTCCGGTGTTCACAGGAGAAACAGTCTTGAAAGTGAAGACAGGTCCTCCGGGGTTTGTGAGGTTGCTGGCTACTGGACACGCCGGGGTTTCGCAGGAGCAGTTTCTAGGGGAGACAGGCCTGTAGGGCTGGGGCCAAGTCAGTGGGCGTCGTCCTCTTATTAGCTCTGCGCGGATTCTCGTCCTTCTTCTTCTCTTCTTTTCTTGTTGTTGCTGGATCTGAGGAAGGAAGGTTCAGGCTGCCCCTGAATGCTAAATTTGGGGGCATTACAGGTAGGTAAAGGGCAGGGACTAATGGGTACTTTCCCTGGGGTGGGTACATCCTCTATTCTGCCACTCTCCAGTGGGAGTGGGGCTGAAGCCTGTCCCTGGTTGGCTGGGTCCCCCCATCCTCAAGATGGCAGGCACTCAAGGTAGTGCTTCACCTCGCCTCCCCACCTTAGGGGTGGAGTTCGCCGAGGTGGGCACACCTCTCTTCCTCACATGTTTTTCCCATGGGTTCTCCCGCCCAAAGTGGGGGGGTAGAACCAGTGGGGAACAGTTGCTGAAAGTGGCAAATGGTCTGGAGAGGCTCACAAAGGCGGCATGGCATGCCTCTGAAGCTTCCCCTTCATGAGCCCTGCCCATCCTGGGGGTGGAGGCATGGCACCTCGTCCCAGGATGAGCATTGTTTCAGGCCCGAGACCATCAAGCTCTCGACCCAGGGGTCCAGAAACATGTCTGGTGTTGGCAGCCTAAGCAGCCACTCAGTCAGGTCACTAGGAGTTGGTTGAGTTGTGGTAAATAAATAAATAATACCCTATTTTTGACTAGATTTATAACATAACAGGTAGCTCAACAAATAAGAGTCAAGATTCGAGGTAGTAGGAGTTTCTGCAGGTTTATTACAGCATAAGGACAGGATCAGGACAACCTGCATGGGAATAGGACAATAAGGCCCGGCAGCTGCCGGGGCTGGGTCTGGGATGAGCGCGCTAACATTCAATAACAAAACACAGGCATATATACATAGCGCGAACACATAGCATTACATTGCAGTAGGCGTAGCAGTGGGTGGAGCAGAAGGCGTGACGCGTAGCAGTCGCGAAAGATAACAGTAAAAAGAGGTGTAACTGGGAGTATACATAGACATGTGATGAAAAACGTAACAGAATATGTCATGAATGGGCGGAAACATAGGAGGGGGCTACCTAAGGAGCCGGGACCTCTAACCTAATGGTGCGCGAAAACTGGCAATGACGTGTTACTAGGAGAAGCTGGGGGCTACGAACTCTGTGTTAGGAGCAGAGACTAGAGTCTGGAGGGTCGGAGCGACATGTACCTAAACCCTATCTAGTATCTGATGTTTAGGGAACATGTTGATATAAACTAGAAGTCATGAGGGGAAAAGCTAACTTGATTCTAAGACTGGACCATGCATTATTCTACATGTAGTGCGTGATGAGGAATACTAAATGACCATTAAATACAGTATTTCTCTAACATGGGGACGAGAAGGCTAGACAATGACGGAAACTATTGATGCAGTTCAGTAGCTTAGGAATGCAGAGGAGGAGTACTGAACTGATAACTGGAACTATAACATACTTTTGGCAGACTCAGAGGCAGAGCCAAGCTGCACCGGGCACTGCGAGGCAGGAAGTAAGTGAAGGGTCGAGGATACAGGTGGGGGCTGTATCGCTCCTCAGCGAGGCTTTCAGGAGACAGGAGCTGAATCTGATGTCCGGGCCCTTTTGAGGCCTGGAAACGAGGACTTTATTATGGAATAACGTGCACACTGGGAAACGTGGCAACATAACTTTACCTAGGCCTGATATTCGTAGTATTCACGAGGACTGGAAACTAACATACTAGAGGTGGACACAACTGTAATTGCGTCATTAATCAGACATGGGGAATAACATATGCATATTGGTCATGCACACATAACATATGATGGATGAGGCGTAGGGACACAGAACATGGCAAAATTTACTTTTCCACATTCCCTCCTTGTCACTACGTTTCCATCAGGAAACATCAATTTTCATGATACCATCTATCATTTCATACAGTACCATTTGCTCGTCTCGAATTGTCTTGGAACGGGATTTAGAACGGGGCTTGGGACTAGGAATACAAGAGGTAGCACACATGCTGCAAATCGCAGGGCCACATTGTATACAGAGGCAGCAGCTAAATATGATCGCTACTGCAATACCTAGAAAGGACAGGACTTTCCATCCCCAGGCGGAAATTATATTCCAGAACCAACCTGACCATGTCCAGGTGCCTGGATCTTGATGTAACAGATGGGCAATTTTATGGAGTCTGGTTATAGCTGAATAAACAGACGGCGCGTTATTTGGAATGAAAATGCAGCAACTAGATCCGATGACTCTACAGGCCCCGCCCCTATCGGCCAGTATGACGTCAAGGACGAGACGATTTTGCAAAACGACAAATCTCATAGCAGATTGTTCTTCGGTTAGGTTACCTAGAGCAGAGGCAGTCTCATTAACTACAGCTTCAAGGGTTCTTGTTAACCTACGGATTAGCTTACTATTCTGGACAGGTCCTACAAAGAAGAAGAAACCTTTATTGAAATCTGTATACTGTTCTAGAGTAGTTTCAGTATAATCGACAATTGGGGACTCCCTTCTATGTCTAATGTGTACTAGATGTGTGTTTCTGTGATAATCAGATGGGGCTAGGAAAACAGGTGGCAGTAGGAAGGCAATGTAACAGGTTCCCTCCCAATCGAGGGGCAGACGAACATATGCGGTTTGACCACAAATGAAATAAGAATGACGTGAAGCTTTGAAAACTGATTTCCCACTGTCACTATACTTGATAACAGTAGTACATTCACTATGTCCTACATGTACAGAACCATAATTACGGACACATAATTCGCCTTTGACTGGTAGTACTGAAATAGCAGGTAAGTCTGGAGTAGTATCAGACTGAACATTCAGGACCATGAAATTCGACGAATAATTACCTAAATTATATACTTCATTTTCTAGATCTAAACCTGTTCTGTGGGGGAGACCTTGCTTGTCTGGAAAACATGTACTGTTAAGAAAAGACATATCTGTTGAGGACGACGTTAACGTGGACCATGCTCCACACGAACCATTGTGTGAGAATGGATAAGGAAACAGTGGCAGAACTCCCTTCGGTGTCTGAAAAGGGGGGAGTCGACCACACACCCAACAATTAGTGGCATTGCTGGTCTGGTGTGAATAATGTAACATACGGATAAATGTGTTGTTGCGCATAGCGAGGCGGTAAGAATATTCGTGAGGAGGCAGATCACTAAACGTGTGCTCTACTGTAGCATTAGCAGACATATTTACATGAGGAACTGGTAAATACAGATAGAACGCATAGCTGGTGCAGGAAATCATTATGCTGAGAAATAATATGAAACTCAGAAAAACGATACATTTGATTGAACTTTGACTGACTCTCTCACTATGGGGGTCTATTTTATACATGTCAGAAACAATTTAACCGTTTCACCTAGGGGAGGACTTATACAATCAAACTGACTGACTTATTTTACTAGACCTTAATTTGAGCTTATACTCCTGTTGCGGAGTTTTCTCTAACAAGGGAGGGGTTGTAATAATGTCTTGTGCGGGACAGTCCTTTAAAACAATGTTCTGGCAATCTTTCGAATCCTGGAAATCCTTGGAAATGTTTCTGGAGACGGATTTCAATCCATTGAAAAGTTTTACATGAGAAAGATGGACCCACCCCTTCCTGCCTTCCAACTTGACGGCAGTTCGGGTGGTCAAGAGGACCTGGCGTGGCTCCTTCCAACGTGGTTCCAGCAGACTTGATCTGTCGAAATTCCGGACCATCACAAGGGAGCCTGGAACGATCTCGTGCGGTGCCACCTCGGTATTGTCCGGAAAGGCGGCAGCAACCTGTGAACGACATGAGTTGAGGGCAGACATCAAGGAAGCTAGGTAATCTGTCAGCATATTACATGAAACATCGGTAATACTTCGGGGTCTAGGAGTACCCCACATGTTAGGGGGGCGGCCGAATACGACCTCATACGGGGACAGACCTGATCTGGAATGTGCGACCATGCGCATATAAAACAGAGCGACTGGCAGAGCTACTAGCCAGTCTACACCTTTGTCCTTACAGACTTTTGCAATGCGGATTTTCAGAGTCTGATTATGTCTCTCTACGAGACCGGCTGCTTCAGGATGGCGTACACAATGGAACTTCCACTGGTACCCTAACAAAAGGGAAACGTGTTTCATGAGTTCAGATGAAAATGGCTGGCCGTTATCAGAATATACGACTCTAGGGAGTCCGTATCTAGGGAAAAATTCACGAACCAACTGCTTGGCAGTGGTCGCGGCTGTGTAATCTGGGACTGGATATGCCTCTGTCCACCTGGACAAAGCGCATACAACTACAAGGACATACTTGAAACCTCGACATCGCTCCATTTGAATATAATCCATCTGGAGGACCTCAAAAGGGTGGTCAGGGGGCTGGAAACCACCGGGACACTTTTACCTGGATTAAGCTGACAACATATCATACAGGTACGGGCTTTCTGCTTGGCTGCAGCTCGTAAATGCTTGTTGAACCAAATGTTCTGGATACTGTCTAACATAGCTTTTTCTCCTAAATGTGCTGGACTATGTGCGGTATTGATAATGACTTGAACCATAGAATCGGGGAGAAACCATGTGGCTCTACCCTTCGTTAACCATCCTTGATCTGTCTGGACCCCTCCTTGTTCGGACCATTTCTTGATTTCATCGGGAGTAGCATGTAACTGGATGTCTATGACATCTTGAGTAGGGTCCTTAACTGTCATGCATATAATCGGATCTGGAGTATGTGTCAGGTTAACTGGAATGGCTGGAGTCTGTGCTGTAAGCTTGGCTGTGCGGTCTGCTAGATCATTACCTTGAGAAATAATGTCTGTAACTTTCGTATGTGCTTTGCATTTCATGATAGCAATGGATGTCGGTAAATGTATGGCATCTAACAGGGCTTGAATAAGGAGACCATGCTGAATCTTGGTTCCATGAGAAGTCATGAAACCTCTCTCCTGCCAGAGCACTCCGAAGTCGTGTACAACTCCGAATGCGTAACGTGAATCTGTGTAAACATTAACTTTCAGGTTCTTGGCGTGTATACAGGCTTGTGTCAGAGCGACTAGCTCTGCTGCTTGAGCGGACAGGGTGTCAATACGGTGTGTCTCAATAACTTCAGTGTCAGTAGTCACTGCATACGCGGCGACTAGTTCTCCTGTACTAGTTCTCATACATGAACCATCTACATAAAGTGTCAGGTCGGGATCTGATAACGGAATGTCTGTCAGGTCTTGTCTTGGCTTTGTCGTAATGTTAACTACTTCCACACAATCATGTGGGTCAGAATTTGAATTAACTGATGGTAACAGTGTAGCAGGATTCAGAACGTTGCAGCGTCTAATTTCTATGTGTGGCTGGAACAGTGTCAATTCATAACCTGTTAAACGTGCAATTGTCAAGTGCTGAGTTTGTGTTCGGTTTAAAAGAACTTCTACTGAATGTGGGACTTGTACTGTCAGGGAATGTCCTAAAACTATGGAATCACTTTGTCTGATAGCTAGTGCTGTGGCTGCAACTGACTTGAGGCACGCAAGCAACGCCTGGGCGACCGGATCTAATGTGCTCGAGAAATAAGCACAGGGCTTGTATTGACCTGCTTGATCTTGTGTGAGAACAGATAATGCTGTACCTTCCCGTTCAGTAACGAAAAGTGTAAAAGGCTTACTGTAGTTTGGTGTAGCTAGAACTGGAGCTTGACATAGGGCTTTCTTTAACTCATTGAAACTAAGTGTATGGTCAGATGTCCAAGGGAGGACAGTCGATACGGCTGCCTCCTGTGTTGTTAACTGTATCAGTGGCTTGGCTAGAAAGGCATACTGGGGAATCCATTGTCTACAATAAGAAGTAAGGCCGATAAAGGCACGTACCTCCTTCTGGGTTCTGGGCTGGGGAAGACTCGCTATTAACTGGATACGGTCGGGTGTCAACTGCCTACCCCTCTTGGACAGCAAGTGTCCTAAGTATACCACTTGCTGGACACAGAATTGAAGCTTCGAAGGTGACACCTTGTGCCCCATCTCGGCCAGAAAATACAGGACTGTAAGTGATGCTCGCTCGCAAGCACGTTCAGAACGGGCTGTGATCAGGAGATCATCGACATACTGGAGTAGGGCAGTGTCAGTTGGCATGTGAATGTTGTCTAGTTGTCTCTTGAGTGCCTGACTGTAAATACTAGGACTTTCTGTGAAACCTTGAGGAGCGCGTGTAAACATATAGCTCCTTCCATTTAAACAAAATCCGAAAAGAAACTGGCTGTCTGGATGAATTGGAACACTAAAAAATGCATTCTTGAGGTCAATAACAGTGAAGAACATGGCTTCGGAATCAATGGCTGTTAACAGGGAAGAAATGTCTGGAACAACTGGGTACTGAGGAATAATACATTTATTAAGCTCTCGTAAATCAATCACTAATCGATATACTGGGGGTGCATTCGGATCAGTACGTTTCATGACTGGAATGATCGGAGAATTGCATACATTGGAGTCAGTTTCTACAACTACTCCTTGAGCCATGAGCTCGTCAATAATTTTGGATAAGGCTGCTACAGCCTCAGGTGGCAATCTGTACTGTCTGATTCGGGGTAACACTACACCTGGTTTGAGAGTCACACGATGGGGTGTGATTTGCATGTAACCTACATCAGTTGGACCTTGCGCCCATAAATGCTGTGGAACATTAGACAATCTTGAATCAAAATCTCGTAATACATAGTGACCCTTAAAGTCACGTAGGAACAGTCGTATTCCCTCTGGGGAACAGCAAATAACTGCACCTAACTCTTTCAGTGTCTTAATGCCTAATAGGTTTTCTGGACATGACTTAGTAAGTAACAGATCAGTAGTACGGGACAATGGACCTACTTCTAGAGTGACTGGCTTTGATATCTCGTTAACGATGGGTTTTCCTGAAAATCCAAGGGAAACATTTCTTGAGCCTGAGAGCGGAGCCCCTGGAACTTCGGCGTGACTAATTGTGGTCCTACTTGCCCCTGTATCGATCAAAAACTTTCTGTCTTTCCCTAATACTTGACTGTGAACATAAGGACCTTCTTGATCTACAGGTATCTCGATGAGAGGCAAGCCTACCTCCCTCTCTAGGCTGTTTCATGAATATGACTGGTACTCTGGATACTCGGACTGTGCATACTGGTACATCTGCGATGTAACATGCTGTGTTGCAGCAATAGGCTGCGGTACTGTAACTGTCTGTTGTGCATTCTGTGACTGAGGAGTCTGTGAAACTTGTTCTTGTCTCGGCGGACGTGGTCTTTCTTTAGTCTTACCAGTAGCTATGTTGTGTTTCAGAACTGCACACTCGTTTATAAAATGACCTGGCTGTTTACAATAATTGCAGTTCCCTTTAACGGGAGCTGCAGGATGACTGGCTTGATTCGGACCCCTCTTCTGACTGTTTTGAGGAATAGATTGTGCAACTAGCACTTTCATTTTCGTGTCTTTCATACGTTTTCTCTCGTGTTCTTGCTCTTCTCTGATTCTATTCTGGTGATACTGGAGCATCTGGAGCATCTGGGACGGAGTATTTGCTTGCCAGGTGCTTTCGACTTTCAAAACTCGGTTTTTAATTTGTGGACTTGAATTCTCGACTAATTTGGTAACGAAAAGATGAGGGTATGACTCACTACTTGTCTTGAGACCACTGTTAATACTGAAACATTTTTCGAATCTAGAATAAAAATCACTAATATCTTCATCTTGTTTCTGTTTACAGGCTGAGATTGCATCCCAGTCTTCTTTCCTAGTTGTCAATAATCTGGGTAAAACTTGAATCAATAATTCTGGTAATTCTTTACATTTATCTCCAAGACCGGTACCTGGTACTCGTGCCTTGTCTTCAGCTTCTAGAGCTGTCCAATCGATCTTTTTCTCTCCCACCTCCCATTCTTTTTCTTTTAACTTTTCATACACCCCTGCGGGTAACAGGACCTTTAACATTTTAATGATATCTGGGTAAGTGTATTCTCCCATACGGAGCATGTCTTTTAATTCTCTATGGAACCCTGCTGGATCTTTGTCATGACAGGGAATTAATTTCTTCATTTCAAGAAGTTCCATCTTTGATATTGGAGTGTATACAAACACTCGTTGCATTACGCCACCCGCCCCTTGGACTGGGTGGACTTCTCGTAACGGATTCTGTCTGTCTATGTAGAATGGCTTATTTTCTGGGGGTGAGACATGAACAAAATGCGGGTTCAAAAACGTTCTATACTTGTGACGCTGTTCTAGAATGACACTAACTAAATCGGTACCTAGACCTCTCCATTTATACTGGAGTAACTCGTTCAGGATATCGTGTAACGGGCCTGGATCAGAATGTTGACCCTCATACAGAGTAATGAGGTACTGGATCATATACATACCCACCAGTCGTTGCTCGGCTGGGGGCAGTTTCAGAAACATTTGTGCCACTATTTCGTCTGGAAAAGTGGTAGAATCAGTAATCCATCGGACTGCTGATCGGGCTAGTTCTTGTTCATGCATAGTACTTAATTCACTGTAACCGATTCGTGATTTCAGAATGTGATCGGTGGCTTGAAATACTTGTTCTAGAGAACCTTGTTCTGGTGCTGGATGATGAAAAACAGACTTGGGTTCTAGGCGTAAATGGCGATCTGGAAATCTGGATTTTCCTACATACGCTATTCTGGCGGGATTCTCGTTCTCTTCCTCTTCAGGATCAGAGATACTTTCTTTCTCGCTTACTTGTGCTGCTTTACGCTGTTCGTGTAACCTTACTATTTCTTTACGAATTTTCTTGTACATACTCTCCATGGCACTGACGGTCTTGTGCTTACCCTCGGCTATATTATCACTCCACCTTGTCAGGATTCTCATTTCGGCGGGATCTTTAGACGGGTAATCTTGTTCTCTTATTAGACAATTGATCAGGAACTTTAATATCATGAGCTGAATCTCGGCTT
Organism: Lissotriton helveticus; assembly: GCF_964261635.1. Classification (NCBI taxonomy): domain Eukaryota; kingdom Metazoa; phylum Chordata; class Amphibia; order Caudata; family Salamandridae; genus Lissotriton; species Lissotriton helveticus. The sequence goes on along the minus strand of NW_027611725.1, from coordinate 1,410,474 downwards.
TCCTTTGAGACATAATCTCGCCAATACTTTCTGGATCATCCCCTGTACGGATGAAACGATATATTCTGTCTAGATCTTCTTTCATATTCGGCAAGGTGACTAGATACTCGGTCACTCTCCTTACACGTAAGGAATATAAAACCATAGTATATTCGCCTGGAACTGGATCATAGACACATTCGTTAAGGGCTTGCCTGATTTCTGTGACAGACTTATTACTTTTAGGAGTACGCTGTGATGCTTGAGCATGTAATTCGAGTGCTGATAAACGCTTGTGTGGCGGCGGGGTTTGAGGAGTAGCTCCTCCTGCGGCCCCTAGACTGGAGTCGTCTACTGAGGCTCTACGTCCTGGCAGAGTGGGAAGTGGAACTATAGGCTGGACCGGGGGTACCGTAACAGGTACTCCGGTGTCTGGAGGAACATGAATTACCTGGTTTACAGGGACTGGCGGAGCGCGAACAGGATTGGCATATTCGGGGACTGTGTCGTCCAAATAGGACGAAATAAAAATATCAGCTGCGGTCGGTTTGTGACGTAGCTTGGTCGGAACTAATGGCGGCGGGAAATTACTGGATGCCTCTGGGGTCGCTTTTGGCAGGCCCTCGGCAAGAAGAGGATACATACCCTTAATGAGGGCATGCCTCTGTCTGTCTGACTGTTCGGCTTTGACTTGTTCACCTATCTCGATTAACTCTCTTTCTTGGGCTCGTTCTTGGGATTCTCTACTTAACTCTGACTTTCTGACTTCCTTTTCCGTTCTTTTATGAGCTTCCTTACGCCATAACTCGATGGCATCTTTCTGTGACTGTCTGGCTTTCTTTTTCCATAATGCTTCTTCTACTCGCATGATACATTCGGCATCCCATGTACCCGATACGGGCCATCTATACTTTTCTTCTAACTGTTTGGTATACTCTACCCATAAATCTAGATACATTATGGCGCTTATGCCATGTTTCTGATACATAAAGTGACCTGGACTGTCCCTAGGCGGGACAGGAACCGCTTCCTCTAACAGACCCTTTCTAGTTTTTAACTGACGTAACTTGGAAAAGAGCGGCATTCTAAACTTGAATCGGAACACAATACAATACACGAAAAACAATAACAATTGGGAAAACAATTCAGGCATACCACGACATTGGAAATACATTAAACAATATCATAACATAACAGTTCGAACAGAATACTACCTGAGAATACTGAAAACAGAAACAGAACAGAATTCTCGAGAACGGAACAGACTAGAGTTACTGGATGCACTGCTGTAACAGTACGGAACATACCGGTCCCATAAAGGAACGCATCAAGACCCGTATCCACCTAGGTGAACACTTCGTTTGTGGGCTTGGGTACCACCAACCCACGGACCAGGAGTCAATTTAGACTGACCCTGTCTAGATACTACCCCAGCAATGGTACTCACCGGGCAGCACGGAACGGAAAGCCTCGGACGGGACTGGACTACGACGGACTTCGGACTTCGGACTTCAGTTACGGGTGGGCCTCCGGATACCTCGGACCTTGGACTCTCGGCTTGGGCTCTGGTCGGGACTCGCCGCGTTCCTCCACCGTCTCGTTCGGATGCTGGACCGCCTCCTCCGTCTCCTCCGTGGGCCTGAGGGATACTTGAAGCAGAAATATCTGCACTTGGCCGGTATGGTTCCGTCACGGCTGCAGAGGGTCAGGGGGTCGGCGTGGCTTCACCGACGCGTGGGGAAAGGGCAAGTCCCTATTCGGGCGCCATTATGTGGTAAATAAATAAATAATACCCTATTTTTGACTAGATTTATAACATAACAGGTAGCTCAATAAATAAGAGTCAAGATTCGAGGTAGTAGGAGTTTCTGCAGGTTTATTACAGCATAAGGACAGGATCAGGACAACCTGCATGGGAATAGGACAATAAGGCCCGGCAGCTGCCGGGGCTGGGTCTGGGATGAGCGCGCTAACATTCAATAACAAAACACAGGCATATATACATAGCGCGAACACATAGCATTACATTGCAGTAGGCGTAGCAGTGGGTGGAGCAGAAGGCGTGACGCGTAGCAGTCGCGAAAGATAACAGTAAAAAGAGGTGTAACTGGGAGTATACATAGACATGTGATGAAAAACGTAACAGAATATGTCATGAATGGGCGGAAACATAGGAGGGGGCTACCTAAGGAGCCGGGACCTCTAACCTAATGGTGCGCGAAAACTGGCAATGACGTGTTACTAGGAGAAGCTGGGGGCTACGAACTCTGTGTTAGGAGCAGAGACTAGAGTCTGGAGGGTCGGAGCGACATGTACCTAAACCCTATCTAGTATCTGATGTTTAGGGAACATGTTGATATAAACTAGAAGTCATGAGGGGAAAAGCTAACTTGATTCTAAGACTGGACCATGCATTATTCTACATGTAGTGCGTGATGAGGAATACTAAATGACCATTAAATACAGTATTTCTCTAACATGGGGACGAGAAGGCTAGACAATGACGGAAACTATTGATGCAGTTCAGTAGCTTAGGAATGCAGAGGAGGAGTACTGAACTGATAACTGGAACTATAACATACTTTTGGCAGACTCAGAGGCAGAGCCAAGCTGCACCGGGCACTGCGAGGCAGGAAGTAAGTGAAGGGTCGAGGATACAGGTGGGGGCTGTATCGCTCCTCAGCGAGGCTTTCAGGAGACAGGAGCTGAATCTGATGTCCGGGCCCTTTTGAGGCCTGGAAACGAGGACTTTATTATGGAATAACGTGCACACTGGGAAACGTGGCAACATAACTTTACCTAGGCCTGATATTCGTAGTATTCACGAGGACTGGAAACTAACATACTAGAGGTGGACACAACTGTAATTGCGTCATTAATCAGACATGGGGAATAACATATGCATATTGGTCATGCACACATAACATATGATGGATGAGGCGTAGGGACACAGAACATGGCAAAATTTACTTTTCCACAGAGTTTCAGAGGGCATCTCTAAGATTCCCTCTGTTGTGCATTTTACATTAAATCCCACACTGGCATCAGTGTGGGTTTAATGTGCTGAGAAGTTTGATACCAAACTTCCCAGTCTTCAGTATAGCCATTATGGTGCTGTGGAGTTCGTAATGACAAACTCCCAAAACCATATACTAGTAATGGCAGCACTGCACTGCACTCTTTTTAAATATACCCGTAAATTGAAGCTACAGAAATATTTCATATGTAATGAATTCCAGCCCAAAGCAAATATGACATCAACCACCGACTTGTTACCTGGCTTTAATGTTAATGATTTAGAACTGATTCAGGATGTGGAAGCACTGCGCAATGAAATCCCCAGCTCTGGCTTGTCAGAAGAACATTTGGTTTTAAGCACTCCAGGTAACACCAAATTTAAACCCAAATCTACCTTCACTCCATTTATGTTGCATAATAACCTCGATATTTTTCATGAACTGGCCATCACAGGAATTAAAAACCTTTATGCAACACTGAGAGAAAAGCGCAAATATTCTGCACAAAACAACTGCTATGCAAAATTGGTCAAAAAACTACAGGCGGATAATAACATCATAATCCGCCTATCAGACAAAGGGGTAATGTATTATGGCCACGCTCTCTATACATGGAGGAGGCTTACCTTCAGTTGAATGACTCTCACTGTTATACACGGTGTGATGTTATTACTGTTGGAGAAGCTCAAGCGGATTTCTACGCACAACTGTTGGCTTGGAGAAGCTCGGGATCACTAAGCCAAAATTAAATTCCTCAAAAATGAACATCCAGTAATTCCCGTGTTCTACCTTATTCCCAAAGTCCACGAGAACTCTGAGAAACCCCCAGGCAGACCCATCATCTCTGCACGCAGTTGACTCATGGAAAACACCACCATGTATATTGATTCTTTCCTCCAGGAGTTTGTCAATGCTTTGCCATCCTATGTACAGGATTCTGGTGACTTTTTGAGGAAACTAGATTGTGTAGTATGGGACTCAGATTGTTGGCTAATAACGTTGGATGTGTCATCCTTATATAGTAGCATCCACCACCTTGACGGTCTGAGGGCTATTCAACATTATTTTGGAAGTAGACCTATCCAAATGTCTGAGCATAACAAGATGTTGCTAGCCATGATCTCCTACTGTTTGCTCAATAACTTTTTCATGTTCAGCAACCAGTATTTTCAACAGATCAGGGGTGTAGCTATGGGGGCCTGCCTTTCTCCCAGTTATGCCTGTTTGCATATGGGCTACTGGGAGGAGCAGGTCCTCCATTGCACCTATCACGATATTTTGTTGAACATGTGGTGCATTGGTACCGATATATTGATGACATATTTTTAATATGGCGAGGTACAAAACAGCAGGCTTTGGATTTTATTGACTTGATCAACATCAATGCACTGAACCTTGTTTTTACATCCAACATTAGCCAGGAACATGTCTGTTTTTTAGATGTAGAAATTGTTGCTAAAAATAACAAACTAGAGACAGTACTTTACAGGAAACCTACGTCAGGCAACACAGTGCTGCATGCCAAGAGCCATCACCCAGCTCATCTGATATGCAGTATCCCTTACGGGGAGATGCTGCATATCAGACGCATTTGCAGCACTGATTTTGAATGCCAGCAAGCTCAGGAGGCCAGCAAAGCATGGTTTTTAGCTAGAGCATATACTGATACAGTAGTAGACACTGCTATCAGGACGGCCAACCTCATCCCTAGGAAAGAGGCCCTGCTATATAAAACTCCGGCAGCAGACCCAAACACAACCATCCAGCCAGCTAGACTCATATTGACATATAATAGACAGCATCAAGCACTCCATAAGATCATCAATAACAACTGGTGCTTAGTGCGCAATGACCCTGTCATTGGGGACATGATGACAGTCAAGCCTGAAATCTCTTTCAGGAAAGCACGCTCAGTGAGCGATGCTCTGGACAAGTCTAGTCTGAGGTTGTTGCCAACACAACATGGTTGCAGGCCAGTAAGGGCTTCAGGAAATGCTCTATTTGTAAAGCCTGTAAACATGGGGTTAGCGGAACTGAGTACAACATTCCTTTTTGTGACACTCCACGATTCATCCACAGACAGCTGACGTGCAAGACTGAATTCGCGGTTTATGTGCTGGAGTGTCAGTGTGGCCTGCAATATGTTGGTAGTACCAAATTGCAGGTCCACAAACGGGTACTCCAGCACATCAGGGCAATCAACACTAGTGATGCCGCTTATCCGGTTGCACGTCATTTCAAAGAACATCATCAAAATAAAAGTCAGCTGTTAAAGTACTTTGTTATAGATGCTGTTTCCCCCCTTAGAAGGGAAGGAAACCGTGAGGCCATCTTACGCGCACTAGAAACTAGGTACATTGTGGAATTAGACTGCAAGACAGCTCTAGGCCTGAACTCTAGTGAAGATTTTTATACGTGTCTCTAGTTTAAATCCCTAGCAGAGAAGCACCATTGTGAGCTGAATGTAACTGGAAATTCCCCATTGTTTGATAACCACCTGACATTGGGATGGGCAATGGTGCTCCCTCATTTCTCCCGCAGATCACATTGTTTTTAATATACCTGTTTACATGTCTTATTTCAAAAGAGTTTCTTTTTTCACGTTTTTATTACATTTGCACATTTCTTCACTAAATCACTTTGTTTGCACTAAAGTACCAGACAGGCGCAGTCGCCCAAAATACCTTGGATTTGGGGCACTGGTAGAACAAATTAACCCACTTGGGTTCTATTCTTGTATTTGCTCTATTTTGCACATCTGCATTACATTTGCACATATAGGAAATGTTTTAAAAAAATGAATTTATTCATTAATATTTCCAATTGTTTAGTCTTTTAAAAATGCTTATAAGCCTTTTTTAATAATGACTGGTTTTATTGTGCATTTTTTACTTATAAATATTGGTTTTTTTAATACATCTGTGAACCTGTAAGTATTTTTTCAGTGCCCATGCTGCTGGTTTTAGTGACAACCAATCACGTGTTGGCTCTCTTGCACTTTGCACTTTAAATGTTGTTTGCTTCTCATTGGCCGTTATGTGACCAAGGCCTCTTTGTAGGCTGAAACGTTATGCGGGCAGGCTGCTGAAAAGCTAAAATAAAAATTCTCACCTGCATGTTTGGGTTGGCTCTCGTTTCTTTTCATGTGGAGTCCCGGGCACGAGGGTACGGCGGGAGTGGTGGAACGAGTATTCAGGTATATAGGTATGTGTATATATATATATATATATATAAACAAACAAATTGTCCTGTCGCAGCGGGAGCTCGACCCAGTTGGTGCCCGCAATGAGACCAGGACAGTGTCTCAAGTAGTTGCAATACAACAAAGAAATCGCAGCACACTTCTTGATGATTCACGCTGTTATTTTATTCACAAACGTGAGGTAACAACTCCTACGCGTTTCGAACCGTAGTTCCTGATCACGGTAGTGTAAGTGATTAGTCCCTCTACTATTTCCACATTTATACCACTACATGCCCTGAATACTATCTGGGGCATGCTGGGACTTGTAGTTTTCAAGATTCAACAGTTTTTGCATTTTTATTTATGCATTACACAGATTTGGTTAACACATTAGCGAGGATTCTTTTCGGTTACAACACTAACAAAAGCGTCCCCTAGTTTAACAGAGGCTTTTGCGCTTTTATAACGCACCTAACTCTCAAGTGCGTGTAAAATCAGGACTCGTTATACATGAATCTTGATTTATGTGTGTAACTTAAGACATTGTGTCAATTCTCAATTTAGGGCTGAGTGCCCTACGTCCCCGCTAAGAGTTAAAACCTCTCTGCTGTGTATTTGTAAACACGTTAGCTGTCCTATGTCCATTGTGCTGACTCAGGTAAGTTTTTGGGAAACAATCTATCTCTTTTCCTATCATTAGGGATTCATATTCTCCAATGTAACATTTATAAATGTTTGCAAAATTGTCAAATTATAAGTGTACATGAAGTTCTTCATCGGCGTTTAGGCCAGCCGGCTGCTTGGTTCTGAATCTAATAATTAGCTTAGACTCCAAACGTCTTAATTTTTTAATGCGGTTCGGATCTTTGCGCAAGATATGCCAATATTTCATCAATACTTTTTGTATTCGGTAGCTTTCTTTGCTGAAGGTTATTACCATTCTTGGCTGTTCATCTTTTGTCTTAGATGTTTGTGACGATTTTTCTATAGTTACATCCGTTAAGAGAGTTTTCTTGATGAGTGTGTCTTCTCTTGTTTTCAGTCTTGCTTTTGTTTCGCATACTTTGAGGTCAGTTGTTTTATATCCTCTCTGTTTGAAGCGTTCTTGTCAATAGGCGATCATCCTCTGATCTCATATAAAAGGGCACCCAATCTGGGAGATCAATTAACCCAAAGTCATTTTGAAATTAAGAAATCAGAATCTTGGCTGGACGTAAGGAAACGAGGATTCAGCAAATGCCAAGTCTGCAAGGCCTGCAAGATTGGACGCAATATCAAAAACTTGAAGGATCCTGAAGGAAAGAACTTCATAATCAGAACAAGCATAACCTGCGAATCGACGTTTGTAGTCTATATGCTGCAATGCTTTTGTGGAATATCTTATATTGGAAGCACCACTTGTTCCCTCAAAATGAGAATACTTCAACACATTCGTGCAATTCAGAATGGTGACAATTCATATGCCATTGCCAAACATATGGCAAACCATGAAACAAAAACGTGGCTTGATATAAAGTACTTTGGACTTGCAAGTATTCAACAACATGACAGAGTGATGGAGGAGTAACCAATGGCAAGCAGCCAGGTGGGATCACACTCCTTGTAATGATTACAGCAGGTCTTGCAGACAGCGCATGCGTTGATGCTCAACCTAAAACATATGTAAGGGGCAGAGCGGGCACACCGGAAAGGAACCCCCCCTTTACATGCTGGCCACAACATGGACAACATGCCGTGGCAGCCGTTACAGGACATGGAGCCAATTGAAATGAAAAGATGGTGACAGTTACAATATAAATTATTTGTGGATGGTTCCATACTCATTTTAGGAATGGTCTGTTTTAAGGTGATTTTACCCTGTGAAATTAAAGGATGCTAACTGTTACAATATAAATCATTTGTTGTCTGTTCTAAGGTGTCCTAAGCTGATTTTACCCTGTGAAAAATGCTGACCTGCTTATGAGATTTCATGAATCATGTTTAAGAGAAAACTATTTTCTCATGATTTTCTCGCCGGGGTTATAGAAGGTGCTCCAAAAGCTAAAATGAGAGCATGTTTCCTGTAAATCCACACGGTCTTTCTCAGCCACGTCAGACTAAAGTCTGACATTCTCAGTAAATCGTGCACTTCCAGCAGGAGCAGTGAATGTCAGCTGATATACAGTGATCTACTGCAGCCTCCCAGAGTGTTCTGCAGAACAACTAGAGCGCTAACAGTGTTCCTTATGCCAAAACTTTAGCACACCTGAAGCCATCTTGATTGAATCAAACTGATAAACCTAAAAACATTTCCTTTAAAAAGGAATAAAAAGAGGCAGTCCATTTTGTAATAGACATTATGGTTAGTGCTGTAGAAAGCAAAATTAGAAAACCTTTTAAATGAGTTCTCAAATATCTTCTTCTATTTCTTTAAAACGTTTTGGCATGCAGACTGAAACATGCACTTTCAACGCCAGCAGCAGACTGCCAGTTAACTCCCTGATGTCAGCAGCTGTACCACAGTGTTCTAATGAGCAACTAGAGTACTAACTTTCTGAAATTATTCCAAAAGTGTGGCACAGCTGAAATTCATCTTGGTGGAATTGAAGTGGAAAACTGAAAGCACTTTCTACTGAGGATAATGCAGTAAGGTAAACATTTCCTAGCTAACGAAAAAGGAAAGTTTAGATTCTATTAAGGACAAAGAGGTGACGATTATGCATATCGTTCATCACTTTATTAATCCAGCAGCAATCAAAGAACATCTTAATGAAAAACAGCATTTACTACATTTCCCATAAACCACCAGCGAATCCAAGAAAGGCATCGAGCAGCGCAGAGGGAGCATGGAATCCTAGGAGCAGCATTGAGCAGCGCAGAGGGAGTGGGGAATCCAAGGAGTGTTATCAGGCAGCGTAGAGGGGTGAAGGAAGTTACCCATTTAGGGTCACCCGGGTCACTAATGACCACCTCTCAGCCTACCACACAAAATGAAGATTCGCTCAGACATTAGAGAATACAAACCAATAACTGTTTATTCAAAGTACACTCAGAGCGGAGCCCGGTTTGCCCAGTCACTAGGAGTGTTTCAGAGGGACTGACATCAGCAAACATAAAGATACATTATGTACATTTCAGAACCAATGAAGGCACGCCCATCATGGAATTTTCCAAGCAGATGTAGCTAAACAGTGAAATACAAGGAGTTTGTTTCCATTCTGAGAGCGGGCACCCATCATCTGCTAATCAAGGTCGTTCTGCCCGTCCCTGCCACTAAACAAGTGGGAGAAGGCCTCTATCTGGTGGGAAAGGTATGCGTTATAAAGAATAGTGTATTCATTAGTGAAGCAAAACTCAACCCTGGAGAAATGCAACTCAGAAAAGGTCATTTCTTGGAAAAAGCAAAGGATTAGTTTTGATCATAATGCAAATGGCGCAAAAATAGAAAATGGTGCACCAAATGCTAACTTACATGTAAGAATACATAAACAAAATCATTTCTATTCTAACAAGGGGTTGGGTATCCAAGGAGGGGCATGGAGTAGTGTAGAGGGAGTAGGAAACCCAAAGAGCTGCTCAAGTAGAAAATCGGAGGAGCAGCAACCAGCAGCGCAGAGGGTGTAGGGAATCCAAGGAGCGGTATTGAGCAGTGCCGAGGGAGTAGGAAATAAAAGGAGTGGCATTGAATAGAGAAGCTGGAGTAGGGAATCCAAGGAGCGGCATTGAGCAGTGTTGAAGGATTAGGGAATGCAAGGAGCTGTGTCGAGCAGTACAGAAGGAGTAGGGAATCCACAAAGCAGCTTCGAGCAGTACAGAGGGAGTAGGGATTCTAAGGAACAGCATCGAGCAGTGCTGAATGAGGGTTTCAAAAAGCTGTTACATAATCAAGCTGCGGTGACTTTTCTGGAGGAGGCGGATATAATCTGTATACAAGAATCTTGGCTGATTAACCCACTCTCATTAAGAGGATACGCAGAATACGGCAAAGCAGCAACAAAGACCAACATATTTGGAAGACCATCAGGTGGGACATGCATCTATATAAAGCACTCACTTAAACTAGAATTTACGGAAATAAACAACCTACCAAATACGCTCCAGGCGGGTATTCTGAAAGGCCTCTACCCATCACATGGAACAACTTCAATTCTAGTAATTAACATCTATCACAACCTGTATGGGCACACAGCTAACCCGCCCATGCTAACAAACCATCTAGAGTCTTTGTTGCTACAATTTCTGGTATCAGATTGCATTATCCTCGGTGACCTCAACATTCACAACATAGGGGTCTTGAGCATAAAAAACCACCAGTCTGGTGCTACTAAGGCAATGAAGGCACTATTAAAATCGTACAAACTGGCCACAGCACATTTAGTCCATATAAAGAAAAATCCAGAATATTAACGTATAATAACCACGTATAATAACCAGACGACGATCGATTACATCATTTTAAGCAACAAATTGCATCCCCTAATGTCAGATTATACAGTCCATCCATGCAGTAACAGCGACCATGCCGCCCTAACAATCACTCTGAACCTGACAGCAGAAATACGCCACAGGCTGCAATGCATTGGGGCTGCTGACGGAGACGAACTGATAAAGCTCCCCAGAAGAATTAAATGGGGGCACGCAGCGACCTCCAAATTTAATAACTGGATAAACTCGTGGGCGGGTTGGCCACCGTGTGAACAGAAGAAGGGAGCTATAATAACATGGGATGGCATCACTGGGACATTAGCGGCGATACTTCGAGAGGATTCAAACAGGACTCCCCATTGGCACCCACAAGCTGCACTCGGATTCAACCGGGTAATCAAAAATAGTGCTAAACACTTGAATATGAAACAAAAAGCTTTCCGTAAAAATGGCACAGCCTCAGATAAAAAACATCTACAAGAGGCTGCAAAAAGCCATTCCAAGAAAGTGTGGGCTGCAAAACGCGAATACTGCGATGGACAATGGCTGAAGATCTTTGACCTGCTGAGCCCCGGGAAAACACAAGAGTTCTGGAGCTACCTAAGTAATCTTAGCCGAGGAACCAATCACAGAGAAAACTCCCTTGAGGCCTAAACCTGGGTAGCGCACGTAAAAGCTCTATACAATGAAGACAAACCGGCCTCCCAGTCAAACAATGGACCGATAGTAAGAGACAAGCCATACTCCACCACTGATAAGAAGGCCTCGCCTTGTAAATTGCTAGTCTCAAAAATCCTAAAACAAATCAGGAAAAATGGCGCACCAGACCCAAACGGTCTTCCTGGTCAATTGCTTAAAGCGAACATCAAATTCTGGTCCGAAAATCTGTCCCACCTATAGACGAATGTTGGCTCTTGGGGGATGTGCCAGATTCCTGGAGAGGTACAAAAGGGGGCTTGCTTGAATCCAGTGGCAAAGTGAGCAAGGGACTCACATCTGAGCATACCCTGCCACACTTATGGCGGGCAAAAGCGGTACAAAAGGGGGTGGTAATGGACGGAGCATCTGAACCAATCAAACACTCACACCCAGTCAAAAGATCTGGGTTTAATCCATCACCGTTCTTTAGCCCACTCTGCCACCCCAGTTCAGACATGGCTATATGCAAATCAGTCTCACCCTGTGCCTCATGGGAACAGTCCAGCCCGAACTGCTAAAGCCATGCCTTCCCTGGACCGGAAACAAGCTTACGAGGACCGGTTTCTGGCATTCCAGCCGTCTTCAGCCCGGCTTGCTTGAATCCAGTGGCAAAGTGAGCAAGGGACTCACGTCTGAGCATACCCTGCCACACTTATGGCGGCCAAAAGTGGTACAAAAGGGGGTGGTAATGGACGGAGCATCTGAACCAATCAAACACTCACACCCAGTCAAAAGATCTGGGTTTAATCCATCACCGTTCTTTAGCCCACTCTGCCACCCCAGTTCAGACATGGCTATATGCAAATCAGTCTGACCCTGTGCCTCATGGGAACAGTCCAGCCCGAACTGCCAAGCCATGCCTTCCCTGGACCAGAAACAAGCTTCCGAGGACCGGTTTCTGGCATTCCAGCCGTCTTCAGCCCGGCTTGCTTGAATCCAGTGGCAAAGTGAGCAAGGGACTCACGTCTGAGCATACCCTGCCACACTTATGGCGGCCAAAAGCGGTACAAAAGGGGGTGGTAATGGACGGAGCATCTGAACCAATCAAACACTCACACCCAGTCAAAAGATCTGGGTTTAATCCATCACCGTTCTTTAGCCCACTCTGCCACCCCAGTTCAGACATAGCTATATGCAAATCAGTCTGACCCTGTGCCTCATGGGAACAGTCCAGCCCGAACTGCCAAGCCATGCCTTCCCTGGACCGGAAACAAGCTTCCGAGGACCGGTTTCTGGCATTCCAGCCGTCTTCAGCCCGGCTTGCTTGAATCCAGTGGCAAAGTGAGCAAGGGACTCACGTCTGAGCATGCCCTGCCACACTGTGGCTGTCAGACTGATTTGCATATAGCCATGCTCGAGCACCTGCATTTTATCTATTAGTGCTTCCTGTTGAAGCTAACTCAGTAACTATTTTAGAATGGCGCTGGCAGCTTGCCGGCGCCATTCAAAAATAGTTACAGGAGTGGGGCAGAGGGCAGAAGGTCACAGAGTGGGGCAGAGGGCAGAAGGGCACAGCAACAAGTGGGGCAGAGCGCAGAAGGGCACAACGAGTGGGACAGAGGGCAGAAGGGCACAAAAAACGAGAGAGTGGCAGTGATGAACCAGAGGGCGCATCGTGGTCTTGCACCAAAAAACCCCGCGAACACGCAAAGCACCCCGCGAACACGCAAAGAGCCCCGCGAACACACCAAGCGCCCCGCGAACACGCAAAAATAAAAAAATCCGCAAATTCGCGCAAATTTGCGAATTTTGCGGATCGCGAATTCGCAAATCCGCAAATTCGCGGATCGCGAATTCGCAAAATTCGCCCATGCTTAGATGTCAGCCTTTTGACACAGAACTACCATTAGAACATTATGGGCCAGATGAAGGTAGCCCAATACCGGTAGGTAACAGCCGAAATTCGATAATTTACCAAATTTCAGCCGTTACCGACCGGTATTTAACCCCTTCCAATGTAGGTGACGATTCGATAAAAACGAATCAGTATTTACTGATTCGGTAAATACGAAATTGTTATTTACCGAATCGGTAAATGCTATGCAGAAAGCACATTAAAGAGTGCTTATGTGCTGTAAGAATTTGTTAATTACCACCAACTTCAAGTTGGTGGTAATTACCGAATTCTTTTAAAAATTCACTTTTGAATTTAATCTGAAGTGCCATGTGGCAGACATACATGCCCTTAGGGCATGTATGTGTGCCACATGTGCACCCATGCACTATTCAGGGGTGCCTAAGGGTGTCAATGTGACACCCTGCCACCCTTGAATATGTGCCCCCTATTACCGATTCGGTATTTACCGAATCGATAATAGTGAATGGCTTCCCATTCATTCCTATGGGCCTCCAGGCCATTAGGAATGAATGGGAAATACCGATTCTTAAATACCGAATCTTACCGATTCGGTACATTTTACCGAATTTTTCCCTACATACAATTTACCGATTCTAAATGACCAAATCGGTAAAATTCGGTACTTTAGAATCTGTAAATGTAGATTACCTACATCTGGCCCTTTGTAATGTTCATGACAAAATATTGTCTACTACATTATAGATGTATCTAAACCTTGGACCTGAACAAGGTGGAGATGTAAATTGAAGATGTCCACCAAAACGCGCATTGACGTGGTTTAAATTTCTTTATTAGTTTTTAAACATACCAGAAGAATAAAACAAGGCGTATTCATGATGGCATTGCGGGACCCAGCTACAAAGGGGGTCATACTCTGAATTGAAAGAACCCAGAAATCCCTCTCCCCCTGAGCTCACCCCCGGACCTGGTGACTAAAAGGACAGGCAAGTAGGAAGGATAAAACGTAAGATAATTCTTGTAGAGTGTGTCATTAGTGTTGGTCGGGGTCAGGGGGCTGTGCGACCTCAGGTATGCGCAACAACTGGAGATATTTGGGGCAGGTAAGTTCTTGAAATTCTGATTTTAACAATGATAGGAATGGTGCCCATAGTGTGGGAAACGCTGATCCCTGGTTGGATAATGAGAGGTTGATGCGTTCCATCCCTAATATCGACCACATATGGCGTAACCATCCCAGGCGGGTCAGTATATGTGCGGTGCCCCAGTGAGAGAGGATGTTTTGCAGGGCCGCGCATAATGCCACGCCAATTTGTTTACCCAGTCGAGACTTAAGGGGGAAAGTGAGAGGATTCGGAAGGCCTAATATCAGGTAGGCTGGGAATCTATGGAGTTCTGTGTCCAGATGAGTGTCAATGTCTGCGAGCGCCTGTTCCCAATAGGGCCTAATTTTCGGACAATCCCATAATATGTGTAGTAGTGTACCAGGGGTACCACACTGTCGCCAGCAGTCAGGAGATTTGGAGTGGTTATATTTATGAATCCTGTGAGGTGGGTAATACCAGTAGGTTGCAATCTTTGTGGCCATCTCGATCATGGCCATGTTGTGCGCTGTGTGTCGTGCCCGGTTATAGACATCACCCCATTTTCATGTTGTGAGTTCCCTGCCGATGTCGGCTTCCCAGCGGAGTTGGCCCTTGGGTTTTGGAGTCTCCATTGAGGAGTTAATCAGGCCATATAGGTCTGAAACCAGGCACTTGTTGGAAGGCCTCGACAAGAGTCAGCGTTCGAAGGGGGTGAGTTGTCGTTCTGCACGGGGGCACGGGGGTGCATAGAGGGTTGCAGCACCCACTGTCGGGTTTGGCTGTAGTGCCAGCACTCTCTTTCAGGAAGTGTAAAGTCTGCATGGAGTGCTTCGAAGGGGAGTGGGCCCTCCAGGCTAAATAGGTGGCCTTCTGATCTGCAGCCTGTCTGCACCCAGACTTCAAAGATGGGTTCTGAGAGCCTGGGTCAAAATCCGGGTTACTAGCTATAGGAGTGAGCGGTGAGGAGAAAGTAGTGAGGTTCCTTTGTGCCGCTAGACTGTTCTAAACTGCCAGTGGTGCCTTAGTGATTGAAGAGAGATATAGCGATTTGAGCCTCGTGTGCTTCGGAGGAAAGGTATGCTCCATAGTGCTTGTCCGGCCAGCGCCCTCTCCATAAATAACCAGATCTTCTCGGATTCGGCCCACAACCAATCCACAAAGACCCTCAATTGGGTTGCCTGGTAGCGGAGGAGACCAGGGATTCCTAGGCCACCCTCATGCAGGGATTGGAAGCTGAGGTCCCTGCGGAGGTGATGTTGCCTGTCCGCCCATACATATTTGTTGATTTCTTGCTGTAGGGAATTTAGCGTCCCAGGCGGAGGCAAGACCAGGAGCACTTGAAAAAGTAACAAGATCTTGGGGAGGACTGTCATTTTAATGGCAGAAATGCGTCCTAGCCAAGGCAAGGGGTATGACCGCCACTGACGTAGGTCATTCTTGATCAGATTAGTCAGTTTTTGGTACTTGAGGGTAAAAGTGTATGCAATGGTAGGTGTTAGCTGGAGACCTATATAAGGAATAGACACAGGGCCTACTGTAAAGGCAAAGCATGTCTTAAAGCATTTAATATCTATCGCCGGAGAGTAAGGTTGAGAGCTTGTGATTTCTGAATATTTATCTTGAAGCCTGATGCTAAGCCAAAAGCCTTCAACTCAGCTCGGAAGGCGGGCAGTGAAGTAGAAGGTTCCTTCAGAGTAGCTATGACATCATCCGCGTATACACCTATAGCATGCGGCTCTCCATCAAATTGGACTCCTTATATCTGTGGGTTTGTGCGCACTTTCTGGGCCGTGGGTTCTATGTACAGGGCCAACAGCCCAGGTGACAGTGGACACCCCTGCCTACGTCCCCCTGGTAACAGGGAAGGGAGATGATGGGTGCCCATTGACAGTGGCTGTTGGGTGGGAGTAACTGCTGATGATCCATCTCTGAAAGTGGTCCCCTATGCCAAAGTGGGTCAGAGTGGCTGCCAGATAGGGCTAGTGGACCCTATTGAAAGCTTCCTCGGTGTCTATTCCCCAGAGCATTCTTTCGTTGGCAAATCTCAGGTTCTATGATGCCGGGAAGGAGAGGGCCGAGCCGAGCAGCAAGAATCCCAGTAAAGATTCTGAGATCTGTGTTCAGGAGGGAGATGAGACGAAAGGAAGCACAATGATTCCTGTCTTTTCTGGGTTGGGGATTACTACTATAGCTGCTCGGAGGATCGACAGGGGGAGTGGTGTTGTGTCCCTGATCACGGTAAAGAGCCTCATGAGGTTTGGTGCGAGGCTCTGACAGAAAGTTTCATAAAATGAGGCTGTAAAACCGTCTGGCCCTGAGGATGTGGAAGGCTTTAGGCGGGAAATACTAGAGATCACATCTTCTATCCTGAGCGGATGTTCTAGACCGCAGCCTACGTGGGAGTCAGAGAAGTAGTGGAAGCGCCCTTGAGATAGTCTAAGATCGCGTTCAGCGAGAGGTCTTGTGTAGTGTAGCATGGGTGTAACAAAGGCCCCTCCAGCCCCCGCAGTGTGAGGCGTCCCAAGCTACAGGGGCCCCCGCAGTGCACAGTACACTTACTGTAAGGGCCCATCTCTGGGACCCAGTTTTAAAGTTATGCTCGTCGCTGTTCACTCATTATTTATATGGTGCACTCTGCGCGCGCCCTCCAGTGCTGTCTTCAGCCTCAGGGTGGGGTCTAGGGTGGGGCAGAGCTGCACTGGTGTGACTGAATTGTCATGCGCAGTCAGTGTAAACTGCACTTGAAAGGGTCGATGGGTTCGTGTCGGACATTTGGACGAAAGCAAAATGGAATAGCCAGCTGCGGTCTTCCGCCTCCGGCGCCGGCCCTGGCCTGCCACCGAAGCTGCGGGTCTCAGGGGAGTTGGTGAGGGAGAGTGAGGTGATGGCATGACTTTTAGTAGTAGTCCAGTCGCTCACTACTGTGTTGAGTTCAGCTATGTTCACTACTCTGCATTCGGGCTGCTTTTTACTCAGGGCCCCGGGCAGGGTTGCTAACGTACTTTTGAGAGGCTCGAGCCACACATAATAATAAGCCTTATAGTCCTTATGTGAAATTTTGTTGAATGCGAGCTTGCGGCTCAGGAGGGCATTGTTGGATTTATTGATGCTTCTTTATTAGAGGGCGGGTCACATTCCAGTCGCTGCAAGGGGAGAGGGGGTGGGACGCATACCTAAATAACAAGCCTTTGTAATGCTTAGGTCTCACATTAACGTTGTTTCAATCATGGACATTTATATAGCGCACTACTTACCCGGAGGGTCTCAAGGCGCTTGGGGGGGGGGGGGTGCTGCTACTGCTCGAACAACCAGGTCTTGAGCTTCTTCCTGAAGGAGAGGTGGTCTTGGGTCAGGCGCAGGTCGGTCGGTAGGGAGTTCCAGGTCTTGGCGGCCAGGTGGGAGAAGGACCTTCCTCCTGTTGTCGATCTTCGGATGCGGGGGACGGCGGCGAGGGCGTGACTGGCTGATCGGAGGTGGCGTTTGGGAGCGTAGAAGTTGATGCGGTTGTTGAGGTAGCTCGGGCCTTGGTCGTGTAGGGCTTTGTGTGCGTGGGTGAGGAGACGGAAGGTGATTCTCTTGTTGACGGGGAGCCAGTGCAGGTCTCTCAGATGTCCGGAGATGTGGCTGCGTCGGGGGATGTCGAGGATGAGTCTGGCTGAGGCGTTCTGGATCCTCTGGAGTCTCTTCTGGAGCTTGGCGGTGGTTCCGGCGTAGAGGGCGTTGCCGTAGTCCAGTCGGCTGGTGACGAGGGCCTGGGTGACCGTCTTCCTGGTCTCGGTGGGGATCCACCGGAAGATCTTTCGTAGCATGCGCAGGATGTTGAAGCATGACGAGGAGACGGCGTTGACTTGTCTGGTCATGGAGAGGGAGGAGTCCAGGATGAAGCCCAGGTTGCGTGCGTGGTCTGTCGGTGTGGGTGCGGTGCCCAGGGCGGGGGGCCACCAGGAGTCGTCCCAGGCGGAGGGCGAAGAGCCCAGGATGAGGACTTCCGTCTTGTCTGAGTTCAGTTTCAGGCGGCTGGTCGTCATCCATTCGGCTACATCTTTCATCCCTTCGTGAAGGTTGGCTCTGGAAGCGGCGGGGTCGTTGGTCAGTGAGAGGATCAGCTGGGTGTCATCGGCGTAGGAGATGATGTTCAGGTTGTGTTGGCGTGCGATGGGCGCGAGGGGGCTCATGTAGACGTTGAAGAGGGTGGGGCTCAGCGAGGATCCTTGAGGGACGCCGCAGATGACCTCGGTGGCCTCTGACTTGTACGGTGGTAGGCGGACTCTCTGTGTTCTTCCGTCGAGGAAGGAGACGATCCATTCCAGTGCCTTCTCCTGAATTCCGACGTTGCTGAGGCGCTGCACTAGGGTGCGGTGGCAGACAGTGTCGAATGCCGCGGAGAGGTCTAGAAGGATGAGGGCCGCTGTTTCTCCGTTGTCCATCAGGGCTCGGATGTCATCGGTGGCAGCGATCAGGGCGGTCTCGGTGCTGTGGTTGGCTCGGAAGCCAGACTGTGAGGGGTCGAGGGATCCATTCGTCTCGAGGAAGGCGGCCAGCTGTTTGTTGACGGTCTTCTCGATGACTTTGGCTGGAAACGGGAGGAGCGAGATGGGGCGGTAGTTCTTGAGTTCGGTGGGGTCCGCTGTTGGTTTCTTAAGTAGAGCGCTGAGTTCGGCGTGCTTCCAGCTCTCCGGGAAGGTGGCTGTGTCGAAGGAGGTGTTGATGATGTCCCGCAGGTGGGGTGCGATGACAGCGTCGGCCTTGTTGAAGACGTGGTGAGGGCCGGGGTCGGTCGGAGATCCGGAGTGGATGGAGTTCATCATGCGGACGGTGTCATCGGTGCTGATCGGAGTCCAGGCGCGGAGGGTGGTGGTGGGTGGCGTTGCTGCAGTCGCTGTGTGCGATGGTTGACTGCTGAAGCTGTTGTGTATGTCCGCGATCTTGTTGTGGAAGTAGGAGGCGAGGGAGTTGCAGAGGTCTTGCGATGGGGTGATGTCGTTGTTTTCGGCGTTGGGGTTGGAGAGCTCTTTCACGATTTTGAAGAGTTCCTTGCAGTTGTGTGCGTTGTTGTCCAGTCGGTCCTTGAATGCAGTTTTCTTGGTGGCGCGGATCAGTTGGTGGTGCTTCCGGGTGGCAAGCTTGAGGGTGGTCATGTTGTCCATTGTAGGTTCCCTTCTCCAGCCTTTCTCGAGGGCTCGGCAATGCAATAGCTTAACCTCTCATAAATGCGAAACACTAAACCAGCAGCTCACTGCCCCAGCCTAACCTGTGCTATCCACCTACTATTTAGATTTGCGGAAACTAATGGATTACCTTTTACACAGAATTCGCTGACGCTGCTGGGGGTAACCTATTGTCCAAATGGCTGTTTGTCTGTTTGTCGCAGATATGTCAGTATAACTGACGTATCTGTCAGTGCAAAAAGTTGCGCATTGCTGGAGTTGTGTCGGAAGCCCTACTGTTGATGGGGTTGTGCTCAACAATCTGGTTGATCTTTTTTGCATTGGGAAATGAACATTCAGATATCCTTGTATGTACCAATAACCCTGGTTTAACTACAAGTATCTTCATTTTCACCTATGTCTCGAAATTTGGCTATGTTTACTTCACTTGGGGTTCCTTTACCACCCTCCTTCCCTTTTTAAAAAAAACCACTCACAAAATCCTATGCAAGTCAAATAAATATTTATTTGGCCAATAATGAACATAAAAGCACAATTGCACACCCCAAGAGTAAAATATTAAAAACGTGTACAATACTTAATAAAAGGGCAAAACCGATAATTCATGTACAAATTTCCATGTACGAGTGATAAAGCCCTTGTGTATATTAATTTTAATAAAATATAAAAACTACTACATGTCAAAACTACTACCCCTTCTTTGACCTGGATAAAGAGCATTCTGTACAGTACTAACAAATGATTTAAAACAATGACATTAAAATATAACAATTCTAGGGACAAGTCAATGCACAATCACATTTTTTCTTTCTGCGTAGGGCTCCTGTTGAGAAACTCCCAACCCCGCAGCATATCAAAGATGAGGACAACATTTGCAGATATATCAGTGCTGGCCTCACTCGTGCAAAATTATAGAGTTTTAAAAGTGGTAAAATGTATCTTGACCGAAGATCATTATACAATCCACAGAAGAACATAACATTTATGAGATCTTGGTCCAAGAAATCATCACAAGGTCAGAGCTTTACAGCGTCAGCCTATGAAAAGCCCTTAGGGACTGTGAAGGACCAGTGGATACAATTGAACCTAAACCTGATTAAAAGAAAACGGTGGTGTTGAATTTATAATATAAGGCCAGAAGGGTTGTTATAAAGTTCCAGGACTCAAGAGTATGTACTGTCCTATCGTAGGTTTTTTAAGTTCCCTTTCCACCATCCTCTTAGCTAAAACTTGTCTTTTAATTCCCTTCAACTCACCAGGGTGCATTTGTCTAGGATGTATGAAAAGCTCAGGGCGCCCTACATACGCCGGCTGCTGTGAGATGAAACCCAGCCAAGGAATGTCAGCCACCTCGTCGAGGCTCAGACAATCTTCTAAAACAGTTTGGTTCTGAGTAGGTGTGGGGCTAGACCATATTTATTTAAGGGGCCACTGTTATGCGGTCAGAGATATAACCCTGTCCTAATTCTTCATGCACCAATAAAGATGGGTGCTGGGGGTACAGATAATAGTTTCCGCAGGAATTTATCTTCAGCCACCTTCTGATCACCAACCTCCTTATAGCCCCATACCTCGCTGACATATGTGGCCATTGGTATACATTTCTCATTACAGACCTTCAGTAATGCTCGTAGTGCTTTGCGCTCCAGTCTCCTAGCAAACTCAATTGTCGCTCCGGCTGATCTAGACTGGGTGTTTGTTTTTTAGTGTTCACGGCGCTACCCAAGACAAATAGGACAGCAGATTTACAGGAAAGTGACGCCTATGTAAAGATGCGTCACTTTCCCTGCGCCACCCTGAGAAACCCTTGCGCCACTATGGATGCACCGTATTTCCAATATGGCGCACCATGGCGCAAGGATTGACAGATGTGTCAGAAATTCTGATGCATCTGTTGACGCAAAAGTCACGCATTCCTGGAGTCGTGTCACAAGCACAACGCAACTCCAGCAATGCAGGGGGAGGCCTATTCTCCTTGTGCTGCGTTACATATTACGCCGGCTTCAAGCAGGCGTAAGGATTTGACGCAGTGGCATCCTAGAATTGGCGCAGTGAAATCTAGTAGATTTCACTGCGTCACTTCTACGAGGCTTTTTTGCGTCGGAACGCCCACCCTGCATACATTATACCTGATGCAGGTGTAATATGATGCAGGGCTTTACGTGAGGCATCTCGCTAGATGCTTCACGTTGTAAATGGCTGCATTTTTACACAAAAAGTGACGCAACAGTGGAGCAGAAATGACGCAGGGGGCTTGCAAATCTGCCCCAAGATCCCCAAATAGGGAAATGTTGCAACATTTGTCAGTTCTCCACCTGTGCATAAAAGGGTACGCTTGTTGCGCTTTATTTTACCAGATGACATTATGTGGGACTTTGCGAAATTGATAGAGAGGTTGAGTGAGACCATAAAATCTATAGACGTGTTTACAAGTCTTTGCAGCGCCTTTGGTGTCCTTGCAAGTAGAACTGCATCATCTGCGTATAAAAGAGCAGGGATGGGTTTAGCACCTGCTCTACGAGTGTCCTTGCTAGGCGATGATAGGGCAGCACCCAGATTGTTAATATATAGGGTAAACAAAACAGTGGCCAAAATACATCCCTGTCTCACCCCTCGCTTAACGTCCCAGGATTCTGTAAGGGAACCATTTTCGTTGTATTTGACAGAGGCTGTCAAATGTAGGTGGGACCAATGCAGAGAAGCCCCTAGATTGGCATCCACTCCAATCTCTAATAATAAAGGACATCATTTTGACCTATTCAATCGGTCGAAAGCGGACGTTAAGTCCATGAAAGCCATATGCATATGTCCCTTTATAGTGAGTGGGTATTAGCCGATAATCATGAGTACCTTTATGCATTGATCCACTGTCCCCAATCCCCTTCCTGAAACCGTATTGCAGGTCAGATATTATATTACTTGCATCTAACCATATTGTTAAGCGTTGTAAAATCACTTTCCCCATTATTTTTACAGCACAGACTAATATTGAGATCGGGCGATAGCAAGCAGGGTCATCCCGAGCGCCCTTTTTAAAATTGGGTAAAATAACCGCTGTCGACCAAGAGTGGGGTGGACCGCCTACCGTTGCGCCATTAAAGACCCTAGCTAGGATCTATGCCCACATCCCTGGGTCAGCTTTATACAGATCTACAGGGACCCCATCAGGCCCAGGGGCTTTTCGTCCTGATGTGTCCATGATTGCTTTCTGGACATCAGCTACCCCAAAGCATAGCGAGTGCATCTCTATGCAAGGTACACGGGGGGTGATGTTTCTTTCCAAATCCATTCCTCTATAAATCTGCTCAAAATAACTAACCCATACATCAGCAGGGATGACACGGTCTGTTCTCATAGAGTGCTGTTCTATAAAAAAAAAGGACTGTTTATAATTTTTCAGAATTTTGAACTATTCGACAAAACAATAACCTGATTCAGATTGTGCCATGCTTGTTCCCGTATTGTCTTTCCTTTGATTTATGGCCAATTTACAGGCTTTCCTACATGCATTTATCTGTCCTTATCCTTGGGTTTATATTTTAAAGCACTCATAAGAGCTTTGTGGGATTTAGAACAGTCTGCGTTGAACCACTTTTCCTCCTCTAATGTCTCTATCCTTCCTCTCCCCGTTAAACTTTCTGCAATCCGCTAGACAAGATTTCCAAAAGCCCCTATTGTCACACCAGCCTCAGCCTGGGAATCAAGACACAATTTAATATCTTCAGCACCCTTCGTATATAACTTATCTAAAAAGGCCTCCCCCACCTCATTTTGTGGACCTGATTTGTTGGTTTAAAGTCCCAATATCTTAAACTCTTTCTCTCCACTACATGGAAGTCCAGTTCTCCCATCATTTGTAAAGTCCGCGGATTTTGATCACTATAGCAGCTCCACATAGGGTTTACTTTTAATAATATGTCAAGTAGCAGGGGAGCAGATACAATAATAAAGTTTATATTCAAAGAACAGCCCCGCCAATAAAAGATGGTACTAACTCTGTCTCACCAGTGTACTCAAGGCAGTGTAAATGATTTGTGGCAAGTGTTCCGGTCCCTTAAAAATTATTAATGTCTTATTACCCTTGTCCCAAGGAGGCCAAAGAACAAAAGGCTGAAACGTGGTCACGTCGACACTTCTAAGGAGGAGTCCTTGGAACTACAGTTTTCCTTGGAATTGTGTAGTGACACACTAGCGCTAGACCTTAAGTGTTTCACCCGGACTACCTCTGAGTGGTTCACCAAGAATTTATGGGTGGACACTAGTAAGAATAATATTCTACGGTTTCCGTGTAATGTATAACTGTGTTTATGTTGATGATATAATGTTGTGGTATATGTTATTTTCTGTTTTCTTCATTGATTAGGTGCCATTGTTTATGTGTGTTGTAAATACATTGCGATACGTACATTAAGAATAACAACATTTCGGAGAGGGTAATTAAATGTGCCATACTCATAAACTTTTTTGAATCTTTTCCCTCATACCATTTCTTCTTGTATTAAAGTATGTCCCATACCCGGGTATATGAGGGTAATTTGGGTATTTTTTTATTTTTATTTATTTATTTAAAGAGTTTTATATAGCGCTGGCTAGACCCGGAGGTATCGGTATACCCCTTTTGTTTATGTTTGCAAGCCCACTAGCAGCATTTGGTGTACAGGCCCTGGGCACACACAGTGCACTGTACTAGAGACTTAACAGTAAACCAAATATGGAAACACTAATCCATGATAACAATTTACAGAGGGAATACTTGCACTTGGGCACTCAACAGCAGTTACCCAAAGCATCTAGACCAGCAAAAACAAAATCCAACACACAGTAAAACACAGGAGGCAAAGGCAAAAAATGCAGGGGAAACCCATGCCAAGGCTGCCAGGTCTGACACTTTTCGGGTTACGCCTAATCTGAGCCATGGTATTTCCTCTAGTCACTTCCTTGAATGCTTCCCAAACTGTAACTGCTGCAGGTACTGGATTTGTAAGTGTGGAACTTACCTGTTAAACTGCATTATTGTTTTCACCATAGGGAATATTGAACTGCTTCAAACATATTCTAAATGCCAACTTTTAAAAGCAAGAAGAATTTTTATTTAACCCCTTCGCTGCTAGGCCTTTTCCCCCTCCTGTGCTAAGGCTTTTTTTGGTGTTTTGGGGTAGTGCGCGCTTAGGCCCTTGTAACTTTTTGACCACATAAGGGATCCGCGCCAAATTTGCGTCCTTTTCTTCCAACATCATGGGGATTCTAAAGGCGCCCAGGGTTTGTGGATTCCCTTGGAGGGGTCCCAGAAATTAACCAAAATATAGTGTTTTTTTTGTTTTTTTCAGAAAAATGGGAAAAACGGGCTGCAAATGAAAGCCTCTGGCTTTTTCCCTGAATATGGTATCAAAAAAGGGTTTGTGGGGCTGAATTCTCAATTTTCTCAGCTTTTAGGGAATGACAGTGTTTTGTCAGAGAACCGAAATTTTTCACTCAGTTTTGGCATTTTTCTGGGACATAGCCTATTTTTGCTATTTTTAGAGCTTTCCACCTCCTTCCAGTTAATGGTAGAAATGAGTTTGAAAGCAATAATGGATCCTGGAAAGCTTTACATTTCCGAAAAATAGACAAAATTCTGAATTCAGAAAGGGGTCATTTGTCTAAATCCATGAAGGGTTCGTTATAGAAACTAACAGTTAGATATTGGAATATTTGAAAATTTGTTGAAAACAACGGCCTTTTGTCTCAACGTTTTCACCTATAACTTTCTCTAATTTTGACAGCTCTTGGAAAGCAATATACCGTTACATCCGTTAGACCTTCCTGGTTGTGGGGATATATGGGACTTGTAGTTTCACCAAGAACCCGACGAACCCAGATCCAAAAACTGAGCAGCAACTTGCAATGGTATTTTTTCATTTACTGGGTATAGTGCACTTTGTCTTGGAAAATGTACACATGGAATAATCTGCATGAAAGACACCTATGTATGTATGAATTGGGTACAAATTATAGAGTTCAGAAACAGTATATAATTGCACATTTTCAAAGTTGGGAATACTCATACTAGCATGAGAATTATTGGTCATTTTTCATAAAGTTTTTTTTTCTACACAATATCTTTCATTCAAAGGGAGAAATGCAAGAAAGCTCAATTGGTAATAACAGTTGATTTACAAATCTGAATTACCCCAAGTGTCCCGATAAAAACGGTACCTCACTTGTGTGGGTCGGCCTTGTGCCTGCGACAGGAAACGGCGCAAAATGCAACGTGGTCACACCTAAATTTTGCAGTTACAAATTGACCCTTTTTTGGCAAAGTGCCTACCTGTAGTTTTTGCACCCTAGTTCTTCCGGCACCTAGGGAAACCTAGCAAACCTATACATTTTTGAAAAGTAGACACCCAGGGGAATTCAGGATGGGATGACTCGACTGCCTACCACCAGGTTTTGTTACCCAGAATCCCTTGCAAAGCTCAGATTTTGAAAAAAAAAACACATTTTCCTCACATTTCTGTGGTGGAAAGTTCTGGAATCTGCGTGGATCAACAAATTTCCACCCACCCAGCGTGCCCCCAGGTCTCCCGAAAAAAATGGTACCTCACTTGTGTGGGTCGGCCTTGTGCCTACCACGGGAAACGGCACAAAATGCAACGTGGTCGCTCCTCAATTTCCCAGTGAAATCTTAAGCTCTTTGGACAAAGAGACTACCTTTTGTTTTTGAGCCGTAGCTCAACCAGCACCTAGGGAAACCTAGCAAACCTATACATTTTTGAAAACTAGACACCCAGGGCAATTCAGGATGGGGTGACTCGTCTGCCTACCCCCAGGTTTTGTTACCCAGAATCCCTTGCAAACATAAATATTTGACCAAAAAAACACATTTTCCTCACATTTCTGTGGTGGAAAGTTCTGGAATCTGCGTGGATCAACAAATTTGCACCCACCCAGCGTGCCCCTAGGTCTCCCGAAAACAATGGTACCTCACTTGCGTGGGTAGGCATAGTGGCTGCGACATGAAACCGCGCAAAACGCAGCATGGTCGCATCTCAATTTCCCAGTGAAATTTAGCACGATTCGGACAAAAAGACTACCTTTTGTTTTTGCGCCGTAGCTCTGCCAGCACCTAGGGAAACCTAGCAACCCTATACATTTTTGAAAACTAGACAACCAGGGCAATTCAG
The DNA here is from genome assembly GCF_964261635.1 of Lissotriton helveticus. NCBI lineage: Eukaryota > Metazoa > Chordata > Amphibia > Caudata > Salamandridae > Lissotriton > Lissotriton helveticus. The sequence goes on along the minus strand of NW_027611725.1, from coordinate 1,383,959 downwards.
GATGGGGTGACTCGTCTGCCTACCCCCAGGTTTTGTTACCCAGAATCCCTTTCAAACAAAAAAATTTGACCAAAAAAACACATTTTCCTCACATTTCTGTGGTGGAAAGTTCTGGAATCTGCGTGGATCAACAAATTTCCATCCACCCAGTGTGCCCCCAGGTCTCCCGAAAAAAATGGTACCTCACTTGCGTGGGTAGGCATAGTGGCTGCGACATGAAACAGCGCAAAACGCAGCATGGTCGCACCTCAATTTCCCAGTGAAATTTTGCACGATTCGGACAAAAAGACTACCTTTTGTTTTTGCGCCGTAGCTCTGCCAGCACCTAGGGAAACCTAGCAAACCTATACATTTCTGAAAACTACACACCCAGGGCAATTCAGGATGGGGTGACTCGTCTGCCTACCCCCAGGTTTTGTTACCCAGAATCCCTTTCAAACAAAAAAATTTGACCAAAAAAACACATTTTCCTCACATTTCTGTGGTGGAAAGTTCTGGAATCTGCGTGGATCATCAAATTTCCATGCACCCAGTGTGCCCCCAGGTCTCCCGAAAAAAATGGTACCTCACATGCGTGGGTAGGCATAGTGGCTGCGACATGAAACAGCGCAAAACGCAGCATGGTCGCACCTCAATTTCCCAGTGAAATTTAGCACGATTCGGACAAAAAGACTACCTTTTGTTTTTACGCCGTAGCTCTGCCAGCACCTAGGGAAACCTAGCAAACCTATACATTTCTGAAAACTAGACACCCAGGGCAATTCAGGATGGGGTGACTCGTCTGCCTACCCCCAGGTTTTGTTACCCAGAATCCCTTTCAAACAAAAAAATTTGACCAAAAAAACACATTTTCCTCACATTTCTGTGGTGGAAAGTTCTGGAATCTGCGTGGATCAACAAATTTCCATCCATCCAGTGTGCCCCCAGGTCTCCCGAAAAAAATGGTACCTCACTTGCGTGGGTAGGCATAGTGGCTGCGACATGACACAGCGCAAAACGCAGCATGATCGCACCTCAATTTCCCAGTGAAATTTAGCACGATTCAGACAAAAAGACTACCTTTTGTTTTTGCGCCGTAGCTCTGCCAGCACCTAGGGAAACCTAGCAAACCTATACATTTCTGAAAACTAGACACCCAGGGCAATTCAGGATGGGGTGACTCGTCTGCCTACCCCTAGGTTTTGTTACCCAGAATCCCTTACAAACATAAAAATTTGACCAAAAAAACACATTTTCCTCACATTTCTGTGGTGGAAAGTTCTGGAATCTGCGTGGATCAACAAATTTCCACCCACCCAGCGTGCCCCCAGGTCTCCCGAAAAAAATGGTACCTCACTTGCGTGGGTAGGCATAGTGGCTGCGACATGAAACCGCGCAAAACGCAGCATGGTCGCACCTCAATTTCCCAGTGAAATTTAGCACGATTCGGACAAAAAGACTACCTTTTGTTTTTACGCCATAGCTCTGCCAGCACCTAGGGAAAACTAGCAAACCTATACATTTCTGAAAACTAGACACCCAGGGCAATTCAGGATGGGGTGACTCGTCTGCCTACCCCCAGGTTTTGTTACCCAGAATCCCTTACAAACATAAAAATTTGACCAAAAAAACACATTTTCCTCACATTTCTGTGGTGGAAAGTTCTGGAATCTGCGTGGATCAACAAATTTCCACCCACCCAGCGTGCCCCCAGGTCTCCCGAAAAAAATGGTACCTCACTTGCGTGGGTAGGCATAGTGGCTGCGACATGAAACCGCGCAAAACGCAGCATGGTCGCACCTCAATTTCCCAGTGAAATTTTGCACAATTCGGACAAAAAGACTACCTTTTGTTTTTGCGCCGTAGCTCTGCCAGCACCTAGGGAAAACTAGCAAACCTATACATTTCTGAAAACTAGACACCCAGGGCAATTCAGGATGGGGTGACTCGTCTGCCTACCCCCAGGTTTTGTTACCCAGAATCCCTTACAAACATAAAAATGTGACCAAAAAAACACATTTTCCTCACATTTCTGTGGTGGAAAGTTCTGGAATCTGCGTGGATCAACAAATTTCCACCCACCCAGCGTGCCCCCAGGTCTCCCGAAAAAAATGGTACCTCACTTGCGTGGGTAGGCATAGTGGCTGCGACATGAAACAGCGCAAAACGCAGCATGGTCGCACCTCAATTTCCCAGTGAAATTTTGCACGATTCGGACAAAAAGACTACCTTTTGTTTTTGCGCCGTAGCTCTGCCAGCACCTAAGGAAACCTAGCAAACCTATACATTTTTGAAAACTAGACACCCAGGGCAATTGAGGATGGGGTGACTCGTCTGCCTACCCCCAGGTTTTGTTACCCAGAATCACTTGAAAACATAAATATTTGACCAAAAAAACACATTTTCCTCACATTTCTGTGGTGGAAAGTTCTGGAATCTGCGTGGATCAACAAATTTCCACTCACCCAGCGTGCCCCCAGGTCTCCCGAAAAAAATGGTACCTCACTTGCGTGGGTAGGCATAGTGGCTGCGACATAAAACAGCGCAAAACGCAGCATGGTCGCACCTCAATTTCCCAGTGAAATTTAGCACGATTCAGACAAAAAGACTACCTTTGGTTTTTGCGCCGTAGCTCTGCCAGCACCTATGGAAAACTAGCAAACCTATACATTTCTGAAAACTAGACACCCAGGGCAATTCAGGATGGGGTGACTCGTCTGCCTACCCCCAGGTTTTGTTACCCAGAATCCCTTACAAACATAAAAATGTGACCAAAAAAACACATTTTCCTCACATTTCTGTGGTGGAAAGTTCTGGAATCTGCGTGGATCAACAAATTTCCACCCACCCAGCGTGCCCCCAGGTCTCCCGAAAAAAATGGTACCTCACTTGCGTGGGTAGGCATAGTGGCTGCGACATGAAACAGCGCAAAACGCAGCATGGTCGCACCTCAATTTCCCAGTGAAATTTTGCACGATTCGGACAAAAAGACTACCTTTTGTTTTTGCGCCGTAGCTCTGCCAGCACCTAAGGAAACCTAGCAAACCTATACATTTTTGAAAACTAGACACCCAGGGCAATTCAGGATGGGGTGACTCGTCTGCCTACCCCCAGGTTTTGTTACCCAGAATCCCTTGAAAACATAAATATTTGACCAAAAAAACACATTTTCCTCACATTTCTGTGGTGGAAAGTTCTGGAATCTGCGTGGATCAACAAATTTCCACTCACCCAGCGTGCCCCCAGGTCTCCCGAAAAAAATGGTACCTCACTTGCGTGGGTAGGCATAGTGGCTGCGACATAAAACAGCGCAAAACGCAGCATGGTCGCACCTCAATTTCCCAGTGAAATTTAGCACGATTCGGACAAAAAGACTACCTTTTGTTTTTGCGCCGTAGCTCTGCCAGCACCTAGGGAAAACTAGCAAACCTATACATTTCTGAAAACTAGACACCCAGGGCAATTCAGGATGGGGTGACTCGTCTGCCTACCCCCAGGTTTTGTTACCCAGAATCCCTTACAAACATAAAAATGTGACCAAAAAAACACATTTTCCTCACATTTCTGTGGTGGAAAGTTCTGGAATCTGCGTGGATCAACAAATTTCCACCCACCCAGCGTGCCCCCAGGTCTCCCGAAAAAAATGGTACCTCACTTGCGTGGGTAGGCATAGTGGCTGCGACATGAAACAGCGCAAAACGCAGCATGGTCGCACCTCAATTTCCCAGTGAAATTTTGCACGATTCGGACAAAAAGACTACCTTTTGTTTTTGCGCCGTAGCTCTGCCAGCACCTAAGGAAACCTAGCAAACCTATACATTTTTGAAAACTAGACTCCCAGGGCAATTCAGGATGGGGTGACTCGTCTGCCTACCCCCAGGTTTTGTTACCCAGAATCCCTTGAAAACATAAATATTTGACCAAAAAAACACATTTTCCTCACATTTCTGTGGTGGAAAGTTCTGGAATCTGCGTGGATCAACAAATTTCCACTCACCCAGCGTGCCCCCAGGTCTCCCGAAAAAAACGGTACCTCACTTGCGTGGGTAGACATAGTGGCTGAAACAGGAAACGGTTCAAATCGTACGGTGGTGAATTTACATTACCTTATTGCAAAACTACCTTGATTTTGGGGGGGGGGATCTGAATTTGTGGCCCGGGGCTCGGTGGTATTCTTTGCAAAGTAGCAAACCTAAACAGTTCTGAAAACTAGACACCCGGGGGAGTCCAGGGAGGTATGGCATGCATGGGTCCCCCAATGTTTTCCTACCCAGAACTCTCTGCAAACCTTAAAATTAGGTAAAAATTGCACTTTTCCAAACTTTTTGGCGTGGGATCGCCGTGCCGGCAAAAAAGTCGTACCACCCTGCGTTCCCCTTGTTCTCCCGAGTAAAAGGATACCTCACTTGTGTGGGTGCCCCAAAGCAGAACACCCCAAAAATGAATTATGAAAAAAGTAGTTTTTACTCATATTTACGTTTTACAAATTAAGCACCCCAGCCTAAGTCACTTGCCTTTGGCCCACCCACACAAGTGAGGTATCATTTTACTCGGGAGAACAAGGGAAACGCTGGGTGGTAGGACATTTGTTCCGGCAGCGAGATCCCACCCAAAAAAGTATGGAAAAGTTGGTTTTTGGACCAAAATTTCAGGTTTGCAGGGGTTTCTGGGTAGGAAAACATTGGGGGACCCACGCATGCCATACCACCCTGGACTCCCCCGGGTGTCTAGTTCTCAGAACTGTTTGGGTTTGGTAGTTTCCAAAGATGCCTGCCAAGCCCCGGGCCAAAAGCTCAGGTGACCCCCTCAAAAAATAAGATTATTTGGCTAAAGGTAATGTTTTCGTCTCCACAGTATGAATTGGGCCTTTTCCTAAAGCAGCCGCTATGCCTACCCACGCAAGTGAGGTACCATTTTTATCGGGAGACCTTGGGGAACGCTGGGTGGGAGGTAATGTGTGTGAGCCCAGTGATGCCACGCTTTCCCACACTAAAACGTGTGAAAAAAAAAGATTTTTTCCAAGCAAAAAATGAGGTTTGCAAGGGATTCTGGGTAAAGGAACGTTGGAGGATCCACGCAAGCCATACCTCCTTGGAAGCCCCCGGGTGTCTACTTTTCAGAAATGTGTGGGTTTGGTAGGTTTCCCTAGATGGCTGTCTCGCACGGGGCCAAAAACCCGGGTAACCCCTCTTGCAAAAGCTGGTGGACATGAATTCTCCAGCTTTTGCAAGAGGGGTTACCTGGGTTTCTGGCCCCGTGCGAGACAGCCATCTAGGGAAACCTACCAAACCCACACATTTCTGAAAAGTAGACACCCGGGGGAGTCCAGGGAGGTATGGCATGCGTGGGTCCCCCAATGTTTTCCTACCCAGAACTCCTTGAAAACATAAAAATGTGACCAAAAAAACACATTTTCCTCACATTTCTGTGGTGGAAAGTTCTGGAATCTGCGTGGATCAACAAATTTCCACCCACCCAGCGAGCCCCCAGGTCTCCCGAAAAAAACGGTACCTCACTTGCGTGGGTAGACATAGTGGCTGCAACAGGAAACGGTTCAAATCGTACGGTGGTGAATTTACATTACCTTATTGCAAAACTACCTTGATTTTGGGGGGGGGGGGATCTGAATTTGTGGCCCGGGGCTCGGTGGTATTCTTTGCAAAGTAGCAAACCCAAACAGTTCTGAAAACTAGACACCCGGGGGAGTCCAGGGAGGTATGGCATGCATGGGTCCCCCAATGTTTTCGTACCCAGAACTCTCTGCAAACCTTAAAATTAGGTAAAAATTGCACTTTTCCAAACTTTTTGGCGTGGGATCGCCGTGCCGGCAAAAAAGTTGTACCACCCTGCGTTCCCCTTGTTCTCCCGAGTAAAAGGATACCTCACTTGTGTGGGTGCCCCAAAGTAGAACACCCCAAAAATGAATTTTGAAAAAGGTAGTTTTTACTCATATTTACGTTTTACAAATTAAGCACCCCAGCCTAAGTCACTTGCCTTTGGCCCACCCACACAAGTGAGGTATCATTTTACTCGGGAGAACAAGGGAAACGCTGGGTGGTAGGACATTTGTTCCGGCAGCGAGATCCCACCCAAAAAAGTATGGAAAAGTTGGTTTTTGGACCAAAATTTCAGGTTTGCAGGGGTTTCTGGGTAGGAAAACATTGGGGGACCCACGCATGCCATACCACCCTGGACTCCCCCGGGTGTCTAGTTCTCAGAACTGTTTGGGTTTGGTAGTTTCCAAAGATGCCTGCCAAGCCCCGGGCCAAAAGCTCAGGTGACCCCCTCAAAAAATAAGATTATTTGGCTAAAGGTAATGTTTTTGTCTCCACAGTATAAATTGGGCCTTTTCCTAAAGCAGCCGCTATGCCTACCCACGCAAGTGAGGTACCATTTTTATCGGGAGACCTTGGGGAACGCTGGGTGGGAGGTAATTTGTGTGAGCCCAGTGATGCCACGCTTTCCCACACTAAAACGTGTGAAAAAAAATGATTATTTCCAAGCAAAAAATGAGGTTTGCAAGGGATTCTGGGTAAAGGAACGTTGGAGGATCCACGCAAGCCATACCTCCTTGGAAGCCCCCGGGTGTCTACTTTTCAGAAATGTGTGGGTTTGGTAGGTTTCCCTAGATGGCTGTCTCGCACGGGGCCAAAAACCCGGGTAACCCCTCTCCGTCGCAAGACCTCTGCAACTCCCTCGCGTCCTACTTCCACAACAAAATCACGGACATACACAACAGCTTCAACAACCAACCAACGCAAGCCACAACCGCAACGACTCCACCATCCACCACCCTCCGCACCTGGACCCCGATCAGCACCGAAGACACCATCCGCACCATGAACTCCATCCATTCCGGATCTCCGACTGACCCCTGCCCTCACCACGTCTTCAACAAGGCCGACGCTGTCCTCGCACCCCACCTGCGGGACATCATCAACACCTCCTTCGACTCCGCCACCTTCCCTGAGAGCTGGAAGCACGCCGAAATCAGCGCTCTCCTCAAGAAACCCACAGCAGACCCCACCGACCTCAAGAACTACCGTCCCATCTCGCTCCTCCCGTTCCCGGCCAAAGTCATCGAGAAGACCGTCAACAAACAGCTGGCCGCCTTCCTCGAGACGAATGGATCCCTCGACCCCTCACAGTCCGGCTTCCGAGCGAACCACAGCACGGAGACCGCCCTCATCGCCGCCACCGACGACCTTCGAACTCTGATGGACAACGGAGAAACAGCGGCCCTCATCCTCCTGGACCTCTCCGCGGCTTTCGACACTGTCTGCCACCGCACCCTAGTACAGCGCCTCAGCAACATCGGAATCCAGGAGAAGGCACTGGAATGGATCACCTCCTTCCTCGACGGAAGAACACAAAGAGTCCGCCTACCACCGTACAAGTCAGAGGCCACCAAAGTCATCTGCGGCGTACCCCAAGGATCCTCGCTGAGCCCAACCCTCTTCAACGTCTACATGAGCCCCCTCGCGGCCATCGCACGCCAACACAACCTGAACATCATCTCCTACGCCGACGACACCCAGCTGATCCTCTCCCTGACCAACGACCCCGCCACCGCCAGAGCCAACCTGCACGAAGGGATGAGAGACGTAGCCGAATGGATGACGACCAGCCGCCTGAAACTGAACTCAGACAAGACGGAGGTCCTCATCCTGGGCTCCACGCCCTCCGCCTGGGACGACTCCTGGTGGCCCCCCGCCCTGGGCACCGCACCCAAACCGACGGACCACGCACGCAACCTGGGCTTCATCCTGGACTCCTCCCTCTCCATGACCAGACAAGTCAACGCCGTCTCCTCGTCATGCTTCAACATCCTGCGCATGCTACGTAAGATCTTCCGGTGGATCCCCACCGAGACGAGGAAGACGGTCACCCAAGCCCTCGTCACCAGCCGACTGGACTACGGCAACGCCCTCTACGCCGGAACCACGGCCAAACTCCAGAAGAGACTCCAGCGGATCCAGAACGCCTCGGCGAGACTCATCCTCGACATCCCCCGACGCAGCCACATCACCGGACACCTGAGAGATCTGCACTGGCTCCCGGTCAACAAGAGAATCACCTTCCGGCTCCTCACCCACGCGCACAAAGCCCTACACGACCAAGGCCCGAGCTACCTCAACAACCGGATCAGCTTCTACACTCCCAAGCGCCTCCTCAGATCAACCAACCACGCCCTCGCCGCCGTCCCCCGCATCCGAAGAGCGACAACAGGAGGAAGATCCTTCTCCTACCTGGCAGCCAAGACCTGGAACTCACTTCCGACCAATCTGCGCCTGACCCAAGACCACCTCTCCTTCAGGAAGAAGCTCAAGACCTGGCTGTTCGAGCAGTAGCGGCACCCCCCCCCCCCCCCTCCCAGCGCCTTGAGACCCTACGGGTGAGTAGTGCGCTCTACAAATGACTTGATTGATTGATTGATTGATTGCAAAAGCTGGTGGACATGAATTCTCCAGCTTTTGCAAGAGGGGTTACCTGGGTTTCTGGCCCCGTGCGAGACAGCCATCTAGGGAAACCTACCAAACCCACACATTTCTGAAAAGTAGACACCCGGGGGAGTCCAGGGAGGTATGGCATGCGTGGGTCCCCCAATGTTTTCCTACCCAGAACTCCTTGCAAACCTTAATTAGGTAAAAATAGCACTTTTACAAAAATTTTGCCGTGGGATCGCCGTGCCGGCAAAAATGTCCTACCACCCAGCGTTCCCCTTGTTCTCCCGAGTAAAAGGGTACCTCACCTTAACAGAGTTACTCAAAAGACAAACATTCAAGCACGGCTATCTATTCCTCAAAGACACACACATACAGGTTGGATTTGGCACGAGGGCGAGTGATGGTTCAGTATATAAAATTTTATTAACAAGATATTTCAAAAAAATGAAATGCTCTGTCAATAAATAAATGCATAAAAACCGAACCAGTGACTCGCAACTCGTGAGCTGTAAAGCCACGACAAGGCACCAACCGTTTTACAGGCCATTCACGCACCTTTCATACCTGATACAAACAAGACCACTGACACCATCTGGAATAAAAGCAACACATTACAACAATCACAATAAGGGACAAGGTACACCCTAATGCAGAAAGAGAAAAAAAACAATTATTACTGCACACCCATCTAATCCGCAAGCACACACACATACTGGTTGGATTTGGCACGAGGGTGAGTGATGATTCAGTACATACAATTGTATACGCAAGTAATTTCACAAAAATGAAATACACTGTGTATAATTGCAAGTATGATAAACTGAACCACTGACTCACAGCTCGTGAGCTGTAAAGCCACGTCAAGGCACCAACCTCTTTACAGGCCATTCATACACCTTTCGTACGTGTGACACATTCAAAACATTCACACCGCCAGCCGCGGACCCATCACATTTCAACACTCACACCAGCAAACAGCGCCATTCAAGGGCCCATCACTTTCACACGCCCACATTTCTGACACTGGAACTACACAAATTGATGGACTGCGTGGAGTGTCACTCAACAAGCAGTGTGTGCAGTGACCAACAGAAAGTAACTACTCACACACCGCCAGCCGAGCGCCAGTCCACCCACACCACCAGCCAAGCACCAGACCATGCACACCGCCAGCCAAACACTCAGCGCACACCACCAGCCAAGTGCCTCTCCACGCACACCGCCAGCCAAGCACCACTCCGTGCACAGACAGCTAAACACCGCTCCACGCACACCCTCCAGCCAAGTACCACTCCGCAAACACCACCAGCCAAGCGCCACTCCACACACACTGCCAGCCAAGCACCATTCCACACACACTGCCAGCCAAGCACCATTCCACACACACTGCCAGCCAAGCACCACTCCACACACACCGCCAGCCAAGCAGCACTCCACACACACCGCCAGCCAAGCACCACTCCACACACACCGCCAGCCAAGCACCACTCCACACACACCGCCAGCCAAGCACCACTCCACACACACCGCCAGCCAAGCACCAGTCCACACACACCGCCAGCCAAGCACCACTCCACACACACCATCAGCCAAACACCACTCCATGCACAGACAGCCAAGTACCACTCCACGAACACCACCAGCCAAGCGCCACTCCACACACACCGCCAGCAAAGCACCACTCCGTGCACAGACAGCCAAGCACCACTCCACACACACCGCCAGCCAAGCACCACTCCACACACACCGCCAGCCAAGCACCACTCCACACACACCGCCAGCCAAGCGCAACTCCACACACACCGCCAGCCAAGCACCAGCCGGCACACACCACAAACACATTTAGAATTCTTTTTTTGAAAATGACACTAAACAAATGGAAATACCTACAAATCAGGTAACACAAATTCTTAAAATAAAAACTTTGCACTAATGCCAATCCTTGAAACAAACTAAAAATGTTTTACAGAATGCAGACCAAGCAATTCACTTTACAGCTCAATCAAACTCCCAATAGTTCTTTTGCGTGTGGTACGATTTAAAACAAGCTGACATACACAATGCAGGCTTAGAAGGACAGTCAGGACAGTATATACGAGACTCCTTCCGCACGCCTCTTCGCCAACAGACTCTGCATCTTCTAGTCGGAAAGTCTCTAGCAGTAGTGGAAGGAATAGATTCAGGAAAGTGGCGATCTTGCAATCTAGCCACTTCCTCCACCACTCCAAATCTAGGAACACTTGCCTGCTGCACAAGTACAAGGCTGCCTATTATAGACTCCTGAAACTTAAGAAAAGTCATCTTCGTCCCAGGACAAGACTTCTGGTACACAACGAAAGCATTAAATGATGCCAAGTGGAACAGATGGATAGCCAACTTCTTGTACCAAACGTAAGCCTTTCGAAGAGCAGCATAAGGTTCCAACCTCTGATCTACTCTGTCAACACCACCCATGAACTTATTGTAAGCTAGAATGCACACAGGTTTGCGCACTTCAGCACCCTGACCCCAAACAGGCACAGGTACAGTACTTTCATCGTGGATAGTAGTCAGCATGTACACATCTCTCTTGTCTGAATACTTCACAGCTAAAAGCTCCCCACATCGCAATGCCGTAGACTGTCCCCGCACAAGCCTTTTGCAAACAAGTTCCTTTGGGAAACCTTTACGGTTACTGCGCATTGTGCCACAAGCAACAGTGCCCACTTTGGCCAACTCCTTGAACAACTGCACACCAGTGTAGAAGTTATCTACATATAAATGATGGCCTTTGTTAAATAATCCTCTACCTAGTTCCCACACAATTTTCTCAGTTACTCCAAAAGTAGAAGGACAACCTGGAGGGTTAATGCGGGACTCCTTACCAGTGTACACCCTGAAATTGTAGACATATCCAGTCTCACTGTCACACAGCATATACAGTTTGATTCCATAGCGTGACCTCTTACTAGGAATGTATTGCCTAAAAACCAAGCGGCCCTTGAACAACACCAAAGACTCATCCACTGCAATTTCTTTACCAGGGACAAAAATCTCAGAAAAACGATCAACAAAGTGATCAAGGACAGGCCGAATTTTAAACAAACGGTCACAATCAGGGTGATCGCGTGACAACGCTAAACTATTATCAGCAAAATGCATCATCCGAAGAAGAAGCGTATACCGATCACGACTTATGACTGCTGGAAATACAGCTGTTACCATCAAGGGACTAGTGGACCAATATGAAGTAATTGATGACTTCCTTATCAAGCCCATCAAAAAAGTTAATCCCAGAAACTTCTTCATCTCTTCAACATTGGTGGGAGTCCACCGGATTGCTCTACAATAGGGCTTAAGGCTGGCACTGTTGGCCCTCAAATATTGTTCTGCATATAAATTGGTTTGCTCAACAATCTTTTGCAAAAACACATCGTCAAAAAACAACTGAAAAAAATTAATTGGCAGAAAATTCTCTGTATTCACTCTACACCCAGGAACACCAGTGAACTCTGGCAATGCCGGCTGCACCAAGCCAGGGGGAACCCAGAGGCCATCCCTATCAACGGGGGGAGCAGCCACCCCAGCCTGCAGCACCGAAACATCTTGCTGCTGTTCTCCAACGGGAAGCCTAACAGCCACAGATACTTCTGGCTGCACAACACCAACAGAAGACGTAGCATCCCCAGAGGGCTCTTCCTGCACTACACCAACGGGAAGCCCAGCAGCCTGAGATGCTTCTTGCTGCACTACACCACCGGGAAACCCAGCAGGCCCAGATGCCTCTTGCCGCTCTACACCAATGGGAAGCCTAACAGCCCCAGATGCCTCTTGCTGCACTACACGAGCAGGAAGACGAAAAGCACCAGATGCCCCTTTGCGCACCACAGCAATGTGAAGCCTTTTGGGTGCAGGCTCCAGCCCACATGCCTCTTGCCGACGTAAAAAGAAAGGAAACCTTGCGGCCCTAGGCAGCAGCACAGGTGCCTCTTGGCCCACTACCGGCAACACAATGTCCTCCTGTACCATAGGCCCTTCATCAGCACTAGAAGAAGAGTCATCATCCGATGATGATGATTCCATGCGAAGAGAAAACTCACTGCCTGAATCTTCTGCCACTTCCTGGGAGTCCGAATCGGACTCAGACTCTGAACCATGGTCCGAGGAAGACTCAAAAAGCAAACCAAGAACCTGCTGAGCAGTAATCCTGCGACTAGCCATTATCCTTACAAAGCAAGAAGACTGCACACACAAGTGAACAACAACCTACACTGTGCAAAGTAAGAAGTAAACAAGGTAAGGCTTTCACTAAAAGATAAATACAATCCAAAACAATTTCACTCTTACAAAATATAGCTACACTCACCAGCACCTACTCTGTTGAGACACAGCGAAAAGAAATGAAATCCCACTAGAAAGAAAAAAAGAAATGACATTAGAAAACAAAGTGCACATCAAACACTAATCCTGAAAAAAAAAACACAGAGCCACACAAACTGCTAGAAGTACAACCTTTTTCAAAAAGACAAACATCAAGGAGAAGTAGTACAAAATACATTCACTTACCAAGCACAAGCAACTACACAAGCTGCAAACAGACACGCAACCTACAACAATCCAAACAGCAAAAGCCTGGAACAAGACAAAAATAGAGAAGAAAAAAAAATTACTACCACATTTCACAAACAATATAACAATTAAAAAAACAACACACAAATTTGCCCCCCAAATTAAAATTCGGCCAGATGGGCCATCAATTAGGGCTTAGACCAAATGAGATTAGATGAGTTTTAACATCAAGACACTGGATAATTTTTTGAATTTTTGTAAAGTGCCTGACCACTTTGGTGCCAGTCAGTCTTTTGCTACTACCAGTACCCATATCACACAGGGGCAGTAAGGACATTCATACACCTTTTGTACGTGTGACACATACAAAACATTCACACCGCCAGCCGCCCATCACTTTCACACGCCCACATATCTGACATAGCAACTACAGAAAATGATGGACTGCGTAGAGTGTCACTCAACTAGCAGTGTGTGTAGTGACCAACAGAAAGTAACTACTCACACACCGCCAGCAGAGTTCCAGTCCACCCACACCACCATCCAAGCACCAGACCATGCACACCGCCAGCCAAACCCCACTCAGCGCACACCGACAGCCAAGTACCACTCCACGCACACCATCCATCCAAGTACCACTCCCCACACACCGCCAGCCAAACACCACTCCCCACACACCGCCAGCCAAACACCACTCCACACACACCGCCAGCCAAGCAGCACTCCGTGCACAGACAGCAAAGTAGCACTCCAGCACACCACCAGCCAAGCGCCACTCCACACACACCGCCAGCCAAGCAGCACTCCGTGCACAGACAGCAAAGTAGCACTCCACGCACACCACCAGCCAAGCGCCACTCCACACACACCGCCAGCCAAGCAGCACTCCGTGCACAGACAGCAAAGTAGCACTCCACGCACGCCACCAGCCAAGCGCCACTCAACACACACCTCCAGCCAAGCAGCACTCCACGCACACCACCAGCCAAGCGCCACTCAACACACACCTCCAGCCAAGCAGCACTCCGTGCACAGACAGCAAAGTAGCACTCCACGCACACCACCAGCCAAGCGCCACTCCACACACACCGCCAGCCAAGCAGCACTCCGTGCACAGACAGCAAAGTAGCACTCCACGCACACCACCAGCCAAGCGCCACTCCACACACACCGCCAGCCAAGCAGCACTCCACACACACCGCCAGCCAAGCAGCACTCCGTGCAGACAGCAAAGTAGCACTCCACGCACACCACCAGCCAAGCGCCACTCCACACACACCGCCAGCCAAGCAGCACTCCGTGCACAGACAGCAAAGTAGCACTCCACACACACCGCCAGCCAAGCACCACTCCGTGCACAGACAGCAAAGTAGCACTCCACGCACACCACCTGCCAGGCGCCACTCCACAAGCACCACCAGCCAAGCACCACTCACCGCCAGCCAAGCACCATCCAGCCAAGCGCCACTCCACACACACCGCCAGCCAAGCAGCACTCCGTGCACAGACAGCAAAGTAGCACTCCACGCACACCACCAGCCAAGCGCCACTCCACACACACCGCCAGCCAAGCAGCACTCCGTGCACAGACAGCAAAGTAGCACTCCACGCACACCACCAGCCAAGCGCCACTCCACACACACCGCCAGCCAAGCAGCACTCCGTGCACAGACAGCAAAGTAGCACTCCACGCACACTAACAGCCAAGCGCCACTCCACACACACCGCCAGCAAAGCACCACTCCGTGCACAGACAGCAAAGTAGCACTCCACGCACACCACCTGCCAAGCGCCACTCCACAAGCACCACCAGCCAAGCACCACTCACCGCCAGCCAAGCACCATCCAGCCAAGCGCCACTCCACACACACCGCCAGCCAAGCGCCACTCCACACACACCGCCAGCCAAGCAGCACTCCGTGCACAGACAGCAAAGTAGCACTCCACGCACACCACCAGCCAAGCGCCACTCCACACACACCGCCAGCCAAGCAGCACTCCGTGCACAGACAGCAAAGTAGCACTCCACGCACACCACCAGCCAAGCGCCACTCCACACACACCGCCAGCCAAGCAGCACTCCGTGCACAGACAGCAAAGTAGCACTCCACGCACAACACCAGCCAAGCGCCACTCCACACACACCGCCAGCCAAGCAGCACTCCGTGCACAGACAGCAAAGTAGCACTCCACGCACACCACCAGCCAAGCGCCACTCCACACACACCACCAGCCAAGCAGCACTCCGTGCACAGACAGCAAAGTAGCACTCCACGCACACCACCAGCCAAGCGCCACTCCACACACACCGCCAGCCAAGCACCACTCCGTGCACAGACAGCCAAGTACCACTCTACACACACCACCAGCCAAGCGCCACTCCACACACACCGCCAGCCAAGCACCACTCTGTGCATAGATAGCCAAGTACCCCTCCACGCACACCGCCAGCCAAACACCACTCAGCGCACACCGACAGCCAAGTACCACTCCACACACACCGCCAGCCAAGCACCGCTCCACGCACACCATCCAGCCAAGTACCACTCCCCACACACACCACCAGCAAACATGCCCAAGGGGTCGCTTCCTAAAAACTTTGTGTTAGTGGGCATTTTCCGCCCCCCCTGGGGGCAAAACGGCAAAAAAAACAGGCCGATTTGCCCCCAGGGTGGACAGAAAAACAAAAACACAATCATGTCCACCTGGAAGCGACCCTTACCCAAGGGGTCGCTTCCCAAAACAAACACATTGCCCCAACAAAAATCCCTGGTTCTAGTGGGTAATTTCTGCCCCCCCTGGGGGCAAAACGGCCGAAAAACGGGCCGATTTCCCCCCAGGGGGGGCAGAAAAACGAAAACATACTCAGACCCCACCTGGAAGCGACCCTTGCCCAAGGGGTCGCTTCCTAAAAACTAAAATTACATCCCTGGTGTCTAGTGGGCATTTTCTGTCCCCCCTGGGGGCAAAACGGCAAAAAAAAATGGGCCGATTTGCCCCCAGGGGGGACAGAAAAACGTAAACAAAATCAATGGCCGCCATCTTTGTAGAAATCTATATCCCTGGTGCTAGTGGGGAATTTCTGCCCCCCCTGGGAGCAAAACGGCCGAAAAAACGGGCCGATTTCCCCCCAGGGGGGGCAGAAAAACGAAAACATATTGCCAGCCAGCCTGGAAGTGACCCTTGCCCAAGGGGTCACTTCCTAAAAACTAAAAGTATATCCCTGGTGTCTAGTGGGGGCATTTCCGCCGCACAATCGCGACGCTGTGCGCGATCGTGAGGCAGAAATGCCCTGCAAAGAGACATCAGGGGAAAGGAAAATCTCTTTCCTCTCCCCTGATGCCTCTTCGCTGCCCCCAAACCCCCGCCAGCCTCGAGAAACCTACCTTCTTTCCCAGCGCGCAGGAAGCAAATGGCTTCCCGAGCGCTGGGAATCCCTGATGATGTCAGCGCGCGCTGTGCGCGCTGACGTCATCAGGGATTACCATGGGGGGGGGCGGGGGTGGCAGCGGAAGCTCTTCCACTGCCGCCCCCAGCAAAACAATGACGATCTGAGAGCCTCGGGGGGAGCGCCAGCGCTTCCCCCGAGGGTGGGGCTGATGACGAGCTGGCCTTGTCATCCGCGCAGGACAGGTAAGCGCGATGACGAGCCCAGCTCGTCATTAGCCCCGAAGGGGTTAAAAACGTACTTACCTTTTTGCGAAGATCTTGGTCTTAAAATAAAATACAAACAAAGTATATTTTTCCAAAAGTGGTGTGGATCTCCTTATTGAGCCGTGTGTCCATTATTGATCAATGTTGTGCAATAAATGTCTTCCACTCCTCTGTGTGAGGCCTAAGGCTGCTCGCCCGCACTCCCACTAATAGAGCACTTTGGGTTTTACGTTGAGCCCTGTACACTTTTGGGGAACCCCTGATCTCTGAGCATGGAATGACCACGGGCATACCATATACAAAGCCAGATTCATACAGCGTCAATGTACATTTTGAAGGGCTTCTCATAGTGAACCCACCCCGGCTCAGAATTTGACTCACTTTAGTCAAATCCAAGAATCAGCAGAAACATAGACAGCGCCTTTAACCACTTTCTCCAGGAAACATAAGTTTGACTACTCTCTCAGAAAAGACTGTATGCTCTATCGAGGGCAATTTAGTTGGAGAAACAGCACAGCGTAAAAGTTAAGAGACTGAAGGTACTCGTAGGAACGCAAGTGAGGAACCACTTTGTGGCCATTGTAAAGTTCAACAACTCTGACATGAAGTGTAATTAAACTGAAACACACATGTCATATCTTTTTGCAGAGAGCAGCACTCCTCTGGTCTGAATGCCGGTAGCATAGCTTGGCAGGAACGTGTCAGGGGAGCGCCTATACTGCTTCCAGATGTTTTCATCTGTCAGCAAAGACTATGCTCCTCCCCCTTACTCAGAGGCGCAACTAGAGCCAAATTTCGAGGGGGGGCTACAAAACTTTTTGGGGGGGCTAATTCTTCCAGCAATAGGCGGAGCAGAGTTGCAGGAGCTATAAGAAGGGGTGAAAAAGCAACAAAGCCTCGCTAACAAGTAAATGGCCTTTTAAAGACCTGTGAAGTACTCATGTGCAGCGGCAATGAGACGGACGCTAGACCAGCGGGGCTACAGCAGCTTAAAAACTGTCTGTGTGTGTGCACGGGAAGCTGTCCAAGCCTGGGCTGACACCCAAGACGGGGGGGGGAGAGGGGGAGGCTGAAGTCCTTTGAGCCCTATGGGCGTTGTGTGCCTGCCCTTACTCCAAATGAGCGCTAATGTATGCGCTTCACAGAGCTCGAATCTTTTAGATTCTTAGGAGCCAAAATAAACTATCCTACTGATGAACTCACAGGAAGTGATGTCACATAACATTTGACTATGATAATGTCAGCAGAAGAGATATTAGTGAAATTATAGGAATGATGAGTACACAGTTAAAATCCAAATCATTAATACAGACATCTAAATTAACATTACACCGAATGTATAATCTGTGCAGCCGTCAAGGTGAAATATTGAAGATGTAGTGATATCAAAATGTAGGACAGTGGGTTTGCTGAACTCTATGAAGTGAATAGTGTCTCCCTCTTTAGTTGTAAGCGTCTACTCTGCACACAGTAGAAGTGCGAGCAAAGTCACATATGGAATACTAGGACCCTCCCCCGTCTCCCAGTGATAAGATTCAGCAAGGTGTGAGTGAGACTTCAGCACAGACCTCTAAATGTGTGAGTGTCACTCATGATGAGTGAGACTTGACTGGTCTGATGTGTGCCTGTCGGATCTGATGTCAGTGCCCAGGCATCAAATGCAACTTGCCTGACAGTGCTACGAAGCCCTCCTGCACCCGCACATTGATAGTGCGTGGTCGAGGAGTGACTTATGCTAGGAGAGAGGGTTACCACCTGGCTGGTATATTATAGGCGTGGCATGGGCAGTATTTTAATGATCCGGCCAGTACAAAAAGTAGGAAAATAACCTACCGCTGGTATTGTTTTCTTCAATAAGTGCAAAGTTAAAATATCAAATATAAGAAAAAATCACTTGTTCAATGTGTTCTAGAACTGCCTTAATGAATCATGACTGATAGTTAAAGTAAACAAAGACCGCAAAAGCCATGTTAGTAAATAATACAAACAATTTTACACAAAGTCTTATTGAAGAATAATATCCGGGTCTTTGCAACATGACCAAAGGTGGTAACTCTAATAAGAGCCTGTATGAAGGAGTCTGACATTAGTTAGTGATGGAATACCCTCTCATCCTCAGAGCCGGCACCGGTCACTCACTGCCATGACACTATCCACTGAGGGAGAAATCTGTGAGAGTCAGACCTGATTGTTCTGTCTTATGAAGTTATTGTGACTACAATCTTCTTAATATTTCTTTGTTTTATAAGTGAAACTTTGAAGGGAGTGAGGAGGTAAACAATGCAGAGAAATGCAAAACTTAATTTGGGGCAAACCGTTGAAATGCTGTTTGAGTATACCCAGCTCTAACAGATATAAAGAATTACCCACAGAAACAGGGAAATTAGAAAAACGCTGTCTAGTTTTATTCTAGCAGTGAGTTGCATACACATTTTCATCTATTTAATTAAATTCAGGCTGTCATTTCAAATTCAGTCCTAGAGACTGGAGGCGGCACTTCCATCAGTGGCCACCAGAGGGCGCTCCTCGCCTGCTGATGAAACCAATGAACTGCACATGGGGTGAAAGGGAGAAAGGTTTCCTCTTCCAGGTCAGCGGCGGCAGAGACAGCACCAGCAGCGTTGGCAACATCATTTCCTATCTCTACTCGTGTACTGCAGAGGAGGAAGGAGCCCTGTCTGGTGTGCAGCGACCTTCATCTTCAGGCCCCCTCAGACCCCAGACCTGTTTCCCCCTCAGACCCCAGATCTGCCCCCCCAGGGGGAGGAGAGCACAGGTCTCTGCTCAGGTAGGAGATTGTCAGCACCTTCTGCTGTGTTTGTAGAAATAGACTGAATAATCCTGGGGGGAATCTCTGCAGGAGCCGGGCTGAGCTGGACTCTTCTATCCGGGGGCCCCTGGGGCTGAGCTGGGCTCTTCTATCTGGGGCCCATGTGGCTGAGCTGGGCTCTTCTATCAAGGGGCCCTGGGGCTGAGCTGGGCTCTTCTATCCGGGGACCCCTGGGCTGAGCTGGGCTCTTCTATCCAGGGCCCTGGGGCTGAGCTGGGCTCTTCTATCTGGGGACCCTGGGGCTGAGCTGGGATCTTCTATCCGGGGGCCCCTGGGGCTGAGATGGGTTCTTCTATCCGGGGGCCCCTGGGGCTTAGCTGAACTCTTCTATCTGAAGCCCTAGGGCTGAGCTGGGCTCTTCTATCCAGGGGCCCCTGGGGCTGAGCTGGGCTCTTCTATCCGGGGGCCCCTGGGGCTGAGCTGGGCCCTTCTATCCGGGGTGCCCTGGGGCTGAGCTGGGCCCTTCTATCCAGCGGCCCCTGGGGCTGAGCTGGGCTGTTCTATTCGGGGGGCTGAGCTAGGCTCTTCTATCCGGGGCCCCTGGGGCTGAGCTGGGCTCTTCTATCCAGAGGCCCCTGGGGCTGAGCTGGGCTCTTCTATCCAGGGGCCCCTGGGGCTGAGCTGTGCTCTTCAATCCGTCAACCCTGGGGCTGAGCTGGGCTCTTCTATCCGGGGCCCCCTGGGGCTGAGCTGGGCTCTTCTATCCAGGAACCCCTGGGGCTGAGCGGGGCTCTTCTAACCAGGGGCCCCTGGGGCTGAGCTGGGCTCTTCAATCCGGGAACCCTGGGGCTGAGCTGGGCTCTTGCATCCGGGGGCCCTGGGGCTGAGCTTGGCTCTTCTTTCCATGGCCCCTAGGGCTGAGCTGGGCTCCTCTATCCAGGGGCCCCTGGGGCTGAGCTGTTCTCTTGTATCCAGGGCCCCTGGAGCTGAGCTGGGCTCCTCTATCCAGGGGCCCCTGGGGCTGAGCTGGGCTCTTCTATCCAGGGGCCCTTTGGGGCTGAGCTGGGCTCTCCTATCCGGGGAGCTGGGCTCTTCCCTCCGGGGGCCTCTGGGGCTGAGCTGGGCTCTTCTATCTGGGGACCACTGGGGCAGAGCTGGGCTCCTCTATCCAGGGGCCCCTGGGGCAGAGCTGGCACATCTGTCCAGGAGCCCGGGGGGGCTGAGCTTAAAACTTAATTTGGTGCAGTCGGAAAGTTGTTTGAATACACACAGTCCTACCAAATATAAACAATTACCCACAGAAACAGGAAAAATAGAAAACATTGTCCAGTTTAATTCTAGCAGGTTCTTACATTTGCATATAATTAATGAAATTCAGGCTATTTCCAATTCACTCTTAAAGAATGGAGGTGGCGGTTCCGTCAGCGGCCACCTGAGGGCGCTCCTCGCCTGCTGATGAAACCCACTGAGCTGCACATAGGATGAAAGGGAGAAGGGTTTTCCTCCTCCGGGTCAGCGGCGGCAGAGACAGCACCAGCAGCGGTCACATCACTTCCGGCCTCTCCTGGTGTTTGCAGCCTGCAGCAGAGGAGGAAGGAGCCCTGTCTGTCATTGCAGTTACATTCATCTGCAGACCCCCCTCAGACCCCAGATTTACCACCCCCAGACCCCAGACCTGCCGCCCCCTCTCCCCCCAGCCCTAGGAGGAGGAGAGAGCCTGGACACGTCTGCTCAGGCCTCTGCTCAGGTAGGAGATTGTCAGCACCTTCTGCTGTGTTTGTAGAAAGAGACTGAATATTCCTGTAGGGAATCTCTGCAAGAGCCGGGCTGAGCTGGGCTCTTCTATCCAGGGCCCCTGGGGCTGAGCTGGGCTCTTCTATCCGGGGGCCTTGGGGGCTGTGCTGGGCTCTTCTTTCCTGGGGCTGAGCTGGGCTCTTCTATCTGGGGCCCCGTTGGTCTGAGCTGGGCTCTTCTATCTAGGGGCCCCTGGGGCTAAGATGGGCTCTTCTATCCAGGGGCCCCTGGAGCTGAGCTGGGCTTCTCTATCCCGGGGGGCCCTGGGGCTGAGCTGGGCTCTTTTATCCCGGGCCCCTGGGGCTGAGCTGGGCTCCTCTATCCGGGGGCCCCTGGGGCTGAGCTTGGCCCTTCTATCCAGGGGCCCCTGGAGCTGAGCTGGGCTTCTCTATCCAGGGGCCCCTGGGGCTGAGCTGTGCTCTTCTCTCCGGGGCCCCTGGGGCTGAGCTGGGCTCCTCTATCCAGGGGCCCCTGGGGCTGAGTTGGGCTCCTCTATCCGGGGGCCCTAGGGGCTGAGCTGGGCTCTTCTATCCTGGGGCCTCTGGGGCTGAGCTGGGCTCTTCTTTCTGGGGGCCCCTGGGGGGCGGAGCTGGGCTCCTCTATCCAGGGGCCGCTGGGGCTGAGCTGGGCTCTTCAATCCAGGGGCCCTTTGGGTCTGAGCTGTGCTCTTGTGTCCGGGGGCCCTAGGGGCTGAGCTGGGCTCTTCTATCCGGGGGCCTCCAGGGCTGAGCTGTGCTCTTCTATCTGGGGGCCCCTGGGCCGGAGCTGGGCTCCTCTATCCAGGGGCCCTTGGGGCTGAGCTGGGTTTCTTCTATCCAGGACCCCTGGGGCTGAGCTGGGCTCTTTTATCGAGGACCCTTGGGGCTGAGCTGGGCTCTTCTATCTGGGGGCCCCTGGGGCGGAGCTGGGTTCCTCTATCCAGGGGCCCTGGGGCTGAGCTGGGCTCTTCAATCCGGGGTTCCTGGGGCTGAGCTGGGCTCTTCTATCCGGGGGCCCTGGGGCTGAGCTGGGCTCTTCTATCCAGGACCCTTGGGGCTGAGCTGGGCTCTTCTATCTGGGGGCCCCTGGGGCGGAGCTGGGTTCCTCTATCCAGGGGCCCTTGGGGCTGAGCTGGGCTATTTTATCCAGGGGCCCCTGGGGCTGAGCTGGGCTCTTCAATCCGGGATCCCTGGGGCTGAGCTGGGCTCTTCTATCCGGGGGCCCTGGGGCTGAGCTTGGCTCTTCTATCCGGGGTCCCTTGGGCTGAGCTGGGCTCTTCTATCCGTCGGCCTCTGGGGCTGAGCTGGGCTCCTCTATCCTGGGCCCCTGGGGCTGAGGTGGGCTCTGCTATCCGGGGGCCCCTTGGGGCCTGAGCTGGGCTTTTCTATCCTGGGGCTGAGCTGGGCTCTTCTATCCGGGGCCCCTTGGGCTGAGCAGGGCTCTTCTATCCAGGGGCCCCTGGGGCTGAGCTGGGCTCTTCTATCCAAGGGCCCCAGGGGGGGGCTGTGCTGGGCTATTCTATCCAGGGCCCCTGGGGCTGAAGTGGTCTATTCTCTCCGGGGGCCCCTGGGGAGGGCTGGACTCTTTTAATCGGTGCTGAGCTGGGCTCTTCTATCTAGGACCCTTGGGCTCTTCTAACCGGGGGCCCCTGGGGCTGAGCTATACTCTTCTATCCGGGGGCCCTTGGAGCTGAGCTGGGCTCTTCTATCTGGGGGCCCCTTGGGCTGAGTTGGGCTCTTCTATCAAGGCCCCTGGCGATGAGCTGGGCTCCTCTATCCTGGGGCCTCTGGGGCTGAGTTGGGTTCTTCTATCTGAGGGCCCCTGGGGCGGAGCTGGGCTCCTCTATCGAGGGGCCCTTGGGGCTGAGCTGGGCTCTTCTATCCGGGGGCCCTTTGGGGCTGAGCTGGGCTCTTGTGTCCGGGGGCCCTAGGGGCTGAGCTGGGCTCTTCAATCCGGGGTCCCTGGGGTTGAGCTGGGCTCTTCTATCTGGGGGCCCTGGGGTTGAGCTGGGCTCTTCTATCGGGGGGCCCCTGGGGCTAAGCTGGGCTCTTCTATCCGAGGCCCCTGGGACTGAGCTGGGTTTGTCTATCTGGGGGCCCTGGGGGGCTTTCCATTGGGCCCTGGGGGTGTTTGTGGGTATCATGTGTGTTAAAGAGGGGATCTGTGCACTGCATCTTACTGCACTGTGAGGAATCTGTGCACTGTTGGGCATCTTGCTGCACTGTGTGTAATCTCTGCACTGTGGTACATCTTGCTGCACTGTGAGGGACCTGTGCACTGTGGTGTATCTTGCTGCTCTGTGAGGGATCTGTGCACTGTGGTGCATCTTGCTGCACTGTGAGGAATCTTTGCACTGTGGTGCATCTTGCTGCACTGTGAGGGATCTGTGCACTGTGGTGCATCTTGCTGCACTGTGAGGGATCTGTGCACTGTTGTGCATCTTGCTGCTCTGTGAGGGATCTGTGCACTGTGGTGCATCTTGCTGCTCTGTGAGGGATCTGTGCACTGTGGTGCATCTTGCTGCACTGTGAGGTATCTGTGCACTGTGGTGCATCTTGCTGCATTGTGAGGGATCTGTGCACTGTTGTGTATCTTGCGGCTCTGTGAGGATCTGTGCACTGTGGTGCATCTTGCTGCATTGTGAGGGATCTGTGCACTGTGGTGCATCTTGCTGCATTGTGAGGGATCTGTGCACTGTGGTGCATCTTGCTGCATTGTGAGGGATCTGTGCACTGTGGTGCATCTTGCTGCACTGTGAGGGATCTATGCACTGTGGTGCATCTCGCTGCACTGTGAGGGATATGTGGACTGCGGTGCATCTTGCTGCTCTGTGAGGGATCTGTGCACTGTTGTGTATCTTACTGCACTGTGAGGGATCTGTGCACTGTTGTGCATCTTGCTGCACTCTGAGGGATCTGTGCACTGTGGTGCATCTTGCTGCACTGTGAAGAATCTGTGCACTGTTGTGCATCTTGCTGCACTCTGAGGGATCTGTGCACTATGGTGCATCTTGCTGCACTGTGAGGAATCTGTGCACTGTGGTGTATCTTACTTCATTGTGAGGAATCTGTGGACTGTTCACCCACTGTCATGACACCATCCACTGAGGGAGAAATCTGTGACAGTCAAATCTGATTGGTCTGTCTTATGAAGTTATTGAGACTGTAATCTACTTGTTTGTTTATTTTATAAGTGAACCTTTGAAGGGAGTGAGCGGGTAAACAAAGGAGACAAATATAAAACTTAATTTGGTGCAGAGTCGGAAAGTTGTTTGAATACACACAGTCCTACCAAATATAAAAAATTACCCACAGAAACAGGAAAAATAGAAAACATTGTCCAGTTTAATTCTAGCAGTTTCTTACATTTGCATATAATTAATGTAATTCAGGCTATTTCCAATTCACTCTTAAAGACTGGAGGCGGCGGTTCCGTCAACGGCCACCTGAGGGCACTCCTCGCCTGCTGATGAAACCCACTGAGCTGCACTTTGGCTGAAAGGGAGAAGGGTTTCCTCTTCCGGGTCAGCGGCGGCAGAGACAGCACCAGCAGCTGCGGTGACATCACTTCCGGCCTCTCCTGGTGTTTGCAGCCTGCAGCAGAGGAGGAAGGAACCATTGTCTGTCTGTGCAGTTACCTTCATCTGCAGACCCCCCTCAGACCACACACCTGCCCCCCCTCCCCCAGCCCTAGGAGGAGGAGAGAGCCTGGACATGTCTGCACCGGTCTCTGCTCAGGTAGGAGATTGTCAGCACCTTCTGCTGTGTTTGTAGAAAGAGACTGAATAATCCTGGAGGGAATCTCTGCAGGGGCCGGGCTGAGATGGGGTCTTCTATCCAGGGGCCCCTGTGGCTGAGCTGGGCTCTTTTATCCGGTGGTCCTGTGGCTGAGCAGGGCTCTTCTATCTGGGGCTCCTGGGGGCTGAGCTGGGCTCTTCTATCCGAGGGCACTTGGGGCTGAGCTGGACTCTTCTATGCGGGGCTCCTGGGGCTGAGCTGGGCTCTTCTATCCGGGGCCCTGGGGCTGAGCTGGACTCTTCTATCCGGGGGGCCCTGGGGCTGAGCTGGACTCTTCTATTCGGGGGGCCCTGGGGCTGAGCTGGGCTCTTCTATCTGGGGGGCTCTTGGGGCTGAGCTGGGCTCTTCTGTCTGGGGGCCCTGGCGCTGAGCTGGGCTCTTCTATCCGGGGGCCTTGGGAGCTGTACTGGGCTCTTCTATCCGGGGGCCCCTTGGGCTGAGCTGGGCTCTTCTATCCGGGGCCCCTTGGGCTGAGCTGGGCGCTTCTATGCGTCGGCCCCTGGGGTTGAGCTGGGCTCTTCTATCCGGGGCCCCTGGGGCTGAGCTGGGCTCTTCTATCCGGGGCCCATTGGGACCTAAGCTGGGCTCTTCTATCCTGGGGCTGAGCTGGGCTCTTCTATCCGGGGCCCCTTAGGCTGTGCTTGGCTCTTCTATCCAGGGGCCCCTGGGGCTGAGCTGGGTTCTTCTATCCACGGGCCCCAGGGGGGGGCTCTGCTGGGCTCTTCTATCCAGGGCCCCTGGGGCTGAGCTGGTCTATTCTCTCCGGGGGCCCCTGGGGATGGCTGGACTCTTCTATCCGGTGCTGAGCTGGGCTCTTCTATCCGGGGGCCTCTGGGGCTGAGCTATACTCTTCTATCCGGGGGCCCTTGGAGCTGATCTGGACTCTTCTATCCGGGGGCTCCTGGGGCTGAGCTGGGCTCTTCTATCTGGGGGCCCCTGGGTCTGAGCTGGGCTCTTCTATCGAGGGCCCCTGGGGCTGAGCTGGGCTCTTCTATCCGGGGGCCCTAGGGGCTGAGCTGGGCTTTTCTATCCGGGTGGCTCTGGGGGGGCTGGGCTCTTCTATCCGGGGCCCCTGGGGCTGATTTAAGCTCTTCTATCCGGGGTGCCCTGGGACTGAGCTGGGCTCTTCTATCCAAGGCCCCTGGGGATGAGCTGGGCTACTCTATCCTGGTGCCCCTGGAGCTAAGCTGGGCTCTTCTATCCAAGGCCCCTGGGGATGAGCTGGGCTCCTCTATCCTGGGGCCTCTGGGGCTGAGCTGGGTTCTTCTATCTGGGGGCCCCAGGGGCGGAGTTGGGCTCCTCTATCCAGGGGCCCCTTGGGCTGAGCTGGGCTCTTATATCCGGGGGCCCTTTGGGGCTGAGCTGAGCTCTTGTGTCCGGGGGCCCTAGGGACTGAGCTGGGCTCTTCTATCCGGCGGCCTCTGGGGATGAGCTGGGCTCTTCTATCTGGGGGCCTCTGGGGCGGAGCTGGGCTCCTCTATCCAGGGGCCCTTGGGGCTGAGCTGGGGTCTTCTATCCAGGACCCCTGGGGCTGTGCTGGGCTCTTCTATCCAGGACCCCTGGGGCTGAGCTGGGCTCTTCTATCTGGGGCCCCTGGGGCTGAGCTGGGCTCTTCTATCCGGGGGCCTCTGGGGCTGAGCTGGGCTCTTCAATCCGGGGTCCCTGGGGCTGAGCTGGGCTCTACTATCTGGGGGCCCTGGGGTTGAGCTGGGCTCTTCTATCCGGGGCCCCTGGGTCTGAGCTTGGCTCTTCTGTCTGTGGCCCCTGGGGCTGAGCTGGGCTCTTCTATCCGGGGCCCCTGGGGCTGAGCTGGGCTCGTCTATCCGGGGCCCAGGGGGGCTTTCCTTCGGGCCCTGGGGGTGTTTGTGGGCATCATGTGTGTTAAAGAGGGGATCTGTGCACTGCATCTTACTGCACTGTGAGGAATCTGTGCACTGTTGTGCATCTTGCTGCACTGTGTGGAATCTGTGCACTGTGGTGCATCTTGCTGCACTGTGAGGGATCTGTGCTCTGTGGTGCATCTTGCTGCTCTGTGAGGGATCTATGCACTGTGGTGCATCTTGCTGCACTGTGAGGAATCTGTGCACTGTGGTGCATCTTGCTGCACTGTGAGGGATCTGTGCACTGTGGTGCATCTTGCTGCACTGTGAGGGATCTGTGCACTGTTGTGCATATTGCTGCTCTGTGAGGGATCTGTGCACTGTGGTGCATCTTGCTGCATTGTGAGGGATCTGTGCACTGTCGTGCATCTTGCTGCATTGTGAGGGATCTGTGCATTGTGGTGCATCTTGCTGCTCTGTGAGGATCTGTGCACTGTGGTGCATCTTGCTGCATTGTGAGGGATCTGTACACTGTGGTGCATCTTGCTGCATTGTGAGGGATCTGTGCACTGTGGTGCATCTTGCTGCATTGTGAGAGATCTGTGCACTGTGGTGCATCTTGCTGCTCTGTGAGGGATCTGTGCACTGTGGTGCATCTCGCTGCTCTGTTAGGGATCTGTGCACTGTGGTGCATCTTGCTGCACTGTGAGGGATCTGTGCACTGTGGTGCATCTTGCTGCACTGTGAGGGATCTGTGCACTGTGGTGCATCTTGCTGCACTGTGAGGGATCTGTGCACTGTTGTGCATCTTGCTGCACTGTGAGGGATCTGTGCACTGTGGTGCATCTTACTGCACTGTGAGGGATCTGTGCACTGTGGTGCATCTTGCTGCACTGTGAGGAATATGTGCACTGTGGTGCATCTTGCTGCATTGTGAGGGATCTGTGCACTGTGGTGCATCTTGCTGCTATTTGAGGGATCTGTGCACTGTGGTGCATCTTGCTGCACTGTGAGGGATCTGTGCACTGTGGTGCATCTTGCTGCTCTTTGAGGGATCTGTGCACTGTGGTGCATCTTGCTGCTCTTTGAGGGATCTGTGCACTGTGGTGCATCTTGCTGCACTGTGAGGGATCTGTGCACTGTGGTGCATCTTGATGCTCTGTGAGGGATCTGTGCACTGTGGTGCATCTTGCTGCACTGTGAGGGATCTGTGCACTGTGGTGCATCTTGCTGCTCTGTTATGGATCTGTGCACTGTGGTGCATCTTGCTGCTCTGTGAGGGATCTGTGCACTGTGGTGCATCTTGCTGCTATGTGAGGTATCTGTGCACTGTGGTGCATCTTGCTGCACTGTGAGGGATCTGTGCACTGTGCTGCATCTTGCTGCACTGTGTGGGATCTGTGCACTGTGGCGCATCTTGCTGCACTGTGAGGGATCTGTGCACTGTGGTGCATCTTGCAGCACTGTGAGGGATCTGTGCACTGTGGTGAATCTTGCTGCACTGTGAGGGATGTGTGCACTGTGGTGCGTCTTGCTGCACTGTGAGGGATCTGTGCACTGTGGTGCATCTTGCTGCACTGTGAGGGATATGTGTACTGTGGTGCATCTTGCTGCACTGTGGGGAATCTGTGGACTGTGGTGCATTTTGCTGCTCTGTGAGGGATCTGTGCACTGTTGTGTATCTTACTGCACTGTGAGGGATCTGTGCACTGTTGTGCATCGTGCTGCACTCTGAGGGATCTGTGCACTGTGGTGCATCTTGCTGCACTGTGAGGAATCTGTGCACTGTGGTGCATCTTGCTGCACTGCGAGGGATCTGTGCTCTGTGGTGCATCTTGCTGCACTGTGAGGGATCTGTGCACTGTGGTGCATCTTGCTGCACTGTGAGGAATCTGTGCACTGTGGTGCATCTTACTTCATTGTGAGGAACCTGTGGACTGTTCACTCATTGTCATGTACCATCCACTGAGGGAGAAATCTGTGACAGTCAAATCTGATTGTTCTGTCTTATGAAGTTATTGAGACTGTAATCTACTTGTTTGTTTATTTTATAAGTGAACCTTT
Organism: Lissotriton helveticus; assembly: GCF_964261635.1. NCBI lineage: Eukaryota > Metazoa > Chordata > Amphibia > Caudata > Salamandridae > Lissotriton > Lissotriton helveticus. The sequence continues at coordinate 1,355,107 of NW_027611725.1, read as the reverse complement.
GAAGGGAGTGAGCGGGTAAACAAAGGAGACAAATGTAAAACTTAATTTGGTGCGGAGTCGGAAAGTTGTTTGAATACACACAGTCCTACCAAATATAAAAAATTACCCTCAGAAACAGGAAAAATAGAAAACATTGTCCAGTTTAATTCTAGCAGTTTCTTACATATAATTAATGAAATTCAGGCTATTTCCAATTCACTCCTAAAGACTGGAGGCGGCGGTTCCGTCAGCGGCCAACAGAGGGCGGTCCTCGCCTGCTGATGAAACCCACTGAGCTGCTCATTGGATGAAAGGGAGAAGGGTTTCCTCTTCCGGGTCAGCGGAGGCAGAGACAGCACCAGCAGCTGCGGTGACATCACTTCCGGCCGCTCCTGGTGTTTGCAGCCTGCAGCAGTGGAGGAAGGAACCATTGTCTCTCTGTGCAGTTACATCCATCTGCAGACCCCCCTCAGACCCCAGATCTGCACCTCCCACCCCCAGACCGCAGGGGGAGGAGAGAGCCTGGACATGTCTACACAAGTCACTGCTCAGGTAGGAGATTGTCAGCACCTTCTGCTGTGTTTGTAGAAATAGACTGAATAATCCTGGAGGGAATCTCTGCAGGAGCTGGGCTGAGCTGGGCTCTTCTATCTGGGGCCCCTGGGGCTGAGCTGGGTCCTTCTAGGGGAGCCCCTGTGGCTGAGCGGCGCTCTTCTATCCGGGGCCCCTGGGGCTGAGCTGGGCTCTTCTATACGGGGCCCCTGGGGTTGAGCTGGGCTCTTCTATCCAGGGGCCCCTGGGGCTGTGCTGGGCTCTTCTATCCGGGGGCCTCTGGGGTTGATCGGGGCTCTTTTATCTGGGGACCCCTGGGCTGACCTGGGGCCTTCTATCCGGGGGCCTCTGGGGCTGAGCTGGGCTCTTCTATCCAGGGGCCCCTGGGGCTGAGCTTTGCTCTTCCATCTGGGGCCCCTGGGGCTGAGCTGGGCTCTTCTATCCAGGGGCCCCTGGGGCTGAGATGGGCTCTTCCATCCCGGGGCTCCTGGGGGGCTGAGCTGGGCTCTTCTATCTGGGGGCCTCTGCGGCTGAGCTGGGCTCTTCTATCCAGAGGCCCCTGGGGCTGAGCTGGGCTCTTCTATCCGGGGGCTCCTGGTGCTGAGCTGGGCTCTTCTATCCGGGTGCCCCTGGGGTTGAGCTGGGCTCTTCTATCAGGGGATCCCTGGGGCTGAGCTGGCTCTTCTATTTGGGGCCCCTGGGGATGAGCTGGGCTCTTCTATCCGGGGCCACAGAACTGAGCTGGGCTCTTCTATACGGGGGACCCTGGGGCTGAGATGGGCTCTTCTATCCGGGGGCCACTGTGGCTGAGCTGGGCTCTTCTATCCGGGGCCCCATGGGTTGAGCTGGGCTCTTCTATACGGGGCCCCTGGGGTTGAGCTGGGCTCTTCTATCCAGGGGCCCCTGGGGCTGAGCTGGGCTCTTCTATCCGGGGGCCTCTGGGGTTGATCGGGGCTCTTTTATCTGGGGCCCCTTGGGCTGAGCTGGGCTCTTTTATCCGTGGGCCCCTGGGGCTGAGCTGGGCTCATTTATCCGGGCCCCTGGGGCTGAGCTGGGCTCTTCTATCCGGGGGCCCTGAGGCTGAGCTGGGCTCTTCTATCCGGGGCCCCTAGGACTGAGCTGGGCTCTTCTATCTGGGGCCGCAGGGGCTGAGCTGGGCTCTTCTATCCGGGGCCCTCTGGGGCTGAGCTGGGCTCTTCTATCCAGGGGCCCTGGGGCTGAGCTGGGCTCTTCTTTCCGGGGCACTGGGGCTGAGCTGGGATCTTCTATCCGGGGGCCCCTGGGGCTGAGCTGGGCTCTTCTATCCAGGGGCCCCTGGTGCTGAGCTGGGCTCTTCAATCCGGGTGCCCCTGGGGCTAAGCTGGGCTCTTCTATCAGGGGGTCCCTGGAGCTAAGCTGGCTCTTCCATCCGGGGCACTGGGGCTGAACTGGACTCTTGGGGCTGAGCTGGGCTCTTATATCTGGGGGCCCCTGGGGCTGAGCTGGGCTCTTCTATCCAGGGCCCCTGGGGCTGAACTGGGCTTTTCTATCCGGGGCCCTTGGGCTGAGCTGGGCTCTTCTATCCGGGGGCCTTTGGGGCTGAGCTGGGCTCTTCTATCCGGGGCCCTGGGGCTGAGCTGGGCGCTTCTATCCGGGGCCCCCGTGACTGAGCTGGGCTCTTCCATCCGTGGCCCTGGGGCTGAGCTGGGCGCTTCTATTTGGGGCCCCTGGGACTGAGCTGGGCTCTCCCATCCGTGGCCCTGGGGCTGAGCTTTGCTCTTCTATCCGGGGCCCCTGGGGTTGAGCTGGGTTCTTCTATCCGGGGGCCTCTGGGGCTGAGCTGGGCTCTTCTATCAGGGGCCCCTTGGGCTCAGCTGGGCTCATCTATCCGGGGGCCCCTGGGGCTGAGCTGTGTTCTTCTATCTGGGGCCCCTGGGGGTTGAGCTGGGCTCTTCTATCCGGGGGCTCCTGGGCTGAGCTTGGGCCTTCTATCCGGGGGCCCCTGGGGCTGAGCTAGGCTCTTCTATCCGGGGGCCCCAGGGGCTGAGCTTGGCTCTTCTATCGGGGGCCACTCGGGCTGAGCTGGGCTCTTCTATCCAGGGATCCTGGTGCAGAGCTTGGCTCTTCTATCTGGGGCTCCTGGGGCTGAGTTGGGCTCTTCCGTCCGGGGCCCTGGGGTTGAGTAGGGCTCTTCTATCCGGGGTCCCAGGGGCTGAGCTGGGCTCTTCTATCTGGGGGCCCTGGGGCTGAGCTGGGCTCTTCTTTAAGGGGCCCTGGGGCTGAGCTGGGATTTTCTATCCGGGGCCCCCTGGGGCTGAGCTGGGCTCTTCTATCCAGGGCCCCTGGGGCTGAACTGGGCTTTTCTATCCGGGGCCCCTGGGGCTGAGCTGGGCTCTTCTATCCGGGGGCCTCTGGGGCTGAGCTGGGCTCTTCTATCCGAGGCCCTGGGGCTGAGCTGGGCGCTTCTATCCAGGGCCCCTGGGACTGAGCTGGACTCTTCTATCCGTAGCCCTGGGGCTGAGCTGGGCTCTTCTATCTGGGGGCCCTGGGGCTGAGCTGGGCTCTTCTATCCAGGGGCCTCGGGGCTGTGCTGGGCTCTTCTATCCGGGGGGCCCGAGGCTGAGCTGGGCTCTTCTATCCTGGGGCCCCTGGGGCTGAGCTGGGCTCATCTATCCGGGGGCCCTGGGGCTGAGCTGGGCTCTTCTATCTGGGGGTCCTGGGGCTGAGCAGGGCTCCTCTATCCAGGGCCCCTGGGGCTGAGCTGGGCTCTTCTATCCGGGGGCCCTGGGCCTGAGCTGGGCTCTTCTATCCGGGGGCCCTGGGGGTAGTGCTGGGCTCTCATATCCGGGGGCCCTGAGGCTGAGCTGGGTGCTTCTATCCGGGGCCCCTTGGGCTGAGCTGGGCTCTTCTATGCGGGGGCCTCTGGGGCTGAGCTGGGCTCTTCTATCCGAGGCCCTGGGGCTGAGCTGGGCGCTTCTATCCAGGGCCCTTGGGACTGAGCTGGGCTCTTCCATCCGTAGCCCTGGGGATGAGCTGGGCTCTTCTATCCGGGGCCCCTGGGGCTGAGGTGGGCTCTTCTATCTGGGGGCCCTGGGGCTGAGCTGGGCTCTTCTATCCGGGGCCCCTTGGGCTGAGCTGGGCTCTTCTATCCGGCGGCCCCTGGGGCTGAGCTGGGCTCTTCTATCCAGGGCCCCAGGGGCTGAGCTGGGCTCTTCTATCCGGGGGCCCCTTGGGGGCTGAGCTGGGCTCTTCTATCCTCGGGCTGAGCAGGGCTCTTCTATCCGGGGGCACTGGGGCTGAGCTGGGCTCTTATGTCTGGGGGCCCCTGGGGCTGTGCTGGGCTCTTCTATCCAGGGCCCCTGGGGCTGAACTGGGCTTTTCTATCCGGGGCCCCTGGGGCTGAGCTGGGCTCTTCTATGCGGGGGCCTCTGGGGCTGAGCTGGGCTCTTCTATCCGAGGCCCTGGGGCTGAGCTGGGCGCTTCTATCCAGGGCCCTTGGGTCTGAGCTGGGCTCTTCCATCCGTAGCCCTGGGGCTGAGCTTTGCTCTTCTATCCGGGGCCCCTGGGGTTGAGCTGGGTTCTTCTATCCGGGGGCCTCTGGGGCTGAGCTGGGCTCTTCTATCAGGGGCCCCTTGGGCTCAGCTGGGCTCATCTATCCGGGGGCCCCTGGGGCTGAGCTGTGTTCTTCTATCTGGGGCCCCTGGGGGTTGAGCTGGGCTCTTCTATCCGGGGGCTCCTGGGCTGAGCTTGGGCCTTCTATCCGGGGGCCCCTGGGGCTGAGCTAGGCTCTTCTATCCGGGGGCCCCAGGGGCTGAGCTTGGCTCTTCTATCGGGGGCCCCTCGGGCTGAGCTGGGCTCTTCTATCCAGGGATCCTGGTGCAGAGCTTGGCTCTTCTATCTGGGGCTCCTGGGGCTGAGTTGGGCTCTTCCGTCCGGGGCCCTGGGGCTGAGTAGGGCTCTTCTATCCGGGGTCCCAGGGGCTGAGCTGGGCTCTTCTATCTGGGGGCCCTGGGGCTGAGCTGGGCTCTTCTTTAAGGGGCCCTGGGGCTGAGCTGGGATTTTCTATCCGGGGCCCCCTGGGGCTGAGCTGGGCTCTTCTATCCAGGGCCCCTGGGGCTGAACTGGGCTTTTCTATCCGGGGCCCCTGGGGCTGAGCTGGGCTCTTCTATCCGGGGGCCTCTGGGGCTGAGCTGGGCTCTTCTATCCGAGGCCCTGGGGCTGAGCTGGGCGCTTCTATCCAGGGCCCCTGGGACTGAGCTGGGCTCTTCTATCCGTAGCCCTGGGGCTGAGCTGGGCTCTTCTATCTGGGGGCCCTGGGGCTGAGCTGGGCTCTTCTATCCAGGGGCCTCGGGGCTGTGCTGGGCTCTTCTATCCGGGGGGCCCGAGGCTGAGCTGGGCTCTTCTATCCTGGGGCCCCTGGGGCTGAGCTGGGCTCATCTATCCGGGGGCCCTGGGGCTGAGCTGGGCTCTTCTATCTGGGGGTCCTGGGGCTGAGCAGGGCTCCTCTATCCAGGGCCCCTGGGGCTGAGCTGGGCTCTTCTATCCGGGGGCCCTGGGCCTGAGCTGGGCTCTTCTATCCGGGGGCCCTGGGGGTAGTGCTGGGCTCTCATATCCGGGGGCCCTGAGGCTGAGCTGGGTGCTTCTATCCGGGGCCCCTCGGGCTGAGCTGGGCTCTTCTATCCGGCGGCCCCTGGGGCTGAGCTGGGCTCTTCTATCCAGGGCCCCAGGGGCTGAGCTGGGCTCTTCTATCCGGGGGCCCCTTGGGGGCTGAGCTGGGCTCTTCTATCCTCGGGCTGAGCAGGGCTCTTCAATCCGGGGGCACTGGGGCTGAGCTGGGCTCTTATGTCTGGGGGCCCCTGGGGCTGTGCTGGGCTCTTCTATCCAGGGCCCCTGGGGCTGAACTGGGCTTTTCTATCCGGGGCCCCTGGGGCTGAGCTGGGCTCTTCTATGCGGGGGCCTCTGGGGCTGAGCTGGGCTCTTCTATCCGAGGCCCTGGGGCTGAGCTGGGCGCTTCTATCCAGGGCCCTTGGGACTGAGCTGGGCTCTTCCATCCGTAGCCCTGGGGATGAGCTGGGCTCTTCTAACCGGCGCCCCTGGGGCTGAGGTGGGGTCTTCTATCTGGGGGCCCTGGGGCTGAGCTGGGCTCTTCTATCCGGGGGTTCCAGGGGGGGCTGTGCTGGGCTCTTCTTTCCAGGACCCTTGGGCTCTTCTAACCGGGGGCCCCTGGGGCTGAGCTATACTCTTCTATCTGGTGGCCCTTGGGGCTGAGCTGGGCTCTTCTATCTGGGGGCCCCTGGGGCTGAGCTATACTCTTCTATCCGGTGGCCCTTGGGGCTGAGCTGGGCTCTTCTATTCGGGGGCCCCTGGGGCAGAGCTGGGCCCTTCTATCTGTGGGCCTCTGGGGCTGAGCTGGGCCTTTCGATCTAGGGGGCCCTGGTGCTGATCTGGGCTCTTCTATCAGGGGCCCCTGGGGCTTAGCTGGGCACCTCTATCCAGGGGCCCCTGGGGATGAGCTAGGCTCTTCTAACCGGGGCCCTTGGGATGAGCTGGGTTCTTCTATCCGGGGGCCCCTGGGGCTGAGCCGGGCTCTTCTATCCGGTGGCCCCTGGGACTGAGCTGGGCTCGTCTATCAGGGGGCACTGGGGGGATTTCCTTTGTGCCCTGGGGGTGTTTGTGGGCATCATGTATGTTAAAGAGGGGATCTGTGCGCTGCATCTTAATGCACTGTTAGGAATATGTGCACTGCGGTGCATCTTGTTGCACTGTGAGGGATCTGTGCACTGTGGTGCATCTTGCTGCTCTGTGAGGGATCTGTGCACTGTGGTGCATCTTGCTGCACTGTGAGGGATCTGTGCACTGTGGTGCATCTTGCTGCACTGTGAGGGATCTGTGCACTGTGGTGCATCTTGCTGCACTGTGAGGGATCTGTGCACTGTTGTGTATCTTGCTGCACTGTGAGGGATCTGTGCACTGTGGTGCATCTTACTGCACTGTAAGGGATCTGTGCACTGTGGTGCATCTTACTGCACTGTGAGGGATCTGTGCACTGTGGTGCATCTTGCTGCACTGTGAGGGATCTGTGCAGTGTGGTGCATTCTTACTGCACTGTGAGGAATCTGTGCACTGTTCACTCATTGTCATGACACCATCCACTGTGGGAGAAATCAGTGACAGTCAAATCTGATTGTTCTGTCTTATGAAGTTATTGAGACTGTAATCTACTTGTTTGTTTATTTTATAAGTGAACCTTTGAAGGGAGTGAGCGGGTAAACAAAGGAGACAAATATAAAACTTAATTTGGTGCAGAGTCGGAAAGTTGTTTGAATACACACAGTCCTACCAAATATAAAAAATTACCCACAGAAACAGGAAAAATAGAAAACATTGTCCAGTTTAATTCTAGCAGTTTCTTACATATAATGAATTAAATTCAGGCTATTTCCAATTCACTCCTAAAGACTGGAGGCGGCGGTTCCGTCAGCGGCCACCAGAGGGCGCTCCTCGCCTGCTGATGAAACCCACTGAGCTGCACATTGGATGAAAGGGATAAGGGTTTCCTCTTCCTGGTCAGCGGCGGCAGAGACAGCACCAGCAGCTGCGGTGACATCACTGCCGGCCTCTCCTGGTGTTTGCAGCCTGCAGCAGAGGAGGAAGGAACCATTGTCTGTCTGTGCAGTTACATCCATCTGCAGACCCCCCTCAGACCCCAGATCTGCCCCTCCCACCCCCAGACCCCGGGGGGAGGAGAGAGCCTGGACATGTCTACACAGGTCTCTGCTCAGGTAGGAGATTGTCAGCACCTTCTGCTGTGTTTGTAGAAATAGACTGAATAATCCTGGAGGGAATCTCTGCAAGAGCCATGCTGAGCTGGGCCCTTCTAGGGGAGCCCCTGTGGCTGAGCTGGGCTCTTCTATCCGGGGCCCCTGGGCTGAGCTGGGCTCTTTTATCCTTGGCCCCTGGGGCTGAGCTGGGCTCTTCTATCTGGGGGCCCCTGGGGCTGAGCTGGGCTCTTCTATCCGGGGGCCCTGGGGCTGAGCTGGGCTCTTCTATCTGGGGGTCCTGGGGCTGAGCAGGGCTCTTCTATCCAGGGCCCCTGGGGCTGAGCTGGGCTCTTCTATCCGGTGGCCCCCGGGGCTGAGCTGGGATATCCTATCCGGGGGTCCTGGGGCTGAGCTGGGCTCTTCTATCCGGGGGCCTCTGGGGCTGAGCTGGGCTCTTCTATCCGGGGGCCCTGGGGCTGAGCTGGGCTCTTCTATCTGGGGGTCCTGGGGCTGAGCAGGGCTCTTCTATCCGGGGCCCCTGGGGCTGAGCTGGGCTCTTCTATCCGGTGGCCCCCGGGGCTGAGCTGGGATATCCTATCCGGGGGCCCTGGGGCTGAGCTGGGCTCTTCTATCCGGGGGCCTCTGGGGCTGAGCTGGGCTCTTCTCTCCGGTGGCCCTGGGGCTGAGCTGGGCTCTTCTATCTGGGGGTCCTGAGGCTGAGCAGGGCTCTTCTATCCGGTGGCCCCCGGGGCTGAGCTGGGATATCCTATCCGGGGGCCCTGGGGCTGAGCTTGGCTCTTCTATCTGGGGCCCCTAGGACTGAGCTGGTCTATTCTATTCGGTGGCTCCTGGGGCTGAGCTGGGCTCTTCTATCAAGGGCCCCTGGGCTCTTCTATCCGGGGCCCCTTTGGCTGAGCTATACTCTTCTATCCGGGCCCCTGGGGCTGAGCTGGGCTCTTCTATCCAGGGGCCCTAGGGGCTGAGCTGGGCTCTTCTATCCACGGGCCTCTGGGGGGCTGAGCTCTTCTATCTGGGGCCCCTGGGGCTGTGCTATACTCTTCTATCCGGGGGCACTTGGGGCCGAGCTGGGCTCTTCTATCCATGGGCCCTGGTGCTGAGCTGGGCTCTTCTATCTGGGGGCCTCTCGGGCTGAGCTGGGCTCTTCTATCCGGGGGCCCCTGGGGCTGAGCTTGTCTATTCTATCCGGGGGCCCCTGGTGAGAGCTGCGCTCTTCTATCCGGGGCCCCTTGTGCTGAGCTAGTCTATTCTATCTGGGGGCCCTGGAGCTGAGCTGGGCCCTTCTATCCGGGGGCCTCAGGGGCTGAGCAGGGCTTTTCTATCTGGGGCCCCTGGGGCTGAGCGGGGCTCTTTTATCTGGGGGCCATTGGAGCTGAGCTGGGCTCTTCTATCTGCGGGCCATTGGGGATGAGCTGGGCTCTTATATCTGGGAGCCCTGGTGCTGAGCTGGGCTCTTCTATCCGGGGGCCTCTGGTGCCGAGCTGGGCTCTTCTATCCGGGGGCCTCTGGTGCTGAGCTGGGCTCTTCTATCCGGGGGGCCCTGGGGCTGAGCTGGGCTCTTCTTTCTGGGGCCCCTGGGGCTGAGCTGGGCTTTTCTATTGGGGCCCTGGGGCTGAGCTGGGCTCTTCTATCCGGGGGCCCTTGGGACTGAACTGGGCTCTTCTATCCTGTGGCCCCTGGGGCTGAGCTGGGTTTTTCAATCTGGGGCCCCTGGGGCTGAGCGGGGCTCTTTTATCCAGGGCCCCTGGGGCTGAGCTGGGGTTTTCAATCCGGGGGCCCTGGGCCTGAGCTGGGCATTTCTATCGGGGCCCTGGGGCTGAGCTGGGCTCTTCTATCCGCGGGCCTCTGGGGGGCTGAGCTCTTCTATCTGGGCCCCCTGGGGCTGAGCTGGGGTTTTCAATCCGGGGGCCCTGGGCTGAGCTGGGCTCTTCTATCTGGGGACCCTGAGGCTGAGCTGGGCTCTTCTATCCGGGGGCCCCTGGGGCTAAGCTGGGCTCTTCTATCAGGGGGTCCTGTGGCTGAGCTGAGGTCTTCTATCTGGGGGCCCCTGGGGCAGAGCTGGACTCTTCTATCTGGGGGCCCCTGGGGATGAGCTGGGCTCTCTTATCCGGGGGCCCCTGGGGCTGAGATGGGCTCTTCTGTCCGGAGCCCCTGGGGCTGAGCTGGGCTCTTCTATCCGGGGCCCCTGGGGTTGAGCTGGGCTCTTCTATACGGGGCCCCTGGGGTTGAGCTGGGCTCTTCTATCCAGGGGCCCCTGGGGCTGAGCTGGGCTCGTCTATCCGGGGGCCTCTGGGGTTGATCGGGGCTCTTTTATCTGGGGCCCCTTGGGCTGAGCTGGGCTCTTCTATCTGTGGGCCCCTGGGGCTGAGCTGGGCTCATTTATCCGGGGCCCCTGGGGCCGAGCTGGGCTCTTCTATCCGGGGGCCCTGAGGCTGAGCTGGGCTCTTCTATCCGGGGCCCCTAGGACTGAGCTGGGTTCTTCTATCTGGGGCCGCAGGGGCTTAGCTGGGCCCTTCTATCTGGGGCCCCGGGGGCTGAGCTGGGCTCTTCTATCCGGGGGCCTCGGGGGCTGAGCTGGGCTCTTCTATCCAGGGGCCCTGGGGGGCTTTCATTCCTGCCCTGGTGGTGTTTGTGGGCATAATTTTTTGTTGAAGAGGGGATCTGTGCACTGCATCATACTGAACTGTGAGGAATCTGTGCACGCTGCACTGCATCTGACGGCACAATGAGTAATCTCTACACAACCTCCCTCTGCACAATGGAAATCACTGCATGCTGCACTGCATTTTACTGCATGAGGAATACGTGCTACTGCACTGCATTTTTACAACACTGTGAAGAATCTTTGCACTCTACACTGCATCTTACTGTAATGTGAGAAATCTGTCCACGCAGCCCTGCATCATACAACACTGTAAGAAATCTCTGCACGCTGCACTGTATATACTGCACTATGAGCAGTCTGTACATGCTGCACTGCATCTTACTGCACTATGAATAATCTATGCACACTGCATTGTTTCTTACTGTACTGTGAGGATTATATGTGCACTGCACCTTACTACAGTGAGAAATATGTGCACACTGCATCTTACTACTATAAGAAATCTGTGCACACGTCACTGCATCTTACAGCACTATGAGGAAATTGTGCACACTGTACTGCATCTTACAGCACTACGAGAAGTGTGTCCCACTGCACTGTGAGACATCTGTGCACACTGCACTGCATTGTACTGCAATGAGTAATCTATGCACACTGCACTTCAGTTTAGTGTTCTATGAGAAATCTGTGCACACTGTGCTGCGTCTTATTCCACTCTGAGAAGTCCGTTCACTCTGCACTGTAACGTAGTACACTCTGAGAAACCTGTGAACGCTTCACCGCCTCTTACTGCACTATGAGGAATCTGTGCACACCACAGTGCACCTTACAGCACTATGAGGAATTCGGAGTACTGCAATGCTATTTACTGCACTGTGAGAAATCTGTGCACACTGCACTGCATCTGATTGCATTATGAGGAGTCTGTGCAGTGCACTGAATCTTATTGCATTATGACAAGTCTATGTCAGTGCACTGTACTGTATCTAACTGCACTGTGTGAAATCTATGCACACTGCACTGCATCTGACTGCATTATGAGGAGTCTGTGCAGTGCACTGCTTCTTATTGCACTATGACCCGTCTATGTCAGTGCACTGCACTATATCTAACTCTACTGTGTGAAATCTGTGCACACTGCACTGCACCTTGCTGCACTATAAGGAATCGGTGTCACTGCACTTCGTCTTACCGCACTATGAGAAATCACTGAAGGGGGTGGACTGAGCTGGGTTCTTCTACCTGGGGACCTCTGGGAGGGTGAAGGGGCTTTCCTTCAGGCACTTGGTACTTTTGTGGTCATTATGTGTGTTTAAGGATGAATTTATGCACACTGCACTGCATCTTACTGCACTATGGGAAACCTGTCACACTGCACTGCATCTTACTGCACTATGAGAAATCTGTGCACACTGCACTGCATCTTACTGCACTATAAGAAACCTGTCACACTGCACTGCATTATACTCCACTATGAGAAATCTGTGCACACTGCACTGCATCTTACTGCACTATAAGAAACCTGTCACACTGCACTGCATCTTACTGCACTATGAGAAACCTGTCACACTGTACTACTTTTTACTGCACTATGAGAAATCTGTGCACACTGCCCTGTATCGTACTGCACTGTGTGGAATCAGTGCATGCTGCACGGCTATTTGCACTATGAGCGATCTGTGCATGCGGCCATGCATTGTACTGCACTATGAGTAATCTGTGCCCCCTGCACTGTGAGAAATCGGTGCACATTGCTCTTTTTTTTACTCCACTTTGAAGATGTCTGTGAAAACGGCACTATTTTTTGCTACTTTGTGAGAAATTTGTTCTCAGCTTACTAATAATCTCTGAGAACCGAGAAAATCTGTACATTGCATTGCTTTTCCTTGCTCTGTGAAGGCTGTTGGCAGGAAATCTAATGTGCACACTGCACTGCTTTTTATTACACTGTGAGGGGGGTTACAATAAAAGAAGAAATCTGTGCAGACTCCTCTGCCTTTGACTATTCTGTGCAGGGTGTTTAGAGCCCATCTGTGGTCTGCAAATAGAATTACTTTTTACTACAGTCCGAGGGGCGTTTAAAAAAGAGAAATTCTGGGCACGCTGCACCGCTCTTTGCTCTTCAGTGTGATAAATCTGTCCATACTGTACGTCCTTCAACTACACTTAGGGGCACGCAGCGCAGCACAACAAGCCACCTATCTGCGCTGCGTGATAGGGAAAGGGCAGGAATGTGCTGTATCTATCTGCGTGAGTGGATTTATGAGTGGCTCTTTGGATGAGTCACTGGTTGTGTGAGTGCTGGTATGGGTCTGTGAATGGGTATGTGACAGGTTATGTGGGGTTGGGATTGGGTGTATGAGAGGTTCTATGGGGTAGGAGTGGGTGTGTGTCTGTCTGTAGGTATATGCGGGTGGTTGTATTGGTGAGTGAGTGGGTGCATGAGTGGCTGTATGGGTGACTTAGTGGGTATGCAAGTGGCTGTGTGAGTGAGTGGATTTGTGAGTGGCTCTTTGGATGAGTCATTGGTTGTGTGAGTGCTGGTAAGGGTCTGTGAATGGGTATGTGACAGGTTATGTGGGGTTGGGATTGGGTGTATGAGAGGTTCTATAGGGTAGGAGTGGGAGTGTGTCTGTCTGTATGTATATGCGAGTGGTTGTATTGGTGAGTGAGTGGGTGCATGAGTGGCTGTATGGGTGACTTAGTGGGTATGTAAGTAGCTGTGTGAGTGAGTGGATTTGTGAGTGGCTCTTTGGATGAGTCATTGGTTGTGTGAGTTCTGGTAAGGGTCTGTGAATGGGTATGTGAGGGGTTATGTGGGGTTGGTATTGGGTGTATGAGAGGTTCTATGGGGTAGGAGTGTGTGTCTGTCTGTATGTATATGCGGGTGGTTGTATTGGTGAGTGGGTGCATGAGTGGCTGTATGGGTGACTTAGTGGGTGTGAAAGTGGCTGTGTGAGTGAGTGGATTTGTGAGTGGCTCTTTGGGTGAGTCATTGGTTGTGTGAGTGCTGGTATGGGTCTGTGAATGGGTATGTGAGGGGTTATGTGGGGATGGGATTGGGTCTATGATAGGTTCTATGGGGTAGGAGAGGGTGTGTGAGTGGTTCTGTGGATGTTGTCATTAGCGATGTCACTGACCATGTCATGAGTGATGCAATATGTGAGGTCATAAGCAGTGCATTACAGGGGCATAAGTTATAGTTAGCTCAGGTAACTGTTCCAGCTGAATTTCTATGTTTTGCACCAGTGAAATCTGAGCCTTATTCTAATGTCCATGTAACCTGTAGTTTTTTCAGTGAATATATATGTATATTCCACATGTATTCCACTTTGCCTGTTACTCCTGAGAAAACAGCCACACCAAAGCAGTAGTATTTTATCACTGGTATTTATTTGGCAAATGAAACTGGCGCGTTTCGATCTGTCAAACTTTTTCACATAACCCGTTTTTCTCTATGTTCTTTGCATTTATACAACGTGCAAAAACGCATTCAAGTAGACATAAACAAAATACTTCACATTCTGTAATTCCTCCTCAACTCTTTGTCAACAAAAACTTTATCAATGACGGACAAAAGTTGTTATTTAGTAAACTAAGTTTTACCAATAATATTGACTTTAGCCACCATATATTAGGTATAGTACTGTTTCTATGACAGTTCAGCTACGTTTGGCTTATTTCTGAATTATATTTTTATTTTAATAAATAATTTCTTGTTAGGTCTAGTGCCCTAACTCAAAACTGACAAACAAATGCTGCTGTACTTAAGGGTATAGTACCCAAATGAAACTAAATCGTACTCCCACCTCAGTGAATAAAAAAAGATGTTGCCACATGGGGTCGCCTTCTATAGTCTCCTTAACGCTACCAGCAGATATGCATGGAAGCTTCCAAATATCTATAAGGGAGAAAAAGAACGATTTAGTATACCAGCGTAACGTAAGTACAACCTTAGTACAGCCTTCTTTGTGTTGCATCTTGGAAAACCATTATAAGAGGAGAAAATAATATCGATGATGAATGTGATATGTCTACAGAAAGAAATATATACATTTGTGACCATTAGAAATATCATCAAAAGAAAAGAAAAATGAGTTTCGCATAGGAGCTTCTAATTTACAAATGTGTGTAAAGCTCTTCCTCCTGCTTCATATCATGTGGAGCAAGACTTCCTGCTTCTAGTATGTACCAAGATTTAATTCTGCGAAATGCAGTAGTTCTGTTGCCACCCCTAGGGTGTTTCACAACAGTATCAATGCCAAACAATCTGGCTTTGATCCAATCTCGATCATGGTGTTCCCTGAAGTGTCGTGCTGTGCTGCATTTGTGATGGCATGCCAATGTTCGAGTATACGCTTTTGTATGGGAAAGGTAGTTGACCCTATATACCATCTGTCACATGGGCAGATGATTACATATACTACATAGTCTGTTTCGCATCTGATTGGTTAGTGATACAGTGTTTCTTTCTAATCCTGTCTCGGGTAATCTCATAGACGTTAGTGCTCAATTTGCAAGCCTTGCAGTGACTACATTTTCTGAAACCTCAACTCTGTTGCATCCAAGTTTGTCTGTTACTTGTGAGATGGCTGTGTACTAACATGTCTTTTATGGCAAGATTTCTCTTAAAAGTGATGTTGGGTGTATTGTCTATCTTCGTTCTCAAGGTGGTATCATGTGTTAGTATTGCCCATCTACTCTTTAAGATCTTGCATAAGTTGTTTGTTTGACATGTAAACTTGGTGATAAATCATATCGGTTCTTTGTCAGGTTCCCTTGATATATGTGGTTTTCCTTGTAAAAGTTAATCTCTCTATTTTTTATCAGCCCTTATGCTAGCTTTTATAATGCTTTTCTTAGAATATTTTCTGGCACTAAAGCGATCTAGCATGTCCTGTTTGGTTCTACTACAGCATTCATTGATGCCACTGTTTCTTTTGGCTCTGAGAAACTTGCTATAGGGGATACTCCAGCAGTAGCTTGGTGGATGATAGCTCCGCAAGGAGGATCGAGTTGCCAGCAGTGTTCTTCCTATAGAGATCAGTCTGGAGTGTGCCATTTTTGAGTGAAACTTTGATATCAAGGAAATCTACTGTTTCCTGGCTGTAATTCGTGGTGAATCTCAGATTGATGTTGTTGTTATTGATGACAGATGAAAAGATTTTGAGGTCTTCCTCACTCCCCTCCCAAACGAGGAAGACATCATCAATATACCTGAACCCACACTGATTTGATCAATGACTCTATTCTGATCTTGATTCCATAGGACGTGCTCCTCCCACCAGCCCACCAAAAGATTGGAATAGTTGGGGGCGAAGCATGTCCCCATGGCTGTTCCTTGTATTTGCTTATACAATGTATTTTCAAAGAGGAAAATGTTCTCCTTTAGACAAGTTTCGATCATTTCCATGATCATCTGTGTGTATTGTAGTACCTTAGCATCTCTCATTCTGAGAAAGTATTTACAGGCATTCATTCCATTTTGATGCCTAATACTAGTGTACAGACTTTCCACGTCCAAGCACTCTAGCCAACATTCCTTGTCCCAACACAGATTACTGGATTTTTGGATGAAGTCTTGCGTATCTCTAATGTAGTAATCCAAATTCTGTGCATATGGCGCCAGAAAATGATCTACATAGATTGAGGTATTTTCAAATATACTATTTTTTGAGGAAACAATGGGACGACCTGGTGCGTTTAGTGCATCCTTAAGTACCTTTGGTAACAGGTAGAGTGTTGGTAGGTGTTTCATTTTATAGGAACTGTAGTTCATCCCAACTGAGTAGTTGGTGTTCATGCCACTCCAGTAGTCTTTCTTTATAGTGTGTAATTATATTTTGTAAATATTCCATGTCAGTTCTAACGTAACAGGTGCTATTCCTCACCTGTCTGAGTCCCTCTTTTACATAGTTCTCTCTACACATTATCACTATGTTGCCCCCCTTGTCGGAGGGTTTGATGACTATTGTCTGATCTTTCTTTTACTCAGTTAATGTGTTCCATTGTCTCTTGTTCAAGTTACTCTGTTTCAAGTGTTCTCTACTTAGTTTCAAAATGTCCTCTGCAACTGTGTCTGAGAATACGTCAATATTGTCTTTGGGTATTTGGGGTATGGATCTAGATGGCCTTCTAAAATTCGTCGCCTCAGTACCCCCTTTGTCGATACCAAGGATGTTTTTAATATATTCAATATTCGTGGGATCTAGAGAGTCATTGGAATAACTAGATATAATTGTGGTCTCTTCCATTCCTTCTAAACTGTGTAGTGTTTGTAATATCTCAAGGTCTTTTATTGTAAGGGCAGTCTGAGGAGAATTGGTAGTTGTTGTCACATCAATTGTTTCCCTGTTTGGACGTAATGCATGTATTTTGTACAATTTCACCTTCCTAACAAACTTAAATAAATCAATCCTTAATTGTGCATAATTTACTTGTGATGAAGGACAAAAGGATAGTCCAAGTTTAAGAGTCTCAATGTCCTCTTGTGAGGCTTGTGTTTTAGAGAGGTTTATTACCGTTACTTCCTTAGATTGTACTGCCATTACTTGTTCTTTCCTTGCTGGCCCCGTATTCCCATTCCGCTGTTCGTTTTCCTTCGTTGCCTTCTTCTCTTGCTTTCACTTTTATGCCCCTTCCTCTGCCTCTTTGTTTTGACTGAAAGGAGTGTGCGTTTTCTTTTTGGAGCATCCGAAGTTCCTCCGAAAAAAAAATGTTTGGTGCCATCTTGTTTCTCAAGTCTTCCAACGATCCGAGTTCAGAGCTCTGGTCCGTGCCTGATTCGGATACTTTTGCAGCGTGAATCTTTCTGGATTCACTATGCTGTGCATTATTTGTCGCCTTAGTACCCCCTGTGTCGATATCAAGGATATAGTCAATATTAGTGGGATCTAGAGAGTCATTGGAATTACTAGATATGATTGTGGTCTCTTCTATTCCTTCTAAACTGTGCAGTGTTTGTAATATCTCAAGGTCTCGTATTGTAAGGGCAGTCTGAGGAGAATTGGTAGTTGTTGTCACATCAATTGTTTCCCTGTTTGGACATAATGCATGTATTTTGTACAATTTCACCTTCCTAACAAACTTAAATAAATCAATCCTTAATTGTGCATAATTTACTTGTGATGTAGGACAAAAGCATAGTCCAAGTTTAAGAGTCTCAATGTCCTCATGTGAGGCTTGTGTTTTAGAGAGGTTTATTACTGTTACTTCCTTAGATTGTACTGCCATTACTTGTTCTTTCCTTGCTGGCCCCGTATTCCCATTCCGCTGTTTGCTTGTTTTCCTTCGTTGCCTTCTTCTCTGGCTTTCACTTTTGTGCCCCTTCCTCTGCCTCTTTGTTTTGACTGAAATGAGTGTTCGTTTTGTTTTTGGAGCATCCGAAGTTCCTCGGGAAAAACATATCTTTGGTGCCATCTTGTTTCTCAGGTCTTTCAACGATCCGAGTTCAGAGCTCTGGTCCGTGCCTGATTCTGATACTTTTGCAGCGTGAATCTTTCTGGATTCACTATGCTGTGCATTATTCCGCGGTCTAGTGGTTGGGTCCGGAATCGTAGTCGTTTCTTTCTTTTTTTTTTTCGTAGCCCAGGTGGGCGTCGACGTCCCACCTGTTGGTGTACTTCCTGTGACGTCTGCACGCTTCCTGCGGAAGCTCCCACCTTTGGGAGCCATCTTCAGATTAATTTTTCCGTCGTTGGGTCTGGATCGTCACTGAGAGGCTCCAGAGTTTTTGGAGAAAAGAAGAGGAAAAGATGAATTTTACACAGAAATGATTGGAGAAGATACAGAGGAACGAGATCATCAAGCCGGGACGACGAAGAAGGAGGAGAACTTTGAGATCTTCGACGTCCAACAGAGAATGGGCACACAGGGGGCCCCCTGAGCTCAGGAATGGACAAAACACCTTTTAAATTCTGCCGTAACTGCCACCACAAATACGCGCAGAAGGACAGCACCCGGTCTGCAACCTTTGCTTACCAGTTGACCACAAGAGCAAGGATTGCAAACGCCTGCTCCGCCTTC
Organism: Lissotriton helveticus; assembly: GCF_964261635.1. Taxonomy (NCBI): domain Eukaryota; kingdom Metazoa; phylum Chordata; class Amphibia; order Caudata; family Salamandridae; genus Lissotriton; species Lissotriton helveticus. Next base: position 1,337,188 of record NW_027611725.1, on the reverse strand, counting down.
ACCCCGAAGACACTCAGGGTTAGAGAGACACAGAGGAAAGCCAACTACACCATGCAAGGCAAAGGCCACCACTGTCGCTTCGGGGCCTGGGCCTCTCCAGCGATGAAGAGGACAACATTGCCGAAGGACCAGATGATTACACGGTCGTAGAGACGGTTAAGAAGGCATCTAAAGAGGTAGGAGAGACGTCGACCCCTAAACCCCCGACAGGCTCTCGAAAGCCCGAGTCAGACTCTCGAAAAACAGAGTCTAAGTCCTCGAAGGGAGCACTGGCGCCGAAAATCTCGACGGCCGCAGCTGCATCCAAGGACAAACAGCCCAGCGGATGCTTCGAAAAGGACTCCCAGGCAGCGAAGACCGGCGAAAAGCCAAGGTCGTCGAAGCACGTCCCGAAAAGGACCGCTCGACTTCGAAGGAGAAGGACCAGACGCCAGAAGTACAAAACAACATTCTGAGCACCCCGTTCAATGGAGAGACACTGTTCGGGGCGCCGGTGGATGAGAAATTCACCCAGCTCAACAAAGAAAATGAAACTCCAAGGTCCATGGGGGCCTTACAATTCAAAGGGATCAGAAGGGGTACCCCGACACGGAGACCAAACGGAAGGGGAGGAAACCAGCCAGGAACGTCTCACCAGACATTCCAGCAGGCACACCAAGGCGGCAATCTATCACAGCAGGGACAGCAAAAGCAAGCCTGGCAGTACCAACCTCAGGGCCTGTCCTTTCGTGGGAGGGCGAATTGATGAGGGCAAACAAGAAGAGTGGGCCAACAACCCACCTCAAAGTGACTCAGCCACGCAAAGCGTGCCCACCCACACAACCCCTCCGAGGGTGAGGCACAACATGGTCAACAAGAGGGGGTTACATGGACCAAACATCGACGAACATGTAACACCAGTAGGAGGCGGGCTAAGACACTTCTTCCAGGAGTGGAAGAAGATAACTACAGACAAATGGATACTCAACATCATACAGTTTGGATACTGCATTGAACTGGAAAAGAAACCACCAAACAGAAAACCAAAAAGGAAGGCACATTCAGGAAAAGAACTAGCGTTACTCCTAGAGGAATCACACAAACTCCTCCGAAAGGAGGCTAACAAACCAGTTCCATTCACAGAAAGGAACAAGGGAGTGTACTCAAACTATTTCCTAGTTCCAAAGGTGGACGAAATGCTAAGACCCATCCTTCACCTGAGGTTCCTAAACAAATACATAAAGACACAAAAATTCAAAATGACATCCCTACAAGAGGTCATTCCTCAGATAAGGGACGGAGAATTCATGTCCACCATAGACCTCAAAGATGCCTACCTGCACATTCCCATGAACAGGCAGCACAAACATCTACTAAGATTTACCATCAACAAAGAACACTACCAGTTCACAGCCCTAGCCTTCGGACTAAGGTCCGCACCAAGGGTGTTCACCAAATGTCTCGCAGCCGTGGCAGCGTACCTGCGCAGGGCAGGGGTTCATGTATACCCTTACCTCGACGACTGGCTAATAAAAGCAAGTTCACACAGGACATGCAAGGAACACGCACAGCGGGTCACAGAAACACTGACAGACCTGGGTTTCTCCATACACTGGGAGAAATCCTCAATGGAACCAGAGCAAGTGAAGATCTTCCTGGGGGCACAGATCAACACCATACAGCGCAAGGTGTTCCTCAGCGACAAGAGAACACTGGCTCTGCTGAAGGAGACACGCCACTACCAGAAGGGGCGAGCCCTGACAGTGAGGACAGCGAGCAAGAACATGGGGATGATGGCGTCCTGCATACACCTGGTCCCCAATATACAGCTCCACATGAGACCATTCCAGGAATGGCTGCAACAACAATGGTCACAAGCTACAGGAAGTTGGGAAGATCTAGTGGTTGTAACGCACCCAGTGCAGGAGGAGAGTATGTGGTGGAACAGGGAGACCATTACAAAAGGGAAGCCTTTAACACCACCAACCCCAACGGTGACCAGCACCACAGACGCATCCCAGATGGGATGGTGAGCACACATGAACAAACTCAAAGTGAGGGGTCTGTGGACTTCAGCAGATGCGGTCAACCACATCAACTACATGGAACTGAAGACCGTGTTCCTCGCCCTGAAGGCATTCCAGAAACAACTGTACAACCAGAGAGTGTTGATAATAATAATAATAATCCACATTTGTAAAGCGCACAATCACCCGTAAGGGTCTCTAGGCGCTGGGGGCCGTCCGGAAGATTAAGCGAGCTATTGCCCAGAGTCACATGGTGCTGGGCTAACCTGCCGCCGGAGCCGGGGATCGAACCCTGATCCTCAGATTCCAGCGTCAGTCGCCCTGGCCGCGGCGCCACACCTCTCCCAAACAGACAACACAACAATGTTCTACATCAACAAAGAGGGAGGAACACAATCAGTCGCACTATCCAACCTAGAGCAGAAAATATGGAGAAGGGCCATCCCACTCAAAATAGACCTGCTAGCCATACACCTACCAGGGAAGGACAATGTGGAAGCAGACTGGCTCAGCAGAGAGACTTCAGCATCCCACGAGTGGAAGCTCAATGCACAGGAAGCGCAAAGGCTATTCAGGAGATGGGGAACACCGACGATAGACCTATTTGCAATACACCAGAATGCAAAATACCGACACTTCGCATCCAGGTAACCAGGGGAACGATCCCAGGGGACTGCCCTATGGATAAGCTGGTCAAAAACATTTGCCTACGCTTTTCCCCCAATACCACTGATACACAGGGTACTCAACAAGTGCAGGACCAGCAACATGACACTGATCCTGGTGGCACCACAGTGGTCAAGGCAGACCTGGTACTCACAAATAATGGAAATGGCACAGGGACCACCCCACAAGTTCGGGAAAAGAAAAGACTTACTCTCCATGCAAAACGGAGAAGTACTGCACCCAGAGCCAGAGAGCCTCAGCCTAGCGGCATGGCTCCTGAAGACATAGAGTTTGCACACCTAAGGTTACCTGAGAGCACCCTGCGGGTGCTACAAGAGGCAAGGAGACCTACCACACGAAGGTGCTATGTGGCAACATGGAAGAGGTTCACACAATGGTGCAGCAAGAAGAAACTACACAAGAAGATAAGGGAATCAACAGTGCTAAGATACCTCACGCACCTGCTGAAAGCAAAACTAAGTTCATCCTCGGAAGAGTACACCTAGCAGCGATACTAGCCTACACAAGAGGAGAGACAAGAAGGAGCTTCTTTACATCACAAGTAGTAAAGAGATTCCTGGAAGGGGCAAAAAGGATCGCTCCACCTAAGAGGATGCCGCCACCGGCATGGAACCTTAATTTAGTCCTAACAGAGCTTATGAAAGTGCCCTTTGAACCCATCCATAAGACCTCCCTACAAATGCTGGCAATGAAGACAGCCTTTCTGGTGGCTATCACCTCGCTGCGCAGGGTAAGCGACTGCAAGCGTTGACACTGCAGGAATCCTACATTCAAATACACAATAATAGGGTGGTAATGAGAACTGACCCACACTTTATGCCAAAGGTGGTGTCTAGGTTATACATGAACCAGACAGTACAAATACCAAGCTTCTTTCAGAAACCGTCCACAAGCGCAGAGAGGGCACTGCACACTCTGGACGCTAGAAGAGCAGTAATGCATTACATGGAAAGAACTAAGGAGCACAGGAAAACAAATCAGTTATTTGTGTCCTTCGCAAGCAGTTTCCTGGGTAGACCAGTAACAAAGGGAACCATCGCACGATGGATCGCAGAAACTATACAATTCTGCCACAAACAGGCAGGCCAAGAACTAGCAGAGGGGGCACGAGCCCACTCTACTAGGAAGAAGGGAGCAGCAATAGCCTTCCTGGATAACACACCCATTCAAGACATATGCCTGGCGGCAACATGGGCTTCAGTGCACACGTTCACCAAGCACTACTGTGTGGATATACAGGTGAACAAGGAAGCACAAGTAGGACAGAAGGTGCTTCAACATATATTCAACAACCAACGCTCATCTTCCACCCAGCCGCCACAAACATAACAAACCGCTACAAAGTCTATGCACAGCATAGTGAATCCATAAAGATTCACGCTGCAAAATGAATAGTTTCTTACCTGTCAGTGTAGTTTTGCAGCTTGAAGATCTTTCTGGATTCACCACCCACCTCCGCCAGAAAGATGAGGCAGGAGAAGTAGGTGGAAATAAAAAGGACAATATACAAACAGACACCTAAATAGACAAAGCGGGAAAAATCATTTACTTGGAGGAAAAACTAGAAAACATTGCCAAAGGATTCACAAGCAGAACACAAAAACAAGAAATAAGAATACGAAGATGGCGATCAAAGGTGGGTGCTTCCGCTGGAAGCATGCCGAGTGAATCCAGAAAGATCTTCAAGCTGCAAAACTTCACTGACAGGTAAGAAACTAGTTTTCTCTGCTCCATTTCTATCTTTAGCAATTTGTTGGTGGGCTTTATCAAAATTTTGGGCAAATATCACAATCCTTACTGCTGCGTAATCAGTTCATCTCAAAGGAATTTATGTTGTTTGCGCTCTATTACATCCTTTTCATGGGTCTTGAGGTGTTCTTCAATTGGCTTAAAGTATTTTCTTAACGCCTTCCTGATCTATTTCTTTCTCAAATTCATCCATTATGCCCTTGATTTTAGTTGTTAAATCCTTATGCTCTATCCATGCACTCTTGATCAGGATTCTGAGTATTTTCTGTCCAATCCTTCAGTAGCTCAGGTCTAGGATTTGCCAATGTGGGAATTATAAAGTTTCTCAGGCCTCTCGTTATTCTGTTTACATCCAGGTAATTTTGAAGTGATGTGGTTTCCCACCATTGACTGATTTCCGTTTTCCTAATTTTTTCCAGTGTAATTCTTCGTTGTTTCAAAGTGCCGGTTGGGCCATCGGCATCACTTACATCGGCGGCGCCGTCTCGTCTCACAGCTGACTTCGATTTAAAGATTCTATGAGCCGATGCTTCGCGTTTCTTTAACGCAGTCTACGCCATGTGTATTGCATATACTGCGCGGCGTAGGTGTAAATACCTAACGCACCTTAGTCACTGCAGGTTAGATCCCTTCTATGTGTCGCCGGACCCCCGTGTGCTAGACAATGCGCTCAATGTATGTATATATAAAACACTAGCTGTCACCAGTAGGTAGTTATAGTTAGGACCTAGTTTCCGTAGATTTTTTTTTTCTTTTGCTAATAACTTTGGCTCCATTTGACGAGTCTACAAAAGTTTTAAAGCTAGTGTACTATTCAATTCAGCTGCTTGGGGATCATTCGTCAGTAGAGGCCGAGAAAAAGGGTGGTCCCAAAATACCTTTTCCCCATGCAATTTCCCATAGGGTTTTAGACATGACTACAGCCCGGACCGCTGAACAATATTACACCAAACTTGGCAGCAAGGTAGAGCTTGTTCCAGAAAGTTCTCATGTTGTAATTTGGTGCAAATCCATTGATTAGTCTTAAAAAAATTAAAAAGAAAAAGATTTAGCAGCATGGCTTAAAGGGGCCTCCTGCCGATTCCCCTCTCTCCACTTCATGCTGGCAGCAAAACGGCCAACTGGTAACAGGGGACTGTGAATATAGGAGGGGATATGAAGGGATGGCATGGCACTCTTTATCCTCTAACCCATCGTCTACTACAGGGCCTTCCTGACACCCGTTTTGCTCACAGGTTAGACATCCCTCCTCGCAGAGTGATTGGCAAGCAGCTGAGTTGAGGTTTTAGCAGGGAGTGACCTTGCAATGACAGCAAGTGCTCCTCTACCCCAACCTAGAAATGCTTGTTTATTGATAGCAAAAAGCATTCTTGTTCCCAGGCCGAGACCTTAGTCAGGCCACCCTTGTTCATGATCTATTGATAGCTGCTTCGCCTCATGGACGAATAACAAACCGTATCATGTGCACAATGTATGTTCAGACCTTATGAGTTGGTCAAGGTGTAGTGACAGTGTTCTTACGAAGTGGAATTCGTAAGCAAAGTAGTTTCATGGAAACTAATCCTTCACTTTCACAGATGCAAATGCGTCAGAAGTCATCATGTGAAAGAAAAGGCAACTTTGTCGAACGTGTCCATGTTAAAATGCCAGCGTTACTCCCTGGGCACAACTGAGCCATGTGACAAACCGTCACAAGTAAGATTTTGAGAAGGAATAATACAATAGCAGTTTTGAAACAGTGAATAGATATTAGTTAAGCTGGGGAGATTTAGTAGTGAGGTTCAGCTGAGAAATTTATCCAAAAAAGTGTTTAACATTCATGCCCATGAAGACGTCAGATGGTGTGCAAGATGTATTGGCTGATTTGAGAATTGCAATCGGTTCTCTAGGTGAAACAAAAAGAATTAAAGTGAGAGTGTTCAGCATAGAGATAAAAGAGAGATGAGGGGCAGTAAGTGAAGTAGCAGGGTGTTCCCAAAAGTGGTGATGTTAGAGGAAAGTACGAAGTAAGGTTAGTGGTAGAGAGTGTGGAGTGAATGATGAGTGGGCTTAGTGGGGAGTTTAAGTTAGATGAAGGATGTGGGTGAGACTGTAGTCATCAGATGATATCTTGAAAGTATGTGCACTTTATATTAGCAGCAGCTAGAGACTGTGGGCAAGATGTAGGAAGGCAGATACCGGTCGGTAACGGCCGATTTCGGCCGTTACCGACCGGTATTTTGATTTTGGGATGTAGGGGCATGTTAAAATACAGAATCGGTAATTTTACCGATTTGGTAAAATGCCGACTCTGTAAAATTACCGAATCTGTATTTTGACATGTAGGTAGCACTTAAATCAGTGCTACTGGGATTTAAGAAGTAGCTATTTACCACCAACTAGAAGTTGGTGGTAAATAATGAAAACCCTTTCAAAAGCATTTATTTTGCTTTTAAAACAGTGCCATGTTGCAGACATACATGCCCTAAGGGCATGTATGTCTGCAACATGTGCACCCATGCACAATTGAGGGGTGCAACAGGGTGTCAAAGTGACACCCTGCCACCCTTCTATGTTCCCTCAATTACCGAATCGGTATTTACCGATTCGGTAATTGACATTCATTCCTAAGGGCCTCCTGTGTGTTTGGTGCATTTATGTTAGTGGCAAGATTTTCTTGTTTAATTTGTCGGGAGGTCAGTAGAATGAATATAGAATTTTATAATTGTCTGGAGTAGGCCATATTAATTTGCTGCATGTGCAGTAGCATACACATGATTCTGTTTTCACTCTGGCATGAGCAGGTTGTCAGCTCATCTGGTTCTGTTTACTGATAATGTTAAACGCAGATCTAAATCACTTTTTTATTGGTCCATCCCATGTGGTAGATCCTATTTTTTAATCCTCTCTTTTCTCCAGTGAGTTTGGTCAGTAACATACCAATCCCGGTACAGGAGAGAATCCGCTTTAACGCTCTATGCGTCGCCCATAAATCTCTGAAGAGAAACGGTCCACCCCTCATCAAGGCCCTGGTTAGACCATACAAGGCCTCCAGAAGACTAAATGTGGCTCTAGTTGCGCCGCTGGCTGCAAGGCTTGTGATTTGCTCCTGCCCCTCCCCTCCCATCACTGTAAATGAGGTGTGAAAGGCAGGCTGGAAATGCACCAAGCAGAGGTCACATTTCCAGGCTACCTTCACAGACTGGTGAATAACAATTAGAGCAGCCCCTCTGATCAGCTGAAGGACCTGCGTCTCCTAGACTGGTAGCGGGAGGGGGAAGGTTTAAAGACACCATGCCTCCTGCCATACTCTCGCATCACTGTAGTTCAACGAGAGCACTAGGATGAACCCAAACTGCATCTCCCAGAAAGCATTTGGCAACTATTCTTAACATGTAGTTTCTTTATAGGGCAGACCTGGCCCACAGGTATAAGACAGCTTTACAAAAGAACCAGACTATGTAACTTTTTTGTCACAAGGAGATTAAATGATTTGCCCAGAATCACATGATGTTGGGTCAAGGTTGAGATTTGAACATACTTTCCGATGGTCCAATGCCATCATTTTTCGTCTTTAGACCAAACTTCTCCTTCCCTAGGCAAACAGCAGCTTAAAGATTTTTTGTTTTGCAGCAACCTAAAATTGCTCCCTTTTCAAGGCTGTTCCGTCTCACTTACAACTATAAAAACCTTTTTGCAATATACAAAAATTGGTACAGCGGCATAATGATGGCTTTCTTTCAAGACTAAGGACTATTAAATCTCACCTCGACACTCTCCCTTCTCGCATACGCAGATATCAGACCCGCCAGGTAGAGCTAAATTGCAAATGCCCTTTAGATCAATTGTTTCTTAGCGATTTCCATAGTGACTGCCTTTGTGGTTTTGATATTCTAATAGCGAGACCCGCATCACAAATAATTTTTCTTCGGAATCCGTTTGTCTCTCAATCTTTGAAACAGTTTGATAGAAAACACAATTTATTTATGTTTGCTCTGGGGCATGTCTGCATTCAGGTTTTTTTGGGGAAAACATTGTTATTTGATGATCACAATTGCCATGCTGCATAGAGAATTGGCACACCAGCATAATGGCGCTTCATTATTTGAAATTATCCTTCATACAGTCAATAGGCGAGACAGGGTTCCATGAGAATAGACAGAGAGAAGGGACTAAACTCCGGGGAGAGGCAGCAGGTTTCGTTACAGTGTGGGGGCTGTCTCGCGCGCCTTTTGGGCGCCGTCTGTGTTACATCTATGTATGTTGTATTGTTATGTACCTTAAATTGTTTTAGAACACTGTTGTAGGAATGGGTTAGCTCGTGATAAGAATGTTGGAGGGTGTGAAGAGAGCAGTTACTAGTGACCGCATCTCAGGGGTTTTTATCTGCAATAAACTTTATCTTAAATCATCAATATTGTGTCAATTCCACTTTGTAAAAGTGGCGACGAGGGAGAAACGGATCCATTTGACCCCCGAGACGAGAAAACTGTTTGGATTTTCATATCGGTGATGGAACGGATAAAAAAAAAGAAGAAAAAGCAAATATTTTTTTTTTTTAAAGCTACGCGACGATTAGCAGTATTCACATGCACATGCCGGTGAGTTGGAAACTATCTTGAGTAGTGCATGTGAAGTGGCATCGTGAACTGAATTTGCTGTAACTGCCGATCCGCAACTGTTTAACTATTTTCAATCTTTAACCTCTATAAATAACTGCGGAACTGTGAGCTGCCTTATTCTAGAGAACAACACTGTGTGATCTATATACTCTTGTTGAAAATATGATCGATATGAAGCAGTTTGTGGCTCATTTGTGGTGATTTAAACTTACCGTATTTCAGTTGTATTTCTCGAGCCACATCACGAGCTGAGATCGCACGAGCAGCAGTTGGGAGGAGCGTTCATTGTAACTAGCAGTAAACGTCATGATTTGCATGACGTACAGACGCGTATAAAAACATTTGACGTGGTGTGCGCAGTACGTAATGGATATAAAAGAAAACGTGACGGCCATTTTGAGTAATCTTTGAGTTGCTTAGTAACCTACTAAGAAACGAAACGAGAAGAAAATTAAAGCAGTGGAAAACTGTGCCTTAAACGAAACAAACGATATTGAAAGGTCGGGATTATAGACTGTGAGTAAAAACCCAGAGCACGTTTTCTCATGCTCATGTCTTCCATTTCGATGTTTTAACACCAGCGCATCACATTGTCGATCTGCAGGGCTTTGTGGGTAATACATTGCATTCTGATACAGGTTTCCTGATAACTAGACACAGACAAGCATCTGAAACTGCTACAAAGAGAAAATTTCATTAAAGAAAGAAAGTGACAAATGACAACGGTGACTACATTAGTTATATTAGTTTATTATTTTATATATATTTGAATACAACTAGAAGATACAATGACAACGGTGACTACTTTTATTGTGTTAGTTTTTTTTTTTGGTAATTCTTTTGGACATTGGACATGGTTATCTTTTATAGTTTATAGTTTGTGTTTATGCTCTTTAGTCATTGCGTTTAGCCAACCATAGTTTTTTTTAGGTTTTACTATTGGAGATAAATACCATTTTGGCTCCTCTGAAATTTTTACAAGATCCTGGTGTTCCTTCTATGATATGGGAGGATTGGCAAGAATCCTTTGAAACATATTTAGAAGCCATTGGTGGGGAAGTTTTTCTTCCATCACGCAAATTAGCATTGTTAAAACATAGTCTTGGTGTTGAAGGAAGGAAAGTGTTAAAAACTTTGCCTATACGTGCTTTCAGTGCAAGTGGTTCTACTTTAAAAGTTACTGAAGGTGGGGATGAAAATTCTACTGATGAGGAGGTTGTGTTTGATAGTTCAAAAATAGAGCAATTTATGTCTGATGAGTATCTTGACGCGTTAAGAGCGTTAGAAGAAAAATTTGGAAGAAAAACAAGCATTGTTGTTGAGAGGCACAAGTTCTTCTCAAGAGCTCAATTAGCGGGTGAAACAGTAGAACTATATGTTGCTGCTTTAAGAAGATTGGCTGCCACATGTAAATTTAGAGAGTTGCATGAAGAAATTATGAGATCAAATTATCAACAGAACTAACAATGCTAAAATTCAAGAGAAGTTATTAGATTTAAAAGATCCTTCCCTTCAAAAGACTATTAGTGTAGCTAGGAGAGTAGAGAATAATTCTCGTTATGTCAAGGAGTTAAGTGGAGAGCACAGCAAGGATCGTAATGATGTAAGTGGGAAGGATCGTGGTGATGTGTGTGCTGTGGTTAACAACACATCGAAATGTTTTGACAACAAATTCACCTCAAAGCGTGATGTTGTCAAACCTAAACCCCGAACATTCCCTATAAACAACAAAAATACTTTACCGCAAAATAAGTTGTCTTCTAACAAAACACAAAGTTTTAACAAACGTTTTTGTTTTAGGTGTGGGAATAGCAGACATGTAGCTGAAAACTCTTGGTGTCCTGCCTCAAATGTCACATGTTTCAAGTGTAACAAAACTGGGCATTTTGCCAAAATGTGTAGATCTGACAATCCAGGTGCATGGAAAAATGCTGTTAATTTGGTTGATCAGTTTACTTACCAAAGTAGTGATAGTGAAGTTGAGGTTATGGCGATATGGAATAGTGAGGTGAATGAAATATCTGAAGATATCCAACCACCCAAATGTGAGACTTCTATTAACAATTGCAACATGTCCTTGTGGACAGACTCTTGTTCGCCATATACCATAATTGACAAGAACATGTGGGAGTTGTGTGGCAAATGTGATCTTGTTCATCCTGGAAAAACTCCTGTGGGATACTCTGGCGTCAAATTACCAATAATTGGGTGTTTCGTTGGTGATATTTTGTTTAAAGGCAGGAGTACACAAGGAACAGTTTACGTGGTTGAAAAGGGAAAAGCTTTGTTAGGTTGGAAGGAACAAAAGAATTTGGGAATAATTCTAAATCCAAATCATCCTGACCAAGTTCTTTTAACTCCGAGTGATACAGAATCCAAATGGCACAAGAAAATTCCTGACCAAGTTTTGTTAACTCAAAGTGATGCAGGGTCCAAATGGCATAAAAAATGTCCAGAGTTATTTAGTTCCAAATTGGGATGTCTTAAAGAATTTGAACATCTCATAATCCTCAAACCCGACTGCATACCTGTAGTTCACAAAGTGCGCAATGTTCCTTTAGTGTTAAGGTCACAGTTAAAGATAGAACTGCATAGGTTATGTCAACAAAACATCATTGAGCCCATAGAGGCGTCAGATTGGCTTAGTCCGGTGGTTTTGGCGCGGAAATCCAACGGAAAATTACGCATGTGCGTTGATTTAAGAGACTTGAATAAAAACATTTGGATAGACCCTTATCCTTTACCCCAGATTAACGAAATGGTAGCATCAGTTAAGGACGCAAAGTATTTTTCGTCCATAGATTTATCAAATGCATACCACCAGATAAAATTGCACCTTGAATCTCGCCATTTAACATCTTTTATAACACCAGAGGGAGCATTCCAATTTTTGAGAATGCCTTTCGGTTTGACTTCAGCATCAGCTGTTTGTCAAAGAGTTATATGCAGAGTCCTTGAAGGCACATCCAATATGTTGGTGTTTCAAGATGACGTGCTTGTGTGGGGGAAAAGTGAAACAGACCATGATAAAGTTCTAAATGAAGTTTTGTTCAAGCTTCAGTGTGCTGGTTTGACTGTTGCTGCTGATAAATGTAAGTTTGCCACGAGTGAAATCGAGTATCTTGGGCATACCTTGTCAGCAGAAGATGTTAGTCCTAAGAAAAACTTGTTAGATGCTATCAAGAATGCTCCATCGCCTTCTGACAAAGAACAATTACGTTCTTTTCTAGGTTTAGCGGAGTATTACTCCAAATTTGTGTCCCATTTTGCCTCAAAGGTCTTTTGTTTAAGTTTATTAATGAAAAAAGGGGCTAATTTTTTGTGGAGTGCTGAATGCCAATCAGTCTTTGAAAATATCAAGAAGGACATCGTAAATGCAGTGGCACTTAAAAATTTTGATCCCAACAAAAAATCAATCATTGTAGTGGATGCGAGTGCGTATGGACTGGGTGCTGTATTAATGCAAGGAAAAGACAATTTTGAATGGGCAATAGCATTTGCGTCTCGAACTCTGAAAGGCGCTGAACCATCATATTTGGTCATAGAAAAGGAGGCGTTAGCTTGTTTTTGGGGAGTAAATTATTTCAGGAATTATGTTTGGGGCACACATTTTGAATTAAGAACCGATCATAAACCCCTTGTGGACATATTTTCAACCAAAGGGGCAGGCAGAGCTACTCCTAGAATTGCCAAGTGGATTTACAAACTGCAGGAATATGATTTCCAAATGATGTTTGTACCCGGCATTAAGAATGTTAATGCTGATTGTTTATCTCGTCTTCCAGTCAACGATGGTGACATTGTAATGGATCAAGATGAGGATTGGTCGGTAGCTACGGTGGATGAAGCTTGTAATGGTGCTATTGGTTTGGAAGAGTGGAAACAAGCTGTACAAGATGATACTGTGTTAAAACAAGTGATTTCACGGTTAGCTTCAGAGTGCAATCGTCATTCATGGAGTGATTGTGAACTATCTGAGTATAAAACTGTATGGCCAGAACTTTCTTTTGATCCAGTTGTTGGAGTAGTCAGGAGCGCAGACAAACTTATCGTACCATCAAGCTTACTCAATAGGTTGTTGGATCTTATTCATGAAGGGCATTCAGGTATGTCTGGTATGAAGAGAAGGTGTAGGTGTGATTTCTGGTGGCCTGGCATGGACAAGGATGTTGAAAGGTGTGTTAGGAATTGCATAGCTACTGAAGGTGGGGATGAAAATTCTACTGATGAGGAGGTTGTGTTTGATAGTTCAAAAATAGAGCACTTTATGTCTGATGAATATCTTGACGCGTTAAGAGCGTTAGAAGAAAATTTGGGAAGAAAAACAAGCATTGTTGTTGAAAGGCACAAGTTCTTCTCAAGAGCTCAATTAGAGGGTGAAACAGTAGAAGAATATGGTGCTGCTTTAAGAAGATTGACTGCCACATGTAAATTTAGAGAGTTGCATGAAGAAATTATAAGAGATCAATTTATCAACAGAACTAACATTGCTAAAATTCAAGAGAAGTTATTAGATTTAAAATATCCTCCCCTTCAAAAGACTATTAGTGTAGCTAGAAGAGTAGAGAATAATTCTTGTTATGTCAAGGAGTTAAGTGGAGAGCACAGCAAGGATCGTAATGATGTAAGTGGGAAGGATTGTGGTGATATGTGTGCTGTGGTTAACAACACATCGAAATGTTTTGACAACAAATTCACCTCAAAGCGTGATGTTGTCAAACCTAAACCCCGAACATTCCCTATAAACAACAAAAATAGTATACCGTAAAATAAGTAGTCTTCTAACAAAACACAAAGTTTTAATAAACGTTTTTGTTTTAGGTGTGGGAATAGCAGACATGTAGCTGAAAATTCTTGGTGTCCTGCGTCAAATGTCACATGTTTCAAGTGTAACAAAACTGGGCATTTTGCCAAAATGTGTAGATCTGACAATACAGGTGCATGGAAAAATTCTGTTAATTTGGTTGATCAGTTTACTTACCAAAGTAGTGATAGTGAAGTTGAGGTTATGGCGATATGTAATAGTTCGGTGAATGAAATATCTGAAGATATCTAACCATCCAAATGTGAGACTTCTATTAACAATTGCAACATGTCCTTGTGGGTAGACTCTTGTTCGCCTTCTACCATAATTGACAAGAACATGTGGGAGTTGTGTGGCAAGTGTGATCTTGTTCATCCTGGAAAAACTCCTGTGGGATACTGTGGCGTCAAATTACCAATATTTGGGTGTTTCGTTGGTGATATTTTGTTTAAAGGCAGGAGTACACAAGGAACAGTTTACGTGGTTGAAAAGGGAAGAGCTTTGTTAGGTTGGAAGGAACAAAAGAACTTGGGAATAATTCTAGATCCAAATCATCCTGACCAAGTTCTTTTAACTCAGAGTGATGCAGAATCCAAATGGCACAAGAAAATTCCTGACCAAGTTTTCTTAACTCAAAGTGATGCAGGGTCCAAATGGCATAAAACATTTCCAGAGTTATTTAGTTCCAAATTGGGATGTCTTAAAAAAATTGAACATTGCATAATCCTCAAACCCGACTGCATACCTGTAGTTCACAAAGTGCACAATGTTCCTTTGGTGTTAAGGTCACAGTTAAAGATAGAACTGCATAGGTTATGTCAATAAAACATCATTGAGCCCATAGAGGCGTCAGATTGGCGTAGTCTGGTGGTTTTGGCGCGGAAATCCAACGGAAAATTACGCATGTGCGTTGATTTAAGAGACTTGAACAAAAACATTTGTATAGACCGTTATCCTTTACCCCTGATTAACGAAATGGTAGCATCAGTTAAGGACGCAAAGTATTTTTCGTCCATAGATTTATCAAATGCATACCACCAGATAAAATTGCACCCTGAATCTCGCCATTTAACATCTTTCATAACACCAGAGGGAGCATTCCAATTTATGAGAATGCCTTTCGGTTTGTCTTCAGCATCAGCTGTTTTTCAAAGAGTTATATGCAGAGTCCTTGAAGGCACATCCAATATGTTGGTGTTCCAAGATGACGTGCTTGTGTGGGGGAAAAGTGAAACAGACCATGATAAAGTTCTAAATGAAGTTTTGTTCAAGCTTCAGTGTGCTGGTTTGACTGTTGCTGCTGATAAATGTAAGTTTGCCACGAGTAAAATCGAGTATCTTGGACATACCTTGTCAGCAGAAGGTGTTAGTCCTAAGAAAAACTTGTTAGATGCTATCAAGAATGCTCCATCGCCTTCTGACAAAGAACAATTACGTTCTTTTCTAGGTTTAGCGGAGTATTACTCCAAATTTGTGTCCCATTTTGCCTCAAAGGTCTTTTGTTTAAGTTTATTAATGAAAAAAGGGGCTAATTTTTCGTGGAGTGCTGAATGCCAATCAGTCTTTGAAAATATCAAGAAGGACATCATAAATGCTGTGGCACTTAAACCTTTTGATCCCAACAAAAAATCAATCATTGTAGTGGATGCGAGTGCGTATGGACTGGGTGCTGTATTCATGCAAGGAAAAGACAATTTTGAATGGGCAATAGCATTTGCGTCTCGAACTCTGAAAGGTGCTGAACCATCATATTCAGTCATAGAAAAGGAGGCGTGTGCTTATTTTTGGGGAGTAAATTATTTCAGGAATTATGTTTGGGGCACACATTTTGAATTAAACCGATCATAAACCCCTTTTGGACATATTTTCAACCAAAGGGGCAGGCAGAGCTACTCCTAGAATTGCCAAGTGGATTTACAAACTGCAGGAATATGATTTCCAAATGATGTTTGTACCTGGCATTAAGAATGTTAATGCTGATTGTTTATCTCGTCTTCCAGTCAACGATGGTGACATTGTAATGGATCAAGATGAGGAGTGGTCGGTAGCTACGGTGGATGAAGCTTGTAATGGTGCTATTGGTTTGGAAGAGTGGAAACAAGCTGTACAAGATGATACTGTGTTAAAACAAGTGATTTCACGGTTAGCTTCAGAGTGCAATCGTCATTCATGGAGTGATTGTGAACTATCTGAGTATAAAACTGTATGGTCAGAACTTTCTTTTGATCCTGTTGTTGGAGTAGTCAGGAGAGCAGATAAACTTATCGTACCATCAAGCTTACGCAATAGGTTGTTGGATCTTATTCATGAAGGGCATTCAGGTATGTCTGGTATGAAGAGAAGGTGTAGGTGTGATTTCTGGTGGCCTGGCATGGACAAGGATGTTGAAAGGTGTGTTAGGAATTGCATAGCGTGCACTTGTAGTGACAAATCTCACTCTTCACAGTAATCCATCATCAGTTCTATTCCATTTCCAGAAAACCGGGGCAGAAATTGGCTATGGATATTTGTGGTCCTTTTAGTGTTGGTAATATTGCTGGCAAATTTGCTATAGTTTTAATGGATTATCATAGCAAATGGCCTGAGGTGGCATTTGTCAGGGAGATTAAAGCTTCTACTATGATTAGTTTTTGCGAGGAATTGTTCCATAGGGAGGGTTTTCCTGAGATAATTACTACGGATAATGGTCCACAATTTGTAGCTGACGAATTTCAAGATTACTTACCGTCATGTGGTGTAAAACATGTTACTACTGCGGTATATTGTCCACGGGAAAATGGTATGGTAGAAAGATTCAACGGTGTATTGAAGGAGTGCATACAGTTGGCAGTGGTAGAAGGTGTAGATTGTAAAATTGCTGTTAAGAAAATGATTTGGAGCTATCGCAATACTCCACACTCTGCCACATTGGTGACTCCATTCAATCTCCTTAAAGGTCGTTCTGTGTGTAGCAAGGTAACTCCGGCATTGATGCTTAAAACTTCTTCTAAACCTGTTTCCAAAGAATGTCTTAATGAAAGAGTGAATGTGTACCAAGATATGTGTGTCCGTAGAGACAATAGTAAAATCAAGAAACGCATATATGAGTTTTGTGTTGGTGATTGGGTGAAATCTTTTCGTGTTGGTTTGTCAAAGGATGGTTCTTCTAAATGGTCCCAACCAAAAAAAGTTTGAAAGTTTTTGGAAATTGTGTGTTGTTAGATGATGGGCGCAAATGGAATTTCAACAAGTTAACTTTGTGAAATGATTTAGAACGAAACATCTGGTTAAATAAGAGTAAAGATATTACTGTGTCCAAAGATATGTGTGAAGGTGTCCATGGAAGGGTTCAACCAAGTTCTGTAGTTCCTACAAGATCACCATCAACAGCGGAAAGAACTATTTCTAATTCTTCAGGTGTTAGAATGTTATCTGGACGTATTGTAGTGAAACCAGTAAGGTTAAATGACTATGTCTTACATTCTTAAATGCATCATCATGAATTTTAGTTACCCTTAGTTTTTATGAATTTTGTTTTTTTTGTGTTTTTATTTGTTTTTTTGTAGAAAAGGGGACGTGTTACATCTATGTATGTTGTATTGTTATGTACCTTTAATTGTATTAGAACACTGTTGTAGGAATGGGTTAGCTCGTGATAAGAATGTTGGAGGGAGTGAAGAGAGCAGTTACTAGTGACCGCATTTCGGGGTTTTTTATCTGCAATAAACTTTATCTTAAATCATCAATAGTGTGTCAATTCCACTTTGTAAAAGTCAGAACCTCGAGTCTGTCAGGAAGACAGATATCTCAAGGACTGAAGCGATGTCTCATCCACTGTAGCTTTTATGTACTATCCACATGACTGCCACCTGACACTACTGGCTGTCTCACAGTACTACGCTGCACTGGGTCTGGCCACACTACCATCTCATAGGCACCCGTACTATTCCAGTAACTGAACTCTCCAGAGGAGCCCCTGGCTGCCTGGTTCCCTCTGAAGTACCCAAATGTCTATAGTGGACCTGGTTACACTGCCTACCTGACTGCCCAGTCCATGCAATAGGTACCCTGACCACTTTGTATTTGTTTTAATTTTATTTTTGTCTTGGATTTGGAGCCCCTTTTAAGTTGGCATCACAGCCTGCACTAACTAAATGAAGGGACCGCTGCTGCTGAGAGCAGGGACCCCTTAGCCTGCTGGTACTCTAGGTCTGTAGCATTGTGGGCATCACAGGCTGTAGTGGTTACATTAGTAAGTGGCAGCGAGGCCTGGCACAGCACGATAGCCTGATGCCAGCGCTGGCACAGTCCCATTTATTCATGTATGAGCCGCTTTCACGTGCACTTCCTTCCTATTTTGGCACCAACATTAAAGTGGCCCCATTATCGAACCATAAACCTTAACAAGCATTGGTATAGCCAATAGGTCTCGCCTTTGGGACCTTATTAAGTGTATATCCATGCAACAGTTGATGTTGTTGCACCAAGGATATTGTGCTGCATAACTAAATACTTATAAGTTTCCAAAGGCGAGACCTTTTGGCTATGCCAATGCTTGTTATTTGTTTTCTAGTACAATATATACTATATTGTACTAGAAAACTAATAAAATTGTCAATTTAAATAAATGTGGAAAAATACTAGCTGTAGCGTCGTCTTTTGCTTGTGGCAAAAATAAATGTGGATAAATATAGAAAAAATGGCAAAAAAAAAAATACCATAAAACCGGGAACCCTAACTATGATAGAGGGGCCTATGTGAAGGAGTAGAATATTTTCGAGTAGTGAAATGCCCCTCCCCTGTTCCTCAGACCAGTAACACCCACTCATTTTTATGATGCAATGCAAACTGTGTAAGAAATTTCTGGTTCATACTTGATATCTCTATCTTAGGAATTAGTTGTTTCAAAGATAAATTGCTTTTTTTTTGTCAGTGAATCTTTGTTGAGAGAGGATGGTGGTTACTGTAAACAAAACACCAAAGCCTGAAAGAGGCCGCTATCTTAACCTCATAGCTGCTATGGAACGTCCAGCTCCAGTGCTGGACGTTCCATTGCGCAGGTGCAGTTCGAACGTTCAGCACTTAAGGGGTTAATATTAGAACCTACAATTCAGTCTTGTTCGAGGATATAAAACCGTATCAAATATAAGGAATAAGCCACAGTCACAGGAAAATTAGAAATAAGCTGTTCCTTCAATTGTCGCTTTGACACATGACCTATGCCACATTGTACTTGATCTGGTGTTTAAAACTCCATGGTATTTACCTCTGTTTACTTTGCTATCTAGCACGTTGTGGATTTGAAAAACTGCAAATAAATTATTTAAAAGAATAAATAAGCTGTCCAGTTTAATTGCAAAACTGACAGAAATACTCATATATTCATTAAAATACCGATATATTCATTGAAATACAGATATACTCATTGAAATTCAGATATATTCATTGAAATACAGACTGGCACTTCCAGTTGGCACCTTTCTGTAAATACTCTTAAGTCCTTTACATCAGTGTTTGGAAGATGCTCATCTGAAGTGAAGCTATAAATACTTTTTCACAGCGGCAGCCAAGTGTGAGGCCCTATACTTGAACTGTCTGACCCTTAAAAACATTCATGTCTGTGACATCTGAAATCCAAGGTCTTTACAGGTATAAGTGCTTGGTTGTGTGAAATGTATTCACTGCTGGAGCCTGGAGGCAGCAGTTCCGTCAGCGGCCACTAGAGGGTGCTCCTCGCCTGCTGATGAAACCCACTGAGCTGCACTTTGTATGAAAGGAAGATGGGTTTCCTCTTCCGGGTCAGCGGCGGCAGGGACAGCACAAGCAGCGGTGGTGACATCACTTCCTGCCTCTCCTGGTTTGTCCAGCCTGCTGCAGAGGAGGAAGGAGCCCTGTCTGGTGGGCAGTTACCTCCATCTACAGACCCTCACAGACCCCAGATCTTCCCTTGCCCCCCCTCAGACCCCAGATCTGCCCTTGCCCCCCCTCAGACTCCCCCCCCCCCCCCTCAGACTCCTGATCTGCCCCCAGGAGGAGGAGAGAGCCTTGACAGGTTTCTGCTCAGGTAGGAGAGATGCTAACTCACTTACCTGCAATTTATGAAGATCCCCCCCCCGCACACTCCCCCGGCATTCATGGTGACGTCAGGAGAGCTCAGCTCCTCCTGCCGATGAGCCTGAGTGAGGAGCAGAGGAGGACAGGCCTGTCCAAGGGTGCAGAGGAGGTGAGGCCTGTCCAGTGGAGCAGTGTCTCTCTTCGGGGCCTGTGCATAGCTCCATGAGGCTCCGGGCGGAGTCAGAGGTGCTGTATGGGGGAATGAACTCTGGGCTCCTCTGTCCTTAATATGAATCCTTCACCGGGAGGTCTGTCCAGGGAGCAGAGGAGGTGAGGCCCGTCCAGGAGTGCAGAGGAGGAGAGGCCTGTACAGGGAGCAGAGCAAGAGAGGCCTGTCCAGGGAGCAGAGGAAGAGAGGCCTATCCAGGGGACAGAGGAGGTGAGGCCTGTCCAGGGGGGCAGAGGAAGAGAGGCCTGTCCAGGGGACAGAGGAGGTGAGGCCTGTCCAGGGGGGCAGAGGAGGAGAGGCCTGTCCAGGGGTACAGAGGAGGTGAGGCCTGTCCATGTGTGAACAGGAGGTGATGCTTTTCTGGTGGGGGGTTGCAGAAGAGGCCTGTTCTCTGGTGTGGTGCCGTGCAGAGGAGGTGAGGCCTGTACAGAGCTGGGGGGTGCATAATAGGTGAGGCCTGTACAGGGGGGTGCAGAGGAAGTGAGGCCTGTCTAGTGGGGTGCAGAGGAGGTTAGGAATGTCCTGGGGTGCGGAGGAGGTGGGGCCTGTCCTGGGAGCTGCATTGTAGGTGAGACCTGTCCAGGGGGGTGCAGTGGAGGGGAAGCCTATCCAGGGGGTTGCAGTGGAGGGGAGGTCTGTCCAGGGGTGCAGAGGAGGTGAGGCCTGTCCAGGGGTGCAGAGGAGGTGAGGCCTGTCCAGGGGTGCAGCCTAGGTGAGACCTGTTTGGGTGGTACAGAGAAGTTGAGACCTGTGGAGAAGGGGTGAGGGGCAAAGGAGGTGAGACCTGTGGAGAGGGGGGAGGGGCAGAGGAGATGAGACCTGTCCTGTCGGGGGGAGGTTAGAAGAGGTGAAGCCTGTCCAGGGGAGGCACAAAGAAGGTGAGGCCTGTCCAGCAGGTGCAGAGGAGGGGAGGACTGTCCATGGGATGTAGAGGGGGTGAAGCCTGTTTGGAGGTAGCTGCAGAGGAGGCGAGACCTGTCGCGGGATGCAGAGGAAGCAAGGCCTGTCCAGGGGGCTCAGAGGAGGTGAGTGAGGCCTGTTTAGGGGGGTGTAGAGGAGATGAGGCCTGTCCAGGGGTGCAGAGTAGGAGAGGCCTGTTCAGGAGGCTGTAGAGGAGGTGAGGCCTGTCCTGTGTTTGGGTGGTTCAAAGGAGGTGGGGCCACTCCAGGATGGATGCAGTGGAGATTAGGCCTGTTCATCCATGCGGGGTGGTCGAGAGCTGAGTTTAAGTTGGTTAATTGTTGTCCCAAGAGATTTATGGAATGAGTGTAAGTTGCTTGTAAACTGGCCAATTGAAGAGCCACAGAGTGAAGCGCCTCAAAATATTTTATTATATAGTACAAGAGATTAATGCAGTTACTGACAATATTGCAAAGGCAAAGACCGGGTGAAAGAGGACGCATCATTTAGCGTTGCATCCAGAGGTTTGTTCACATATCCAGCAAAATGTGAGGGGCTGCAGACTAACATTCTGGATGAGATTTTGTTGTAACCAAAGTACTGCAGTGACAATTTTATTACTAAGCAGAAGAAGATCAAAATAAAAATAATGATGGCTCAGTCAAAAATTATCCAGAAGGGTGACAAAAGTGGTTCTCGCGGATTGTATTCTCATTTTGATTCTGGGTTTGTTGCTGGTGTGAATTTGGATATGCACGGCGTTGGTGTGCAGAGTAATGATGTTCAGTATGTGCAAGGAGGAAATGTTGTTCCTCTGGGTCAGGGCCGGACTGGGAACCCAAACCAGGCCTGACAATTTTGACGGACCAGCTCCCTGCCTCTTTTGTTGCTGGGGGTGATATAGCAGCACCAGAGCAAAACCAGCCCCCAGTAGCAAATACGTTTCCCAGCACTGAAGAATCAGCCCCCACTCTTCCAGCCCACCGGGGAAACACCCGAAGCCCGTTACGGCCAGTCCGGCCCTGCTCAGGGTATCGGTTTCACTGACAGTGGCAATTTAAATACCTCAAACACTAATAGTGTGCAGAATAAGACACGCTCCTTGCGATGTTTGCAGGAACCTGGGAAACTGGAACATGGATCAGATGGCCAGATGGGATGTCACAGTCAATGGTCCCAGCCCAACTTGCCTCTGTGCTGAGCCTGCAGAATCAAAGGCAGATATATTGGAACATGCCTTCAGTCCAGATGATCCCACAGCCCAGTGCAGAATAGAATGCCAAATTCTCAACAAATTCAGTATTTCAACAAAATCCTTCAGTGATTAATAAGGATTTTCCACAACTTCCTCCTACACTAGGAGTTTCTACTGGACTGAATCAGACACAATGACGGTGCCTGAGATGGGAGAAGGATTGCGTGCTTGGTGCAGTCCTAGAGGTCACTGAAAGGAATACGATGCACAGCAGTCCTGGCAGCAACTGCCGAAAGATCACTCCCCCATTCCACAGCACGAGCAATCCACATTCTACAGCACGAGTCCAGAATACTCGTGCTGACCACTCGCTTATCCCAACACATCCCCCTCCCTTCATTTAAACAAAAGAGATAAACAACCCCCACCCAATACTTAGCAGAACAAAATGCAAAGCAATATTAAAAACAACCTAAATAAAGGAAAAACAAAATGATCATTCAATATGTAACAAAATCACGATATTTGATAGGAGTGGTTCTAGTTCTTAAAGAACCTCGACAAAGAACAACATTGTCATTTGATGCAGAAACACTAGAACTGATAGTCTTGGTAGGAAGAATCGAATCACGGGAGATTACACCAAATTTATCTTTTACAAATTCAACCTTTGACTTGGCAACAATGGAAAAGAGAGATTTGTTCCAAATTTTCCCATTCTCCAACACAACAACATGATTTTTTACCTCCTTGACACGGACAGGGGCAGAAAATCGAGAATGACCCTTGGGCACAAGGATAGGTTTCTTGATTCTTACCCAGTCACCCTGACACACAGGAGACACTCTGATGCTATCATGTGCGTATTTAGCTTGAGCTGCAGCCCTGACATCAGCCACTTCCTGAATTTTATCTACATCAACCTCCTTCCTTAACATCCAATCCTTATTGAGGGTAGAACCAGCTACTCTTCCTCTGAGCAAAGTAAAAGGTGACATACCTGTACTAGCATGAGGAGTAACCCTCATAGCCCACAGCATGTCAGAAATTACTTGTTTCCAGTGAAGACCATTAATGGAAGCTAGTTGCAATTGGTCTTTAATCACACGGTTCAGGCGTTCAACAAAACCATTGCTAGAAGGATGATAAAGAGAAGTGAGAATATGTTTAATTCCATGCACTTAAAAAAAATCTTGCATTTCTGCAGAAACCAACTGAGTACCATTGTCAGATACTAATTCCTCAGGAAATCCTTCACGAAGAAAAATATCCTTGAAAAAATTAATTACCGTGGCAGAATTGATTCCTTCCACAAATCTAACTTCTGGCCATTTCGACATGTAATCAATTAAAACTAACGCATATTTAGAAGTACCACCTAAATCATTGAATGGACCAGCCACATCAAACGCTAATTTATTCCAAGGTGATTCTTTCACTGAAATGGGTTTGATGGCAGAAGGACAAGTAACCTGGGTTTTGTCACTCAAAACACAAGGTCCACAATCTCGAACACAATGTTCAATGGCCCTATCAACACCCGGCCACCAAAAATCTTCATGTACTCTCTGTTTCATAGCACGAATGCCCAAATGACCAACATGAGCTAGATCCAAAACTGCTTTACACATTGATTTTGGAACAACCAATAAACCACCCCTGCGCAAACTTCCATCTACTAAGGATAATTCATCACCAATTCTTTTGAAAGGAACTAACTCAGAAGGAAGAACCTTATCATCCGGCCAACCCTGAGTTAAAAAAACAATTACTCTACACAAATCAACATCCTCAGAAACCGCAAGTTTCCAATCCGCTTCCGATAAAGCAGCACGAGTATTAAGTACAGTACTAACAGCACACACATCTCCAACTGCTCACACTCCGGTTCCAAAATATCATGGGAAGAGGTAACCTAGATAAACAATCGGCTACACAATTCTCCACACCGGGTACGTACTCTAACCGGTAATTAAACTCACCAAGTCTGTACTGCCAATTGGCAATGCGAGGTGTGGCTCTACCCCCACCCTTAGTTGTAAAGAGATCCACCAAGGGTGTGTGATCAGTTTTGAGAACGAAGTGATTACCCCACAAGAAATTCCTAAAGTATTGCACATCCCACCATAAAGCCAAAGCTTCCTTTTCGATTGTGGAATAAGTCCCCTCAGCACCTCAGAGTGTTCTGGAAGCGAAAGCAATGATCTCTTCCCTATTGTCAGACCTCTTCTGCATCAAAACAGCACCGAGACCCACATTACTGGCGTCAGTGATAACCATACATTGGTCCCTAATGTTGAACAATTTCAGTGGGCGTGCCAGCACAATCGCTTCTTTCAAAGAATTAAAATCTTTGGCACACTGTTCAGACCAAATATACTTCACATTTTTTTAAAGAAGATTACGCAAGCATACAGTTCTATCAGAGAAATTTGAAACAACCTTTGCATAATATTTGACCAGCCCCAAGAAAGAGCGTAGCTGGTCCTTGTTTTGGGGTTCAGGTGCATTTGGATGGCATCAAGAAGTTTCATTTTAGGTTCCACCCCCTTAGCTGAAATGTGATGTCCCAGATAATCTACACCATCCCTAAGAAATTAGCATTTATCCCTTCTTAGAGTTAAACCACTAGACTTCACAATATCTAAAACAGTCTTGACTCTGACATTATGTTCTTGTACAGTCTTGCCGTATATAAGAATGTCGTCCTGAAAGAACACGACTCCTACAGTGTCCCTAAATAAATTACCCATGAGACGTTGAAACACTGCAGAAGCCGACGCCAAGCCGAACGACATTCGTAAATAACGGAACGCACCTTCAGGAGTCACAAATGACGTGAGGTGCCTTGAATCTTTGCACAACTCAATTTGATGATATGCCGAAGATAAGTCAAGAGACAAAAAATATCTGGCACCTTCCAAGGTAGACAATATTTCATTGATGTAAGGGCAAAGGTTGTCGATTTATCCATATGCAAGAATTCGAATCGCGCAAATCCACACACATCCTAAGCGATTTATCAGCCTTGCGCTCCAAGACTATGGGAGAAAGCATCTCAGAACCTTCAATTGGTTCAATCACTCCCAAAGCACACAATCTCTCAAGTTCCAGTTTCAACTCGCCACGCATACTTAGTGGTACCTTGCGCACTTTGTGAGCAATTGCCCTAGCACCCTCCTTCAAAATAATGCAATGTTGAAATCCCTTAAGTTTGCCAAGTTTATCACTGAAGACATCAGGATAACTGTGGATCCAATCATTCCCAACTGATGAACTGGCACTGACAGAATGTACCTACCCAACGTCAGGAAGATTAGCATAATACTGTTTAGCTTCCCGTCTAGATAAAACCATATCTGCATGATTAGGATCAAGGATGATTCCGAGCTCACCTTGTTCATGCCATCCTAATAAGTACAAAAAACAAAACAAGAAAGGCCAATACTGATGCTCTATTTAATGCCTTATTCTAACAACCAAAAGAAGTCGCCTGATCAAAAAATGGGAAAAGCTTTTTAATCGCTATTTTATTTTACAAAATGAATTTTAAACGTGCATATATTTAAACTTTCAACATATATTTGTCAAAAAGCAGAACATTTTATATACAAAGAGAAGAATTAAATAGAGGACACAGAACAGGGCAAAAGAGTCAACCATACAGTTCCAAACTCAATCGTATCACAGTCATACTACATACATTCATGCATTCATTCAACAATACTTAACCTAAATAGAGTAAGAAATAAACAAATGGGTTAAGTATTCGGTCTGCTGCATACATAAATGAAATTTCGCAATAATTTGTAGAATACACTCATTAATTTTGATGTAAGTCTAATGAATTACACAAATTGGACAAACGTGTAAATAATAACAACTAGTGCGGCAACAGATCAGCACTAGAGCAATACACAAAGAGCAGACGCTGGACGTAAGGAGGCCTATGCGTTTCGAATCCCTACAAGTTGGGAGGGATTCTCATCAGAGCCAGATCGCTCTAGAAAAAACAAGAAGGGAAAACCTCTGTATTCAGTTTGTCTTTGGGAAAACAAGAAACACTACCAAGCACTACAACACCCAGAGTCCTGTGCTTACCAAAACAGTAGTTATCCAGTAAGAGAGGTTGAAGAACAGTTGTCACCTGTTGACACAAATCAAAAAAGAAAAGAAAAGAAGAAAAAATCGAAAAAAACTGTGTAAGCTTCTGCTTGTTTGGGATGCCATATCGAAGAATGGGTGATATAAAGTGAAGGGCTATTACCTTTAAGTTGCGTGATGGAGTGTCCTGTTGAGCGGGTTTTTTTTGCAGGAAAAGGCGGTTCGCCTACAAAAGAATGCTCTTAATTAGTGAAGGACCTATGTTTGAAGCAAACAACTGTTTCAAAGGAGCGAAAGGCTTCTTACCGGAAAATCGGCCGACCACGTTGAAAACTTTCGGTTCAGCTTCGTTTAAGCATTTTTGGGGCAGTTTTCTAATCACCTGGCTGGAAGAAGAGGGGGGCAGCGGATTAATGCTTGCATTACCGTGAAAGCTAAAAGGTCAGGCACCAGAAACTGAATTCGCTGCGGCTTACCGGCAAGGGAAGTCCTAATCTTCTCTATCGGGTCCTGCAGGCGTTCCGCTCGGCACTGCTTCCTCGCGCATGCGTGGAGCATGTCCATTGGGACACCATTTCAATATTTAAGCAGAACACTGCTATTCTGCGCGTGCGCACTGATTGCTAGTAGTTACGAGGTAGCATAGTTTATTCGAAAATATTTTTGCACGCATGCATCCTGGGGGCCACCTATTGTATATATTACGTGGTCTATTCTAGGGGAGAACAATGGGGGAAAGTGATTTTGGAATGTGGATGGAAAAAATGTGCAAATCGGCAAACTGGGAAAATGTTGAATTGCACAGGTAAGCTCACAAGAAGAACTATCACTGGGGTTCTACAGCTTATAAATTTCAGACAATTCATTAAGTCCTCTAACTGCTGTATCGAACTTAACGATTAGGTATGCTTCCCGTTTGGAAAGTTTTTGATGTAAATCCCCACCACGTGGGTCCTTTTCCACACGGGAGATGACGGTCCATTTAAGATCATTTAGGCGATGTTTACACCGTATCCACTGGTTGACCAAGGGGGCAGTTTCAACTTCGTTTTTTATTCTGGATTTGTGTTGGGCGATTCTCTGGCGGATTCTTGGTTGGTCTTTCCTATGTATAGGAGTCCACAGGGGCATACAATACCATATACCACGAACTTTGATTTACAATTACTAAAAGTTTCATGTTTCCATGAGATGCCACGATGTTGGAATAATGATCCTTCTATGGTTAGATCGCAACAAAGGCACGTGCCACATTTATGATGGCCAACTATGGGTGCCAATCCCATCATTTGTCTTAAAGATGGTTGCTCATCTTTTTTCATCACGGCTCTTACTACATGATTGGCTACACTGTTCTCCTTTTTAAATGCGAACAAGGGAAGCTCCTGTAAACTCTCGTCCAAGTTTTTTATTAGATGCCAATTTTGTCCGATGATTTTTTTAAGGTTATTGGCATTAGGACAATAGGTGGTTACACAGACCTGCCGATTGAGTTTGGTCTTAGTTTTTCGCTCCAGGAGACTGTCTCTTGGTATCCATCTTACCCGCTTCATTGCGTTGCGGACCAGTTTTTTTGAGTAACAGCGATCACACAATTTAGACGCCAGGTTTTCTGCGTGAAATTTGTAGTCCTCATTGGAAGAGCAGTTTCTACGAATACGTAGAAATTGGCAAAATGGCAAGTTTTCCTTCAGGCTCCTCGGGTGATTACTTGAGAAAAGTAGTGCCTTATTGCGATCTGTGGGCTTGGTAAATAATGATGTTGCCAATTTACCCTCTGATGGAAATACTTCCACGTCCAGAAACGAGATTTTGTTTGCTGAATGTGATATACTGAATTGTATGTCTATTGTTCTTGTGTTAAGCCAGTTGAAGAAAGATGTTAAATTTTCTTCACCGCCAGTCCAAATCATGAAGATGTCGTCTATGAAGCGCCACCAAGTGGCTACGTGATCACTAAAGGGGTTGTTGTTGTGGACATAAGTGTCTTCATAGAGTGACATGAAGAGTACCGCCAGCTCCGGGGCAAAAGAGCACCCCATCGCGACCCCTTTTACTTGGAGGTAGAATTCGTTTCTGAAGCTAAAGTAGTTCTTTTTTAAAGCAAAGGTTGCTAGATCTACTAGGAATTTTGTTGGTACCTGGACTGGTCTAGGTCTTAGATCCAAGAAGTGTTCCAGTACTGCCAAAGCTTCGTCTTGAGGAATTTGCGTATAAAGTTGGATGACATCTAGGGTTACTAACAAGTCATTGTCACTGTTGAATTGAACGTCTTCCAACTTATTAATAAAATCGGTCGTGTCTTGTAAATATGAAGAAACAAAATCCATGAATTGTTTTAAGAAACAGTCAACATACTTGGCTATTGGCTCTAGTAATGAATCACATCCTGCCACAATTGGCCTGCCAGGTGGCTTAGTTTGGTGTTTATGGACCTTGGGTAGCCACTTGGTGGCGCTTCATAGACGACATCTTCATGATTTGGACTGGCGGTGAAGAAAATTTAGCATCTTTCTTCAACTGGCTTAACACAAGAACACTAGACATACAATTCAGTATATCACATTCAGCAACCAAAATCTCGTTTCTGGACGTGGAAATATTTCCACCAGAGGGTAAATTGGCAACATTATTATTTACCAAGCCCACAGATCGCAATAAGGCACTACTTTTCTCAAGTTATCACCCGAGGAGCCTGAAGGAAAACTTGCCATTTGGCCAATTTCTACGTATTCGTAGAAACTGCTCTTCCAATGAGGACTACAAATTTCACGCAGAAAACCTGGCGTCTAAATTGTGTGATCGCGGTTACCCAAAAAAACTGATCCGCAACGCAATGAAGCGGGTAAGATGGATACCAAGAGAAAGTCTCCTGGAGCGAAAAACTAGGACCAAACTCAATCGGCAGGTCTGTGTAACCACCTATTGTCCTAATGCCAATAACCTTAAAAAATCATCGGACAAAATTGGCATTTAATAAAAAACTTGGACGAGAGTTTACAGGAGCTTCCCTTGTTCGCAATTAAAAAGGAAAACAGTGTAGCCAATCATGTAGTAAGAGCCGTGATGAAAAAAGATGAGCAACCATCTTTAAGACACATGATGGGATTGGCACCCATAGTTGGCCATCATAAATGTGGCACGTGCCTTTGTTGCGATCTAACCATAGAAGGATCATTATTCCAACATAATGGCATCTCATGGAAACATGAAACTTTTAGTAATTGTAAATCAAAGTTCGTGGTATATGGTATTGTATACCCCTGTGGACTCCTATATATAGGAAAGACCAACCAAGAAATCCGCCAGAGAATCGCCCAACACAAATCCAGAATAAAAAACGAAGTTGAAACTGCCCCCTTGGTCAACCAGTGGATACGGTGTAAACAGCGCCTAAATGATCTTAAATGGATCGTCATCTCCCATGTGGAAAAGGACCCACGTGGTGGGGATCTAGATCAAAAACTTTCCAAACGGGAAGCATACCTAATCGTTAAGTTCGATACAGCAGTTAGAGGACTTAATGAATTGTCTGAAATGTATAAGCTGTAGAACCCCAGTGATAGTTCTTCTTGTGAGCTTACCTGTGCAATTCAACATTTTCCCAGTTTGCCGATTTGCTAATTTTTTCCATCCACATTCCAAAATCACTTTCCCCAATTGTTCTCTCCTAGAATAGACCACGTAATATATACAATAGGTGGCCCCCAGGATGCATGCGCGCAACATTTTTTTCGAATAAACTATGCTACCTCGTAACTACTAGCAATCAGTGCGCACGTGCAGAATAGCAGTGTTCTGCTTAAATATTGAAATGGTGTCCCAATGGACATGCTCCACGCATGCGCGAGGAAGCAGTGCCGAGCGGAACGCCTGCAGGACCCGATAGAGAAGATAAGGACTTCCCTTGCCGGTAAGCCCCAGCGAATTCAGTTTCTGGTGCCTGACCTTTTAGCTTTCACGGTAATGCAAGCATTAATCCGCTGCCCTCCTCTTCTTCCAGCCAGGCGATTAGAAAACTGCCCCAAAAATGCTTAAACGAAGCTGAACCGAAAGTTTTCAACGCGGTCGGCCGATTTTCCGGTAAGAAGCCTTCCTCTCCTTTGAAACAGTTGTTTGCTTCAAACATAGGTCCTTCACTAATTAAGAGCATTCTTTTGTAGGCGAACCGCCTTTTCCTGCAAAAAAAACCCGCTCAACAGGACACTCCATCGCGCAACTTAAAGGTAATAGCCCTTCACTTTATATCACCCATTCTTCGATATGGCATCCCAAACAAACAGAAGCTTTCACAGTTTTTTTTCATTTTTTCTTCTTTTCTTTTCTTTTTTGATTTGTGTCAACAGGTGACAACTGTTCTTCAACCTCTCTTACTGGATAACTACTGTTTTGGTAAGCACAGGACTCTGGGTGTTGTAGTGCTTGGTAGTGTTTCTTGTTTTCCCAAAGACAAACTGAATACAGAGGTTTTCCCTTCTTGTTTTTTCTAGAGTGATCTGGCCCTGATGAGAATCCCTCCCAACTCGTAGGGATTCGAAACGCGTAGGCCTCCTTCTGTCCAGCGTCTGCTCTTTGTGTATTGCTCTAGTGCTGATCTGTTGCCGCACTAGTTGTTATTATTTACACGTTTGTCCAATTTGTGTAATTCATTAGACTTACATCAAAATTAATGAGTGTATTCTACAAATTATTGCGAAATTTCATTTATGTATGCAGCAGACCGAATACTTAACCCATTTGTTTATTTCTTACTCTATTTAGGTTAAGTATTGTTGAATGAATGCATGAATGTATGTAGTATGACTGTGATACGATTGAGTTTGGAACTGTATGGTTGACTCTTTTGCCCTGTTCTGTGTCCTCTATTTAATTCTTCTCTTTGTATATAAAATGTTCTGCTTTTTGACAAATATATGTTGAAAGTTTAAATATATGTATGGTCAAAATTCATTTTGTAAAATAAAATAGCGATTAAAAAGCTTTTCCCATTTTTTGATCAGGCGACTTCTTTTGGTTGTTAGAATAAGGCATTAAATAGAGTATCAGTATTGGCCTTTCTTGTTTTGTTTTTTGATTATGTGGGCTCAGCCTTACTGATTAGAGCCAACCCTGGTTGTTTTGGATCCTAATAAGTTGGCACCCTCTTTAACAACATATACTGTACATGACGTACCATTGCCCTTGTACTCCAATTTACCTTTGAATTTGCATAAGACCTCTACTCTTTTACCCCCACAAGCAAAAATTTTAATGGATGATTGCGTCAAAGCAATTCCACCTAAAGTGTCAAAATCCTTGACATTAACCAAGGTAAAAGGAGAACCAGAATCTGCAAGAAATTTGGTGTTAATATCATTCAGACTGATAAGACACACGGGAGATTTCCTTCTCTGAGGCTCATCAACAGACGCTATCTCCACAACACCCTCAAACTCCATAGACGAGGTAGATAACATCAATAATTCATAACAAGTGTCATCATCATTATACTCCACATTGTGATCCTCTATGTTTTTTACGTGTGTGACGGTCCCTTCTGTGCCAAATTTGCTTTGCATTTACGTGCCAGATGCCCTTTCTTTCCGCACTTGAAACAAGATTGGTTTATGGCGAAGCAGAACTTAAAATTTCCCAGGTGAGATCTACTACCACAACGATAACATGACAGTCTTGACCATCGTTTCTTGTTCTGGTGACTGACGTAGAAGAAGTTCGAGGAATGTCCGTGTTGACAGCTTTGGATGATTTTGCAGAAGACTTGGTACTGACCAGATTAACTTCATTTGGTGAAGAAGATGATGCAGGTGCACTCAGCTCTTTCATACAAAACTGAGAATGTTCAACAGACTTAGCTAAAGTCAGAGCAGTTTCAAAATCCGGATCATCAGCAGACAAAAGTCTATCTCGAACTTTCTTGTCACAAGTACGTTCAATGAGCTGATCTCGAATAATTTCATCCCTAAATTCTCTGTAGTTGTAGTTTACAGCTAAAATTCTCAAAGCCGCAACAAAATCCTCAATAGATTCACCAGGCATCTGTGCACGTTGTAAAAATGTATGCCATTCCAGCACAATATTGCGTTTGGGACTGAATCTTTTATCAAGTGTTTTTATGAGTGAAGCGTACTCATCAATGACTTGAGAATCACCATCATCACCTGTGCTTGCACTTATCCTTACCTCCTCAAGAGGCAAGGTCTCCAAAATGGACCTACCTTCAACACCCAAATTATACACTAGTAACGCTTTCTTCTTTTTGGAAGTGAAAGTATCGCCGTCAATTGCTTCTATGTAAGCTTCAAATGTAGCCTTCCACTGTTTACATAACATGGGAGGAGGACCAGGTGATTGTAAAAATGTGCGTGGGTGAGTTGCTGCCCCAAAGATGAAAAGTAATTAACTACAACAGTGACAATGTCTTCCACAAAAATGTTAAAGTGTTTGCGTGTTTGCCTTGAACACGCTATTGATTCGATGTAAAAATGCCTTTCATAAACCTCATGGAAGAAAAAAACTGTCTCTCTTTATTTATTCAACAATACAGTTCATGGTGAGCAAATGTCCAATACGTTTTGCACACCAAAATGACAACACGATGTAAATGCGTGTACAACCTGTAAAGATCGTCTCTTTAAAACAAGCCTTCAGAGCGAATGCATCGCACCGGAGATTGACGATCAGAAACCATGGCAACAAGTGTAAACGTCAGCACGTCAGCACGTTCAAAAGCAAGCTTCAGGGAACGCTCGCGCAGCAGTGTAGAAGGCAACGAGAGACGTTAAGGGCTCGCGCATCAGGCTAAACAGGAAACACAATAATAAAAAAAAAAAAGAACTCCTCACCAAGAAAAATCCATCTGAAGAACCCACAGCATAAGTATGCTAGTGGCAGTCGGCACACAGCGGCTAGCGTCAGCCCTGGAGAGGTTTCCAAGCTTCACTCGACGCAGCAGTTGCTTCGAAGTGGATTAATCTGACCACGACGTTCAGCAACACCTCTGGGAAACAGCTGACACCGGACCGTCCTGTCGCCAATGAAAGGAAGACGACGCTCGGTGAGTTGTAGGAGCTTCCTCTATTACATCCGATGCACAGCAGTCCCGGCAGCAACTGCCGACAGATCATTCCCCCATTCCACAGCACGAGCAATCCACATTCTACAGCACGAGTCCAGAACACTTGTGCTGACCACTCGTGAGTATCCCAACAGTCACCCAGAGTGGCTCTTTTGTAGAAGAAGTAAATGGGAATTCAGCATCTCTTTTAATCAATAAATGTGCCTCCTGTTCCACAGTCAGACTGACGGGAGCTCCCAACCCACCCCTCTTGGGAAAGGAGTCCAAGTTGTAGGCATTTCTAATAAACAACTATTAAGCTGTCAGCAAATGTTCCCGTACAAATTGGGTCAATGATGAATGGCCAGAAACGTATACTGTGATTAAGATCCAGTTATTATGTTAGGGAATTACCTTGTAAAATGACTTGTGGCTTTTTGGGGAAGAGTCACAATGAATTATTCATTTTTTAGGTGTGGTTTATTAAATTATATTTTGTTGTGCCATGTTTTCATGAACATTTATTGTTTGCTGTCATTTTTACCTCATCGTGAACCATGTCAATAATGTGTTCTCTCTGTCTAAAAACTTAAGAACTTTTCCTTGATTCCTAACTGAGCAGATTCTATATCAGTTTGCTATTTGATATTATAAAAAAAGGTTTTCTTATATCTTAGCACACATTTGTGTGTGTGGTCTGTCTATTGACTTTACAGCTAGATTTATTTCTGATTCTGGCTGTTCATATACTTTAGAGATTCCCTTTATGTGATTCTCCTGCAAATATTATGATAATTATTTCTCTGACTGAGGAACCATGTTTATGCCTTCAGTAATTATTTGAAACCTTTAATATAGCTTTGATGCTTGTTGTAGCTCCACAGGCAAGGGCCTTTACAAAGGGAGCGGTCCTTTAAGGGGCTGTACTGCCTTTTATGGCTGACTATAAGGTCATTACACTGTTTGCCCCATGAGGGCAGAATGTGTTAATTAATAAAACAACGGTGTCCCAGACACCGAGGGGGTTGAAACACCTCCAGTACTCCGAAACCTTTGTTTCAAAGCTGTTGCTGTGAAACTTGAACAGTTATCAGCCGCATGCGGGACCACGCTGGTTAATTGTTGAACATTCACAGCAATAGCTGTTTAAAGGAGGCTGAAGTCAGACTCTGGCTCTCCGTGGGCTCGGTTGTTTTGTAAATCCAGGACGGTTATTTGTAAAATGTGATGAAGTGGGATTGTCGTCTGATGCAAAATGATTTCTTTACTTTCTTTCAAGGTATTCTGGGATGACAGGCAGTGCAGCGTGGCTGCCACCCTTGGGGGAACAAAACAAACAATTGTCAGGTAAGGATTCCTATAACTCTATGTTTCCTTTTCCGCTGTTTCTTCTTTCTCTCTTGCCTTTCTTGATCTCTGTTTTGTTTTTGTCTCTTCAGCTTCAACATTTGACTCTCTCTGTGCACTATTCTTCTTGTTATCAAACTTCTGATAATAATCTGATGGAGCCACATTCCACTCTTGGAACATGTTGGGGGGGTGCACTGCAGATCCAGTTCCTTTTTAGGTCAGTTTAGCCCAGCATATCCTTTACCCTTATCACATTTGTCTCCTCCTCTACACCACGTGATGGTGGTTCACCCTGATTAGAGGTGCCACGCTGTTGCGCTGCTACTGCGTTTAGAAAGTGACTGTGATATTAAAATGTTATTGAATCATTGTGTGCGTTCTAATGGGGGGAATGTTTTAAAAACTATTATAATTGCTTACTTGTGTGGGGTTACTGCATTTTTTCCAGGCACTCTTCTGCTTTTTTCTTCACTTCGAGGATGGAGGTGGGGGGCTTGTGGGGCTCTTTTGCTCCTTCCCCGGTCCACCACGGCTCGCCAATTGTATGGAGAGAAGTGAGTGTTTCACTCTTGCTGCTCTACTCCACTTCCTGTCTCATATCGATGGGCAGCGCTTTAGTTGCTCCTGACTGGCCCAGCTATTTAATCAGGACGCGCAGTGAACGCACGCAGCAGGCGCACCAAAGGCACGCCTGTCTGTGTTAGTCTGTGTTAGTCTCTGCCAAGTTTATGCCTTGTGCCAGGGACGCTGGCCTTTTTATTGTAGACCCTGGTAAGCCCCTTGTTTACCCGAGAGGACAGCTCTTGAAGCTTCAAGGAGAGAAGGATAGAAGGATGTGCACTGCAGGTCGATGAACTGTGAGCATTGGGCTATATGAGTGTGTTAACTGTAAGACAGTCATTCCATTGGGGGTAGCTAAAAAATGTAGTTGAGCTTATATAGAGCACAGCTACCCGCAGTGGGTGTCCCGGCGCTTGCTTAGGGAACCCTTCCTGGTATTCCCCTGTGAGATAGCAGGGTATCCACAAGGTGAAAGTCAGGCATCCCGCCACGAGGGGCCGTTGTGGAGATTAAGCAAGCTATTGCCCAGAGTCGCAGAGTGTGAACCCCTGAGTCGAGGAGGCACCGGAGCGAGAATTATCGAGTCCGTGGAATTTTTAGCCCAAGACCCGCCGAGGCGGGGAATTGAACCCTGGTCCAGGACCGATCTCAGCTTCCGGGTCTGCTGCCTCTAACCCCTGAGCCACACTTCTCCACCCCAAGGGAAAACGTGTCAGCCCTACCCTTACCCATGAAACAGTCCTTTTCAGGGTATCTCCTGATCTCTGATTAAACATAGGGCAGAATTTAATGATTGTGTCTCCTCCCGTAGGCCTGATTGGGTATTTATTACTGAAACCTGGGCTAGAGAATGCTCAGAGCCTGACCTGGAGGAGGCCATCCTTTCAGGGTATGCTCTGTCCAAACTTGATAGGGGGGTTTGGGAGTACTTTATAAAGACACCTTCTTGTGCTTCTCTGAAGCCCTCACCACTCCCTCAGATCCCTATCAGGCCCTATATTTCTCCTTGAAGATCCTACCCACTGATAGTTTTGTGGGAGTGGTCACTTACCAGCCTCCCGGACCCAGAGGAATGTTTAATCAGCACTTCAGCAATCAGATTGAGCCTTATTTGGCTAGATCCACTGTCACTCTTTTGGGTGATTTTAACTTCTATTTGGAGAAAACTCTGTGCTCTGAAACGCAGGTATTCCTGGAAACTATGGACTCCTGTGGACTCCATTCCTCAGCTGGTGAGGAGCCCCTCTAATACGGCAGACACATTCTGGATGGGATCTTCTCTAACGATCCGAGGATAGAGG
This sequence comes from Lissotriton helveticus, assembly GCF_964261635.1. NCBI lineage: Eukaryota > Metazoa > Chordata > Amphibia > Caudata > Salamandridae > Lissotriton > Lissotriton helveticus. The sequence continues at coordinate 1,300,614 of NW_027611725.1, read as the reverse complement.
TGAAGGATCCCATCCCACTCTCTTGGTCTGATCATTCCATTTTTTCTGCAAATTGCAGAATCTCACCCTGGTCCCTATTTTAAGAACTGGGTGGAGATGAAGAGAAACCTTAGCCGCATAAATAAGGAGGGTCTTCTAATTAAGCTTCACAATTATTGCTGTCTCCCTCACCTGGATGTTAACTCAATCTATGATGATTTTTATAACTGGCTCTTGCTGGCTCTGGACTCTCTTGCCCCTCTTAAGGAGCATTATGTGGCCTGAAAACGCCCTTCGGCGCCCTGGTTCACCGAAAGGTTGAGAAACCTTAGGCAGGAATGGTGACAGCAGGAAAGAATATGGTGCCGTGAGCGTATCCCAGCCGAAAGGGACCTGCATAAACTCAGATTGAAGGAATATAGGCTAGCTATTAATGAGGAAAAGGTCATCTACTATCCCAAGATGACGGAATCCATCAAATCCCAGAGGGAACTCTTCACTGTGATTAATTCCCTCTTAGCCCCCTCGGCCTCTGCCAACACCGAGGTCTCCCAGGAGCTATGTGATAAAAAAGCATGCTTTTTTATGACAAAATCAAGGACATATATTCCTCCCTGGAGATATCCAATATCGGAGGGTCAAAGGCTGAGCGTCCTTCAGATTCTCTGGTACCTCCTCCAAAGGATTGCCGCTTGAGCGCCTTTCCCCCTATACTTCAAGAAGACGCGGATGTTAAGGGGAATTAGATCTGGCTCCCCTATGGAGCCCTGTCCCCTGAAGATCCTGAAACTAGGAATGGAGGCTATTGTTCCTCCTTTGACCGTAGTTCTTAATGCCATTATTACTTCTGGCCAGTATCCCACTGCCTGGATGACGGCCGTGGTTAAACCTCTCTGGATCCGGCGGAACTAAAGAACTACAGTTCAATTTCCTGTTAACCGTCCCAGCTAAAATCTTGGAGAAACACCTGAACCTCCATCTTAGCACCTATCTGGAGGATCATCACTTGCTCGATGGCTCGCAACATGGGTTCAGAAGTGAGCACAGTACCGAGACGGCATTAACCGTTGTTTTTAACAACTTTCGACAACAGGTCGACACAGGTCAAACCACCTTACTGACCCTTCTGTACCTAACGGCAGCCTTCAATACCATCTCTCCCCTTAGATTGGCTGGGAGGCTCAATTGAGTTTAAAGCCCTCTGTTTGGTGCACAAGGCCTTTTATAATATGGGATCTGAAGACATTAAAAAACAGTTTCGGAGATATGTCCCTGGTAAGCAGTTAAGATCTTGCAGCAAGAATATGGTGACTGTGCCTAGATTCAGGAAATCTAGATGGGGGGGGTCCTTTTCGCTGGCTGCGGCCAATTTGTTGAACTCCCTTCCTCTTTCAATTTCGATTCTGGAAACTCATTCCTCAATCCGTAAGGCCTTGAAGACCTGGCTCTTTACCAATACGAATCTGTACGCCCTGTATCTATGGACACCCCTGATCATGATCCCTATCCGCAGCGCCTTGATGCCCCTGGGCTAAGTTGACAGAATTTGTAGTATGGTCATTTCCTCAAAGGATTTGAATGAACACCACGTGGCAATATTTTTTGGGGTGTGTGCAGGACGCTCAGGCCACATGGGTGGCTGGGGCTGACGTGTGAAGGTGTCGGGAGGAGATCCAATGAAGTCTTTAAGTCACTTTCCATTTTTTTCGTCTTTCCCAGGAATAAGGCAGCAAGTTCTTCGCAGTTAGGCTGCTGATTAGACCCAGAAGGCAGGTTGGGGCTGCCTGTTAGATTGCAATTTAACAAGTTCAAACAGTTATTTAGGTCGATTCCTGGCATTGTTTAGTTATTTCCTAAAGACGTTTGCTTTTGAGCTATGTATGTGTTTGTTGTAAATGATTCTTAGAGATCTCACTTGCTGGAGGTGTTCAAGCGAGGAGTAGAATCTTAGATTGCATCTTTCAGCGTTTAGACTACCATTGTACCAAGGCTCGGAGTCTTTGGTGGGCACTTTGGTTGGAGGGGTGCCATAGAGTCTAGAATGTTTGTCATTGAATTAGTGTAATGATCAGTAAGGTCCTAGACATCTGACTTGTCTTCGGGAGGTGGAAGGATATCATTGCTGATAGATGTTAGTTCATTCAGGTTTATGTTTCGAGGGTTCCTTTTCCAGGGTCTGTTTTTTTTATGTGAACCTTTTTTGAGGACAGTGATTCAGTGATGAGCAAAGAGATACAGTGGTGGTCTGTCCAATCACATGGAATGATAGATTCAAGTTGAATGGAATTAGCTTTAGAGATAATTAGATCCAAGGTCGCTCTCAGTTTGTGGGTAGGACTTTCGCATATTTGGATCAAGTTTAGATCAGCTAGGAATGTTTTTAGGCTAATCACTGATAGGTCATTTGGGTCATTCCAGTAGAGGTTGAAATCACCAAGGAAGATTTGGGCGCAGTATACACCGGAGTTGTTTCTGATGATTTCTATAATTTGTTCAATGGATGCGAGGTTATCTCCTGGAGGGTGGGAAAACGCATGCAGTTTGTATCGAGGCCTATCTTTACTCAGGATATTGATGCCTAGATATTCACACGAGATGAGAGTAACGGTTTGTGCTTGCTTCACAGAGAGATTATTGCAGTGAGTACAGGGGTTACCTCCTCCAGGTCTGTTTGGGCGATCTAATCTGATGATGTCATAGCTGGGCGGTGCTAGAATGTTGAGCGTTGGTGTGGAGGAGTCATTTAGACAAGTTTCAGTCAGGACTATCAGGTCAAGATCATGATTAAGGATAAGGTCAGCAATATCCACTGCGTGTTCAGATGCCGATCTGCAATTGAGTAGCGTACATTTCAGGTGGGGTATGGCGACAGCGGAGGCAGCCTGAGTGATCGGAATTTGCTTGAAGTTGGAATTGTTACCTACTCTGGGATTGGGCCTAGCATCTCTATGTGGATTTGACTGAAGGAGGAGGGAGTAAATATTGTTGTCCGATTGGGTATCTTTCATCCTGATGTGTCAAGTGGAGGCGTGGGGGTAGGGAAATGTCTTCGAGGTCAAATGAGGAGACGTTGCGATTGCTGAGATCCCATTGGAAGTGCGGGGTGACTTCCGTCTAACGTGGTTGTTATTGGATCCCCTCTGTGGTGGTATTACAAACATATTTAACTCTGGTAAGAAACACTCAGCATAGATTCTACTTAACAAGGCTAAGATTTGGCACACTACATTATATAACAGCATTCTCAAATAAGGAAAAATGGTCCTATATTTTACCAAACTGCCCGTGTGAGGGAAAGACCCCCCCAGTCCACTATGCACTTCTTACTGTTTTGTACCTTTTATAAAGATTTCTAGAGAATTGTTATAAAACCGCTTTTTTAATCAATAGGCTTTATCATTATAAACACGCTTTTAACTTTTTATGTACGATGGATAATATAAAAACTGTTTATTCTGTTATTAATTTTATACAAAGGGCGATTAGGAGAGAAAGGATTTGTCACATCTGGATGCATTAATATATGAAAAACCTGATGACTGCCTTTAGTTGTGTCAATATTCCGTTATGTTGATATCATCTATCATCCTAATCTCAAATATGTTTATGAATCATTTTTTCTTCCCCTTGTGTTAAATGTTAGGATTTTGCACAAAAATGCTCGTTTTGTACATATGCGATTTTTGCACTGATAATTATCAGAGTACCACATATTGAATAAAGATGTATGCCTGTTATGAAATACTGTTTTTTTAAAAGATGTAAATATTTGAAAACTGTTTTTATTTATGTGTATATAGTACCTTCTGTCTAGTATGCTTTATGGTTGTATATTTTACACCAAATAAAGCTGGTTTGACTTGACTTGACAATTGGATTGCTAAAGGGAGTGTCTATTCTTACCCATCGGCCTGGTGGCACACCAACAATTAGCGAGCTCGGAGGTGAGGGATATTAGGCTTTAAACCTCAACCATAAGTTGATGAAGCTCTTGAGAGAGCTTAGTGAGTTTGGTCTCATTAGTAAGGCGGAAACAGGAGGTCGTGATGGGGCCAGCAGTCCAGTTGAAACTGCTCTGGTTTATGGTGTTAGGGAGAAGCTGAGTTGGGTGAACCAGGGGAGGGGGGAATAGAGCTGGAGTCATGATTGAGGAGTGGGGGTGAGGGACTCATAAACAGATTGATGAGTCGATAGGCGCCATGTTATTGGTCATGTTAGGGGGTTCCGAGAGAGCAAGTGTAAGGGTTTGCCAGAAAGGGTGTCACAGATGCATCAGTGCTGACAGCGGTTGCTCAGCACTTTCACCCATTCTTTTTAATCTTCTCATGGAGCCTCTGGCAAACGCATTGAACTTGGCGAACATTCTTCTGTGTTATTGCATTGTTTGCATCACATTTTCCTAGAGCCTGGCCTGTGTTATTGCATTGTTTGCATCAATCCTAGTGCCTGGCCTGTGTTATTACATTGTTTGCATAAGATTCTCCTAGTACCTGGCCCATGTTATTGCATTGTTTGCATAAGATTCCTCTAGTGCCTGACCTGTGTTATTGCATTGTATGCATCGACCCTAGTGCCTGGCTCGTGTTATTGCATTGTTTGCATCACATTTTCCTAGTGCTTGGCATGCGTTATTGCATTGTTTATATCAATCCTAGTGCCTGGCTTATGTTATTGCATTGTAAGTGGGCAGTGGCAGTCTCCCTACCGCTTTTTAACCGCGCTACCGGCGTATTAGTGAGTAATACTGATATGCTGTTACAGCGCCTGTGATAATTTTACTTAACTCTTTTAAAATTTACTGAGCACTGGTGTGGAGGAGAGCGGGTCGCTGTACTCGCGCTGCTTATATCGCGCTATTGCTGGATTTTACCGTAGGACTGGCCGCATTTCGAACTCTGCTCTGCTGAGGCACTCGGGAAGCAGACAGGCAGCCACAACAACCAATCAGAAAGCACTCGACTCGCCCCTCCATCCCGCCTCGTTCTGACGCCGGTGGCTAGCGCCGTTTGTGCAGAGGGCGTGGAGGGTCCGAGCCAGCTGCTTCCTGGAGTCCACCTGCAGCGCTCTAGTTGTTGGGACGCTGGGGGGGATATAAGGCACCAGAAATTGCAGTTCCTCGTGGTAAGTGGGCAGTGGCAGTGTCCCTACCGCTTTTTAACCGCGCTACCGGCGTATTAGTGAGTAATACTGATATGCTGTTACAGCGCCTGTGATAATTTTACTTAACTCTTTTAAAATTTACTGAGCACTGGTGTGGAGGAGAGCGGGTCGCTGTACTCGCGCTGCTTATATCGCGCTATTGCTGGATTTTACCGTAGGACTGGCCGCATTTCGAACTCTGCTCTGCTGAGGCACTCGGGAAGCAGACAGGCAGCCACAACAACCAATCAGAAAGCACTGGACTCGCCCCTCCCTCCCGCCTCGTTCTGACGCCGGTGGCTAGCGCCGTTTGTGCAGAGGGCGTGGAGGGTCCGAGCCAGCTGCTTCCTGGAGTCCACCTGCAGCGCTCTAGTTGTTGGGACGCTGGGGGGATATAAGGCGGATGTTCCCTCGGCAGCGCAGCGGACGAGCGCAGCGGGCGCGACGAAGGCGCGCCGAAGTTGCGCCTAAGTTAAGCCCGTCTGCGCCCGTCCGC